>NC_064626.1:438548248-439155915 GCF_023864275.1 Schistocerca cancellata | reverse complement strand
AGTGATAGTGAATATTATGGACTGTTACATACACTTGTTCAACATGAAGCGTGCCACTAAGAGATGTTTAATTTGTGCTAATGAACTCTGATGAACTGTCTAATTAGTAATAGTGAATACTATGGACTGTTACGTGCATTTGTTCAACATGATGGGTGCCACTAGGAGATGTTTAATTTCTGCTGATAAACTCTGATGAACTGTCTAATTAGTGATAGTGAATATTATGGACTGTTACCTGCACCTGCTCAACATTGCTGGGTGCCACTGATGGAACTGCTTCTACTGAAATGTCACTTGTTGGTGTCTGCACCTGTTCAACAATGCTGGGTGCCACTGATGGACTGCTTCTACTGAAATGATGTCACTTGTTGGTGTCTGCACCTGCTCAACATTACTGGGTGCCTCTGATGAACTGCTTCTACTGAGATAATGTCACTTGTAGGTGTCTGCACCTGCTCAACATTACTGGGTGCCACTGATGGACTGCTTCTACTGAAATGATGTCACTTGTTGGTGTCTGCACCTGTTTAACATTGCTGGGTGCCACTGATGGGACTGCTTCTACTGACATAATGTCACTTGTTGGTGTCTGCACCTGTTCAACATTGCTGGGTGCCACTGATGGACTGCTTCTGCTGAAATGATGTAACTTGTTGGTGTCTGCACCTGTTCAACATTACTGGGTGCCACTGATGGACTGCTTCTACTGAGATAATGTCACTTGTTGGTGTCTGCACCTGTTCAACAATGCTGGGTGCCACTGATGGACTGCTTCTACTGAAATGATGTCACTTGTTGGTGTCTGCACCTGCTCAACATTACTGGGTGCCACTGATGGACTGCTTCTGCTGAAATGATGTAACTTGTTGGTGTCTGCACCTGTTCAACATTACTGGGTGCCACTGATGGACTGCTTCTACTGAGATAATGTCACTTGTTGGTGTCTGCACCTGTTCAACAATGCTGGGTGCCACTGATGGACTGCTTCTACTGAAATGATGTCACTTGTTGGTGTCGGCACCTGCTCAACATTACTGGGTGCCACTGATGGACTGCTTCTGCTGAAATGATGTCACTTGTTGGTGTCTGCACCTGTTCAACATTACTGGGTGCCACTAATGGACTCCTTCTGCTGAGATAATGTCACTTGTTGGTGTCTGTGCCTAGTCGCCATTTTTGGGTGCCACTGTTGAAACTGTTTAAATACTGTTGATGAAATGTTATGCTATTTACACCTGTTGATCATTGCTGGGTGCTACTGTTGGAACTGTCAACTACTCTGAGGAGTTCTACTTGTTTATTGAACTATTGTAAGGATTTTATGTGAATATTTGTATAAACTGATTTTTTGTGTGTTTACTGTTTATGAGATGTTATGAGACTCTTACCTGCACCTATTCGTCATTGCTGACGCTCTCGATTGAATTGTTTAACCGCATGATACTTGTGTAAACTATTATGTAAAATCATATGTATGCAAGCATTTGTATTCCTTACTGTATTTTATATATTAGGTTATTGAAGGGTCAGTGCAAAGCCAAAATTTATTTAGTTACGTGACATTTACTTATTAATATTACTTTTTAATTTTTGTCTGTATTTTTTGGACGAATTTGGTGGTATTTTCACCACCAAAGCTGGCAAAAATACCATCAAATTCTAGCACGTGGAGGAGGGGCATATGAAAGGTGGCTACACTGAGTCACAGCGCCAGAGATTGCGCCAAAGAGTATTATTCATCCGCCTCCACTAAGTGCTTGTCGAGAAGTCGTCGTGGAGAGAGCTTATTGAGAAGTGGGCAGTAGGAGTTCTGATGTATCCGTGACTAGTTGTGAGCATGTTGTATGCAGTTGTTCTGATGGGCTAGACGGCCGATGCTCTTCGATTGCGGATGTTGTAATGATCAGAGTGTATGTTTCGTCAATATATATGAGGGTAAAGAAAATTCTTTTTATTTCAAATATCCTAACTAACAACGTCTCTTGGTCACAGGTTCAGTCAACAAAGCATCTGGCTTGTGTTCATGTATTAGAGTGTAATTCTGGTTTCTATGCGCAATTATAGTATTTCTGTTTTTTTAATTACTTCAGTGTAAATGGTGCTTAAAATACCTTGTCTTATAGAGGAAGAACCGTGCCAGATGTGTACGTTGAATCACACTTCCACACACAGAACAGTTACACTTGTGTTTTGTTGTTTCGTAGGTTTTATTGTTGCTGGAGACTTAATTAATTAATTGAGGTAACGGAAATTTCCTTTCATTCTTTGTTGTTATTCTATGCAGTCAGATTGCGGAGTAATACTAGTCAGGGCCAATCGGTTACGAGACTGCGTAACCGGACAGACAGTGACAAAAAAAATTAAAGACATTTGCATAATATATAATTAAGCCCCCATGCAAACCCAACCTGAAAACAAACGTTAGAGGAAGGAAGTTTTAAGTCTTTGAAACAGAAGATGGTAAGAATTAAGAGGTCATCACCATCGTCATCTTCACCAACATCATTATTATCTTTGTCTTCTGCCACAGACGGATGAGGACTCTCTGTTCCGACGTTAATCGCAGTCTGAATAGGACACATCGGCCGTTCCGTTAAGTTGATAATTTCAAATAGCCATCTGCGCTCTGGTGCATGCTAATAGATTGGTAGCAAATTTTTGCCCTCTTTCATTTACAGTCTTAATTCACGGAATGACGCTGCTTTGTGCAACACTTTTCCAATGTCATTAGCTGTATGTTAGCTTCCGTTGGCGCATTTTCATCTTTTCTTTATACAGCTTTAAATCCTTATATTAAGGCTTATTAGTCATCTATTACATCACGTTGCTTCTTCATATTTTCGGTTTTTGGCTTTGGTATCATTGAAATGTTGATTGTTGAGCAGTAAATGGTGTTTTAACATGCTGACCTGTTGATACGATACTAAAGACTGGCAGAGAACTGGACTGTGGTAGGCAGAGTTTCAATCAGCCAAGAAGTTTAAAATCAGCTCACACTCCGCTGCAGAGTGAAATTCATTCTTGGAACAGTCCTCTAGGCTTTTTACACATGGTGTGCAGAACTTTTGTCAATTTTTTAAGGTTCGAGAATAGCTACTGGCGTAAGTATAACCGTGCGGGAGGACCGCAAGGCATGCTTGGATAGTTTAGTCGGTAGAACATTTCCCCGTGAAAGGTAGAGGTCTCGAACTCGAATCCATGCTTTCAAATCAAACGACACTCCACTTCAAAGTAAAATTTTGTTCTAGAAATTCGAAACAAATATAACTGAAATAAACCGATGAGCCAAGACATTATAACCAGTTGCTTAATAGCTTATTTGTCCAACTTTGGAACTAGATACACCAATAATTATACATATCAGGGATTATAAAGATTTTTCGTAGATTTTTAGAGGTATTTGGCGTTAGATGTCTATACATCGCGTAAATAACGGGCCCCTGATTTGCGTACCCGGTGACCGCACCCAAAGCGACCGAGGTGGGTTCCATAGGACTTAAATCAGGCAAATTTGGTCGTCGAGGCATCAACGTGATTTCACTATAATGCTGCCCAAACCATCATTTAGAATATGTTCAGTATAAATAAACAGTTTTGTCTCTGTGTACCCTGTTTTTACAACGTAATAAGCAACAGTGAGCAATATGTATATGGACATGGCCTTTTACAAATGGTGCTCTATTTTTTAAAATATTTTACCGATGACAAACCTTTTATAATGTGCTATTTATATCCACTTGACCTCTTTTGCGTGAGGTCTGTGTAAAATGAACATGTCTTACAGCAAAAAGAACTCGTTCACAGGCCCTGAATAATATTAATCTGACAAAGGAGCTTATCTCAGTGTATTTTCCCATTTGCAGCCAATATCTTCTCTTGGGTGATTCCCCATTCGTATCTTCTGCGCTTACATGCTTTTCATAGTTCGTCAGATGCCTGCAACGTCACCAGACGGCAACCAACCTCGCGATGTGCAGTGGTCATAATGTTCTGGCTTATCAGTGCATTTTGGGTTGTAGGGTCAAGAATAGTAAGTGACATTAGCCGAAGAAGACACACAGACTTGAGCAGTTGACTTTCGTGGAGATGGTAACACCTGCTCCGTTCGCCCCCACCGCCTGCCGTCATGGTGTGAGGTAAGAAGATGGTCAGAAATTGGCCGAAATCGGTTGCCAAAAATACAAAGGTTTCTTGTGTCGAGACTGTTTATGTTTTTTTTAAACACAGTAACAGTTTCATAAATCTTGTAATTCTTCATGAAAACCAAAATGCAAATGCGCATTTGCTCAAACAGTATCGAGAAGTACGAAGTACTCAAAGCAAGTGCTAATACTAGGAAGATGAAGTTAAAACGAAGCAAAAATCTGGTTACCGGTGACACTACAGATTAGGCAACTTGATAACGGGAGGCGGTAGAAGTAGCCAGAAGTACATAAGGAAAAACTGACAACAGCTAGCTCAGAAATGACAGACTGTAGCATTGCTTACGCTTTCTGATATTAGCAAAGAAGAATGGTAAAAGAATTAGATGCTTGAATCGTACGTGAATCGCTATAAAGTGGCCTAAAGCAGTTAGTTTTAAAAGAAAACTATAAAGCAAGTATATTTTATGGAGAAGCAAGATATGAGGCATTAGCTATGAGGACGATTTGTGCGATAAACCTTGTATTACCCAATCAGTAACGCATAAAATATGAACCCTTGCAGTGGTCGGCTCTCAATATTTGTGTTATCCACAAAAAGCGAAAATGTTGTGTCCTTTACCTACTGAAGGCTCCATAACTCGGCACTGGAGCCATTCAATTCATATAAAAGCCTGGCAGTAACAATGAGCAGGATATCATATAGATTGAACCATACTGGCACATATGTTAGGGAGGCAAATGGCAGGCTACATTTTATTCCTGGGAGACTGGGGAAGTGAAGTTCTCGACGAAATCGATATCTTAGGACCGCCTTTTCTACAAACTGTGTTGGAATATTGCTTACGTGTCTTACGCCAGTGTCTGGAGTACCAAAAGATATCGTTTACACAGAGTTGCGCAGCGCATATGGTCACGCATTAGTTAAAATGCTGGCTTCGTATAGTAGAAAATACTGGTAAAATAATAAAATACAGCTACTGTCTTCCCAGAGCGTTTTTCATTACGTCAATGAGCATTTCGATGTCATAATTTCACAATCTGATCTTCAGTTCTTCAATAGGGAACACCAAGAAATACGTATCTGCGAATTTCATTGTTTTATTTAATGTACGATAGCACACTGTAATGCTTGTTACATTGTTTGTAAACATACGAGGTTTCTTCATTGTGATGTCATGCACAAATGAAATCAACAAAATGTGCTGATTAGCGTTTATTCGTATCGAAATCGCTTTGAAGGTTCTTAAATAAGATTTGAAACACTTATGATGAAGCTGCGACTTCTAAATGTGCATTGGTATGACAGCAGATGCACTTCATTAATAAGTTGCTAAATAATGTCACACGAAAAAGTGTGCCTTTTTATTTTGAACACCTTCAAGCAATTTTAATAGCCGTTTTCCAAGATAAAGTATTTTTCAACCAACTACGTAGATATTGTGAACAGATAAGAGTAATATTAAATTTCACAGCAGTCATTGTCCTTACACTCAGTCCATGAATGGTAATCTAGTGTACAGTAAACTGACGTGCACATATTGTGTAACAAGCGGGGCAGATTAACGGCTGTGGACTGGTACACTGGACAGCCTGTAGTTTTTAGGCGGTTTCCAATGCTTGTTTAGGCAAATGCTGAAATAGGCTCCCCATTCCACCTGACATAGTACAATAAACGAGCAGTTAAAATACAATACCTCACTCTGTTGCAGAATTCTCCCGGAGAGTAAGAAGGTTCTGCCCACAAATCTTCCCACAGATCTAAACGGTTAAAGAAAGCGTCGCTCGAGCGAAACTCAGCTTCCCCTTTTCTCACGTGAGACCCTGCAAACCACGGATGAAGGACAACAGGCTCATTCTATATTGCTAGATTCCAGTAAAGCCTCGACGAGGTGCCACACTGCCGACTGTTAACGAAGGCACAATGGCACGGAATATGTTCCCAAGTACGTGAGCGGCTCCAAGGCTTCTTACGTAACAGAAACTAGCCTGTTGTCCTGGACGGGGAGTGTTTGTCGGAGATATGGGTAACATCAGAAGTGCCCCAGGGAAGTGTGACACGACCGTTGGTATTTTCTATAGACATAAATGATCAGACGGACAGGGTAAGCAGCTATAAGGAGAGGAGCCGTCGTTGAGTTATTGTAGGAGGACAGAACATGACTAAGACTAAATTTATAGTTTGTACGGTTAATGACAGCTGGGCCTAAATCAAAGGAAATTTAAGCTTATGCAGATGAGTAGCCAAAATAAATATTCAAGTACGATATCAGTACTGTGCTGCTTGACACAGTCACGTCAGTTAAATGCCTCGACTAACGTTCCATGGAGTACGAGATTGAATGAGCATGTAAGGATTCTAACAGAGAAGGCGAATAGTCGACTTCAGTTTATTGAAAGAATTTTAGGACAGTATGTTTCATCTGTAAAGAAGACCGCACATAGGAAACAAGTGCTACCAGTGGTTGAGTATTGTTCGAGTACTGTTCCAGGTCGGATTAAAGGAAGACATGGAAAGAGTTCAAAGTCAGGTTGCTAGATCTCTTAGAGGGAGGTCTGAACAACATGCAGTGTATGCTGATATGAAACTTCCTGGCAGATGTGTGCCGGACCGACACTCGAACTCGGGTCCTTTTCCTTTGGCGGGCAAGTGCTCCACCGACTGAGCTACTCAAGCACGACTCACAACCCTCCGTCACAGCTTCTGCCAGAGCCTCGTCTCCTACATTCTAAACTTCACAGAAGCTCTTCTGTGAACCTTGCAGAACTAGCACTCCTGGAAGAAAGGATACTGCTGAGACATGGCTTAGCCACAGCCTGGGGGATGTTCCCAGAACGAGATTTTCACTCTGCAGCAGAGTGTACGCTGATATGAAACATGCTGGTATTACGGAGATGTTTCGGGAAGTCAAATTGGAATCCCTGGAGGGAAGATGACTTTATTTTCGACGAGCACTACGGAGAAAATTTAGAGAACCGGCATTTCAAGCTGACAGTAGAATTATTCTGCTTCCGTAAACGTATATCTCGCGTAAGGACCATCAAAATACATTAACGTAAATAAGGAGCTATACGGGCGGTTGTTTTCCCCACGCTCTATTTGTAAGTGAAACAGGAAGGGAAATGATTGGTAGTCGTACAGGGTACCCTCCGCGACGCGCCATGTGGTAGTTTGCGGAATATATGGATGTACATGACCACTCAAGAAAGCCTTTGGTGGGTAGCTGTAAGACAAATTCTCGTGCACTGTGGCGAACACACAGGCAAGACTGCTTGCTCAGTACAACACATTCTTCATTACTCGATGATTTCATACAATATTCCAACGAAAGCTGGTAATCAGTAATGAATTTCTAGTGAGTGTCGAGAAGAGTTTGCACTGATTTTATTTAAGAAAATTTCCTGATAATACAATTACAACAGATACTCTACTTCCTCTACGATGTAAATACGTATTTAGTCCCTTGGTGGGATACCATCGTCCCAGTAGCTTATAACTGGAGACGCAATAACTCTGCGATGCAGCGACGCCAGGCGGCTCTCGTGGGGAGATTAGTATTCACCTCGATAGTGCTGGCAGGAACGTGCAGGTACTACGAGCTCAACCTAGGACCATCGGAGACTGGCTGGAGTGTCAGACAATGGCACTCACTCAGCTGCTCCATCTCGACGTATGCAGTTCGAAGCCAGGAAACACCACGCTAGCTGACGGCTCGTAGAGCTGCAGCTTCGCCTAGTTCACGGTTTAACAAGTCGCAGGTTTTATGCGTGAGCTCTCGCGCCTGCTCACGCTCTTGGCCGCGACGTGGGGGCAGTGAGGGAAATGCGCGTAAACACGGGAGAGACTCCAACTTTGAAATATGGGAGGCTCACTTTTGACAACTGTGCCATCTAACAGCAGAAACGGCGAGTCGTCTTTGCACCTCAGTCCTCTGTGCGAGGAATATTACCATTTTACGCAAAACGACAGTTATGCACAATGGTAGATGGAAAAATGAAATCAAGCTTTTTCCTAAATGGTCATCAGTGTTAGATACTGTTGTTAAGGAAGACTTTCAACGTTATTCGGATATTTTAGTATCCCTTAAGAAAGAATTTTAGTAACTTTTTCAAGATCTGACGGCATTACAGAATGATTAATATTGAAGAGTTTCGTCCTGAACTATAACTAGAAAGCATTGACCTGCAGTGTGACAGAAAATACAAAGACAAATGTCAGTACAAGGAAAACACATTGGAATTCTGTAGACACGTCCCTCGGGACAGATTTCCTCGTTTCGACAAACAGCAACTACAATAATGAGTTAAGTTGGAGGAGGAGGAGCAGGGGTTAAAAAGAAAGGGGAAGGGAAGGAATTATGGATAACAGCCGCATCAGGACTCAGTAAGGCATCAGCGGCGACGAGTGAAAATGTACGAGTGACAAGGATTCGAGCCCTGGATCTCTTGCTTACTACGCAGGTGCGAGGTGCGTTAACCGCTTTTGTTTATTATCCTCGCATTCCTGAAATGATATAAATCCATAAAGTTAAAGGGAAGGTAATGCCACCCCCACTTTTACACTAAATTTTGAAGAAAAAGCTCCAAAAGAAAGAGAGGATGCAAGGAAGGTGCTTGTTCTTAATACTATTTATTTACTTTTCATTTATTTATTTAGTGTCTTCTTTATCATGAATGAATCCATCTTCGCTGCACCAGCACGTTCTCCCAAACACTGGCGATCGCCTTCGACATCAGCGGGAAAGAAAATCCAGTGTGATGGCGACACATCGATGCACGTGTTCTGGGACGTGTATATGATTAACTGTAGAAACGATCGAATCCGTAAAATGGAAGAAGGGTCATACGTCAGCTGCTCCTTGACTGGGTTATCCAGCTGCGAGGGAGGCTGTGGAAAGAGCTTCGGAGAAAATTCAAGAAATATTGTTGGTACTTAGGGTTGTTGACAGCTGCACAAATTCGGTCGTTAAGGTACTGCCAGGAATCGAGGGCTGATTTGTCACCACCACCAAATATGTAGTTTATTGCATGCCCGCTAATCCAAGACACTCAGTAGGTCTTTGCATACGGAAAATAGTCCACGTCCGGGAAGAGAATCATTTGTAGTGTGATGTGAGGCACGGGTGTGTGGAACGGCAGCATCTGACGGACCAAAAGCCACATTTTACTCTACTTACGGCACACCAGTCGATGCCCATCGTCGCCTTCCCTGACACATGTGTTACATAATGGTGGTGGCGCCAGGTGAATCCGGTGAAGACGCAAATGGCGGACTTGCTTCCAATTAATCGTCACATAAGAATACACCTTCATTTTGCCAGCGGCCTTGTCAAAGAGGGTGGAGGATCGGAAGGTAGTACGGACACTCTCTTGTCCTTTGGGTGGGAAATTGGCCCTAAAGGCGGAAGAATAAGCAATGGCCAACCGTATGAGGATGCAGGAGGCAGTGGAAACTTCTGTATTAAGATACGTGATTTGTGTCCACAGGACATGTGGCCTGTAATTATAACAGGGACATGATGATATCTCCATTGGGAAAAGATTCTGGAATGGTATCCTATTAGAATCTTTGTTAGTAAACTGCCAAGTGGGAGGTGACCATGAGAAAGGGAGCGAACAACCAATGAAGCGATAACGTTCTACTAGCCGGGCCGTGTGTTATCAGAAGCTTGAACGTGGTAGGGAAGCAAAAATCTCAAAGCGGAGACGCAAAGGTTCAGAGTAGGTATAGCATCTTCGGGTAGCCTTTAGAGGTAGCGTCTTTGATTCATAATCAAACCGTCTTCGGTCCGGGGTTCGAGTACCGCCGCTGCTTGAACTTTTATTAATAATCAGCATTGGCGGTCGAAGACTTCCGGCATTCGAAGTCACCCCTCATTATGCCAACGGCCTTGTCAAAGAGGGCGGAGGAGCGGACACAGGTTCAGGGCATTCTCGAGTCCTAGGGGTGGGAAATTGCCCCAAATGGCGGAAGAATAGGCGTGAGGATGTAGAAAGCAATGGAAACCACTGCATTAAAGACAAGTAACATGTATCCACAGGACATGTGGCCTCTAATTGAAGAAGTTTCATGATGATCTCTCCACTGCCAGAAGACTTCGGAATACTCCCCAATTCCGATGTGCGGGACAAGACTGCCAAGGCGGAGGTGGCCATGAGAAAAAGATTGAATAACCAACGAAAGGATAACAATCTATGAGTCAGGGCGTGGAATGTCATAAGCCGGGAAATACGAAAAGGGAAATGCAAAGGATCAAATTAGGTGTAGGGATAAGTGAAGTGAAACGAAAAGGAGGCAAGCTCATCAGGCCAGATGAATATAGGGTAAAATCAACAGCAGCAGAAAATGATATAACGGGCTGATAGTGTGCTATTATGAACAGTTCAGCGATAGGGTCATTCTTATCAGAAACGGCAGCAAACCTACACTGACAACGATAGTTCAGGTATACATGCCGACATTGCCAGCTGAAGATGAAGAGATAGTGACAGTGTATGAGGATCTTGAAAGGGTATTACAGTATGTAAAGGGATATGAAAGTCTAATAGCCATGGGAGACAGGAATTCACTTATAAGGGACGGAGTAGAAGAAAAGGTCACAGGAGAATAAGGGCCTAGGATAAGGAATGAGAGAGCAAAAGGACTAATTGAGTTCTGTAGTAGGTTTCAGCGAGTAACTGCGAATACTCAGTTCAAGAATCACCAGAGGAGGATGTATGTTTGGAAAACGCTGGGTAATACGGGAATATTTCAGTTAGATTACATCATGGTCATAGGGAGCTTCTGAAATCTGGTTTGTAAGGCGTATCTAGGAGCAGACACAGACTCAGATCACAGTGTAGTACTAAGGAAGAGCAGGCTGAACTTTAAGAGATCAGTCAGTAAGAATCAAGGAATAGCTCAGTAGGTAGCACAGTTGAAGAGAAATGGACGTATCTAAAAATCCAATCACAGAAGTTGAAAGAAGAAACATAGGTACAAAGAAGGAGAAACATAAGTACAAAGTAGGTAACTGAAGAGGTACTGTAGGTGATCGATGAAAGAAGTAAGTACATAAATGTTCAGGGAAGTTCAGGAAAACAGAAATACAAATCACTGAGGAATGAATTAAGCAGGAAGTGTTGGGAAGCTAAGACAAAATGACTGCACGAATAATGTGAAAAAATCGAAAAGGAATGATTGTCGTAAGGTCTGACTCAGCATATAGGCAAATCAAAACAACCTTCCGTGAAATTAACAGCAAGGGTGGTAAGTAACATTACGAGTGCAACGGAAATGCCACTGTTAACTGCAGAGAAGAGAGTGGATAGACAGAATGAATAGATTGAAGGCGCCTATAAGGACGAAGATTTGTCTGATGTGACAGAAGAAGAAACGGGGGTCGATTTAGAACCGATAACGGATCCAGGATTAGAATCAGAATTTCTAAAATCACTGGGGGAAGCGGCACGTTGGTGTGTACAATGTATGATCCAGGCGACATAGAATCCGACTTTCGCTAAAATATCATCCATACAGTTCCGAAGACAGCAGGAGCTGACAAGTAGTAAGAATGGACGACCAAGAACGAAGTGTTCAGATTAAAAAGGTTGTAAAACAGGAATATTATGTTTCAGACCTAGTGTTCTATCCGTACATCGAAGAAGCTATGATGGAAATAACAGAATTTAAACTCAACGTGAAAGGATATCGTTGGTAAGATTTGCTGATGACATTGCTACCCTGACTGAAGAAGATTTACTTGATCTGCTGAATGAAATTAACACTCTAATGAGTGCAGAACTTGGATTGAGAATAAATTGAAGAAAGACGAAAGTAATGAGAAGTAGCAGAAATTAGAACCGTGAGAGACTTAACATCAGGTTTGTGGGTCATGAAGTAGATGAAGTTTGGACATTATGGTACCTAGGCAGCAAAATGAGCTATGACACACATAGCAAGGAGGACATAAAAAGCAGACTATCACAGTCAAAAAGTGAAGTCTACTAGTATCAAACATAGGCCTTACTGTGAGGGATAAATTGCTGAGAATGTACATTTGGAGTACAGCATCGTATGGTAGTGAAACATGAACTGGGGGGAAACTGGAACAGAAGAGAATCGAAGCATTTGAGATGTGGTCCTATAGGCGAATGTTGAAAATTTGTTGGACTGGCAAGACAAGGAGTGAGAAGGTTCTACACAGACTAGGAGAAGAAAGTAATATGTGGTAAACACTGATATAGAGAAGGAACAGGATGATAGGACGTCCGTTAAGAAATCAGGGAATGACTTCCATGGTACTAGATGGAGCTGTAGAGGGCAAAAACCATAGAGGAAGACAGAGTTTGGAATACATCCAGCAAATATCTGAGGACGTAGGTTGCAAATGCTATTCTGAGATGAAGAGACACAGCAGAGGAGTTGGTGGAGGGCTGCATCAAACTAGTGCGTCACACGGCCTTCCACTGGATGTGGGGATGATTTTCTTCAAACACATTTGGCGAAATCCGATACTGCATCGAGACATACATCATCTTGGCCATTGATGGAGGGAGAAGCATGATCCTTATACAACATTATTCAAGAAAGAAATAGCTCAAGTAGGAAAAAGCCCCTGCCGGCCGCGATGGTCTAGCGGTTCTAGATGCGCAGTCCGGAACCGCGCGACAGCTACGGTCGCAGGTTCGAATCCTGCCTCGAACATGGATGTGTGTGATGTCCTTAGGTTAGTTAGGTTTAAGTAGTTCTAAGTTCTAGGGGACTGATGACCACAGATGTTAAGTCCCATAGTGCTCAGAGCCATTTGAACCATTTTTTTGAAAAAGCCACTGAGGCAATGAGTCAACGTCGTGGTAAGGGCCCTCATCAGTAGGCTGGTGAGGCATGCCGGAGCGCGTCGCCACAACTTGAAATGGGTACTCACAAAGAGGGCTGTCGCTCGATGGTGGACGTGTCAGAGACTGAGGCCTCCTTTGTCGCTTAGGAGTGTGAGGGACTCACAGCTCACTTTAAATAACAGGCGTTGACTCACAAAGGAACCCAATGCAGACAACATGCTATTGAGGGCAGAATGGGGAATGTCTGGGCCATGTGCGGGATAAGTGAAGCGACGTAAACATTAGCAAAACGGGACCACTGCATCATCTCCAGGCTTCTGATTCGATGGGCATGGAGCTATACTCCGATCTGTCCTAATAAGCGCCTACATTTGAGGGTCATTGATCGCCGCAACTCGGTTATAAAATTAATACCCACAGAGCCGCCCACGTCCTATAGGCAGTCCGTTATTTTTGTGGACATTAAGGACGCTCCCAGAAGCAGTGTCCTAGAGCTCCACCCACTACTGCGCTGCTTGAACCTCATTGCCGTTGCACGGGATGAGGACCAGGTCGCCCGCATAGGCTGTACAACAAAAGCGTGTCCACCAAGAGTCATCCCGGTGAGGCGCTGGTCGAAGTCACGAAGTAACGGTACCACGGCGAGAGCGTACAGGGTCGTGGAAAGAGGACAGCATTGCGGCACCCATAGTCGTACCATGATGGGCGGCTTAAGACAACCATCGTACAGGGCCCTAGATGTCGAGCACCAGAGTAGACGCCTTATGACCTCCACGAATGTCTGGGAATCAACAATTCCGTATCGCACTGTGTGAGAGGAGTGATCAAACCTCTCAAAGGTATCCATGAAATCATCCGGGATCTGGAACCATGTGATGTGCCGTGTCCGCGCAAGCTCCGTCATGTCACAGTATTGACACAAGGTGTCCAGACATTGTGATCGCCTCCTAAAGAGGCCTGATTGTAGTACACCACATATCGGACGACGTTCCTGAGACGTGTTTCCAAAAACTGGGTAAGGATCTTCATATCACAGTTGAGCGACGGACAGCAACAGTCACTGACGGAAGTTCCACTGTTTGGTTTATGGAGAAGAACGAGCAGTCCTTCGAGGAAAACACTAGGAAACTGCAGTTCAGGGAGCATAAAATTGCGGCATGTGCCCGTCCATGCCTGTAATTGGCGGTAGGTGCTGTAAGACTCTAATTGGAGGCCGTCGGGTCCTGGCGACTTGTGAGGCTAGCCGGTAAGTATAGCTGCAGTGACCTTCTCCTCAGACAAACCCTCATCTAGTATCGTCTGCGCATTTCATACTACGAGGTGCATTCAAGTTCTAAGGTCTCCAATTTTTTTCTAATTAACTACTCACCCGAAATCGATGAAACTGGCGTTACTTCTCGACGTAATTGCCCTGCAGACGTACACATTTTTCACAACGCTGACGCCATGATTCCATGGCAGCGACAAAGGCTGCTTTAGGAGTCTGTTTTGATCACTGGAAAATCGCTGAGGCAATAGCAGTACGGCTGGTGAATGTGCGGCCACGGAGATTGTCTTTCATTGTTGGAAAAAGCCAAAAGTCACTAGGAGCCAGGTCAGGTGAGTAGGGAGCATGAGGAATCACTTCAAAGTTGTTATGATGAAGAAACTGTTGCGTAACATAGCTCGATGTGCGGGTGCATTGTCTTGGTAAAACAGCACACGCGCAGCCCTTTCTGGACGTTTTTGTTGCAGTGCAGGAAGGAATTTGTTCTTCAAAACATTTTCGCAGGATGCACCTGTTACCGTAGTGCCCTTTGAACGCAATGGGTAAGGATTACGCCCTCGCTGTCCCAGAACATGGACACCATCATTTTTTTCAGCACTGGCTGTTACCCGAAATTTTTTTGGTGGCGGTGAATATGTGTGCTTCCTTTGAGCTGACTGGCGCTTTGTTTCTGGATTGAAAAATGGCATCCACGTCTCATCCATTGTCACAACCGACGAAAAGAAAGTCCCATTCATGCTGTCGTTGCGCGTCAACATTGCTTGGCAACATGCCACATGGGCAGCTATGTGGTCGTCCGTCAGCTTTCGTGGCACCCACCTGGATGACACTTTTCGCATTTTCAGGTCGTCATGCAGGATTGTGTGCACAGAACCCACAGAAATGCCAACTCTGGACGCGATCTGCTCAACAGTCATTCGGCGATCCCCCAAAACAATTCTCTCCACTTTCTCGATCAAGTCGTCAGACCGGCTTGTGTGAGCCCGAGGTTGTTTCGGTTTGTTGTCACACAATGTTCTGCCTTCATTAAACTGTCGCACCCACGAACGCACTTTCGACACATCCATAACTCCATCACCACATGTCTCCTTCAACTGTCGATGAATTTCAATTGGTTTCACACCACGCAAATTCAGAAAACGAATGATTGCACGCTGTTCAAGTAAGGAAAACGTCGCCACTTTAAGTATTTAAGACAGTTCTCATTCTCGCCGCTGGCGGTAAAATTCCATCTGCCGTACGGTGCTGCCATCTCTGGGACGTATTGACAATGAACGCGGCCTCATTTTAAAACAATGTGCACGTTTCTATATCTTTCCAGTCCGGAGAAAAAAGAATCGGAGGCCTTATAACTTGAATGCACCTCGTAGTGTGACATTCGTAAGGCGAGAGATTTCCTCAATCGCGTCTGGGGGGATGATTGTAGTCCGCGAACAGTTGATTATAGTGAGCATGGAATGATTTACGATTTAATTTGTGTGGTGACACAGCGACTATCGACTAACGTTACAGCATGGATCAGCGGCCTTCGCCGAAGCCAGTTTTCCGTGATAATGTGATGCATTGAGGATCCTTTGTGGCCCATTCCATCCATGTTGTCCATTCTATCCACGGTGTGTGCACGGACAATTGCACCTTCGAATTGCTGCCTCGTGAGTGCTGATTAGTGTTTTTGCGTGGTTCATTGCTTGCTGACGGGCAGGTGAGCGCGGCATTGCGGAGCGATCACACAGAGTGCAACAGTAAAAAGCTAGTGAGTGCAGCCGCCAGACGGGTATGATGGTGGTCCGCGTACAGTTGACTATAGTGAGCGTGGAAAGCATTTCCGATCGAGTTCGCAGACCACTATCATCCGCGTCTGCATTCAGGCGAATGTAGGTGTGTGACGTTCAATTTCCATGCGATGCTATCTGGCGGCGGAAGGTGATTGTGTATATATAGGCCGCGTGGTAAAAATCAATATTTCAGCGGCCCGTGTGCCACTAAGAATGGTGATCAACAGACAGACGCGATGTATACGGCTGGAGGAGTTGCTCTATGGTGTATAAAACCCAGCCCGTAGCGAAGTACATAATCCCGCGTGCCAATGAGTCGGAGATTGGGTATGATGTTGGAGTGCGTCGGACATGGAACGTGATGTACCATTTGGTTCCTCGGCAACTGGGTGGAGTTAAAATCTCCACTGAAGATCAGGGCATCTTGGAGTCCCATAAAGAGGGATGCGACCGTAGCTGTGGAGAATACGTAGCGTTCACAGCACTGTCCAGATTCGGAGGGCGCATGGATATTAACGATTCTGTCATCATGCAGAGTGAACGTCATCTATCTCGCATCAGGGAGGAAAGCGACGTCTTCGGCAATTAGGCCATCACGCAGGATTTCGACGCCACTTCTACTGGCAGACACATCTACATCTACATCTACATTTATACTCCGCAAGCCACCCAACGGTGTGCCATTACCTCCCTTTTCTATTACAGTCGCGTATGGTTCGCGGGAAGAAGGACTGTCTGAAAGCCTCCGTGCGCGCTCTCTAATTTAACATTCGTGATGTCCTCGGGAGGTATAAGTAGGGGGAAGCAATATATTCGATACCTCATCCAGAAACGCATCCTCTCGAAACCTGCCGAGCAAGCTACACCGAGATGCAGAGCGCCTCTCTTGCAGAGTCTGCCACTTGAGTTTGCTAAACATCTCCGTAATGCTATCACGCTTACCAAATAACGCTGTGGCGAAACGCGCCGCTCTTCTTTGGATCATCTATATCTCCTCTGTCAACCCGACTTGGTACGGATCCCACATTGATGAGCAATACTCAAGTATAGGTCGAACGAGTGTTTTGTAAGCCACCTCCTTTGTTGATGAACTACATTTCCTAAGGACTCTCCCAATGAATCTCAACCTGGCACTCGCCTTACCAACAATTAATTTTATATGATCATTCCACTTCAAATCGTTCAGTACGCATACTCCCAGATATTTTACAGGAGTAACTGTTACCAGTGTTTGTTCCGCTATCATATAATCACACAATAATGGATCCTTCTTTCTATGTATTCGCAATACATTACATTTATCTATGTTAAGGGTTAGTTGCCACTCTCTGCACCAAGTGCCTATCCGCTGCAGATCTTCCTGCATTTCGCTACAATTTTCTAATGCTGCCACTTCTCTGTGTACTACAGCATCATCCGCGAAAAGCCGCATGGAACTTCCGACACTATCTTCTAGGTCATTTATATATATATATATACACTCCTGGAAATGGAAAAAAAGAACACATTGACACCGGTGTGTCAGACCCACCATACTTGCTCCGGACACTGCGAGAGGGCTGTACAAGCAATGATCACACGCACGGCACAGCGGACACACCAGGAACCGCGGTGTTGGCCGTCGAATGGCGCTAGCTGCGCAGCATTTGTGCACCGCCGCCGTCAGTGTCAGCCAGTTTGCCGTGGCATACGGAGCTCCATCGCAGTCTTTAACACTGGTAGCATGCCGCGACAGCGTGGACGTGAACCGTATGTGCAGTTGACGGACTTTGAGCGAGGGCGTATAGTGGGCATGCGGGAGGCCGGGTGGACGTACCGCCGAATTGCTCAACACGTGGGGCGTGAGGTCTCCACAGTACATCGATGTTGTCGCCAGTGGTCGGCGGAAGGTGCACGTGCCCGTCGACCTGGGACCGGACCGCAGCGACGCACGGATGCACGCCAAGACCGTAGGATCCTACGCAGTGCTGTAGGGGACCGCACCGCCACTTCCCAGCAAATTAGGGACACTGTTGCTCCTGGGGTATCGGCGAGGACCATTCGCAACCGTCTCCATGAAGCTGGGCTACGGTCCCGCACACCGTTAGGCCGTCTTCCGCTCACGCCCCAACATCGTGCAGCCCGCCTCCAGTGGTGTCGCGACAGGCGTGAATGGAGGGACGAATGGAGACGTGTCGTCTTCAGCGATGAGAGTCGCTTCTGCCTTGGTGCCAATGATGGTCGTATGCGTGTTTGGCGCCGTGCAGGTGAGCGCCACAATCAGGACTGCATACGGCCGAGGCACACAGGGCCAACACCCGGCATCATGGTGTGGGGAGCGATCTCCTACACTGGCCGTACACCACTGGTGATCGTCGAGGGGACACTGAATAGTGCACGGTACATCCAAACCGTCATCGAACCCATCGTTCTACCATTCCTAGACCGGCAAGGGAACTTGCTGTTCCAACAGGACAGTGCACATCCGCATGTATCCCGTGCCACCCAACGTGCTCTAGAAGGTGTAAGTCAACTACCCTGGCCAGCAAGATCTCCGGATCTGTCCCCCAATTGAGCATGTTTGGGACTGGATGAAGCGTCGTCTCACGCGGTCTGCACGTCCAGCACGAACGCTGGTCCAACTGAGGCGCCAGGTGGAAATGGCATGGCAAGCCGTTCCACAGGACTACATCCAGCATCTCTACGATCGTCTCCATGGGAGAATAGCAGCCTGCATTGCTGCGAAAGGTGGATATACACTGTACTAGTGCCGACATTGTGCATGCTCTGTTGCCTGTGTCTATGTGCCTGTGGTTCTGTCAGTGTGATCATGTGATGTATCTGACCCCAGGAATGTGTAAATAAAGTTTCCCCTTCCTGGGACAATGAATTCACGGTGTTCTTATTTCAATTTTCAGGAGTGTATATTGTGAAAAGCAATGCTCCCATAACACTAACATAACGTTAGCAGTGTATCCGAAGAGGCCGATGGAATCCTCGAGATAGGCCTCCTAGTGAAGGTCAATGTCTTTTCCTGCCACATGCTTGTAACAACGTCAGTTTCTGGCGAGCACAGATGATACTCATATTGTGATGATATTAAGAGTCGCCGGGCGGTATTGCTGAGTCTCCACGTACGCTGGGAAGGTGGCGTCTGCTCTGGCGGCGGCTGTGAGGGGCGGACCAGACGCAGCATCCATCGCGTTGTCAGTCACTGTGTTGTAGCATTCCCGGCTCCTCCGTCGGGACATGCCCTTCTACGGCACGAGGCAGTAGTACAACGTCATTGTGGTATACACCACTTCTAACAAACACCGAACAACGCGCTCCAGTACGCGGCCGCCAAATACATCGCGGGCCGCTCTTCTCTGGGCGGCCAGCTGCTTCCATCGCTGGCCGTCTCCACACGCACGCTCCCTTACGTGGCCGAGAAATACATCGCTGGCCGCACTTCTCCGGGCGGCTCGCGGCTACCATCTCTGGCCGCCTTCGCGCGCTCGCGTTTGTCAGCACACAGCAATTGGCTACGCCAGGAAACATTGCGATTGGTTTTCCCTGGAAAACAGCGACCCCAGTCGACGGCTCCATTAACTAGCAAGCCTTATATAAACCTGGCCGCGGGCGCAAACGACAGTTCTCATCGGGAAGTGCAGTACGCCGTGTTCCAGCTGCTTGTGGATGACTCGCCGCACCACTCGAGGTTACCTGGCTGCTCGGCGGAAAATCTTGCGACTTCACTTGGAGAGACTGAACTTCACTGGACTTGGGAATAATTACGGGACGTGCACGCCACCATGCACATTCAGACATTGGTATAACCAAACTTTAATTCTGCATTACTTCTGAGTGTGAGCCTGGGTAGACGCTTGGCTAACATAATTGTTAAAAAGTGATTTGTGATTTAATAAACCAGACTGAAGAGGTTATTGCGTTATTCCTGGTTATAACAGAATAAAATGGCGACGAACACGCACCAGGAGACGTTGGAAGTTCTCCTCAAGCAACTTCTCCAGCAGCAGGGCGAGAACTACAGGCTGCTACTCAACACCCTCCAACCACTTATACAAGGGTTCACGCAGACGCAGGCCACGCAGCAAGTACCGCCGTTTCCGTCTTTTGAAGAAACGTTAGAGGACTGGGAAGCCTACGAATCCCGATAGCTGGAACATTTCCATGCTTTCAAGGTAACTGAAGTTGGCCTCATGAAATCTTTGTTTTTGTCTTGGTGTAAACCTGAGATTTATCAGCTCTTGTGCAATGTGGCCCCTTTATTAAAACCTTCGGAGGTAACTTTTGCCGAGATTCGCTCGTTGCTCACTAAATATTACCAGCGCCATACCATGTTATTTCATCTCGAGTCGCCTTATACCAATGCAAGAAACAGCCGACTCAGACGCAAGGAATTGCAAGGCTTGGGGCGACGTTGTCACTTTGTTACCTCTAAAAATAAGGACTCCTACGCCGAAGAAATGATCTGGGACATGATAATCAGGGGTACGCCAGACAGGGAATTCCAACATGAGGCCCTTCAGCTCATCGACCCCTCATTGGATAAAGTCTTGGACTTGGCACAAAGCTTCGAGGTGACCGTGCAGCAGGCAAGAAACTAGAATCATGGGTCGACATTGCAGCAGTCAATGTAACCACATAAGAGCCGGCGGCTAAGGCCCGCCCGAATGATGATTCCGAAATAGCGATAGTGCGGGCAGGCCGCCGATCCACTCAGCAGACCCGTCCGCCACCTCGCTCCAACCGCTCAAACCGGTCGTGGGTGCCAAAACGTTTGCCATCATGTCCTGATTGTTTTAAAAAACATCAACGAGATGACTGTCCTGATCGATGGGCGTATGCTACAAATGTTCTTCCGAGGGCCATTTAGCTTATGTGTGTCGAAAGTCCCGCCGGCCGCAGCAACCTTCGGATCTTCCGATGGATGTTAATCTGACCGCTGCTATTCATCATCACGAGACCACCAATAGGTTTTTTATTGAAGTCCTGATTGTGGAAAAACCGATTCAATTACAGGTCGGCACTGGCGCAGCCGTGAGCATTCCATTCCAGTCCGCGGTCAAGTCGACTTGCCGACGACATACCGGAATGTCACCCGCCAGGACTCCTTCTTAGTCGTTAACAGGGATTCCTCTGAGAATTTATTTGGGCTGGACGCATTTCGGAAATTTGGTTTTTCAATCGACGATTCTGTGAATTAGGTGTCGGACGAAGTTCCGTACTCGGATCTGGACAGGCTTTGCCAGGATTATGCAGACCTGTTCACCCCCGGCATCGGTTCCGCAAAGAATTTTGAGGCACACATCACACTGAAACGGAATGCGCGGCCTCGGTATTTTCGTGCCCGTGCCGTTCCTTTAGCTCTCAGAGATCAAGTGAGTAATTACGGGACGTGCACCCCACCATGCACATTCGGACATTGGTATAACCAAACTTTAATTCTGAATTACTTCTGAGTGTGAGCCTGGGTAGACGCTCGGCTAACATAAGTGTTAAAAAGTGGTTTGTGATTTAATAAACCAGACTGAAGAAGTTATTGTGTTATTCCTGGTTATAACAGTCATCCTCGACGACATCAGTCTAGGAGCTCGTAAGTAGAGATGTGGTGCCCCACGATAGGACGTCCTCTGTGCACGCAGGTGGAGTTGGCGTAGCCGGGGGGATGTCCCGGGGACGCTTGCAGAAGGGTTCGGCGCCGCCCGTCAATACGATGTGAAGCAGTCATGAGGTGAGGTCGCGGAACATTAACGTCAGACGTCTGCGTGCGAGAGGACTTTGGGTCATAGGACATCCTGTCGTCATCTTGCCACTCCATTCTTTCAAGTTAATTATCCGAGGTAGAACGGTGCCGCTTCCGGCAATTCCGTGAGACCTTTTGTTTACGTACAAGCTCTTAGAATGGGATCCATTGTACATCACTTCCTTGCGAGATGGAAGGAAGGCGGAAATCAGTACAAATGGTTCAAATGGCTCTGAGCACTATGTGACTTATCATCTGAGGTTTTCAGTCCCCTAGAACTTAGAACTACATAAAACTGACAAACCTATGGATATCACATACATCCATGCCCGAGGCAGGACTCAAACCTGCCTAGAACCACTCGGCAAACCCGGCCGACAAATCAATACAACGCCAGGCGTCAGATCCAGCGGCGTGTCTCGGTCAGCGGTACTAGGCAGACGGGTGGGTGTCTCCTCCCGACAGTGCCTCTGGTTGCAGTGAGTGAAGAGTGTTGGATAGTCTCCTCGACGGTAGTCATCACCTGCGTCTGGTAGCGTGCGTCGTGCGGAAGATCAGCAGTTGGTGCGGTGACCGCGGCTTAGGCGACGGGAAGAACAGCGGACGGCGCACTGGATATAGTTTTGGCAAACGTGCCCTTCCTGGCCGCAGCGCACACTTAATAATGACCCAGCATCTTCCTATAACCAAGTAAAACGACACATCCTTCACCAATTCAGTTTTCACTTGACATAAGGCTTCGAGTACAATGTTCCCAGTGATGGAAAAGTGAATGCCAGTGACATTCTGTCGATCCAGGTGACGATCACTGAACCGTGGTTTTACTTTCAAAATCTTTTCTTAAAGAATTTACTTAATTTACTAGCGATTCATGAAGAACATTAACACTATGTGAGCGTGGAAGTAGTTGCCAGTGGGTAACTGATAAAAACAAATTAAATTATTTTTAATAAATTGAAATTTTATTCCTAGAAGCTCTTTTTCTTTGGAACAGATTTAAAATTATAATCAGAAAGCACCCTGTAAATATCAAGATCTTTTAACACGTCCGTAGTCACGACCGCTCACAACAACCTCTGAAAGACTACACTGGTGCAAATCTGCAACACACCGGATTACTTTCAACTAAAAATTTTAACAGCTCACACAAACGCATAAGCTATGCACCCCGTAGGAGGGACGGAAATGGTACAAAACACTCACATTAAAAAAATTACTTACCACCGAAAGAGCAACTTGTTTTTAAAAGAAAACTTTTACGGTGTAAGGGTGGCAACTTTATATACTAAAATGACCATTTAAATAAAAACCCATGATATGCAGTCTTACATAAAGTGTAGAAACATGCTCTACATTACACATATACCGCCTCTCAAGATAATAGGCAAGATAAAAACGTATTTCAGGAATTCTGCCTTTACATCTTAAGCAATAAATTCGTTAACACCGAATCCGACAAACATGACAGAGGCAGCTACTAACGTACGGCAGACTGACAGACAGACACTGACACTAACTGCCTAACAAACGCGGACGAGAGACAGACGAGCAAGCTGGGGATGGGAGAAGACCAAGAAAACAAGTAGAATTTAACAAGTAAATGAAACAACATATCACGAATCACTTAACTTCTGTGGCCGAGCGGTTGTAGGCGCTACAGTCTGGAACCACGCGACCGCTACGGTCGCAGGTTCGAATCCCGCCTCGGGCATGGATGTGTGTGATGTCCTTAGGTTACTTATGTTTAAGTAGTTCTAAGTTATAGGGGACTGATGACCTCAGAAGTTGAGTCCCATAGTGCTCAGAGCCTTTGAACCATTTTTTTGATCTTAACTTCTAATAAACTGCAATGTCTGGCGATGCCCTGATGCAGCACCCCAAAAACGCTCTCCCGGACCGTCCGCTGCCAGCCGCTTCAACGGAAGCAGGAAGGCGCGCCGATCTCCCATCTCATAGCGTCGCAGCTCGCCCCAGCCAGACCGACGTCATGGGTTGACTCCTATTGCTCTTGTGTCGGCCGCGAAGCCACTATCCCTCGATATACGGCGCCGCCCACTGGACTCACGTGGCGACCTCACATGCGCCGACCATCATGGCGGACAAGTCATCTTGTGTCTCAGTGTGCGACCGACCAACCGATCGATCGGACCGGCAATGACCGTTGCCCGAGCAACTCGAGCAGACTGGCGGCCTAACACATAATAGCACTCCGGACGACAGACAGACACTGACTGCCCCACATTGACCCGGCTGACCAACTGACTAGACTCGCCGGCTCAGACTCATTCCGACTGACTGACCAACTGACAAGTTTTTTTTTTTCCTTTATTGTAATTTTAAGCACCTCATACAAGGTGGGCTGTCAGCAGCATATTACGCCGCTCTTCAGCCTTAAGTGGTCCATTAAGATGACAGATAGGTGACACAAACAATATAATAAAAACGGCGGGCAAAAATGTAGATACAAAAACAAGAAACATGAAGCCGTTCACGCCGGACGAAAAAACATTAACACTTGTTGACACGGCGCACATAACACGGACGACTGCGACGGCATACGTGAACAGTGGAGGCGTGACGACGAAGGAACACCAAACACAGACGAAGGCACACACACGAGACACTGATGGCGATGATCTCCGGCGCGCGAATGTTCACTGAGCGTGTGCGAGTCCGGGGACCTGCCAAGAGAGGAGGAGGAGGAAGGGGAGTGGGAGAGGGAGAGGGGAGAGCAGAGATGCCATGGGCAGGGGAGAGTGGTGGAGGGAGGAAGAGGAAGCCCGGGGGAAGAGGGGCAGAGGACGGGGGACGGGGGGAAAAGGAAAGAGAAGGGAGGGAGAGTGCCTAAAGGAAAGGAAACAGGGAGTGGGGGGGAGGATCAAAGTTGATAGGAGGGGTAAATGGAAGGGAGGAGGACATCATCAGGCAGGGGGAGCTGGCGGAAGCCACCTCAGGAGAGGGTAAGGAAGGTGGAGAGATGGAGACCGGGTGGGACGTGGGAATACAGGCGCGGCAGCGGGCGAGGGTGTGAGAGGATCAGGGAGACGAGCGGGTGAGGAGGATCGAGCTTACGGGAGGTGTACAGGATCCGTATCCTTTCAAGGAAAAGGAGAAGGTGGGGGAAGGGGATGAGATCGTAGAGGATCCGCGTGGGGGAGGGGAGACGGATGCGATAGGCGAGGCGGAGAGCAGGGCGTTCAAGGATTTGGAGGGATTTGTAAAAGGTAGGGGGGGGCGGAGACCAACTGACAAGCTCATAGCGCCCCTTAAATGCACGCGAACAAGCAACCTTTCCCCTTTCCCACCAGAGGGAGACACCAAAGCTGCGACTGCCACAGCGGCGCCACCGCCAGAAACGGAGGGCGACTGCTTCACACTACGCGCTGCGGCGCGTTCTTCAAAACAGCAATTTTTACCACGGCTCAATCATCCCGAACAAAGTTCTCAATTTTATGAGGTCTTGTTCACGTATATTCTGGGTAGAATGCGATCTGGGTCGTTGTCCGGCCGTAAAGAGTGTGCCATAGCTCACTCGTAAGAGGGACTCAGTACGCGCGCTCGACCTCCATAACAGGTGGCGTGCAGTGGACGTCCGCATCTCATGGCTGCCTGAGCCGAAATGCACCACTTGCGGCACACGGCGACGGTGTTTATTGCAAATGTGCGGACTAATTGTGTACGCCCTCTGGCCGACTAACATCCCCACTGAGCGCCACCTACCCGCATCATTTTCTCAATGTTCGTACTCGGAGATTCCCGTAGGATGTAGGACGTACTAGCGGATCCACTGCCCGTCTTGGCGAATCAGTTTTATGAATGTGTGGTGTCTGTTATTTCGGACACAGAAATAATCCCAAACTTTAATAACTTCGTTTTTGTGCAACAGCTCACAAAGTAAACAAAGGAGAATACAGATGTATGCTCGTACATTAATAAAGTTACGTAACTTGTGTGTATTTTTGTTTATTCGTTTTATTTTTAGGAGGAATATTTCATATACCGCAGTGATTTTCATGCAGCTTCACTGACGAACATGGGACGGGAACTGTTCTGTCCCCCATTCAGTTCCCTCCTCCACCCTCCACCCTGTGCCAGTAGTGAGGGGACCAAACTCACCGAGCTCCGTGCTCGCGCCCTGCTGATCACGGCTGGCTCCAAGAGCACGTTTGTTGTGAAGCCCTGGCCTAGTTGGTGACGCTGCTCGATGAGGTTGGAATATCTGAGGATCACATTCAGCACATGACAGCCGCGGAGATTGCGCCGCTCGAATGCACGGCGCCAAGTAATGCTCCTACCGTCTCAGCTAGGAGCACTGCTACTCATTCCTGCAAGCCGTGTCATGACGGGAGGTAGCTACCTGTGGAAACACCAGCTAGCTACAGCATGTAGCAGTCTAATTTACCCCTGGCGGTACAGTGCCGCAATACAACGTACTAAGCCAGCGCTACTGCAGCGCCCAGTAGCTGAATTACGCCGGTGGCTAGCCCACATACCCCTTGGCTGGTTTCAAGGGGCTGCAGGAAGCTGATGCTGCAACAACACGAAATTATGTTTATACTATCACCGACAGAAATAGAAACTGTATATGAATTATGTATCAAAGAATTAAGAGAAGCAATCTACTCCACAAAAAGCAGAAAAACTACTGGTATGGATGTTACAAACGTGGAACTATTAAAGCATAATTTTATTAAGACATTCGATAATGGTGATAGAAATAAACTGTATAAAATAATGAGGCGAAGAGTGTATCTCATACACAGGGATTTAATTTTGGATATAAATAGCATTCTAACACAGCCTACAGGGACAAAAAAACAAGTAATACAAGGGTGAGGAATTTCACCCACAGATTTTTCCATTCACTTAGACGACGCAATTCGGAAATGGAAAGATATTTCTTTACGAGGGAACTAATATTAACGGTAGTTCCTGCTTGTATTGTGTTTTATATGCAGAAGACGCCACAATGCTGGTGGTTAATGAAGCTGACCAACACAGGAGAATACACATGTTAGGTAAGGTTTGTGAAGAACATCATTTGACGATGTCAGAAAACAAGACTATATCAATGGCTTTCAAAGGGAAATATTGTGATCAACAATAGACCAATAGAACAGTCCTAACATTTTAACTATTTATGTTACAACGTCACGTATGAGTAAGCTGAAGATATAGAGGAGAAATTAGCAAAGTTTGGTAAAATAGGTGGAATGATAAACAGACTCTAAAATATAACACGAGAAAAGAAACAAAACTGAAATTTAATAAGACAGCTACAGTTCCAACGGTTTTCTCTATGTAATCGAATCATGGGTTATAAGTAAGCGTCAAAAAAGTCTCATAAAAACAACAGTGACAAAGTTTCTAAGCGCAGCAACGAGACCCACAAGAGCCGACAGATTTCGAAATTCGGAATTTAGGGAAAATTTATTATACTTAAATGTTCAATAAAACTAAAGAAAACAGGACAGACTGGAATGAACATCTCCAAAGAATGACCGGAGAATGATTGCCTCTCCAGATAAGAGAATTCAAGCCTGTTGGGAAAAAATTCAAGGACGACTGAGGAACTGACTGGTACAGTAAGAGGCAAAACGAAAAAGGCTCAAGGCTTGAAATGAAGATCATGATGATGATAACACGCAGATAGTGCACATGGTTGCCTCGAGGACTGTCCTTTAAGGAAAGATCATCAAGTCACAGAGTTCAATAATAAAATAAAATTTTCCAAATCCTCAAGAAGTGGACCCAGTATTGGACCGGATAATTGTTAGGGTAAAGGAAAAAAATACCTGTACAGTAAAAATGTAGCATCTATCTCTCGTGTGTAATGATTCTCATACCTCTAGGTTAGATGAGAATGTAATGTACTGTAATGTAGTTGTAGCTCCAGTGATTTAAAGCGCAAGGTAACTATAATTCCTAACAACAGATTAATTAATTGACATAACGTGAGTACTATACAAACATCACCTATTACTAAACGCTATTTGTTGAAATTCAGATACTGGCCACACTGTACAAAAGACAATCGAAGCATTTGAGATGCGGTGCTACAGACGGATGTTGAAAATTAGTTGAACTGATAGGGTAAGGAATGAGGAGGTTTCGCGCAGAATCGGAAAGGACAGGTTACGTGAAAAACACTAACAAGAAGAAGGGACAGGACAATAGGATATCTGTGAAGATATTGTCCGTTGTACTAGAGGGAACTGTAGGTGGTAAAAGCAGAAAATAAAGACGGAGATTGAAATACATCTAGCAAATAACTGTTGACGTTATTTTAAGAGCTATTCTGAGGTAAAATGGTTGGCACAAAACAGGAATTTGTTGCGAGCTGCATTAAGCCACTTGACCACGAAAGGCAAAGGTCCCGAGTTCGTGTCTCGGTCCGGCATACAGTTTTAATCTGCCAGGAAGTTCCAAATCAGCACACAAGCCGCTGCAGAGTGAAAATTTCTTTCTGGAAATATCCCCTGGCTGTGTCTGGCTATGACTCCGCAATATCCTTCTATGAAGTTTGTAAGGCAGGAGACGAGGTACTGCGGAATTAAAATTGCGGGGGCGCGTACTGGGTATCGCTTGGGTAGCTGGTAGAGCACTCGCCCTCCAAAGGCGAATGTCCCGAGTTCGTGTCTCAGTCTGGCACACAGTTTTAATATGCCAGGAAGTTTCATATCGGCGCACACAATGCTGCAGAGTGAAAATTTCATTTTATTTGTGTATTGTTTACTACATCCTCCCATTATAGCTTTTCTTCGTAGCTTCTAGCAAGAATAGTTGTTGGTTGCCGTTTTATCGAAGAGGAAAGGAATATGATTCGGTATTGAGGTTTACATGTGCACTATCTCATATCGTGAAATTAACGTCATTCGTGAATTATACTGATGCCACTGTAGTGTAGTAAGAGTAGAAGTAACATGTCAGGAGTGTCTGTTGGATGTTCATAAGGGTGATTTTGTTCATCAAACAGAACTGTACGTCATATATTTTGAAACTAGATGAGATTATTACTATATTGTTAGTGTCATTATTATATCGAATATATCTTCTGAATGGTTTGATACGGAACTCCGCGAGTTGTTCTCCTGCGCTGACGTCTTCATCTCAGAGTAGCACTTGCTCCTTTGTCAACAGCTATTTGTTGGATGTATTCAAGTCTCTGTGTCCTCATATAGTTTTTACTCTTTAGGGCTACCTTTAGTATCGTGGATGATACTCCGTGATGTCTTAACAGATGTCCCTTCTCTTTGTCAGTTTTTCCACATGATACTTTCTTCGCCGCTTTTGATGAGAAACTCCACATTCTTTATTAGACCATTTAGTTTTCAACGTTCTAAAATTCCTGCTCCAAACGTACATAATCAGAAATTTATTCCTCACATTAAGGTCTGTGTTGGGTGTCAGTAGACTTTTTTTGCTATATTAATCCGAATTTTATTTTCTCATTGCTTCGTCCGCCATGGGTTTTTGCTTCCAAGATAGGAAAATTACTTAACTCTGTCTACGTCGTTATCATCAATTTGGATGTTAAGTCCTTCGCTATTCTCATATCTGCTACTTCTCATTACTTCTTTTTTCCGTTTACTCTTAGTCAACATTCTGTACACAATGGACTGTTAATTCCATTCACAGATTCTGTAGTTTTTGTCAGTGAGGAAAACAGCCAAAGCAGAGATTCTTACCACTAATATCCTCTACCCCGAATTAATACCACTTGTGATCCCTTCTTTCATTTCCGTCTTTGCTTTATGTATGTCTTGAAAGACTATATTCCTGCCTTATAACCTTTATAATCTGAGCACTGCGGTATTGGTGTTCCAGTCGTTTCTTTTTGAGTCTTGAACTCGTATATATTGTATGTTTCCTGTCTCTTTCTGTAACTTCCTCACAATCAAAAATTCTTTCACCATTTCCCATTGTCGAGATTTTTTTTTCGCAAATCCTGTGAATTTTTCTTCGTTCTTGCACCCACAGTAAAACGAAATTTGAGAACCACATCTCGTGTGCCTTTACCTTTCTTAAAGCCAAACTGATCGTCATGTAAAAGATCCTCAAATTTCCTTTCACACTCTTTTGTATATTGTTCTTGCCAGTAGCTTGGATGCATAAGTTGATTGTGAGACAGTTTTCGCACTGATCAACCTTGCCATCTACGGAATTGTATGGATGATGTTTTCCGGAAGTTGCTGATACGTCGCCAGTCTCACAGATTCTACACACTAACTTCAATAGTTGTTTAACTACCATTTGCTCCAATGGTTTAGGTATTCCGATGGAAACTTATCCATCTCTACTGCCTTACTTGATGTAGACCTCCACAATTGACTCTAATCGTGGATATCCTATGTCTTTTATATCTTATCCTATTTCTTCTTCTACCACGTCATCAGATAAGTCCTCCTAGTCTTACACTTTCCAAGTACCTGCTCGTTCCTTTGTTGTTTAAGAGTATAATTCCCATTGCACTCTTAATGCTACCACCCTTGCTTTTAATTTCACTGAAGGTTTTTTGACTATATTATGTGCTGAATCCGTCTTTCCGATAATAATTTCCTTTTAGATTACTTCACATCTTTCCTGCAGCCATTTCGCCTTGGCTGCCTTGCATTTCATATTTATTTCATTCCCAAGTGACTTACACTGTTGCATTCCGGTCTTATCCTGAATATTTTTCTACTTCCTTCTTTCGTCTATCAATTGAAAAAGTCTGCTTTTACGCAAGGTTTCTTCGGAATTACGTTCCTTGTTCCTATGTTTGTGTGTTATAGTGAATCGAGAAGGTTGTGGTACCACGTAGCATGTAAATTACTAATGAGATCACGCGACGTAGTGCATTAAGAAAGTAGTGATCTGAGAATATTTCTCTACAGTCTAGGTGACTAATGAGATAGCCGGACGTTGGTCGCCAAAACTGTAGTGAACTCTAGAAATTATTTGTGACATCACATAACATCCAAATTATCAATGAGAACGCCCCACACTACTGATCTACAATTAAGGGACATTAATAATTAAATGAAACCAAACATAAAAGTTTATGAGAATAGGGGGTTGACGTATGAGTGGAACAGATTGCTTAGATGATTAAAATATGAAAGAAATGTCTTATTTCACATCCGTTTATATAAACCGATACAAAATTACAAATCTCAAATGGTCCAAATGGCTCTGAGTACTATGAGACTTAACTTCTGTGGTCATCAGTCCCCTACTAACTTGTTGTTGTTGTTGTTGTGGCCTTCAGTCCTGAGACTGGTTTGATGCAGCTCTCCATGCTACTCTATCCTGTGCAAGCTTCTTCATCTCCCAGTATCTACTGCAACCTACATCCTTCTGAATCTGCTTAGTGTATTCATCTCTTGGTCTCCCTCTACGATTTTTACCCTCCACACTGCCCTCCAATGCTAAATTTGTGATCCCTTGATGCCTCAAAACATGTCCTACCAACCAATCCCTTCTTCTAGTCAAGTAGTGCCACAAACTTCTCTTCTCCCCAATCCTATTCAATACCTCCTCATTAGTTACGTGATCTACCCATCTAATCTTCAGCATTCTTCTGTAGCACCACATTTCGAAAGCTTCTATTCTCTTCTTGTCCAAACTAGTTATCGTCCATGTTTCACTTCCATACATGGCTACACTCCATACAAATACTTTCGGAAACGACTTCCTGACACTTAAATCTATACTCGATGTTAACAAATTCCTTTTCTTGAGAAACGCTTTCCTTGCCATTGCCAGTCTACATTTTATATCCTCTCTACTTCGACCATCATCGGTTATTTTACTCCCTAAATAGCAAAACTCCTTCACTACTTTAAGTGTCTCATTTCCTAATCTAATTCCCTCAGCATCACCCGACTTAATTTGACTACATTCCATTATCCTCGTTTTGCTTTTGTTGATGTTCATCTTATATCCGCCTTTCAAGACACTGTCCATTCCGTTCAACTGCTCTTCCAAGTCCTTTGCTGTCTCTGACAGAATTACAATGTCATCGGCGAACCTCAAAGTTTTTACTTCTTCTCCATGAATTTTAATACCTACTCCGAATTTTTCTTTTGTTTCCTTTACTGCTTGCTCAATATACAGATTGAATAACATCGGGGAGAGGCTACAACCCTGTCTTACTCCTTTCCCAACCACTGCTTCCCTTTCATGCCCCTCGACTCTTATAACTGCCATCTGGTTTCTGTACAAACTGTAAATGGCCTTTCGCTCCCTGTATTTTACCCCTGCCACCTTCAGAATTTGAAAGAGAGTATTCCAGTTAACATTGTCAAAAGCTTTCTCTAAGTCTACAAATGCTAGAAACGTAGGTTTGCCTTTTCTTAATCTTTCTTCCAAGATAAGTCGTAAGGTCAGTATTGCCTCACGTGTTCCAACATTTCTACGGAATCCAAACTGATCTTCCCCGAGGTCGGCTTCTACCAGTTTTTCCATTCGTCTGTAAAGAATTTGCGTTAGTATTTTGCAGCTGTGACTTATTAAACTGATAGTTCGGTAATTTTCACATCTGTCAACACCTGCTTTCTTTGGGATCGGAATTATTATATTCTTCTTGAAGTCTGAGGGTATTTCGCCTGTCTCATACATCGTGCTCACCAGATGGTAGAGTTTTGTAATGCCTGGCTCTCCCGAGGCCATCAGTAGTTCAAATGGAATGTTGTCTACTCCCGGGGCCTTGTTTCGACTCAGGTCTTTCAGTGCTCTGTCAAACTCTTCACGCAGTATCTTATCTCCCATTTCGTCTTCATCTACATCCTCTTTCATTTCCATAATATTGTCCTCAAGTACATCGCCCTTGTATAAACCCTCTATATACTCCTTCCACCTTACTGCCTTCCCATCTTTGTTTAGAACTGGGTTGCCATCTGAGCTCTTGATATTCATACAAGTGGTTCTCTTCTCTCCAAAGGTCTCTTTAATTTTCCTGTAGGCAGTATCTATCTTACCCCTAGTGAGACAAGCCTCTACATCCTTACATTTGTCCTCTAGCCATCCCTGCTTAGCCATTTTGCACTTCCTGTCGATCTCATTTTTGAGACGTCTGTATTCCTTTTTGCCTGCTTCATTTACTGCATTTTTGTATTTTCTCCTTTCATCAATTAAATTCAATATTTCTTCTGTTACCCAAGGATTTCTATTAGCCCTCGTCTTTTTACCTACTTGAACCTCTGCTGCCTTCACTACTTCATCCCTCAGAGCTACCCATTCTTCTTCTACTGTATTTCTTTCCCCCATTCCTGTCAATTGTTCCCTTATGCTCTCCCTGAAACTCTCTACAACCTCTGGTTCTTTCAGTTTATCCAGGTCCCATCTCTTTAAATTCCCACCTCTTTGCAGTTTCTTCAGTTTCAATCTGCAGTTCATAACCAATAGATTGTGGTCAGAATCCACATCTGCCCCAGGAAATGTCTTACAATTTAAAACCTGGTTCCTAAATCTCTGTCTTACCATTATATAGTCTATCTGATACCTACTAGTATCTCCAGGATTCTTCCAGGTATACAACCTTCTTTAATGATTCTTGAACCAAGTGTTGGCTATGATTAAGTTATGCTCTGTGCAAAATTCCACAAGGCGGCTTCCTCTTTCATTCCTTCCCCCCAATCCATATTCACCTACTATGTTTCCTTCTCTCCCTTTTCCTACTGACGAATTCCAGTCACCCATGACTATTAAATTTTCGTCTCCTTTCACTACCTGAATAATTTCTTTTATCTCGTCATACATTTCATCTATTTCTTCATCATCTGCTTGTACTACTGTAGTAGGCATGGGCTTTGTGTCTATCTTGGCCACAATAATGCGTTCACTATGCTGTTTGTAGTAGCTAACCCGCACTCCTATTTTTTTATTCATTATTAAACCTACTCCTGCATTACCCCTATTTGATTTTGTATTTATAACCCTGTAATCACCTGACCAAAAGTCTTGTTCCTCCTGCCACCGAACTTCACTAATTCCCACTATATCTAACTTTAACCTATCCATTTCCCTTTTTAAATTTTCTAACCTACCTGCCCGATTAAGGGATCTGACGTTCCACGCTCCGATCCGTAGAACGCCAGTTTTCTTTCTCCTGATAACGACGTCCTCCTGAGTAGTCCCCGCCCGGAGATCCGAATGGGGGACTATTTTACCTCCGGAATATTTTACCCAAGAGGACGCCATCATCATTTAATCATACAGTAGAGCTGCATGTCCTCGGGAAAAATTACGGCTGTAGTTTCCCCTTGCTTTCAGCCGTTCGCAGTACCAGCACAGCAAGGCCGTTTTGGTTAATGTTACAAGGCCAGATCAGTCAATCATCCAGACTGTTGCCCCTGCAACTACTGAAAAGGCTGCTGCCCCTCTTCAGGAACCACATGTTTGTCTGGCCTCTCAACAGATACCCCTCCGTTGTGGTTGCACCTACGGTACGGCCATCTGTATCGCTGAGGCACGCAAGATTCCCCACCAGCGGCAAGGTCCATGGTTCATGGGGGGGGCCTACTAACTTAGAACTACTTAAATCTCACTAACCTAAAGACATCACACACATCAATGCCCGAGGCAGGATTCGAACCTGCGACCGCAGCGGTCGCGCGGTTCCGGTCTGCAGCGCCTAGAACCGCTCGGCCACCCTACAAATCTCAGGACCAATTTAACTCAACGTGGACACGACTCAGTTATTATGGGAAGGAGGAGGGACGAATGATCTCACCATCATTCATGATCTTTCGTCGTGTAGTGCTGTCGGCGGCAGGCGCTGAGTCCGTACACAGGGTCGCCTCGGAGCTGTGCGGCTCGAGGCGGCTGCTCCCATCGGCACCCACGCCTTCACGACGAGCTCCAGATACAACGTTGTCGTTGTGTGGCGGATGTTGGCGATGGATAGAAGAGCCGTCATATCCTCATGCTTCCACGCTGTCTCGCCGACCGCCCTTCATCACTCCATATCTAAGCTCAACGAGACATCGAAGTGTTTCCCTCTGGGCAGTATCTTGGGCGGACTGAATTTTCAGTGCCTACGTGGAATGCTATATGATAGGAAATGGTCATATTTCTCACGATTTCACCAGTGTTGGTGGCACAGTCTTATGATCTTTTGTGTATTCCTAAGTTGCTGTCAAAGCAGCGACACAACACCTTATTTTAACCGACCCTCTGTGTGAGGCCTGATCAGATTCATGTTTGTGCTTCGCGTCAGAGTCTGCTGGCATCCGTGATTTATAAGGAACGTCCTTATTGTCCAGAAATCTTTTCAAGCAGGCCGACTTGTTTCACACGCCTCCCTGTGCGAATTCTTCACTCTTTGTGTTCTCCCCTCCCAGTGACTATGGCGGGCTGGAATTATCGACACGCTCTTGCTTCCTAGGGCAGGTAAAACGGCTGCTTCCGGGCCAAAAGGAATTCACAAGCCCCCGCGTGTGCTTTCTTGACGCTCAGTCCTAATGGCTGCAGGGATCCATCAGTTTTCGGCACGCTTCTCGTTGTCCGCCAGGCTCTTCGCAACTTGTCCATTCTGGAGAGTGATGAGGACACTCTCTTGCATACCTCCCCTGTGTGGTTGCGGGCTGGCTCCAGTGTCCGTGGCCTGATTTCTCCAGGGTCGCTAGTGGTGTGACCCGGTGAAGGCGACCCCCAGTGAAGGAATCACACTATCAGTGATTGCCCCTTTTAGAGACATCCTCCTCCAGTGAACTCGCTACTTTAGCATTCCTTATCGTTGTGTTCACGTCCTCAGCGAACTTCAAACGCATCGCATCACTACTTAATTAAGGACCATTCTACGAAAACCACTTTAAGGCATTACTTTTCCCACCACTGACGCCCAGTTTCATCTTGATGTCGTATCCCTGCACTGATACCGTACAAGTTCCTGCAAAGTATTGATTTTAACAGAAATCGTCCTCTTGGCTGAATTAGTAACCTTTAAACGCAACTTGTTAATTAAACCATTAAATGCCACAGAGAATTGTTGGCTGGGATTTCTGCACATCGATCCCCACCCGAAGGAGATGGTAAAACGCAGTGCCACTGGTTTAGCCAGCTTCTCTCGAACAGTGCCAATGGGGCCCTCCAATCGTACCGTCCCCACCCGACGGAGGGATCACTATCAACAGTGTCACACTTTGTAATTCCTTACGACTGGTTTTAGGGAACTCTACGCCACCACCTGTCCTCCACTTGCCTGCCATACACTGGCAATACAGTTTTTCATCCACCAACCGGATTTGAACTGGTTTACGAATTAGTATTCCGTCATCGCATACGGGTGCGTTAGGATCTGAACCGTGGTAGTTTGTTAATGATTCCCACAAATTTGGGAAATACTTACACATCATAGTTTCCTCTCTCGCCAATCTCCTATCACACAAAATTCATATACAAGTGTGTACTTTAATTAACCCTTTCGCTCCTGTAGATGTGTATACACGTCTCGCTACACCGTTCTACACCTACATCTACATCTACATCCATACTCCGCAAGCCACCTGACGGTGTGTGGCGGAGGGTACCTTGAGTATATCGGTTCTCCATTCTATTCTCGTATTGTTCGTGGAAAGAAGGAATGTCGGTATGCCTCTGTGTGGGCTCTAATCTCTCTGATTTTATCCTCATGGTCTCTTCGCGAGATATACGTAGGAGGGAGTAATATACTGCTTGACTCCTCGGTGAAGGTATGTTCTTGAAACTTTAACAAAAGCCCGTACCGAGCTACTGAGTGTCTCTCCAGCAGAGTCTTCCACTGGAGTTTATCTATCATCTCCGTAACGCTTTCGCGATCCTGTAACGAAGCGCGCTGCTCTTCGTTGGATCTTCTCTATCTCTTCTGTCAACCCTATCTGGTACGGATCCCACACTGCTGAGCAGTATATTCAAGCAGTGGGCGAACAAACGTACTGTAACCTACTTCCTTTGTTTTCGGATTGCATTTCCTTAGGATTCTTCCAATGAATCTCAGTCTGGCATCTGCTTTACCGACGATCAACTTTATATGATCATTCCATTTTAAATCACTCCTAATGCGTACTCCCAGACAATTTATGGATTTAACTGCTTCCAGTTGCTGACCCGCTATATTGTAGCTAAATGATATGGGATATTTCTTTCTATGTATTCGCAGCATATTACACTTGTTGACATTGAGATTCAATTGCCATTCCCTGCACCATGCGTCAATTCGCTGCAGATCCTCCTGCATTTCAGTACAATTTTCCTTTGTTACAACCTCTCGATATACCACAGAATAATCCGCAAAAAGCCTCAGTGAATTTCCGATGTCATCCACAAGGTAATTTATGTATATTTTGAATAGCAACGGTCCCACGACACTCCCCTGCGGCACACCTGAAATCACTCTTACTTCGGAATACTTCTCTCCATTGAGAATGACATGCTGCGTTCTGTTATCTAGGAACTCTTCAATCCAATCACACAATTGGTCTGATCGTCCATATGCTCTTACTTTGTTCATTAAACGACCTTGGGGAACTGTATCGAAGCCTTGCGTAAGTCAAGAAACACGGCATCTACCTGGGAACCCGTGTCTATGGCCTTCTGAGTCTCGTGGACGACTAGCGCGAGCTGGGTTTCACACAATCGTCTTTTTCGAAATCCATGCTGATTCCTACAGAGTAGATTTCTAGTCTCCAGAAAAGTCGTTATACTCGAACATAATACGTGTTCCAAAATTCTACAACTGATCGACGTTGGAGATGTAGGTCTACAGTTCTACACATCTGTTCGACGTCCCTTCTTGAAAACGGGGATGATCTGTGCCCTTTTCCAGTCCTTTGGAACGCTACGCTCTTCTAGAGACTTACGATACACCACTCCAAGAAGGGGGGGGGGGGGCAAGTTCCGTCGCTTACTCTGTGTAAAATCGAACTGGTATCCCATCAGGTCCAACGGCCTTTCCTCTTTTGAGCGATTTTAATTGTTTCTCTGTCCCTCTGTCGTCTATTGCGATATCTACCATTTTGTCATCTGTGCGACAATCTAGAGAAGGAAATACAGTGCAGTCTTCCTCTGTGAAACAGCTTTGGAAAAAGACATTTAGTATTTCGGCCTTTAGTCTGTCATCCTCTGTTTCAGTACCGTTTTAGTCACAGTGTGTCTGGACATTTTGTTTTGATCCACCTACCGCTTTGACATAAGACCAAAATTTCTTAGGATTTCCTGCCAAGTCAGTACATAGAACTTTACTTTCTAATTCATTGAACGCCTCTCGCATAGCCCTCCTCGCACTACATTTCGCTTCGCGTAGTTTTTGTTTGTCTACAAGGCTTTGGCTATGTTTATATTTGCTGTGAAGTTCCCTTTGCTTCCGCAACAGTTTTCTAACTCGGTTGTTGTACCACGGTGGCTCTTTTTCATCTCTTACGATCTTGCTTGGCACATACTCATCCAACGCATATTGTAGGATGGTTCTCCACGTGTTGTGGGTGTGTATATGTGCGCCGCTTGGATTTTCCTGCAGTGCTATGGACGTCTGATTGCTTCCTGAGCTGCCGACCTATCACTGCTGTGGACTAGTTACTTCCACATCTCGGTGAACAAAAAAGCTTCAAGTACGCATCATGCAACAAATGTGCCTCAATTCATGCTAACAAATGCAGAAAACTTCGTCTTTTTTTAAAGTAATTTATGAGACATGACGACTCTCATGACCACATGATTCTCGATACGCGAGTACGTGAGTGGGCGCGTCGCGTGTGACCGTCCTTAGGAAGTAAAAGTGAAAAACTTGAGATCGAAATGAGATATATTTCTGCTCTCAATTTCAAATAAAATTTCAATATGTTATCAACATTTCATTGACTGCATTGTATGATCTGAGACCTATCATGCGCAATGCTGCAAAATCTTTAAATTTCGCCCAATATTTAATTTAATTTGATGTTGCATAGTAACTGTGATACGTAACGGAGAGAAATTCAGTCTTTTATCAATTGGAGATATTTTACTGTAAAATGTGCGAAAACAATTTTTTCTCAGCTAAAAAGTGGATGGTAAGTGATTCATAGCAGCCAGCAAGTCCACATGGACGGAACTGAGCGCTTCGCTCCTGACCGCCTGTACAACCTAGTATCTCGAGAACGAAATAAGACATACGGGGTGTGATTCAAAAGTTTCAAGACTTAACTGAGAATTAGAAATTTATAGGACATTTAAGTACAGCCGACTAAAAGTCATCAAAATATGATGCTTCAGCATCAACACAGCGCTGCCAGTGCGTCTTCCACTGTTTGTAGCCCTTCTGGAAGACCTCGGGCGTCATGCTGTCAAGGGCTCTCTTCGAAGCCTGTTGGATGGCGTCGATGGTGTCGAGTCGCTTCCCTTTTAGGCCTGTCTTGATTCGAGGGAAGAGGAAAAAGTCCATTGGAGCCAAGTCGGGGCTGTAGGGTGGTTGCGGCATTGTTGTCACGTTGAACTTGACCAAAACTTCGGCAGCGGCGAGCGACGTGTGAGCGGGCGCGTTGTCGTGGTGGAGAATCCAACCGCCCTTGATCGCCGGGCAGACGCAGTGAACTCGATCCCTCAATAGGCGGAGCACTCACACTAAGACGACGGTCACTGTTTAAAAGTTCCCGCACTCTCCTCACATTTGGATCCGTTCGGCCTGATGATGGCCTCCCAGACCGGTCGTTGTCTTCAACGTTCCCTCGGCCATCTTTGAAACGTTTATGCCACATGAAAATCATTGCACGGGACATGGTTTCTTCTTGAAAGGCCTCTTGAATCATACCGAGAGTCTCCGTGGTGGTTTTGTTCCGTCACATGCAAAACTTAATCGCATAACGCTGCTCCAAGTGCTGCTCCATTTTTGCCTCTCCCAGTTTTCGACTGAGGTGAAAGACATGCACTCACGCTGCAAGCGATGCGCTCTCTCCAGCGTTCTGGAGGCAGCTGCCGCAGCATCAGTTCATTGCCTGAGACACCCCCCCCCCCCTACTACTTCCCCCACCCGGCGGAACCGGTCCGGGCGCGCTCCCCTACTCAGAAACGAATCAGTCTTGAAACTTCTGAATCACACCTTGTATTTCTACTCTCAATTTTAAACAAAATTTCGACATATCATATACATCTATTTCACTAAAATGAATGAGCTAAAATCACCCATACGCCAAGTATACACAATGCGTTTTTACCTCTGCAAATTACCTCTGCAAAATCTTCAAATTTTCGTGCAATGTTTTGCTGAATTTGATACAGTATGCTAAGTATCATGGGTAACAAAAAGAAATTCAGTTCTTATCGAGTGAAGATACGCATCTATAAGATCTGAAAAAATATCGGTTTTCTTTTACTCCTATTAGTTTTCGGAAAATCGTTTGATAAGTATTTCACATCGGCCAGAACGCCGTCTCTCAGCACAGGCACCGGCATTTGGCGTGGAGTACAGTCATAACAAAAGAAGTCTCAGCACGGTATGCAAAGAGCTTGCCTGAAGCAGCAAAAGGGTTAGTTACCTCAATTTCTCAATAACTGCTTAGTTTTAAGTACGTCATACTGTTTAACCTAAGTGATGATAAAGTCTTATTGCTGTCCCTTAAGAGTGTGGCATTATACCCTTCAATCAATTAAATACGTACTTATCACCATATAACTACCGTGCTTTTCTTTCTTTTTTTTCAAATTCTTCACCCTACACAGAACCTTTTATTTCTGAAAGCCTCCTAAAATCAGCAAAAATCCTCGAGTGTTGCTTCAGTCTTTTACGTCTGATTTCGATAGCGGGTGAAGCATAATTCGGTGCTCTGAATCATTTGTATGTCGGTTCATCTACTGCGACACTAATGTTTCCTATGTATCCGATGACCTTTGGAGATCACTGTGACCGTTCTGTGTTAACGCCTCTGCCTGATAGAGGCGACCACTGACTATCCGCGGATGGGTGAACTGGCAGCGTCGTGCCGGCGACAGGAAGCCACTGGCTGCCCGCCGCCCTGCAAACACTGCGCGCGTTAATCCGGGCCGCCGGTGGACGGTTAATTAAGCTAAACAGCGGCCGCGGCAAAGGGCAGCCGCCACTTGTTTACCGCCCGCTGAATATTCATCATCCGCTGACACGGCGCCGCCGCCGTCGCCGCCACCGTCGCAACCGCCCTAGACCAGGGGCAACGGGGCCACACTGCGGGCGCCCAAGAAACCACCGGTGCGCCTGGGAGAAGTGTTCTCGGGATGACATAGGTGGTGGCGGCACTCGATTATTTTCGTGGCATTCATATAGTTTGCCAAGGAATCTACACCTACACATACACTGCCGGAAATAAAAAATAATACACCGTTCTATAGGTTTCCAGTTCATCCAAGATTTATTGTTGCAACAGTGCGTACGGAGTAGAGGAAATGTTTGCACTTTCAGATCAATAGCACAAGTAGTTCTGAGTACCAGGAATCAACCACTGCTGATACATCCATATTAGTACGTGGTGTCGTCTCCCGGGTGGCAGTGCAGGCGCCTACTCTGGTATTCAGTGGATCGTACAGACGGCGAATACTTTCCTATGGTACGTAACACCGCGCCTGCTCAACCTGTTCACGTACTTCCATAAGATTTATTGTTTGACGAATCGTACGAGTCACTTCTCCTGCAATCATATCCCACATATGGTCGCCTGGAGAAAAGTCCGGAGATCATGCTAGCCAGGGAAGCTGCTGCAGTTCTTGCACAACACGTTGTGTGTCGCGGGGAATGTGTGGGCGAGCATTATCCTGTTGGAGCAACACTTCATCATCCTGTAATAAGAATGGCAAAAGATCATGTCTCTGAACATTTTGCACGTGCCGAGCGCTGAGTAACGTCCCGTTCAGAAACGCCGAAGGTGTTGCAACTTATTGCACACGAGACCAGTACGCCTCGGACGAATGCACTCCACGAGGCAGCGCTCATCGGGCTTACGTTGCACGTGCATACGACCATCACTTGCATGCAGGCAGAATCTGCTTCCATCGATGAAGACCACTGCGCGCCATTCCATCCTCCAAATGATCCTCTGACGGCATTAGTCGATCCGTGGAGGTCGATGCTCTGGCGTGAGTGGAAGACGGGCTAGATTTGTCTGTGCGGCAGTCGCACTGCTAACGACAGTTACTGTTGACACGTCTGGACTCACAGCCCTCTTACCTGTGCTGTGGTAGCTGCACGACCTGCCATTTCTGCCCTTACAATACGACAATCATGGCGGGCATCTGTCCAGCATGGACGTCCAGAATCTCGTCTACGGGTTGAAAGACGTATACATTGCCGGCGATGGGCGAGGCATGACAGAATCTCTGACCAGAGAGTAGCTTATCGTCAGCTGTTGCTAGTCTGCGCTTGACTGCGCGAGTCGACGGTAGTGGTCAGTCCGTGCTAGTCCGTGCTAGTCTGCGGGAGTCGGCATGCGTCGGCTTTGTGCTCTGCTCGCGACTGTGGTCAGAACTATGGAGAATGAGTATTGTTGTAGAAGGTAAAGAAGCAGCCTTGCGCATATTTAATAATGTATGTTAATTGTAATTTAATTAGTTCAAAGAAATGTCCCAATAATAATTTTTATAATATAAAGCAACTCTTTTAGAGAAAAGTATTCATTTCAATTTAAAGAAAATTTCCATTGCATGATCATTCCCGCCAAAAATCCAAAAAAAATTATACGCCAGCATTGCACGAAGCTGTGTCGAAAAATTCCAACTTAAGAGCAGATATAATTCCGGTTTCTATTGAGGCAAGAATGTTTGCTTTTTTTTATTCAGAATACAGGGCCGAAGGTCAGCGCTGCTGTCCTCATAAAATTTATCAGGTTACAAAACTTTTTTTATTATTTTTGGAGTTTAGGAATTTTTCTATTTCAAACTTGACATTAAATTAGAAAAAGAATTTTGTGGGAATATTAAGTGTGAACGCATTTCTGCACACAGACTGTAAATGGGAGCCAATTTGTTCAGAGGTTACACTAAAATCAATTTTGTTCAGAGGTTACATTAAAATTAATTTTGTTCAGAGCTCAGAATAATTAAAAATTCATTTAATTATATAAATTATGTATTTTGTGTGAGGAGGTTTCACTTGGCTCACATTTTCATTTAATCATTAATTTATTTGTGGGGAGGTTACAGGGTATGAGAATGTTCACGTGACCACTGACACTACCGTTGATGCACAACATTCTACTGATCCTGCGTGGTAGTTTCAGATTGACACAACAACGTACCATTCGGAAGGGCACAATTTGACGTCTTTCAGAATCCCTCATTGGCTGTAGGATGGACGAATACGTCTCCGTAGCATGGTTGCCTGCTTGCTTCTTACGTTCGCAGTGTACTGAACCTTCTGGCTATGAACGGGTAGAAACAAAGACCCACTGATAGCTATGACACTATGCTCTCTACTGGTGGAAGACGCTGAAAACATTATCAGCACATCTACTACCCCCCAAACGGCATATACCCTCATCGGATCAAAACGACGTCGTCTTTATCCACATGTAGTAACTTTTTTCCGGTATCCTTCATCCATACTCTACAAAAATGTTTCAAATCGCTCTAAGCACTATGAGACTCTACAAAAATGGTTCAAATCGCTCTAAGTGCTATGAGACTCTACAAAAATGGTTCAAATCGCTCTATGCACTATGAGACTTAACATCCGGGGTCATCAGTCCCCTAGACTTAGAACTACTGAAACCTAACTAAACTAAGGACGTCACACACATCCATGCCGGAGGCAAGATTCCAACCTGCAACCGTAGCAGCAGCGCGGTTCCGGACTGAAGTGCCTAGAGCCGCTCGACCACAGCGCATACTGTACAAACCACAGTGAACGACAGAGGGTAATTCCCGTTGTACCAGTTATTAAGGCTTGTTCCCATTTCATTCACATCTGGAGAGCGGGACAGTAACTGTTTAAATACTCAGCACGTCCTAATTATTCTAATATTGTCCTGGCGATCCCTACGGGACAAACACCTAGGTAGTTTTAGCATAATCCTAGATTCATAATTTAAAACTGGTGTGACGTTTTCTAAGTATGTTTTCTCCAGATACTCTAGGATGGGTCGCACCAGTCTTTTGTGAAAATCACATCGCCCTGTAGACTGCTTGCACTTCGTTAGTATTCTATCAGTGACCCGCATTCTACTGATCCTGCGTGGTAGTTTCAGATTGTTACAAGCACGATTCCAGCTATGACTAGTTGATATTGTACTAAATTGAAGTCGCACGAATGGCTGAGTGGCCCGTAAGGCCTGTCTAATTGGAAAGGTTTTCCTATCACTTGCATCAGCAGTTACAGTTCCGTCGGAAATTATGAAGTGTGTATGTAAATGTAACTGCTAAGTGTAGGTGACACTAATGGCTGTCTGTGTAGTGTGCGTCGTGTTCGTGTTAGGTGTGATGAGAGAAGGGAGAAGGTGAATCCTGTCGTCAGCACACAGTATACTCCTCACATACAACACCAAGGGGGTGTCGAGCTTAACGTTCCCATCCGACGGACGGATCATAATCAACATTGTTACGGGCCGTCACTTCACGAGGCACTAGGGAGACGGTTTCAACTTAATCCATGACACTGACGCATGGACTGGTTATCAAGCACTATACGCCGCCACTTCTCTTCCTCTTTCCGACCAAATACCGGTAGTGAAAATTTCATCCACCACGAGGATTCGAGCAGGCTTGAGTCGAGCGCCACCGCACATGTGTGTGTTGGCGTTCTTGGCCGCAGAGGCAGGTAATTTTACAACGTGCTCAGTTTTACATTTCAGAACATTTAAAGCCAGTTATTTGTGAAGAAATGGTCACGATCGCAAAATATCATTTATTGTTCAACAAATTATATTTACCGATCGTGACCGTCTCTAATGACTGTTTCTTCATAAGTATTTATCACAAGTAAGATTGCTGACTCTCCCAGCGATATTGGTTGAAATAATTTAAATCAAGTTTTTGAAAGAAACTTTCGCCCTTTGACTATATATTACTGTCCATTTATTATAATATGAATTATGGTAATTTACAGTCATACAGCGTAAATGTCGTTCATAAAGTCCTACATCACCGTGGTCTCCCACGAGGAGTATTAATTTAAGGCAAGTGACCCATTTATGCACCACTTTGAAGACTTGTCACGATGAAACTGAATATTCTGTGCACGACTTTTTAAGGCAGTACTTCTGTATAGATATCCGCCTCTCTAGCTGCGTAGTCACCATGGCCGACTACCACGCTGGGGATGACGGGTTCGATTGTCGATACGGCCAGGATCTTTTACTTGTTGGGAAGACTGATACGGAATGCAATCAGCCTTGTGATGATAACAGAGAAACTACTCGGATGATTAGTAATCGTTCCATGGTCTAGAAGCCCGACGACGACAGGAAGAGCGGTATGCTGAGCACACGCCCTACGTATCGTATCCAGTTACGCTGTTGGCAGAGGATGACACGACAGGCGGTCGAGCACGATAGGCCAGTCCAGGCCCACAACACGTAACTGCACTCCCTCGTAGGTAACTACATCATAAGCAAAACGCCTGATTTTTCTATTAACTCTATCTGCTATGCCATTACGATACAACATGAACAGCAACGTTCCCAACGCACACTTGCCCTCGGGAACTCCCGAAGTTACTTCTGCATCTGTCGACATCTCTCCAACCAACAACACATGCTGCGTCCCCACTGCCAAGAAATCATCTTTGATTAACAAATTTCCCCTGACATGTCTGTACGTTCGACTATAATCGTAGGTATGGTACTAAATCAAATGCTTTTTGTAAATCAAGAAATACTGCCTGTAGTTAACTGCTATGATACACGGCTTTCGGAATATCATGTGAAGAAAGAGCGACTTGGTTTCACATTATCGACATTATCGGAATCCATGCTTGTTAGCGAGGCGGAAGTCATTCTGATCTAAATACTTCATTCAGGAGTCAACCTGCTCTATGAAATAGTTTGCTTTATAGATCCGCCTTCCTTAGTAGTGCTATGTCTCTGTCGCTTCAGGCAACCGTAAAGTGGCTTGACTTATTTGATACATCTACTAACATATATTTGGACAGTGAGCAACGCACTTGACGTTGTACCACTATCTGGTCTATTTCCCTGTTCCACTCTCTAATGGCGCAGGTGAAGAATGATTTAGGATAAACCTTTGTATTAGCCCTAATTTCTCGGATTTTCTCGTTTCGAGAATTTCACCAGACGTATGAGTGGGGAAGTGATATGTTGCCCGTCTCCCTGGCACGTATTCCCACGGAATTTCAGCTGTAAATCTTCCACTGATGCATATACCTCTCTTCCAACGTCCACCACCTGCGTTTGTTGAGCATCTTCGTAACGATCTCGCTGTCACAGCATAAAAAAATACATCCGAAGTTGGTGAAGATATTTAAAATGTCTGTTACGTCATTTTAAACATCAAGAAATAGGTGACTAAATTCAAAGATAAGATAACTTGTTTTTAAGATGACTGCAAGTGGCCGATATTCGAATGCTGCCTCATTTTCATCACGTAACAAATGGATTTCTGTTTCCGTAGGTGACTACTTCATCTGAGTGCTCGCTGCCTGACAAAACAAGTGAAGATCGCAGAAGACATGGTAGGATGTCAATATAATTTCGTACACGCACACACCATTGACAGGTAAACAAATTATAATTATCTGTGGTAAATAGTACCAGAGTGCATTAGTGTTCGTGTTTACTGTTGACACGAGGCCTAATACTGTATATAAGCAGCCTGAACAGAGTCAGGTGTTCTACATCTACAGATTACTCTGCAATTCACATTTAAGTGCTTGGCAGAGGGTTCATCGAACCACAATCGTACTATCTCTCTACAATTCCACTCCCGAACAGCGCGCGGGAAAAACGAACACCTTAACCTTTCAGTTTGGGCTCTGATTTCTCTTATTTTATTTTGAGGATCGTTCCTACCTATGTAGGTTAGGCTCAAAAAATATTTTCGCATTCGGAAGAGAAAGTTGGTGACTGAAATTTCGTAAATAGGTCTCGCCGCGACGAAAAACACCTTTGCTTTAATGACTTCCATCCCAATTCGTGTATCATATCTGCCACACTCTCTCCCCTATTACGTGATAATACAAAACGAGCTGCCCTTTCTAGCACCCTTTCGATGTCCTCCGTCAATCCCACCTGGTAAGGATCCCACACCGCGCAGCAATATTCTAACAGAGGACGAACGAGTGTAGTGTAAGCTGTCTCTTTAGTGGACTTGTTGCATCTTCTAAGTGTCCAGTCAATGAAACGCAACCTTTGGCTCGCGTTCCCCACAATATTATCTATGTGGTCTTTCCAAATGAAGTTGTTCGTAATTTTAACACCCAGGCACTTAGTTCAATTGACAGCCTTGAGAATTGTACTATTTATCAAGTAATCGAATTCCAACGGATTTCTTTTGGAACTCATGTGGTTCACCTCACACTTTTCGTTATTTAGCGTCAACTGCCACCTGCCACACCATACAGCAATCTTTTCTAAATCACTTTGCAACTGATACCGGTCTTCGGATGACCTTCCTAGACGGTAAATTACAGCATAATCTGCGAACAACCTAAGAAAACTGCTCAGATGGTCACCCAGGTGATTTATATAGATCAGGAACAGCAGAGGTCCCAGGACGCTTCCCTAGGGAACACCTGATATCACTTCAGTTTTACTCGATGATTTGCCGTCTATTACTACGAACTGAGACCTTCTTGACAGGAAATCGCGAATATAGTCCCAAAACTGAGATGATACCCCGTAGGGAATCAATTTGAGATCCCCTGTCGATAGCGGGCATTACTTCGTGCTAATAAAGAATTAGCTGCATTGCACAAGAACGATGTTTCCTGAAGCCATGTTGATTACGTATCAATAGATCGTTCCCTTCGAGGTGATTCATAATGTTTGAATACGGTATATGCTCCAAAACCCTACTGCAAACCGACGTCAATGATATAGGTCTATAGTTCGATGGATTATTCCTACTACCCTTCTTAAACACTGGTGCGCCCTGCGCAATTTTCAAATCTGTAGGTACAGATCTATCGGTGAGCGAGCGGTTGTATATGATTGCTAAGTAGGGAGCTATTGTATCAGCGTAATCTGAAAGGAACCTAATCGGTATACAATCTGGACCTGAAGACTTGCCCGTATGAAGCGATTTGAGTTGCTTCGCAACCCCTAAGGTATCTACTTCTAATAAACTCATGCTAACAGCTGTTCGTGTTTCAAATTCTGGAATACTCCATTCGTCTTCCCTGGTGAAGGAATTTCGGAAAACTGCGTTCAATAACTCCGCTTTAGCGGCACTGTCGCCGGTAACAGTGCCATCGGCACTGCGCAGCGAAGGTATTGATGCGTCTTGCCGCTTGTGTACTTTACATACGACCAGAATTTCTTCGGATTTTCTACCAAATTTCGAGACATTGTTTCGTTGTGGAACCTATTAAAGGCATCTCGCATTGAAGTACGAGCCAAATTTCGCGCGTCTGTAAATTTTAGCCAATCTTCGGGATTTCGCGTTCTTCTGAACTTCGCATGCTTTTTCCGTTGCCTCTGCAACAGCGTTCGGACCTGTTTTGTGTACCATGGGGGATCAGTTCCACCTCTTACCAGTTTATGAGGTATGAATCTCTCAATTGCTGTTGCTACTATATCACTGAATTTGAGCTACATCTCGTCTACATTTGCATAGCCAGTTCGGAAGGAATGGAGAATGTCTCTTAGGAAGGCTTCTAGTGACACTTCATCCGCTTTTTTAAATAAAATTATTTTGCGTTGGTTTCTGGTGGATTTGGAAGAAACGGTTTGAGCCTAGCTACAACGACCTAGTGATCACTAATCGCTGTATCTATCATGATGCTATCTATCAGCTCTGGTTTGTTTGTGGCTAAGAGGTCAAGTGTGTTTTCGCAACCATTTACAATTCGAGTGGGTTCGTGGACTAACTGCTCGAAATAATTCTCGGAGAAAGCATTTAGGACAATCTCGGAAGATGCTTTCTGCCTACCACCGGTTTTGAACAAGTATTTTTGTCAACATATCGAGGGATGGTTGAAGTCCCCACCAACTATAACCGTATGAGTGGGGTATTTATTTGTTACGAGACTCAAATTTTCTTTGAACTGTTCAGCAACTATATCATCGGAGTCTGGGGGTCGATAGAAGGAGCCAATTATTAACTTAGTTCGGCTGTTAAATATAACCTCCACCCATACCAATTCGCAAGGAGCATCTATTTCGACTTCACTACAAGATAAACCACTACTGACAGACACAAAGACTCCACCACCAATTCTGCCTAATCTATTTTTCCTGAACACCGTCTGAGACTTCGTAAAAATTTCTGCAGAACTTACTTCAGGCTGCAGCCAGGTTTATGTACCTATAAAGATTTCAGCTTCTGTGCTTTCTATTAGCGCTTGAAGCTCAGGGACTTTCCCAGCACAACTACAACAATTTACAACTACATTTCCGACTGTTCCTTGATCCAAGCACGTCCTGTATTTGCCATGCACCCTTTGAGATTGCAGCCCACCCCGTGCTTTCCCGAGGCCTTCTAACCTAAAAGAAACCGCCCAGTCCACGCCACACAGCCTCCGCTACCCGTGTAGCCGCCAGCTGAGTGTAGTGAACTCCTGACCTATTCAGCGGAACCCGAAACCGCACCACCCTATGGCGTAAGTCAAGGAATCTGCAGCCCACACGGTCTCAAAACCGTCTGAGTCTATGATTCAGACCCTCCACCCGGCTCTGCAACAAAGGTCCGCAGTCGGTTCTGTCAACGATACTGCAGATGGTGAGCTCTGCCTTCATCTCGTAACCAAGACCGGCAGCCTTCAGCAAATCAGATAGCCGCTGGAATTCAGAGAGAATTTCCTCAGATCCAAAGCGACACACGTCATTAGTACCGACATGTGCCATCACCTGCAGCTGGCTGCACCCTGTGCTCTTCATGGCATCCGGATGGACCCTTTCCACATCAGGAATGACTCCACCCGGAATGCACACGGAGTGCACACTGGATTTCTTCCCCTCCATAGCCGCCATATCTCTAAGGGGCCCCATGACACGCCTAACATTGGAGCTCCCAACTACCAATAAGCGCACCCTCTGCGATTGACCGGACCATGAAGGCTGAGAATCATCCTCTGAAACAAGGCAGGCAGCTGCATCTGGCTCAGCCAAAGACAGTACCTGAAACCTGTTTGTCAGACGCACCGGGGAGCCTTTCTGATCAGCCTCCGGGTACGTCTTTCACTGCCTGCCACGCCTTGGAACGACCTCCCAATGAACCACAAGCGAGGGCTCAGCTCCACTGCGGCCATCAACCGGGGCAACCACAGCAGCAGACCGATCTGGGGACAGACGGGACGAGGTTGACATCCCCGTGATACCCAAGTCCGGCTCCCCACAGTCGTGCCATTTGGCAACAGCCTGAAGCATCGCGACCAAAGTCAGCGCCGCCTGCAGCTGTGAGCGAAGGGATGCCAACTCAGCCCTCATCCGAATACAACTATCACAGTCCCTGTCCATTGTAATCGATGTTGAACAACAGTTACCGAAACACAAGTGCCTAGACAACGCAAGGGAAACACGCAAGGAATTTATGAACTAACCTGTACAAATGCCTAACGATCTCGCTAATCGATGTAAAGGTTACGGAGATTCCAAGCATGTGTTAGACAGTATCATCTGCACCTGATAAAGCTTTAAATGTGCCCCGTTATAGTTCTTCAATTGGCCAGCTTGTCGAATAGTGCAATATCAAGATGCATTTTCGGATGGTGCGGGGGGGGGGGGGGGGGCGGTGCGGGAGCCATTGGGATGTGACAGTGGCCAGCGGTTGAACTTCTGCCCACGACAATGTTATTCGGCACCAAGCGCATCGTAACTCCGTTCTCTTCATCATCGTATGCTGAAAGTGAAGGAAAGTGTGCCCTGGCATTATGACCACCCACTTACTAGCCAGGATGTCCACCTTTGAACGTATAACAGCGGTGACGCTGCTCGGCGTGGAAGCAATGATGTCTTGGTAGGCCACTGGAGGGAGTTAGCACCACATCTGCACATACAAGTCACCTAATTCTAGTAAATTCCGTGGATGGGGCCGACGAGCTCTGATACCCCGTTCAGTAACGTACCAGAAGTGTTCGATCGAGGCTAGTACATCAACTGGAACTCGCCACTCTGCTCCTCGAATCAATCTGTCAGACTCCCGGCCTTATGAGTGACGTATTGTCTTGTTGAAAAATGCCACTGCCAAAGGGGAATATGATCGTTATGAAGGGGTGTACGTGGTATGCAGCCAGAGTACAATTCTCCTTGGCCGTCATGGTGTCTTGCACGAGCTCCAATAGACACTTACATGTGCATGTGAATTTTCTCCAGAGCATAGTACGGCAGCCGCAGATGTCGAAGAGCTGTTTCCCTGGAAGACGACTGATTCGTGCCCTCCCGTCGGCGTTATAAAGAAAGTATCGAGATTCATCAAACCATGCAACCCTCTGTCACTGCGGTAACGTTCAGTTCCGAGAGTCACGTGCCGGTTTCAGTCGTAGTTGATGTCGCGGTGTTAACATCGGCAAACGCATGGGTCATCATCTGCGGAGGCGCACCGTTAGGAGCGTTCGGTGCACTGTGCGTTCAGACGCACTTGCTTTCTGCCCAGCATTAAAATCTGATGTTACTTCCACCACAATTCGCTGCCTGTCTTGTTTTACCAGTCTGCCCAGCCTACGTCTCCGACATCTGTTATGAGGGGTGGCAGTCCAACTCCTCGAACACCCTACAGGTCGTGCAGTTTCCGAAATGCTCATGCCAATCCTCTGGGTCATCACAATCTGGCCTCGGTCAAAATCAGATATAAGTAGATCGCGCGCGTTCTCCATTCTACACACGGACAGCACATTCACTGATACTACATGCACAGTGCGTGTGTCTGACTAGCAGTCCTTCCTCGCCAGGTAACGCTGCTATCGCCTTGTCGCGTTAGTACCGAGAGTAGCTCGGTGGTCATAACATGGCCGATCAATGCATACTGCATGGGAAAACTGGCATTACCGACTAATTTCACTACTGAAATGTTCTTGGGTTATCAGCAAGGGTTATCAGAGTAGGCTGATACACGATGGAGGTTTCGTATATTGGCGCTACACATGCAGTTGACTTATTCACGTTCATTTCTGCAAATTAAGTAAGTAATACTAACAGAGACGTACAGTGGCTGGAGTAATAGCCGTCCCATATGAACTATTGGCGCACAGAGCTCCTTCATTCTGTAGCAAAATTCTGTTGATCCTTGCACCAAGAAACTGTTTCATTATTTTGTTGATGTAGGAATCCATAACCTAGACGCAATTTCTGAACGATAAAACCATTTTAAATGACCACTGATAGCTCTGACATTCTTTGTGAAAAAAAACTACATTGTTTTATCATTTATTACGTTACAATACCGACCAGATTTGGTCTGCAGCCATTTTCAAATTCAGACCATATACGCAGATTTTCGGTGTGAGTGTGTGGGAACATGTATCTGTTTCCAAGCAGGGTTAAATCGTTTGTAAATATGACACATATATCGCCAACGCAACTGCATCTGATAGTGGCCAATGACCTAAACTGGATAGTAATCTGATGTAATACATGATGCACTAAATGTGATCTTCTATAAAGAATCTAACAGTCTGCTGTGGGCCTTTGAAATGGTTCTATCATCCAGAAAGAGTTCAATGTAAGATCAAACTGTATAGTCTTCAGTTGGTTTTGCTGACAATAATAAGGTCAGACGTAGTGCACGCTCTCTAAGAAGGGAACTGTGTCTGTCATCAGCAATGTCTTTCAATGATAACTGCTTTCTCATTTGTACATTATTTTAAAAGAATTCTGCAATTACACTGTACAGCGGACTGTACAGACTGATACAACAGTATTACAATAATGTGCGTCCATAATGGAAAGGTCTGGTAGTGTGATTGACTCAAGGAAAACGTAGAACAGATTTACAGTGTTGTTAAGAAATGTACCATGGTTATAGTTCGTTTACGGAGTCCATTGTCGCTCGAGAAGACAACTAAGGGACTAACTAAGAGTAATAGTTGCGATGATTTCTAGGGGTATCCGGTACAGCGGTAGTCTATGAGCTACTCAAGTAACGCCATTCATATTCTACACGGTGGATATAGTATCAGTCCATAGTCAGGTTAATAACATAATGAAAGATATCACCGGGAGGTTAGTTCATCCAGTTAGTGGTTTGTTTCGGGTCTATTTCATTTACTTCGTCGTTATATTTTTGAGACCACTTTTCCAATCTTCCATCCCAATATTATGCTCTCCCTTTCTCTATGGAGCGATGCCTTTAAACCGCTATTTGTAAGCATTCGATCCAGTGTCTTTTGGCTTTCACAAATGCAAAGTTTTTCTACGTTATAGGGGTACAGGAAAATATAGCGAGGCCCTAAACACTCTAGAAGGCTGTAAATTGAGTTTCATAAGAACGGCTACGCGATGAAGGTTTCACTTGGTCACCCACACTTGGTCCGATAGTTGATCAAACATTAAAAGCACTGCTTGCCACAGAAACGTTTTGGCACATACAGTGATCAGCCAAAAGCCATTTTCCTTGGTGTTCCAATGCTAAATGTCTGATATATTTTAGCATTCACCTTATTCCTCATTTTTCTTTCGATTATTTTTACGTTGTCTACCACTTTGTCTCTGTCATACAACAATCTCTTCAATTTTGCGTACCTGCTACATCCATCATCCCAATATCCGTAAGTCGAGATTTTTAGTATAGCATGTTGTGTTTCCTGAATTCCCAATTAATCACATCACAAACGATTCAGTTTCCTTAATTCTGCAATTTTCCCGTTGTTTAGTATTTGCTTCTGTGAGTTCGACTGTGCTGACGAGAAACGGAGTCTTGACTTCTGGCAGTCTGTTTTATATGGTTCCCTTACACTGATCATCTTATGTAACTTAGATTATGAATAGTAAAATTCCTTAGCTTCTGCCATAATGTCTTCGACAGTCTCAGTTCTTAGGTTGCTTTTTTCTATGCGTTTCACTGAATACCTACCTGTCGTAGAAATCATACACATAGAGAGATCGCAACGTACCTCGAAGAGGTAATCTGCCCTAATGAAACTTAAATGGTCAAGAAACACTACGTATCGCACATGAAAGAGTCCACCGTTAGATATAACACACGTTAACGGTATGGTTTCAGGTTTGGAGCCAATCGCTGACATTCTGGTGTTCATACCTCCACCTGTTATGCATGATAAAATTGGCTGTTGGTCCACTGTGGCTATAATTTCTTTTTAGCACTCGCAACTAGATAGGACTCGAAGGACAAAGAGTTTGCTGGAACAATGATATTACACGATGCACTGCTCGTACAGAACCTCGTATAAAGCAACATGTGTCATGATTCCGTTGAAATAATACCTGTCATTTCAGAATCTCCAGCGATCCCGCGAGGCATTACAATATTGTTCTCACATTTTCAGTTTCCAACAGTCTTAACAAGGAAACTGAACGCGACAATGATTTGGAAGCCTAACATCTGTTCTCCAGCACATGCAGTACCGACAGCAATTCATAGACGTCGAGGGTCGACTTCCCAGATGCTCGTTAACGGGCGTCCCACGCAGTCCCCCTCCCCCTCCCCCAATTTTCCGATCGGTGCTTCAAAGCTACCCCTTGTCGACGTTACTCTGTCTTCTGGCAACTGTGGCCAGCGTCACCGCCTCACCGGACTCACCTTACGTGACGTAACATTTCCCTGTACAGCATTTGCAGACGACCTGGTTCTCGTGCTCCGCAATCGCGACGATGTAACCAGCGCACTAGAATGAATTCCCACATACGGTGTGGCTTCCGGCAACTGTCTCAAAGTCACCAAATCGGACGCCATGGCCATAGTAAGCGCGTTGACCCCAGCGTGTGTCCACCCCCCTACACCTTCATTGTCAGATGTCTCGGAATAGAGTTTCACGACGACATACGGTGCGCTGCGGCCCTCAACTATTGCCGCTTATTACAACAAATTCGGGTCCAGATATTCAGTCTCTGCCTGCTGAGCCTTGACATTCTTCAAAGGACACACTTCGTCAACGTTTACCTCGCTTCTCGCCTTCCACACATAGCGCGTGTCCTTCCAATAGAGTTACTAATGGCTCGATGTTTATTAGCGGCATTTGGAGCCTACCTCAATACAGGCACGTTATTCAGTCAGTTATGTGTCGCCGGCTTCCCGCAGCAGGGGAGGTCTTCGCCTTGTCCATGTCCACGATAGAGCTGTAGTCAAGTGTGACGCCACCTCTCGGAAAGTTTGGCAGGTTCGCTGCTGGAGACCTTTGCTTCGTCCTCCCTTATGCCCCCACTGACGACGCAAGACATACCCCCACCCTTCTACTACTTCGGGCACTTTTACATTAAACACAGTTATTTTCGTATCGCAGTACCACCGACGAAACAGGCATCGGCGCAGGATATATATCATGTCCTACAGCAGAGGGGTCTACCAAACATCGTGGAGACCAAAAACGCTCAGGTTAATTGGAAGGTGGTGTGGCGGACGATACACGCGGTTATCCTGGATACAGACGTCTGATCCACATGGTACATCACAGTCAACGGTAAACAGATCACCCGATCACGCCTACACAAGATAAATATGGCGTAATCGCCTGTATGTCTAGATTGCAGAATACCGAACACGGACGAGCTCTGTCTCACATGTGTCGCGGCAGAAGACGTATGGCACTTGGTGCGACAAATTTTGTCGTATTTTCTACGACTGACTCCAGAACACATTACACCTCGGATTATACTATTTCCGGATAAACAGTACTTCCCGCGCACCAAAACCAACGGAGTCACGTGGTTGCGTGGGCATGCGGCGCAGTACCTATTTCACGATGGACCTAAAGATGTGTTAGACTTTTGGACCTACCTACAAGAACGTCAATGTAAGGTCGTACGGAACCGAAACTACGGACAATAGTTTTCTAATTACTTAGGGAGTGTCCTTCGTGACCATCCACGCAGCTAGATCATCAAAAGGTAGGACAAGTTATCCATTGACATAGCTGACTAGACTATGTCCGATTCTCGGTGGAATAACATATGACATTCGTAAAGACGTACCTGGATGATGAAGCGTAAGGAGGGTAGCGACACACCCTTCTGCATCGTCTACGAAGCACTTCTTTTCGTTTCCTCATATTGTTTACTCAGAGCACGATACAGTGCTAGGTACATTTGTTGCTGTTGTGGTATAAAGTACATACAAATTACTAATATATTAAAATAAGTGAACAAAAATAAATAAATAAAATTCCCACAACATAATCCACCTTACCATCCATGATACCTTGACGGGCGAGGGGGAACTGTGGCCAGGACTCGGCTTATGACCCCTGCCCACTCTGCCCTCCGCATCCTCCCTTCCATGCCTCAAAAAGCGGGCGAGCTGTGTTCCAAACTCCTTCGTACCATTTAATTATTTTTATTATTTTTCCATAACAAAATTAAAAAAAGCCCATTAGCTGCGGACCTAGCGTGCGGCGACTTCTGTGCTGTAGACCTGCGGCATTTCTGAGTTGCCGCTACTATCAGTACTTGTTGGTGGCAAGGGTGCTAAAAAGTATGTATTTCCGTTTACGACTACATAAGAGGAGACGACTCAATTGCCTGGACAGACATAATAGCTAGAAATCCACCGAAGGCGCCTTTCATTCAAAAGACGTAACTCTTTTTGAAATTTATATATTAGTATTGCAGTTTGAAAAACGTGTATGGTCTACAGACAAGTATAACAGATTATCATTTGCTGTGAATGGTTTACATTTCTGTAATACCACTCCAGCTCCACTGCCTTTAGTTCAATCTGTTCCTGACTGATGCATATTTTACGACCTTCGACATGTCAGATTAAAATAAAGGAAGAGAAGATAACAGGGTTTCCAGTTTTTCTGACATCAAGATTAATGGACCCGGAGCTAGTGTCAGACTAAGATGGGGTTGGAAACTGCTGCCATCCAATTCACGTAAACCATCCTTGTATCCTGCGTATGATTTCTTTCTGATAAACGAGTATCAGTCACCTGCTTCCCGTTATCATCCTCATATCACAAAAATCATTGGGGGAAATGGCAACAGAACGGCATCTTTTTCGTGCCGCAATAGGGAGTGGTTATGTGGAAAACGAACTGGTCTAATTTTTTTGTGTTGTCTATAACGCAGATATCAGCAAATTTTCTGACGAAGAGACTTGGTTCACGTGTCATCTCAATTTTTTAAGGCGAAATTCTCTTGTCCTGGGGGTGGAAAATTCCCCCTAAAGGTGGAAGAATCAGCAATGACCAACGGTATGGGGGTGCAGAACGCAGTGGAAACCAGTGCATTAAAGACACGTAACGTGTATCCACAGGACATGTGGCCTGTAATTGACGAAATGTCATGATGAGCTCTCCATTGGCAAAAGATTCCAGAATAGTCCCCCATTCGGATCTCCGGGAGAGGACTGTCAAGAGGAAGAGTACCGTGAGGAAAAGATTGAATAATCAACGGAAGCTTGACAGTGGTAGGGGAACTAGAAAATCTGTAAAGGGAAATGAAAAAGCTAAATCTAGATATAGTAGGGGTCAGCGAAGTGAAGTGGAAATAAGACAAAGATTACTGGTCAGATGGTGTAGGAAATATCAATACCAGAAGGAAAAGGTATAATGGGAGTAGGATTCGTTATGAATAAGAAGGTACGGCAGAGAGTGTGTTACTGTGAACAGTTCAGTGATAGGGTTGTTCTTATCAGAATCGACAGCAAATCAACACCGCCAACGATAGTTGAGGTATGCAAGCCGTCTTCGCAGGCTGAAGATCAAGAGAGAGAGAAAGTGCATGAGGATATTGGAAGGAAAAAAAAATACAGTATGTAAAGGGCTATGAAAATCTAATAGTCATGGGGGACTGGGATACAGTTGAGGGGAAGGAGTAGAACAAAAGGTTACTGGAGAATATGGACTTGGGACTAGGAATGAGAGACGAGAAAGACTAATAGAGCTCTGTAACAAGTTTCAGCTAGTAATAGCGAATACTCTGTTCAAGAATCACAAGAGGAGGAGGTATACTTGGAAAAGGCTGGGTGATACGGGAAGATTTCAGATGGATTACATCCTGGTTAGACAGAGATTCCGAAATCAAATACTGGATTGTAAGGCGTGCCCAGGAGCAAACATAGACTCAGATCACAACATAGTTGTGATGGAGAGTAGGCTGAAGTTTAACACATTAGTAAGGGTGAATCAATACGCAAAGAAGTGGGGTACGGAAGTACTAAGGAATGAGGAGACTTGGGTGATTTTCTCTAAGGCTATAGATACGACGATAAGGTTAAAAAATGGCTCTGAGCACTATGGGACTTAACTTATGAGGTCATCAGTCCCCTAGAACTTAGAACTACTTAAACCTAACTAACCTATGGACATCACACACATCCATGCTCGAGGCAGGATTCGAACCTGCGAACGTAGCGGTCGGGTGGTTCCAGAGTGAAGCGCATAGAACCGCTCGGCCACTCCGACCGGCCGGCAATAAGGAATAGCTCATTAGGCAGTACAGTTGAAGAAGAATGGACAGAAGGGCCATTACAGAAGTTGCGAAGGAAAACATAGGTACAAAGAAGGTAACTGCGAAGAAACAATGGGTAACAGAAGAAATACTTCAGCTGATCGATGACAGGAGGAAGCACAAAAATGTTCCGGGAAATTCAGGAACAGAGAAATACAAGTCGCTGAGGAATTAAATAAATAGGAAGTGCAGGAAAGCTAAGACGAAATGGCTGCAGGAGAAACGTGAAGACTTCGAAAAAAATGATTATTGGAAGCACAGACTCAGCAAACAGGAAAGTTAAAACAACCTTATTCTTGTCAGCAAATTGGACTCATGAGCTGTTAAACTGAATGTGCAATAATTCTCTCACTTGTCAGCATCTTCAGTCTTCGGAATTGTGTGGATGATAGTTTTACGAAAGTAAAACAGTATTACGCCATACTCATGCATTCTACACACCAAAGTGATTACCCTTTTTGTTGCCACTTGCCCCAATGATTTCAGAAATTCTGATGGAACGTTCTATCCCTTCTGCGTTATTTGATCTTAATTCCTCCAAAGCTCTCTTAAATTCTGATTCTAATAGTGGATACACCATCTCTTCTAAATCCACTCCTGTTTCTTCTTGTACCACATCAGACAATTCTTCTCCCTGATACATGCCCTCAATGTACTGTTTCCATCTATTTGCTTTCTCCTCTGCATTAACAGTGGAGTTCTCTCTACGATCCATGGGTTGCCTCCCTTGCTTTTAATTTCACTTAAGCTCTTTTTTTTCTGAAAGCTGAACCAGTTCTTCCGACAATCATTCCTATTGCGATTTCTTCACATCATCCATGCAGGCATTACGTCTTAACGACCCTGCCGGTCCTATTTACTGTATTTCATTTCTCAAGACTTGTATTTCTATGTTTCTGAATTTCCCTGAACGCTTTGGTACTTCTTTCTATTATACCTCTACTGAAGTATTTCTTCTGTTACCCTTGTTTTCGTAGCAGTTACCTTCTTTTCACCTATGTTTTTCTTTGCAACTTCCGTGACTGCCTTTTTAGGGATGTCCATTCCTCTTCAATTGTACTGCCTACTGAGCTATTCCTTACTTCTGTAGTTAGAGCCTTCGAGAACTTCAAGAGAATCTTGTCATTCCTCAGTACTTCCATACCCACTTTTTTGCCTGTTTATTCTTCCTGACTAATCTATTGAACGTCAGCCTACTCTTCATCATCACTATATTGTGAACTGAGTCTATATCTGCTCCCGGGTACTCCATGTTATCTAGAATCGATTTTCGAATCTCTGTCTGACAATGACATAATCCAACAGAAAACTTGCAGTATCTCCCAGCATTATCCAAGTATACCTCCTTCTCTTATGATTCGCTATTGCTGGCTGAAATTTATTACAGAACTTAATTAGTCTTTCTCATGTCCCATTCCTTGTCCCAAGTGTATAATCTCCGGTAACCTTTTCTTTTATCCCTTACCCTATATCTGCATTCCAGTTGCCCCATAACTTTTACGTTTTCATCTCCCTTTACATACTGTATTAACCTTTACATACTGTATTAACCTTACTTTGTCTATCTCTTCAACTTCAGCTTGCGATGTCGGCATGTATACCTAAAATATCGTTGTTGGTGTTTGTTTGCTCATCGATTCTGCTAAGAGCAACCCTATCACTGAGCTATTCACACTCTCTACCCTACCTTCCTGTACATAACGAAACAAACTCCCGTTACGCCATTTTCTGCTGCTGTTGATATTACCCTATACTCATCTGACCAGAAATCCTTGTCTTCTTTTCACTTAACTTCGGCTGACCTCTACTATATCTAGACTGACATTTTGCATGTCCCTTTTCAGATTTTCTAGCTTCCCTACCGCGTTCAAGTTTCTGAGACTCCACGCCCAAACTCGTAGAATGTTATCCTTTTGTTGATTTTTGCCGTCCCAGAGATCCAAATGGGGGATTACTCTAGAATATTTTGCCAATGGAGAGATCATCATGACACATTTGAATTAAAGACCACATGCCTTGTAGGTACACATTATAGTCAGATACCGTTGTCTATATTCTTATTGCGGATTGTGGTGTAGGAACTCCACCCGCTACCGATTTTGTCAGCTACATCTCAGTACCTTTCGTACTCATTCTAATGAATAGTATGTTTGCTAATCAAATTTTATTTTGTTCTTTTTCCGACAGCAAAGCTGTATAATCAAACTGTACGTCTATCTGTTTAGTAGAGATCAGTCCCTGTAACCTTTCTAAATTAATGTATGTGGGAGATTCGTAACGTAGTTTAAAATCTATTACGTCATGTCCACTTGAGTTTCACGATTAGGGCCAAAATTACGAGACAGAGTCAGACTGTAGTTGCCTAAAGATTTACATTGGTGTAGCTGAAGGGTCGATCTATCACCTGACAGAAGTAACGAGTGGTGTACTACATTACCAAAATAAACTCAGATTGAGCCGTGGTGGCTAATTTCACTATCGATAACTTTTAGCTGGCATCTCACCAGGGTCCGCGGATTACTCTCTTGTGCGGTTATGGCTGCCTCGTCTAGCCTTCAAAAGTGGCCGCTAGATTCGCGTCTAAATAGAGAGGTCTCCGAAAAACGTGGCCGTCAGTTGACAAGAGTTTCAGCACAGTCTGTGGCCGTGCTCGGTAGCAGCGCTGGAGCAACATGCTCGCGGTGCGGATCGGAACGACGTCTTATCCGGGTCGTGGTTCATTCCACTTCACCACGACTGCGCAGAAGGCAGAGGTCTGGTTCGCTTATGTTGTCCGCAACTAGTTGTTTTGCTCTGTGCACCGATTTTCCGCTCTGTAAGCTATTTGAACAAACGATCGTGTTTATGTTAATTGAGTAGTCATGCACGCCTTGTTACTTCTCTCTGTGGTTTTAGGAAGACAGTATCGACCTGTCTGCTCTATGTGATTTTGATGTAAGCTGTCTTAATCTGCTGGCCAGGACTATCTCTCAAAGGATTGCCATGCATAATGTTCCTACGGTTATGTTACATGTCCAATTGACACGCACAGCTATACCGGGGGCCTAACTGTTACCTAATTATCCTTTCTTAAAGCTTTGTTCTAAAATTCTGATGCAAGAGAACCATTTGTTCTAAGTTTTAATATTCGTTTTCACGATGTTCTACAAGCTGGTGGGCTCTCTGGTATTACTATTATCCAGCCTTTTTAGGCATCTTATGAGGTCCGGCTAGTGGTAAGATCCTAGCCAGTGTTTATTATATTTCTTCCTGAAGAAATTACAGCTCCCTTTCTGTAGTACTGCTAGGGAAGCTTATTTCCTGAGGCGTATCAGCTTACTGGAAACGCCCTGTAAGTGCAATCATGGTTAAACCGTAACTTTACTAGTTGTATTATACAGTCAGACCTTTACCCTCCTTGTTTGTTAGCAGCACTTCTGAAGTTTCTAGGAGAGTGTTGCGAGTCGGCAGCTCCTTGCTGCGTGGGCCTGGCTTCCTTGCGGTCTTGTGCACGACTCTCGATCATTTCCTACCGCGAACTGCAGTATGTTTGCAGTTGCGCCTCCTGGCTGTCTGTGCTCGAGTTGGTATCTTATGTTTTCTGACTTGCACTTTAAACGAAATTTTACTGTCGTTCAAGAGGCCTTTTGTTAACCGGCTTCACACAGGAAATTTTCACTTTCATGTCTAATACATATTGCGTTTTGTCCAAGTTTTATTGTACATTTTTGTGTGTTACCCCTATGTTACCTTTGTTAATATCCATCTTTTGCGGGTCCGCCTAATGTCTTGGACTTGAATTCGCACGAAGAAATGTATCTAGATCCTTTGTAATTATTTTAATTGGCTGGTTTAATTAAAATTGTTTAATTTAAAAAATAAAAAAAACCAATATTTTTGAGGATTTTTTTCTTGAATTTGTTTGAGGCTATTATTATTTTAACTAAACGGCTGTCTCACCATTTTGAACGCCTGTGATGGCAAAGCAATTTCAATTTTTCTACCCGTTTTTCCAAGGGGGCCTCTTCTTATCAAAGAAAATACACTACCGGCCATTAAAATTGCTACACCACGAAGATGACGTGCTACAGACACGAAATTGAACCGACAGGAAGAAGATCCTGTGATATGCAAATGATTAGCTTTTCAGCCGCGCGGGATTAGCCGAGCGGTCTTGGTCGCTGCAGTCATGGACTGCGCGGCTGGTCCCGGCGGAGGTTCGAGTCCTCCCTCGGGCATGTGTGTATGTTTGTCCTTAGTGTAATTTAGGTTAAGCAGTGTGTAAGCTTAGGGACTGATGACCATAAGATCTCAAACACATTTGAACATTTCATTAGGTTTTCAGAGCATTCACACAACGTTGGCGCCGGTGGCGACACCTACAACGTGCTGACATGAGGAAAGTTTCCAACCGATTTCTCATACACAAACAACAGTTGACTGGCGTTGCCTGGTGAAACGTTGTTGTGATGCCTCGTGTAAGGAGGAGAAATGTACCATCACGTTTCCGACTTTGATAAAGGTCGCGTTGTAGCCTATCGCGATTGCGGTTTATCTTATTGCGACACGGCTGCTCGCGTTGGTCGAGATCCAATGTCTGTTAGCAGAATATGAAATCGGTGGGTTCAGGAGGGTAATACGGAACGCCGTGCTGGATCCCAATGGCCTCGTATCACTAGCAGTCATTATGACAGGCATCTCATCCGTAGGGCTGTAACGGATCGTGCAGCCACGTCTTGATCCCTGAGTCAACAAATGGGGACGTTCGCAAGACAACCACCATCTTCACGAACAGTTCGACGACGCTTGCAGCAGCATGGCTGTGGTTACCCTTGACGCTGCATTACAGACAGGAGCGTCTGCGATGGTGAACTCAACGACGAACCTGGGTGCACGAATGGCAAAAAGTCATATTTTAGGCTGAATACGGGTTCTGTTTACAGCATCATGATGGTCGCATCCGTGTTTGGCGACATCACAGTGAACGCACATTGGAAGCGTGTATTCGTCATCGGCATAAATGCATATCATTCGGCGTAATGGTATGGGGAGTAGGGGGACAAGGGTGGTGTCAGGCACGTTGCATTGTTGCCAAATTTATTCAACAGCGCATGACGTCTTCCAAGATGGCGGATTTTGGCAAGAGACTAGTCCAATTGCGCTATGTCCTCTAACCTAACCTCGAGAAAAAAATGGCGGGAAGTTTGAATATTGGCGGGAAAATAGCCCAATTGTGCTACGTACACTAACCTAAGCCTCCAGAAGAAAAAATGGCGGGAAGTTTGAATTCCAACAGGATAATGCATGCAAAGACCGAATTTGTCTTTTTGTTATTATTGATTATCATTCATTAACGTTCATTATTATTTATTATTATTTATCATCATTTATTATTATTTATTTTATTGACCTGCCTCCACTAGAAAATTCCCTCCAAACTCAAGTTCCAACACGATAATGGCTGCAAAACCTTACTTTATTTATTATTATTCATTATTATTTATTAACATTCATTATCATTCATTGTCATTTAGTATCATTCATTGTCATTTATTATCATTCATTATCATTTACTATTATAGGCCTACCTCCACTAGAACATTGCGCCAAATTCAAATTCCAACAAGATAATATCCATTCACCGTCTACCACATTTTCCTGTGAAAGCGAGAACGCAGTGCTACACTTTTGCCTGCAAAGGTAGCTCAACAGTGGAATCTGCCGTGACTATATAAGAGCATGTTTGGACTGCACTAGAACGCCCGCTAACTGACTCGCTCTCACGCGTTATAACTTTACAAACGCTGTGCCGCCACCCCGCTTACGTCACACACCCTCCATACATGCGATAGCCTCCTGTAAATACCTGGAAAATTACTCTTTATTTCAGATATTACGGCCATGCAGGCGTGTCCCAACTGACTTCTCTATGCTCACACAGCGAAACTCCAGAGCGCAGCTGACGTACGCACGGCCGGCTGAGCCCGCTCCATCGACAGCTCCCTGGCCGGCTGAAGTCAAGCGACCAGCGGTGCCCGCACAGCCCCCACGGCCAGCGCGCCAGGTAGGCGGTGGTGAGCAGCGCCTCAAGATCCGACTTCGTAAACATCTATCGGCGCCCACGAGCACTTAAAGCTGGACACAATGGAACCTGTCGACTGCGTGCCGGAGATTGACCGAAAGTGGAATCCACCATGACCGTATAACAGCGCGTTTGCTCATCGCGAGAAAGCTAGCTAATTCAGTCTCACCACACCGCTGCATTATGTAATTCAACTTATGAAACGTCCCCTTTGAACAATTTTACACGATTGAGCTTAAACTGACACACAATATTTTTAGCGCAACGCAATCTGACTATCAAAGATCCCTGCAAAAGAATGGCCCTGAGTAACATTAACCTATACCTTTCACAAATCACTTACCTCACAAAATCTTCGTTACTCGAACTACTGCAATACAGCAAGCGCCACTATTGCCAACTAAATAAAAGATTCAAACTACGGAAGGCACTAACTACTGATAGGGATAGTTAGCAAATGAAAGATATTAATAGAGAACAAACAATGTATTTACCTTAACAGTCATAATATATATGACTATATACACTCCTGGAAATGGAAAAAAGAACACATTGACACCAGTGTGTCAGACCCACCATACTTGCTCCGGACACTGCGAGAGGTCTGTACAAGCAATGATCACACGCACGACACAGCGGACACACCACGAAATGCGGTGTTGGCCGTCGAATGGCGCTAGCTGCGCAGCATTTGTGCACCGCCGCCGTCAGTGTCAGCCAGTTTGCCGTGGCATACGGAGCTCCATCGCAGTCTTTAACACTGGTAGCATGCCGCGACAGCGTGGACGTGAACCGTATGTGCAGTTGACGGACTTTGAGCGAGGGCGTATAGTGGGCATGCGAGAGGCTGGGTGGACGTACCGCCGAATTGCTCATCACGTGGGGCGTGAGGTCTCCACAGTACATCGATGTTGTCGCCAGTGGTCGGCGGAAGGTGCACGTGCCCGTCGACCTGGGACCGGACCGCAGCGACGCACAGATGCACGCCAAGACCGTAGGATCCTACGCAGTGCCGTAGGGGACCGCACCGCCACTTCCCAGCAAATTAGGGACGCTGTTGCTCCTGGGGTATCGGCGAGGACCATTCGCAACCGTCTCCATGAAGCTGGGCTACGGTCCCGCACACCGTTAGGCCGTCTTCCGCTCACGCCCCAACATCGTGCAGCCCGCCTCCAGTGGTGTCGCGACAGGCGTGAATGGAGGGACGAATGGAGACGTGTCGTCTTCAGCGATGAGAGTCGATTCTGCCTTGGTGCCAATGATGGTCGTATGCGTGTTTGGCGCCGTGCAGGTGAGCGCCACAATCAGGACTGCATACGACCGAGTCACACAGGGCCAACACCCGGCATCATGGTGTGGGGAGCGATCTCCTACACTGGCCGTACACCACTGGTGATCGTCGAGGGGACACTGAATAGTGCACGGTACATCCAAACCGTCATCGAACCCATCGTTCTACCATTCCTAGACCGGCAAGGGAACTTGCTGTTCCAACAGGACAATGCACGTCCGCATGTATCCCGTGCCACCCAACGTGCTCTAGAAGGTGTAAGTCAACTACCCTGGCCAGCAAGATCTCCGGATCTGTCCCCCATTGAGCATGTTTGGGACTGGATGAAGCGTCGTCTCACGCGGTCTGCACGTCCAGCACGAACGCTGGTCCAACTGAGGCGCCAGGTGGAAATGGCATGGCAAGCCGTTCCACAGGACTACATCCAGCATCTCTACGATCGTCTCCATGGGAAAATAGCAGCCTACATTGCTGCGAAAGGTGGATATACACTGTACTAGTGCCGACATTATGCATGCTCTGTTGCCTGTGTCTATGTGCCTGTGGTTCTGTCAGTGTGATCATGTGATGTATCTGACCCCAGGAATGTGTCAATAAAGTTTCCCCTTCCTGGGACAATGAATTCACGGTGTTCTTATTTCAATTTCCAGGAGTGTATATATAGCAGTTCATGACAAATTTCAAAACTCCGCCATCTCTCTCCTCACATCCACCACTGCTGGCGGCTCACCTCCAACTGCGCAACGCTACCCGCTGTTCACATCCAGCTGCCGCTGCCCAACACTACAATGGCAGACAACAATGCAAACTAGCCACAGACTGCACACAGCACAGCCAGTGATTTTCATACAGAGAGCGCTACGTAACGTTGCCAATAAGAAAATATAAACAGCCTACTTACACTTACAATTTCATATATGTATGCAAACGTGTTTAACTCCCTAATTTCAGCTACTTTTCAAGGACCAGACCGCAACTCCGCCTCCTCCTAGGAACCAACGCCAAGTTTGAAATCTGCCAGTAAACAAAGCTCACTTGCGCTTTCGCCACCAACCTAAGAAAATTCTTTCAAACTAAGCCACCAGCACTCTACCTCTTTCTACATGTTTCTGGTAAACAGTCTCACCCTGCTCTAGGTCCATGCACCAATGAACGAATTTACTTTATTTAGGAATGGAGTATATGTATCACACCGACATGTCCCACATCATACACACCTGCTAAACACTCCTACATAGCTCACTTATAATGTTCTAGACACACGATTGCTAATTGTAAACAGTTAAATATAACTCATAGCACAGCCTACAGACATGCGAACCGCTCATAAATAATGCAAAATATTTACCTCCAAATAGCCAAACAACTGATAATTTTCGTAAATAATTACAGTGCATAGGCTGATGGAAGGAAGAATGAGTGTACTTTATTTATTTGCGACGTATATTTTTGAAACTTTTGCTTCTTGTAGGTTTCGATATGCAGGGCTGACATAAGGCAGTTTCTGATTTCCAGTAGTGCACTACACTTGGCAACACAAACACACCCATCAAGATATTCATTCCAATCCAGACCTGTAACTCCTCTACAGATAAATTTGTACAGTTATTTGTCTACTTACTCACATTCTGACAAGATCGCCGTAATTGCGCAAAAACAGCTCAGACTGCGCTGTGCTGCTCGGGGAAGTAAGGAGGGGCTGCACTCTGTTTATCTGGAGCCCTTTTATTTAGTCGTGGAGTATATTTGTGACAAAACACCGGCACTGATCCGACTGATCTGACACAGGCCTCAAAAACGTAAACAACTCCCAATGCCACCACACAATAGCAAACAGTTCTTAAATAATGCAGTACACAATATCAGCAGACGAGCTCTGTACTCTTAAACTCTCCAAATAAAGCACCGCACAGTGCACAGACATGCTCGCATAATAGAGCAACAGACGGGCCCAAACACCACCAGCTGCCAAACCGACCAAAAGTCTCTGCTCGGCCTCCCTCAAACATGACCTCAACACAGTCGCATTCGCACCTATCACCGGAGAAACTGATATCACCTATGCGCCTTAGATTACGCTCCAAGGCAGGCCGCGCGCACGTGCGGTCAGCGGGGACGGGGATTCCAGAGTCTCCAGCCAAGTTCAGCTTCCGAGCGCTCGTGACAGCCGACACATGTGAAAGCTGCATTGTTCTTCTCATGTATACCGCCGGCGTCTCAGCTCTGGACCTGCCTTCACGTCTATTCTCAGAATAGCTCATAGTTCGTTGACACACTCGATTAACGCGGTCGGGAAAACATTTATTACTCGCATGCAACCGCGATGGTGACCGAAAACCAGTCACTCTGATCTGCACTGCAGGCGCGTGTAATCATTGAGAACACTCTATTTATTTTTTTCGAACAACTTATTTAACCATACGTGTATCTGTCACGCTATCACAAAACATCAATCCCAGATGTGCCCTGGGCCATGTTGCACAGCCCGCAGACGCGCACCCAATCATAATTTCAGTACGCACTATAGCAAACTGCCACTACATAATACATCACACAGATGTGTAGATACGCTCAGTACTCGTAAACTATCCTAATAACGCATAGCAGAGCCTGCAGATCCGCTCGCAAAATAACTCAGCAGATGTGCGCAGGTATCCCAACTCTGCACCCTGCCCACAAAATCGTGAAGTCACCCATCCATCTGATTTCAGACCTCGCACAGCCCCTGCTCGGCTTCCGCAAGCGCGAGTTGACGCTGTCAACGCGCTCGTCAGCGGTCAAAGCACACACATACGTCTGTCCAGCAGAACATGTCTTTACCTCCAATGACACTGTAGCACCTTCAAACACTAACCCGTGCGCTTTGTATTGTGGATCCGCATCTGAACACTGCTCTCCAAGTAACTCGCGGCGGATCCACATTCGAACGTTAACCCTACTCTACCGCCGGTCCTGGGGGCCTTCCGCGACGCGTGCATGTGCAAAGAGATACTGAAAAAAGAGGTGACTGGATACGCCTTAGTTACATTTAGAGACAATTTTAGAACACAGAACGATAACTTACGTCGCTGTCGCATGAATGGATCTCACATAAAATCGAAAGAAATGCGAAAAATCATTAGCGCATAGATATAAACTAGCCTAATACACACCGAAATGCGGCGAAAATGAGAACGTACTTGCTTGTCTACTGGTTCGCGGGGGGGGGGGGGGGGGGGGGGGGGGGGGGGGGGAATGGAGTCAAGTATGCGGCAACAAGAGGAATGCAGGAAAACGATGACTTCGAAGCGAGCCGAATAAGTAAGGCAGTCAATTTTTTTTTTCGTTGAGTTCGTATTATAGTGTATGTCTACTGAGGTAGCAGTGATACACGCGAGTAGACTACTGTATTTGATGCTTTTCAGGAGGACAGAGAATCATTTACGTCTAAACTTACTCACATCTGTGTTAAATCATAACAGAGGGTGTACGAGATGATCGATTGAGACAGAGCTGCAACTTGGTACGATTCAAACGTTGACTCATTTATTCTAGAGAAGGAAAAATTGCTGAAGGTAGATTTTTTTCCAGTATTCTATTTGAATGCTTTAGTCACGTGATATAGAAAGTGTTCTAGTGGTATGCGGCTACGTGTTCGGTATGTGGTTTAAAGCGCTGTCTACTTGCGATCGTTAAAGGTGAACCCGTCGGTTATCAGAGGACTTCCATCTCATGTGTGATAAAGGTTGACACATTCCTCGAAATGCACTTTGATTTACGCGAACCCCACCCTGTCGCATGCTTGGTGTAAAATCGAGACTTCAGCGTCATAACTAAGTTAGCTGTGGGTATTTGTGAGGGGCTGTAATCATTGTGTACACATTCACCCGACAGACGGGTGTTTACAGAGTCGGTGACGAGATGACTTTTAATTTTCACATGTTGGACGCTGCTGTTATACGTATCTGTTTGCTTGTAGGATGTACCGGTAGCTAATAACTATCAATTTTTATATAGACCTGATGGAGTAATAGTATTATTTCTGACTCGTGATCTAGTGTGATCACTGGGCACTAGACGTGTCTGCAGGGCTATATTGGGCTCGTATCATAGAAAGGAAAAGTTTTACGATTGTGGTAGAGATAGCTCAGCGTAAGGTGACCGGGGAGAAGGATGTATGACTGACAGGACGGAAAAGTAAGCGATCTAAGGTTATTTCCCGTTTTTAAGTGCTGAACGTTCTAGTCTTAGGAGTGTGTGTGTTTATCTTCTCTCTCTCTCCCCCCCCCCCCCTCCCTCTCTCTCTCTCTCTCTCTCTCTCTCTCTCTCTCTCTCTCTGTATCTCCGACCGGAACCTTCGATGCACCGATCATGGACTCTAGAACAATACTTTACACATGATAGATTGGATGATTTGCTTAAAAATCTATCTAACTACGTTGTGTATAAATATCGCTCCGTTCTTGTTCTTCTTAACTGTATGCTATCTGTTACTATAGATCGATATGGTGTGCAAAGCTCCAAGACTTGGTTACATTTCGAGAAATGTGGTGCACTTGGATGGATTAGTACTAGGAAAACTCTATTCAGTCAAGAGAGGTGGAGAGTAGCTGTATTCGTCTGCTCGGTTGAGGAATAATTGGGTAGCGATGTTGCGGGGAAGGTAGGTCAATGCCGAGGCGAGGATGGTCTTTTAACGTAAGAGGACTAGATAGCTCTGTGACCGCCATACGCAGAGAGATTGATCGAGTACTATACGCGAGTTCTTAGAAATATGTATAGCGTTGTCTGGCATAATTTGATCGTCTTTATGTGTTCGAGAATTAAGTGTGAATGGACGTGCTGAGCAGTCATCTATGAATGGTCGCAATGATACTTGCAAAGTAGTGGATGTAGGGTTTAGCTATGATACTGAAATTAAGAAAACAAGCTGTCACATGATTGGCCAGTGTTGGACTTAATGTAAAAGTTTTCGCGATATCAGCTGTGATGGATAATATTACAGTAGATCGGTGGTGTCTTATCCATCGCATCTGTGCATTGGGTACGACATAATGATTGACTGACAATGCTTGCTTGAGTTGGGGGAGAAATTTTGGTTGATGAACCGCAACTTCCAGGGTTGCTAGCACCGAAAACGGTGATCCTGTACTTGTGTGCAAAAATGACCAATCACTAGAAATTGAATGCAAAGTTATAAACTATTCGTTCACTGCGACATATGAGTTTAAATATAGAGGTGGTCAATCACTTTCGAGGGAAGTGGCTAAAACGCCAGCAGGCTCTTCTATTGTCCTTGTGTTGTGGGTGTCCTTTATTTAAAATCATTCAATGTTATGCTATCGACTGTAAGAATATGATTTACAATGTGCAAGGTATAGTTTCCTGTGAGAGACTGTGCATCAGTCCGTGTTAATGTCTGTTTAGAATCAGACAATAACTTCGAAGTCGCGGCAGAAAGACGAAATGCTCGGCAGTGCGCAAAAGCGCATTAGAAAACACTGTTTGAACAAGGGCATGAGGCAGCTTCTCATTAGTTTAGAGTATGGGTGATCAAATTTTTAAAGGGATCTCTGCAGCGTGTGTGTATATTTAATATGATCTTGTTCATATAGGCATTTGTAGTTTGAGGTGTTGGATATGGTGAGCTGTTAGGTATTCTTGGATGGTTGCACTCTGAGTTATTCAGGGGGAGTATTGTGAATTCCGTTTGTCCGCGCTGGGGGTGGATCACATTGGTGCCTTCGTGACTTTTTCATTGTTTGATGGTAGAGGATAAAGATGATAGGGTGTTGAGGATATGTTGTACTTGTACCTAGTATGAGGCGTACAACATTGCGCGCATTTCCGGCGCATGGTCGAAACAAGGTCCTGTTGTAGTAACTGAGATCGTTCTGTTTATAGACAAGTCGCAGAAGATAATAGATATGTCTTTCTCTGACTTAAATTGCAGAAATCAGATGGGTGAAGATAAATGCATACTCTTCAATGCTTAGAAAGGGAGAATGCTTTTTTATTATTAAGTGAGTTTTGGCAGGAGTGAATATGATTTTATATGTACGAGTGGAAATTATCAGCGAAGGGTGAATGACGTCGGGTTCGCTGGCTGGGGGAGACACTGTTTACATGTCCTGTTGGAGATGCGCTATTCAGGAATCCCTTTGTGCACTGTATGTCGGTAGACAATAGCTGGAGAGCAGGTATAGGGAGAGCCCACTTCAGCATTCTGGTCCTGGGGCTGTGTAGACGGCTGTTTAGATGGACAGCTATGTGGCTTTGACATCCCGCCGCCGGCGCTCGGACACTCGCTTTGTAAGGCACTATTGGATTAGTTTGAGCATTTAGTACTTGTTTCGGTGGTTATTGGATTAAGAACTGTAATATTGAAGGTCATGTCCTCAGGGAGACTGCTGTGTAGTTATGTAAGTATGTTTACGTGTTTGAAGATGTGTTTCACGAATGGTGATTTTAGGTTGATGGCGCAGCTTAGCTACCATTGCAAAAAAAAAAAAAAAAAAAAAAAAAAAGCTGTCTGCTGCTGAGTGAAGGAAAGAAAGAAAGGGATGACCTTGCCCCCTGGACCTGTTGGATGAGTTATTACATAAGAGCAAGTGATAGTTGAATGATGCTATGTGTTCGGATATAGGAGTCTCTAAACGGCGGGGCGAGATTTTTCTTTATGTGGAATTTTATGCAATCCATAGATAGTGATATTCGACCGCTAGTGACAACAGTTAAGAGCGGAAAAATAGGTACAAATCGAGCGCTGGTAGAATGTTGGGGCAATGGAAATAATATTTAATTGAAGGTGGAGATGGTAAATATGGACCAGGCTTTGAATATTGTCGTATGTGCTTGATGCTCTGTATAAAAGTTTGAATATTTAATTGCGTTTGGTATTTCTGGGTGTGTGTAAAATTAATATTACTGTTGAAAGTTCGAGAAAGATGAGTTGATTTGTGTAGAGATAGAGGCTTCGTTTGTAATTCGAAAAGAGGGGATGAGAATGGTAAATTGATTGATGGGCATGGTTTGTGGGGTGATATATGAGTGTCAAGATAGGGTTGAGGACGTTTGCGTATGTTGATGGTGGGACAGGTGTCAGATTAGGTGCGGTGGGAGGTGTAAATTAGATCTTATTTTTAAAAAAAGTGATGTAAAGTAAGAATAATATTGAGAAGGATTTTAGATGGCTGGTCACGTGACGAGGCGAGAGCATGGATGTGTAGTTATGTTTAGTTAAAGGGCCGAGTAATGTCTTGTGAGGAGCAATACCCAGTGTGCTACAGTGTCACAGGAGGTATAGACATGTGCTGCTACGATGTATCTAACGAATGGAGGCTGCGCTTTGGAATTATGCTAAGTTCATATAAAATTGACTTTCACCCTCGTTCGGTGGTCGCGGCTCGGGATTGCGGTCCTGGACGGACGTATGTGTGTGCTTTGACCGCTGACGAGCGCGTTGACCGCGCCAACTCGCGCTTGCGGAAGCCGAGCAGGGGCTGTGCGAGGTCTGAAATCAGATGGATAGGTGACTTCACGATCCTGTGGGCAGGGTGCAGAGTGGGGATACCACCGCAAGTCTGATGAGTTATTTTGCGAGCGGATCTGCAGGCTCTGCTATGCGTTATTAGGATAGTTTACGAGTACTGAGCATGTCAGTACATCTGTGTGATATATTATTTAGTGGCAGTTTGCTATAGTGCGTACTGAAATTATGATTGGGTGCGCGTCAGTGGGCTGTGCAAAATGGCCCAGGGCACATCTGGGATTGGTGTTTTGTGATAGCGTGATAGATACACGTATGGTTAAATAAGTTGTTCGAAAAAAATTAATAGAGTGTTCTCAATGATTACACGCGCCTGCAGTGCAGATAAGAGTGATTGGTTTTCCGTCACCATCTCGATTGCATGCGAGTAGTAAATGTTTTCCCGGCCGCGTGAATCGAGTGTGTCAACGAGCTATGAGCTATTCTGAGTATAGACGTGAAGGCCGGTCCAGACCTGAGACGCCGGCGGTATACATGAGAAGAACAATGCAGCTTTCACATGTATCGGCTGTCACGAGCGTTCGGAAACTGAACTTGGCTGGAGACTCTGGAATCCCTTTCCCCGCCGACCGCACGCGCGCGGGCCTGCATTGGAGCGTATTCTAAGGTGCATAGGCGATATCAATTTCTCCGGTGATAGGTGCGAATGCGACTTTGTTGAGGTAATGTTTGGGGGAGGCCGAGCAGAGACTTTTGGTCGGTTTGCCAGCTGGTGGTGTTTGGGCGCGTCTGTTGCACTAATTTGCGAGCATGTCTGTGCACTGTGTGGCGCTTTTTTTGGTGAGTTTAAGAGTACAGAGCTCGTCTGCTGATATTGTGTTGCATTATTTAAGAACTGTTTGCTATTGTGTGGTGAAATTAGGAGTTGTTTACGTTTTTGTGGCCTGTGTCAGATGACCACAGTCGGATCAGTGCGGTTGTTTTGTGACAAAAATACTCCACGACTAAATAAAAGGGCTCCAAATAAATAGAGTGTAGCCCTTCCTTACTTCCCCGAGCAGCACAGCTTAGTCTGAGCTGTTTTTGAGCAATTACGTCGATCTGGTCAGAATGTGAGTGAGTAGACAAATAACTGGACACATTTATCTGTAGAGGAGTTACAGGTCTGGATTGGAATGAATGCCTTGATGGGAGTAGTTGTGTTTCCAAGTGTAGTGCACTACTGGAGATCAGAAACTGCCTTATGTCAGCCCTACATATCGAAACCTATAAGAAGCAAAAGTTTCAAAAATATATGTCGCAAATAAATAAAGTACACTCATTCTTCCTTCCATCAGCCTATGCACTGAAATTATTTACGAAAATTATCAGTTGTTTGGCTATTTGGAGGTAAATGTTTTGCATTATTTATGAGCGGTTCGCATGTGTGTAGGCTGTGCTATGAGTTATATTTAACTGTTTACAATTAGCAATCGTGTGTCTAGAACATTATAAGTGACTTATGTAGGAGTGTTTAGCAGGTGTGTATGATGTGGGACATGTCGGTGTGATACATATACTCCATTCCTAAATAAAGTAAATTCGTTCCTTGGTGCATGGACCTAGAGCAGGGTGAGTCCGTTAACCAGAAACGCGTAGGAAGAGGTAGAGTGCTGGTGGCTTAATTTGAAAGAATTTTCTTAGGTTGGTGGCGGAAGCGCAAGTGAGCTTTGTTTACTGGCAGATTTCAAACTTGGCGTTGGTTCCTTGGAGGAGGCGGAGTTGCGGTCTGGTCCTTGAAAAGTAGTTGAAATTAGGGAGTTGAACACGTTTGCATACATATATGAAATTGTAAGTTGAATTACTTAATGTAGCGGTGTGGTGAGACTGAATTAGCGAGCGTTTTCGCGACGAGCAAACGCGCTGTTATACGGTCCTGGTGGATTCCACTGTTGGTCAAACTCTTGCGCCAAACGTACCCTTTGTCCGGCACGCTCGACAGCTTCCATTGTGTCCAGCGTTAAGTGCTCGCGGTTGCCGATAGATGTTTACGTAGTCGGACCCTAAGGCTCCGCTCGACGCCGCCACCTGGCGCACTGGCCATGGGGGCTGTGCGGGCACCGCTGGTCGGTTGACGTCAGCTGGCCAGGAAGCTGCCGATGGAGCGGGCTCAGCCGGCCGCGCACACGTCAGTTTCGCTGTGTGAGCATGGAGAAGTAAGTTGGGACACACCTGCATGACCGTAATATCTGAAGTAAGGAGTAACTAGCCAGTTATTTACAGAAGGCTACATCCTTCGCATGCATGGAGGGTGTGTGACGTAAGCGGGGCGGCGGCGCACCTTTTGTACTTATTACGCGGGTGTGCGAGAATGAGCCAATTAGGGGGCGTTCTAGTGCGGTCCAAATGTGATGTTATATAGTCATGGCGGATTCCACTGCTAAGCAAACTTTGCAGCCAAAAGTGTAGCACTGCGTTCTCGCTCGCAAGGGGCACATGGTGGACAGTGAGCGGTCGGCATCGACAGGTTTGAACGTGGCGCCATAAGTGTGGCAGCGACCGGTCGACCATTGTGAGATGCAGCTCCGAGGCAGACAATGTTGGTGGGAAACGTGCAGAGGCGACGAATACATGTGGTGAGCGGACAGGGGGCTGCTGTGACATCAAACTCGACAGGTTCCAGCATGTCCAGCGAAAACATGTTTACTAAGTTTGAACGATCACTGTGCTCGCCCTACACACTAGTGGCCGGCCGCCTCACGTGACAGGCGTAGGCAGTGTCTCTGCACGCTAGCGAGGAGGTGGCGAGAATTTGAACTAATTCAGTTGGAGCGCGGACGTCGTGGTGACTGCACTGTGATATCAAATATGTGTGTGCTGACTGTGTTAGAGAACAAGTGATGACCGTACTGCTTGAAATAAAGTCTTCAGTCCCTTCCCCCCTGCAAAATCAAAGGAAGTGACTTAGGTTACTATAAGAGCATTTTATTATTTGACGCGATTATGACAGGCTAGCAGTGAAAAAAGATAAGTGAGGGAGAAAGTTCAAATGTGTGATCAATTATAGTTTTGGGATTTGAACTTGTGATAGATTTTTGTTACCGATATAAGGAAAATGGCTTTCTCGCTGAGAAAATCGGACATCTTGAATAAATAATAAATGATAATAATAGATAGAAGTACAGTTTTCGAGATATTATCGTGTTGGAGTTTGAATTTGGCGCAATGTTCTAGTGGAGGTAGGACTATAATAATAAATGATAATAACTGACAATGAATGATAGTAAATGACAATGAATGATAATGAATGTTAATAAATAATAATGAATAATAATAAACAAAATTGAGGTTTTGCAGCTATTATCGTGTTGGAATTTGAATTTGGAGGGAATATTCTAGTGGAGGCAGGTCAATAATAATAAATAATAATATATGATAATAAATAATAATAAATAATAATGAATGTTAAAGAATGATAATCAATAATAATAGAAAGACAAGTACAGTCTTTGCATGCATTATCCTGTTGGATTTCAAACTTCCTGCCATTTTTTCTTCTGGAGGCTTTGGTTAGTGGACATAGCACAATTGGACTATTATCCCGCCAAAATTCAAACTTCCCGCCATTTCATCTTGAGGTTAGGTTAGAGGACATAGCACATTGGACTATTCTCCCGCCAAAATCCGCCATCTTCGATGACGTCATGCGCTGTTGCCAAGTATAGACGCCGCCATCTTGTATGACGTCATCGCCGCCATCTTGAATAAACTTGGCAACAATGCAACGTGCGCTGGCACAACCCTTGTCCCACTACTATGGGTGCCATTGGTTACACATCTCGGTCACCTCTGGTTCGCATTGATGGAAATTTGAACAGTGGACGGTACATTTAAGATGTTTTATAACCCATGGCTCCACCCTTTATTCGATCCCTCTGAAACCCTACATTTCAGCAGGATAATGCACGACCGCATGTTGCAGGTCCCGTACGGACCTTTCTGGATACAGAAAATGTTCGAGTGCTGCCCTGGCCAGCACACTCTCCAGATCTCTCACCAACTGGGAACGTCTGGTCAATGGTGGCCAAGCAACTGGCTCATCACAGTATGTCAGTCACTACTCTTGATCAACTGTGGTATCGTGTTGAAGCTGCATGGGCAACTGTACTGTACACGCCATCCAAGCTCTGTTTGACGCAGTGCCCAGGCGTATCAAGGCCATTATTACGGCCAGAGGTGGTTGCTCTGGGTACTGATTTCTCAGGATCTATGCACCCAAATTGCGTCAAAATGTAATCACATGTCAGTTCCAGTATAATATCCAATTAATAGCCGTTTATCATCTGCATTTCTTCTTGGTGTAGGAATTTTAATGGCCAGTAGTGTATATAAAAATATATGTTGTTGCCCATGGGTAAATAATGTCAATTAAAGGTACCTAGTCATTCTATGTCATTTCGCTGATCCCAGTAATTCTCGATTTCACACACTACGGATATTTTGTAAATCCATATACAGCGCACCAAATCTTAGATAATAAACGAAGAAATCGTTTGTTATCGATATGACCAGTGTCACTGCTTGGAACGCCATTATGCATGTGTTAAAACATCCGTAGAAGTATAGCTTTCGTATTCTGTTTCCTAGCAACTTAAAATAATTAGGACAATTAAATTTTCATAATTATCACCTTGCACTGGTATTGTAGTTATGACCTTTACTCCGTGTCTCATTATGTAGAAAAATGGAGTCATTTTGCAGTAAATAACTGTACAGAAACATCATTGGTCATGAGGTCAAATGGCCTTTGATTGTAAAAGACATTTACCGCCTGCAGACGATGTTGTCGAGACGTTGGTGAACAGAAACGCGGTAGTCGGGTGGTGCTCTATCATGCAGAAACGACATAACCTGTCGTTTGGCCAAAGGTACATTCTCAAGTACTACACGCCGAGTATTCAGCAGGAAGTCCGGGTATGTTTATTACACTACCGTCTGCTACTGCTATACTATAACCCGAAAGTTGGAGACAAAGAATAAGTAAAACGGTCGCCAGCCTAATTAGGCAACAGAATGATTTACATTCTAGTTCAAGAAAATGAGTATGAGTAACTTTAACGGACAAACACAACCTATACTTTGACACACCCGAGTGCAATGAACTCTGAAAACTATAAGATTGGAAGCTGACAGAGCAGAACAAATTATTTGCATAAATATAACAAATAACAATACACACTATTACTTTCAGGGCTTATTCAAACTGAATGTTCTTTATAACATTACTATTAATATTCACTGTAGAATCATAAATTGGACAAAGGTTCAGTATTATTTTTCAAACATTTCCCTAGCTGACATAAAATTGTAAATGTAGTTCACTGCAAAATTATGAACCGATCACAGGTTAAGTCTCTCTCAGATAAATACTTTTCTATTTAGAATGAAAGTTAAATGGAATTCACTAACAGGTTACTTCACATTGTCTTTTGGATAAAGAAATTATTGTTTTCGTAGATAGTGGTCTTTCTATTAATCGTTATTTAGCATGAGCACAATAGACTAACTGTTGATCCTGTTACACCATTAATATGCACTTTTAATGCACAATATTGTACAGAAGTTCACTTGAAAAGAAGAGTAATTAAAACTTGCTATAGTTAAGTAACTTTGTGCATTTGAACTACTTTCAGTGGAAGGGGGCCCTTAATCTTCACCACTGTAGCAGAGTATACTAAACACACTTTCAATACACTAAAAAACGAGGTATTAGTTCTCAACTCTTACTGCAGCAGACCACAACTTGACATACCTGTAAGAAAGTGACTCACCTATTGCGATTTGCAACAAGCAGCAATGTGATCATTTACTAAGCAAAACTTTCAATCCTCAGTTTTAAGAACTTTTAATTTTGAAATTGGCAACAACATATTAATAAGCAATTTTAACAGAAAAATTATTTTTAGGAAGCATCATGTACTTTAGCTCACTCTCTTGCCACATTTACTTTAACTTTTTATTCACTATGTTCAAGAGCCATTAATTAGTAAAACACTGGGCTTTAATGTTCTTTCAATAAGGACACTCGGTAATCACTTTAGCATGGGAAGGACCCCAAGTGGTTGTGTGACTAAGGATAAAAAAATCAAGGTAGGTATAAGAGTTCGAGTATAAGTCACCTTATTTTTGTGCACACTAAAACATCCAATGAGCTGATCCTTCACCATACATTTCTACTATTCCTTGGTTCTTTTTCAGTGAGTGCGCAATGTGATGGCGATTGCATATTGGTAGGTGGATTTGTAGGTAGAATTGCCGGACTCTGTCATCTCTTGGTGGCGATGATAAGACATCAATTCCAGAATAGTTCCAGCTATTTATCCAACCATCCGAGGCATTGGAAAGTGGCACGGAAAGCCTCTCTCGGCACCAGCATAATAAACAATTTTTACATGAGCAGTGCACAGTTTAGTAGCTCGTCCCCGACTTACTCTTAGTTCCACCTTTTCTACCTAGGCCAACCACAATTTTCGCGCTCTACACAGTTCCGTTACCGAGGGGAACCACAACACCCTTTATATACAAAATAACTAAGAACCCAAAGTGAAGGTCATCAGTTTACATAACAGCAAACAAACATTTTCAATAAAACAGAACATTTGCGAATACTGATATTTCTACAAAAAAATTATTTAACCAAAATTATTCAATTTCAAAAATAACCAAAAACATTAAGTGAGAAAGACAAACTTATCATTTGCTTATATCGTACATATTACATAGGTCACACTTCCCACATTCTAAAAGACATCAAAGTTTTTAACAGAGAAAAGAATAAACACTCCCATGGTATGGATTCAATCCAACAACATTTACAGAAACTCAACGATATAACATTAAATAAAACAAAAGGCAAAATAAATCAGCAGAGCAGTAGAGCTATGGTGTTACACGTTCTCCCCTTGAGATGTTGTGGAACAACAACCGGTCCAAGTATGTGGTCGCCAAGAATCCCTGCCCACGCACTGATGCTGAACCGATGCTGATGAGACGCTTAAACCATTCCCGAGGATTGTCTGCAGCCCATAGATGACGATTATGCAGAGCCATGATACTAGTTCTGGTAAAAGTTACTTCGTCGTTAAAGAGGACTGAGGACAGAAATTTCATGATCGTGATGGTCTGGACCAAAATCATCGATAAAATAATTCCCCTATAGGAAAACTGGTTGCCGATAATCCTAGCGGTCGAGCGGTTCTAGGCGCTAGTCTGGAACCGTGCGACCGCTACGTTTTCAGGTTCGAATCCTGCCTCAGGCATGGATGTGTGTGTTGTCCTTAGGTTAGTTAGGTTTAAGTAGTTCTACGTTCTAGGGGACTGATGACCTTAGAACTTAGGTCCCATAGTGCTCAGAGCCATTTGAACCATTTGATAATCCCAGCACTCGTTGCAGGTGATAGGCGTATTAGTGGCTGCCATCCAGGATACTTATAATCGCACTCTGGAACTTACACGATATTGGCGAGCCACTTTCCTGGAGTTTGTTTTAGGATTTGACTCAATATGTTGTAAAACATTATCCTCGAAATCTGGTGTACGCACAGTCCGATACCTCCCTGCACATTTCTCTTTCTGAAAGGACTAATGATTACCCAAACGCCCAAAAAGGGGCGTTTTGCCTCTCGACCGTTTTCATGAGCTTGGGCGCACACAAACACCACCTTGGTTTGTTCCGATTTGAATACTGTAACATTCTGCTGGTTACATTGCACTGCGCCAATCACACAGCCTGCAAGTAACACACGGCACGTGGTCAGAAGAACTGTCATTCGATAGCACCATCTATAGTGGCAATGTTGCATTTAGGACACATGATCATAGGACCTTTTCTGCTCCATTAACTGGACCAATGACCTGGCTGTTTGGTCCCCTCCCTCAGATCTACGAACCAACCTCCATTTCCAATCAGCTATCCGTTCCTGCAGTTATTAGTTTTGTTTGTGTTCATCTTGTATATTTTATGATCGATAGTGCTCAAGAAGTCTGCAGCCGTGCGTGTTAAGCCGTTAGATCCTACGCGCGGTCCGTCGATCGAATGTGCGTGCCTATACTCGTTTCTTTTATTTTTACCACGTAATTACTGATTGATTCACTTATTATTTTCATAATATTTAAGATGAAAGAATGAGAAAAAATTGTAATGAGGATGGAGAGAAATGGTTGCACAATCAGATCACTTTAGTCACTTTATCTATATGCATGACAAGTATAATGTGTAACCTGTGGAGCAGTATACGAACCAATACGATACTGATCATAGAAAAACGGGAAACAGTAATTATTGTGACATACAGCACTGGTAATGAACGCCAAATCTTGCTTCAATATGTCTATTGTAAAAAAAAAAAAAAAAAAAAAAAAAAAAATTGGGTTCCATCTGTCATCGGTGCTTCGTCAGTACACAATTTCGCGGCTTACCATGCGTATCTGCTGCTAGAATTACGTGGAAATAAAATAAAATAAGAGTATCGGAATCGAGATTCTATACACAGATCTCGCGCTTATGAAAACAAGCCCTTGCTTAGGTGGGTGCGAAAACTTTGATTAATAGCAACCATGTGAAGTATGGAATCACGTGTAAATATTCAAACTCAATTTTCTGGAAAACAGTTTGGAACGTCCCCTTAGAAAAATTATACATGACTGTGCTTAAACTGACACACAATATTTTTAGGGCAACGCAATCTGAATTTCAAAAATCCCTACAAAAGAATGGCCCTGACTAACATTAACCTATTCCTTTCACAAATCACTTACCTCACCAACAATCTTCGTTACTCGAACTACTGCAATACAGCGAGCGCCACTACTGCCAGCTAAATAAAAGATTCAAACTACTGAAGGCACTAACTACTGATAGGCACAGTTATCAAATCAAAGATTTTGATAGAGAACAAACAATGTATTTTACCTTAATAGTGTTCAAAAGTCATAATGTATAATGTATACCAGTTCATGACATCCAGTCTTACAAATTTCAAAACTCCGCCATCTGTCTCCCCACATCCACCACTGCTGTCGGCTCACCTCCAACTGCGCAACGCTACGCGCTGTTAACATCCAGCTGCCCAACACTACAATAGCCAGCAACAATGCAGACCAGCCACAGACTGCACACAGCACAGCCAGTGATTTTCATACAGAGCGCTACGTGGCGTTACCAATAAAAAAACCTATACAGTCTACTTAGAAGTTGTACAGGTGCTTCTTGCTATTTACATACGTTGAAATCCTAGACGTGCGCTACAGAGCCTGTCAGTATGCATCACATCGGCGAGGGGGTGTTCGCGCGGCCTCCTTGATAGACAGCACCAGCCACGTGACAAAGTGTCCACGTTCAGGAGTTACGAGAAGGCGCAGCGGGTTCCTCGAACTTGGCGGCAGAGTGCATTGTCCGCAAGCCAGTGCCGGTCTGGATAGACATAGGAGCCGCTCGCTGTGTGAGCAGCTTGCCGCGGCTTACCAGTCGCGTACACGGGGCGGGCAGAGGATGAGGGTAGCATGGGGGGACGGCGGTTGCTGAGAGCGTGTCGGCGCCGCCGCCGCCGCCGCGCCGGTGATGAATATTCAGAGAACACGGCGCGGCACGGCGCAGCAGGCCCGCCCACACCCGCAGTTTAATGAACGTCTTCAGACGCCGCGCAGTCCGCAACCAGCGCCGCCACCCCTGCCTCCTCGCATACGGCCACCGACTACACAGGGGTGGCAGCTGAAAAGCAAGTTCGTGTAATGCCGGCAGTCTTTACAGCTTTGTGCCTTTACTTTTTCATGTCATCTCGTGCGTTGTCTGTAAAGGGTATAAACACACCGACGGGAAAAATCTGAGAATCAAAAGTAATCAATGCAGAGTAACGACATTTCGGGAATACATTTGTGTAGGTATCATTCGTGAGTGAGTAACATTGCAAGATTACTGGTTTATGTAAGAGCGAGGTAAGCCGCTGGAGATGTAAAATGCTGGTACACTAATAACCAGTCATGCAAACGCACTTGCATTCTGTGGCACAGGTGCCGGATGTCAGTTTGTGGGATAGAATTCCATGACTGTTGCTCCTGGTCGGTCAGTACAGGGACAGTTAGTGCTGTTTGTGGGTGACGCTGGAGTTGTTGTCCGATGATGTCTCATATTGGAGACAGATTTCGTGAGCGAGGAGGCCAAGGCAACTATTCGATACTCCATAGAGCATCTTGGCTTAAAACAGCGCTACGTGAGGGAAAGTTATCCTGTTGGAAAGCGCACCTGGAAAGCTGTTCATGAATAGCAGCACAACAGGTGGTATTACGAAACTGACGTATAAATTTGCAGTCAGGGTAAGTCGGATATCTACAAGAGTGCTCCTGCCGTCATACGAAATCGCAACCCAGACCATAACTTAAAGTGTAGGTCCAGTATCTCTACCACGCAATAGACCGGTTGCAGGCCCTCAATTCTAACCGACATACGACCATCACTGGCATCGAGGAAGAGCCAGCTTACTTCAGAAAACACAACAGACGTCAACCCTGGCCTCCAATGGGTTCTCATTCCACACCACTGAAGTCGCAAATGGCAGTGGTTCGGGGTCGGTGGATTCCTCGCTACAGGGCGTCTCGTTCGGAGCTGTCCTTGAAATAACAGATTTACAACAGTACGTTGTGTTACTGTGGTTCCCAGTGCTACTCAATTTGCTGCTGCAGAAGCAAAAAAAAAAAAAATGGTTCAAATGGCTCTGAGCACTATGAGACTTAACATCTAAGGTCATCAGTCCCCTAGAACTTAGAGCTACTTAAACCTAACTAACCTATGGACATCAAACACATCCATGCCCGAGGCAGGATTCGAACCTGCGACCGTAGCGGTCGGGCGGTTCCAGACTGTAGCGCCTAGAACCGCTCGGCCACTACGGCCGCCTGCTGAAGCAGTACGATACGTGAAAGCCATACGCCGAACACGGTGGGCTTCCCACTTGGCCGTCCAGAGTCCGGTCTTGTTGCGAGCGATCATTCCCTTGACTGCCGCTGTTAGCAATCATGTACGACTGCTACATTTCTGCGAAGTCTTTCTGCAGTGTCGCAGAAGGAACGTTCAGTTTCTCGTAGCACTATTGCACGGTTTCATTACATCCCAGTGAGGCGTTGATGATGGTGTCTTTGTCGCCTTAAATGCATTCTTTACTAACACCAACTCACCACATCCAGTTTAAAAGGTAACCTACGTTCACGACCATTACAGGGTATATATAAAACAAACCTATTTTGCATTTTCGAAGCCGCGCTATTAACGCCACTCTTATGTAGTTGGCACTAAATCTGAACAGACATTACCTATCAGATGAAGAAACACGCCTACCAATTTTCCTTTATGTTGCATAGGTCCTTAGTGGTGCATCATTCTTTTCCGTAGGTGTAACGTCATTGCACTACTGTTAGAATACCATAATACAAATCACTCTTTTAGAGTAAAATGGCAATAAGGACAGAATTCTGCAGGGAAATCCAGATATTTTTTACAAACATTAAAATATGTACCGGAACTTAACAAAACAGATATGACACAAAACATACACGTTGTACTCCCTGGTATAGCGTCTTCGACTAACAGATAAGACGTATTTGGTCACGTGTTTGAAACCCGCGGTCGGTTACAGTTTGATAGATAATCAGGAATGGAGGACGAAGACTTTCAGCATAATAAGTCACCCGCATTCTGACAATGGATTTGTCAAACAGGGTGGAGGAGCGGACAGAGATTCAGGACCCTCTCTTCTCTTCGGGATGAGAAACTGTCCTAAAAAGCGGAAGAATCAGCAGTCATCAACGGCATGAGAATGCAGAAGACAATGGAGACGACTGAGTTAAAGACACACAACGTGTAACCACAGGACATGCGGCCTATAACTGAATAGGTGTCATGATAATCTCTCCACTGGCAAAAGACTTCGGCATAGTCCCCCATTCGGATCTCCGGGAGGGGACTGCCAAGGTGGAGGTGGCGATGAGAAAGAGATTGAATAACCAGCAAAAAGGTAACAATTTACGAGTCGGGCGTGGAATGTCATAGCTTGAACTTGGTAGGGAAGCCAGAAAATACGGAAAGGGAATTGGTAAGGATCAAATTAGGTATATTAGGGGTAAGTGAAGTGAAATGAAAAGGAGGCAAGCACTTCTGGCCAGATGAGTACAGGGTAATATCAACAGCAGCAGGAAATTGCATAACAGTAGTGGAATTCGTTATGAATAGGAAGCTAGGGCAGAGTGTGTTACTGTGAACGGATTAGTGATATGGTTGTTCTTATAAAAATCTATAGCAAACCGACACCCACAACGAGAGTTCAGGTATAAATGCCAACACTGCAAGCTGAAGAAGGAGAGGTAGAGAAAGGATATGAGAATATTGAAAGGATAATATAGTAAGTAAATGAGACTGGAATGTAGTTATCGGGGATGAAACAGAAGAGAAGATTACAGGAGAGTATAGGCTTGGTAGTAGGAATGAGAATGACTAATTGAGTTGTCCAATAAATATCAGCTCGTAACAGCAAATTCTCTGTTCAAGAAACACAGGAGGAGGAGGAGTACCTGGAAAAGGATGTGTGATACGCAAAGATTCCAGTTAGATTACACTGTGGCGAGAGAGAGATTCCTAAATCAGGTACTGGATTGTAAGGCATACGCAGGCGCAGATATAGACTCAGGATATAATTTAGTAGTGATATAGAGTAGGTTGAAGTGTTATAAATTAATCAGGAAGTATCAATACGCAATTAAGTGGGATACGAAGTACTAAGGAATGGCTATAAGCGCTTGGAGCTGCAGATACAGCATTAAAGAATAGCTCAGTTGGTACAGTCGAAAAGGTATGGACATCTCTAAAAAGCGCAAAACGTAGGTAGAAAGGAAGTAACTGCTAAGAAACGGTGGGTATCGATCAAAAAAGGAAGTACAAAAATTTTCAGGTAACTTTAGGAATACAGAAATACAAGTCACTGAAGAATGAAATAAATCTGATGTGATGAAAGAAGAGACAGGCGTCTGAATTTAAGAGAGATTTGTAGGACTTACTATCAGATAAGGCAGAAACGATAGATAATATTTCAGAAAATATAAAGTTATAGGGGGAAATGGCTACAAAACTAACTAAAAATAAAGGCTATTCATGGTGGTGTGCAGATTGTAAGAGCCTGATGATACACCATATCTCTTTTGGAAAAACACCACATACTCAGTTCCGAAGACTGCAAGAGCTGACAAGTGCGAAAATTCTCGCACATTCCGCTTAGCAGCTCAAGCAACCTAGTCACTCTGAAGAATAACGTACAGAAGAATGAAGAAGAAAATTGAGTTGAGCCTACCTTCTAAATGATGATCAGTTTGGCTTTAGGAAAGCTAAAGGCACCAGAGAGGCAATTCTGATCTGGCGAATTATAGTGGAAACAAGACTAAAGAAAATTCAAGGCATGATCATTGGATATGTCGACCTGGAAATTGCATTACACAGTGTAAATGGTGCAAGATGTTCCAAATTCTGAGAAAAATAGGGGTAAGCCATAGGGAGAGACAGGTAATACACAATATGTACAAGAGCCAAGAGGGAATAATAAGAGTGGACGTCCAAGGACGAAATGCTCGGATTAAACAGGGTGTAAGACAGGGATGCAGTCTTTCGCCATACTGATCAATCTGTACATTTAAGAAGCAATGATGGAAATAAAAGGAAGGTGCAGGATTGGATACCATTCAATGAGAGATTGCTATCCTGAGTGAAAGTGGAGAAGAATTACATGATCTGCTAAATGGAATGAACAGTTCCGGTGAGTACGGGATATGAACTGAGAGTAAATCGAGGAAATACGAAGAGAATGAAAAGTAGCAGAAATGAGAACATCGAGAATCTTAACATCAGGACTGATGGTCACGAACTAGTCTGCTAGCCAGGCAGCAAAATAACCAAGTGCGGTCAGAGCAAGGAGGACATCAAAAGCAGACTAGCTTGGCAAAAAGGGGCATTTTTGGCCAAGAGAAATCTACTAGCATCAAAAATAGGACTTAACTTTGTGGAACGTTACGATGATTAACAAGCAGTGATGAAGTCAGGATTGTCAAGGGATAAAACATTCCCCACACGCTCTCTCGCAAACGAGCACTCGTAAATATTGTACATAGTATGAAGGTTTGTCAAATGCTAAGGATGGAATAACGAGGCACTACAATCAGCAATCCTACAAGTAGCTCGACCTGTGAAGCAGACGCTAGCAAATCCTCTCATTTCTATGTTTAGTTGTGAAGATAAATATGCACAGGAGGCCTGTCCTCCAAGACAAGAAAGGAAAATGCAAATACTCAAAATAAATGCAAGATTCCTTCTAATCTACATATTAGTGTGTAAGATGGTGCCTTTCATATAGTCCATATATGAAAAGTGATTGTGAACTGTACATTTATTTGTCAAATTCATTACTGTCAATGTCTATCTTTACATAAAATGTATGTTCTATTATCCGTGAGTAGTTCTGAAGATAAAAATGAGCAGAAGGTCGGTCCTGCAAGACAAGAAAAGAAAATGCAAATATTCATAATAAATGCAAGATTCCTTCTAATTTACTTATTAGTGTGTAAGATGGTGCATGTCATGGAGTCTATATATGAAATGTAAATGCGAATAGTACATTTATTTGTCAACTTTATCATTATCAATGTCTATGTCTATGTAAAATGTATGCACTGTTATTAGTTTTATGTGAAGCTTTATTCTTGAGGGTTAACCATTTATGTATGTATGTATGAGAAGTGCAATGCGACGGACGAGTAAAATACTCGCACGTGTGAAGTGATACAAAAATAGTAAGGCCTGCAAATAGTGAGAACAACGGCTGGCCGTGATAACGTAAACGCTGCAGCCTAGCGTAGTGAATACATTGAGTATGATACGTGTGCGATGCAGAAATCATAGGAAGTCTGTGTAACCACTAATTGATGTGTGAGGACCGCCGAACTACAATACACAACGGAAAACAGTGCCGAATCCTGCTATGCGGCCCTTACCTTCAATTTCACTAGCAGGAAACTTCGTCCAGTTGCTCGATGAGGTACTGGTGTTCATCGCGTTGAGCGTTGGGGCTGAATCCGTCGTAATCAGTCTCCGGACTGGAAGGCGTACACTACACCGACTTTATAAGCCTGGAGTGAAATTACAACGGATTTGCGGACAGTGCTACTGCTGACGTGACACTTGCGTCACTGTGACGGGAGCGTTCAACAATGAGCTGCTGTTAGCAGTAAGTACAGCGAACAATGAAACAGCGTATCCCGAAAGGACATCTTCTCAGAATTGCCAATGAACCGGAAGCAAATGAGAAAACAATTTTTAAAACAGGGTGGAAGGTCAGTTAAAGAAATTAAAAATTTTTCCCCTGTTCATTACGTACAGGTTTAACAAATGTAAGGATAAATATCAAACTAAGACGACAGCACAATATGGACGTGCAGTTTTGTAATATATATGTACGTGAATGTATTTATGAGTATGAATTTGCGATGGAGAAAGAAATGAAGCTTTGTAAATATACCTGTAGTAGCATAGGGGCATTAAAACTTCACTGACTTACACTAAGTAGCCAAACTATGAGCCCCAATGTAAATAAATCTACTGCATACTGTGTACCTAGATAAAGGGACTTATTTCCGACAGTATAGAGTAGCGGGAATTTGTGATTTGCCTTTTGTATTTCTTCCTTTTATGTTTTTGTTTTCTTCAAAGGCAAAGACAAAAGGCGAAGTGGTAGCCCAGCGTAGAGCCTGCGCCTACCGTCATGTGCTTTTGATTCCCAAATGCTAAAAAACGTAAGACTTTTTCCTGATCATCTGTAAGAGGGAAGACTTGCGCCCTGTTAATGAACGAAGGTAGACACACATCGTTTTAGAGTGTAATCGACGGTAGCCATTTTGGTTGTGAGAATAACTAAAAGGTCTGTATTTTTCATGAAGAATATAGCATTATTCTACCAGTGAAGTTGTATGAGGCATTACCTCAAGCAGTACTGTAATATATAAAATTCCAGGGAGCCTACCTGTGTACTTCGGAGTTTTCATGAAGATCCGATTACAGCATTATGGACACGCTCAAGATTTTGTAGGTAGATACGCCGGTCGGGAGTAGTATTATTAATTGGTAAGCATAAATCTATAACAAGAGAAAGACTATTTCGTTTATGTGGAACTAATATGAAAAGATTCTTTACCCATTTACAGATACAGCTCAGTTTATTATGCATGTCCGACACGCCGAAAAATTAATCTCATTATTTACATATATCTAAACTTTATTTTTTATATTATATTATAACCTGAGGAAGGAATTTCTGAGAATGGACGTTTGAAGCACAGTATTGTATGGTAGTAAGACATGGACAGTGTGAGAAACCGGAACAGAAGAGAATCTCAGCATTTCAGATGAGATAGACAAATGTTAAAAATAAGGTGGAGTGATAAGGTAAGGAATGAGAGGTTCTGCGCAGAATTGGAAAGGAAAGGAATATCGGGAAAACACTGACAAGGGGAAAGCGCAGGATGATAGGAAGCTAAGGCATTAGGTAATGACTTCCATGGTACCAAAGGGAGCTGCAGAGGTCAAAAACTGTAGAGGAAAACAGAGAGTGGAATAAATCCAGCAAATGACTGAGGACGTGAAAAAGTGCTACTCTGAGTTGAAGAGAATTTCGTCACGGGACGCATCGAACCTGTCAGAAGACTGCCTAAAAAAAAATAATAAGTCTCTTCGAGAGATAATCTAAGAAAATGAATTGCGGAAAGTTACTATTGAGCAAAAAGTAGAGAGGAAAAGTTTTGCGTTCTGGGCGTAGACGGGCCGTGTCATCCTGTGCCAATGGCGTCATCGTATGCATGTCTCCCCTGCAGGGTTTCTTGACACAGCAACAACTACTAATCTGTGGAGTAGCTCCTCAATTCTCCTGAAAAGGCTGAATGGACCCCGTATAAATCTCTGGCAGTACAGACAATCGAACTCGGGTCCCCCAGGTAAGAAATGCTCTTCAAAAATGCAAAAATAAGGCAATACATTAGTAGTGAAGCCACTACGTCAATGTGAAGCAAATTTATAGCATGAAACTATAATTCTGGCCAGTAGTACTAGAAAGGTGGAACATGAGGAAAAGTATTAAAGCCCAGGAAGCTGTGGAAGTTTGGAAATTACGTAGTAACGGTGCAATTTATAGAAACATAGGATACATATCAGAAGTAATGAGAAAAAATAACTTTGCATTTGTTCGATGCGTTTCTTAAAATTATTTTTGCCTCTATTTTCCAGAGGTTGATACTCGATTCCGTTCTCCTTTATTTTTTTTTTTTTTTTGATTATGTAGTTTGTGCAATGCGTTTTGCATAATGTATGGTTTTGAGACGGGTGTTTTCTCATTTTTCGGTGTCCCATATTGTTGCAATGAACTTTAAGTGTACTCATAGACCTATGTCTTTATTAGTTCCTACCCATTACTTCCTACCCAACTTGATGCAATAAAAGGCAGACCATTGTCACAGGTTTGCTTGTCATCAATTGTCATCTCGTCCCACGGATGCATCATGGATAATATAAACTTAAAATATTTTTGAAATTTATATTTTTACGAATCATTCATCTGTACAATATGTCAATAAGATAGTTACCGCATATCTGTATGTAGCCTTAAGTCACTAATAACGCACGTTACAATATTATCTTAGTATTTTAAAAAAAAATTATGTTTATGAATTATTCATCTGTACAATATGTCAATAAGATGGTCCCGTATATCTGTATGTAACCTTAAGTCACTGATAACCTACCTTACAAGGTCGTCATTAAGTATGGCACGTTAGTAATAAATAGATTCCATCTGTGTCAATATTTCAAATACTTGTACAGGGTGTATCAGAAAAAAATCGTAACTGTTATGTTGTTTAAGATATGTGCGTTAACAACCTACTGCTGGAAAGAGCAAACCTTCCTGGATTACATGGTTCTAACTAGGTATCAGCAGTGTGCGTGCACTTCAGTTCTAGTAAAAATGTGTCTGGCAACAGAAAGTGTTTTCTGTTCTACATTTTGCGCACTGCGGGTCAGTATCAACTTTTGAGAGTGACTCTCGTACTAGGTATGCTGTGGATCCTCTTACAGCACACAGCATTAGTCCATGGCATGAACAATTCCGAGATGCAGGTGGTTTGCGTAAAGACAAATCGGCGGGCCGTCTCGAGTGTCTCACACAGACGTCAAACGCATCCACCACTGTTTCACAAGGAGTCCGCAGAAATGCGTTCACCGTGCTGCTCGATAGCTCAACATGCCCCGATGTCTGTCTGGCGTGCGTTGCGTTGCCGTTTACAGAAGAAACCATACAAAATTCAGCTGCTGCTAGCTCTTCGTGGAGGTGACAAACAACGACGTGTAGAGTTATGTAATTTCGTACTTGGCAAGATGGAGGATGAAAGTTTTCTTCCATGCTTAGTGTTTAGTGACAAGGCAACATTCCGTTTAAACGGAAAGGTGGATCGTCATAATGTGAGAATATGGGATACGGAACACCCATATAAAGCTGTACGACGAGAGAGACGCTCACTAAAATTTAATGTGTTGTATGCAGTTTCACAGGTAAAAGGTGTAAGGTCCACGTTTATTTCCCGAGAACACTGTCACACCTAGCACGTACCTCGATATGCTTCTGAACTTTTTTTTTCACAGTTGGAGACTGATTCGTGACTTCTTTTACCAACAGGATGGGTCACCACCGCACTGGCATCTCGATGCGGAAATTTTAAAATCAAAGGATACTGAACAACGTTTCGGTCGCACTGGACCAAACAATTCGGCCTTACATTACTGACCTCCAAGATCACCAGACCTGATTGTATGTGACTATTTCCTGTGGGGCTTATAAAAGACTGTTTATGTGCCTGCGTTGCCAAAAATAATGAATGAATGAGACATAGCATAACAGCGGCTGTGCAAGAGGTAACTCAAGACAGGCTCGCTTCAGTGTGGGAACTATTCGAATACTGCATTGATATATGCCGTGCACCTCAAGGGGAGCATACTGAACACATATGAAAAAAAAAAAGTGTTTTCCGTTCATCAAAAACAAATTCGTTGTGTGTGTTTGTTAGTTTCAGAAATATATACGTGCCAAATCGCATGATTCTTTTTGATACACTCTGTACTTTCATGTTGTTGTTGTGGTCTTCAGTCCTGAGACTGGTTTGATGCAGCTCTCCATGCTACTCTATCCTGTGCAAGCTTCTTCATCTCCCAGTATCTACTGCAACCTACATCCTTCTGAATCTGCTTAGTGTATTCATCTCTTGGTCTCCCTCTACGATTTTTACCCTCCACACTGCCCTCCAAAGCTAAATTTGTGATCCCTTGATGCCTCAAAACATGTCCTACCAACCGATCCCTTCTTCTAGTCAAGTTGTGCCACAAACTTCTCTTCTCCCCAATCCTATTCAATACCTCCTCATTAGTTACGTGATCTACCCACCTTATCTTCAGCATTCTTCTGTAGCACCACATTTCGAAAGCTTCTATTCTCTTCTTGTCCAAACTAGTTATCGTCCATGTTTCACTTCCATACATGGCTACACTCCATACAAATACTTTCAGAAACGTCTTCCTGACACTTAAATCTATACTCGATGTTAACAAAGTCCTCTTCTTGAGAAACGCTTTCCTTGCCATTGCCAGTCTACATTTTATATCCTCTCTACTTCGACCATCATCGGTTATTTTACTCCCTAAATAGCAAAACTCCTTTACTACTTTAAGTGTCTCATCTCCTAATCTAATTCCCTCAGCATCACCCGACTTAATTTGACTACATTCCCTTATCCTCGTTTTGCTTTTGTTGATGTTCACCTTATATCCTCCTTTCAAGACACTGTCCATTCCGTTCAACTGCTCTTCCAAATCCTTTGCTGTCTCTGACAGAATTACAATGTCATCGGCGAACCTCAAAGATTTTACTTCTTCTCCATGAATTTTAATACCTATTCCGAATTTTTCTTTTGTTTCTTTTACTGCTTGCTCAATATACAGATTGAATAACATCGGGGAGAGGCTACAACCCTGTCTTACTCCTTTCCCAACCACTGCTTCCCTTTCATGCCCCTTGACTCTTATAACTGCCATCTGGTTTCTGTACAAACTGTAAATAGCCTTTCGCTCCCTGTATTTTACCCCTGCCACCTTCAGAATTTGAAAGAGAGTATTCCAGTTAACATTGTCAAAAGCTTTCTCTAAGTCTACCAATGCTAGAAATGTCGGTTTGCCTTTTCTTAATCTTTCTTCTAAGATAAGTCGTAAGGTCAGTATTGCCTCACGTGTTCCAACATTTCTACGGAATCCAAACTGATCTTCCCCGAGGCTTCTACCAGTTTTTCCATTCGTCTGTAAAGAATTCGCGTTAGTATTTTGCAGCTGTGACTTATTAAACTGATAGTTCGGTAATTTTCACATCTGTCACCACCTGCTTTCTTTGGGATTGGAATTATTATATTCTTCTTGAAGTCTGAGGGTATTTCGCCTGTCTCATACATCGTGCTCAGCAGATGGTAGAGTTTTGTCATGACTGGCTCTCCCGAGGCCATCAGTAGTTCAAAAGGAATGTTGTCTACTCCCGGGGCCTTGTTTCGACTCGGGTCTTTCAGTGCTCTGTCAAACTCTTCACGCAGTATCTTATCTCCCATTTCGTCTTCATCTACATCCTCTTCCATTTCCATAATATTGTCCTCAAGTACAACGCCCTTGTATAAACCCTCTATATACTCCTTCCACCTTTCTGCCTTCCCTTCTTGTACTTTCATATATGATTTTAATGTACAGTAAAGAATAATAATGCCCCTATGTGACCTTTGGTTACCGATAGCCCGCGTACACTATCCTTCAACAAAGTCTAGCACACCAGCAGTAAATGAACTGTAATTGCACATAACAGTTGCTCGTTGATTTATTTCAGGTGCTTGGCTCACGGCCGACATTAGCTAACAGCACGATTTCAGTAAAGCACAATACAGCCTACAACCGACAAGGTACTCTTTTATTAGAAATAAAGAAGACTGGTAATTTTGGACCTACCGAACGTAACACAGTATATTAACCAACAAAAATCTTCACATATTTCTGGGATAAGAAGTCAGTAATAAGCTGTAACTACGAAGTAATAAAGGATTTACAAACAAACAATATAAAAGCTGAAGAAACGTCTGACAGCAAAGTGTTTAGGGAAAAAGTATTGAATGCGGTAGGATTCTGAGGTAGATGAGTAAGGAAATCTATACTAGATGGTGGGAAGACAGGAGGAAAAACCATTGAGAACAGGTGAAAGAATATGGGAAGAGAAGAGGAGAACAACGATTAAGGAACTCAAATTGGGACGTGGTCCTTAGCTGACCCACCCGAAAAAAAATAGTGCTATTTAAAGCTGCAGAATTTTAGGACGTGAAAGAAGTTTCTAGTTCAATTTGTTGCAGCCGATGAAGGATTATTGAGAGCTACGCTGAAAGCATGAGTCCACGGAGTGGATACGGATGTCAGAAGACGTAGGTTTTCGCAAACGTATAGCTCATTGACGAACTAAAATGGAAACTTAAAGTAACTTTTAACAGTCGCATCCGAATTGAAAGCGTACCTTGGCTTTAGTTGCAAGTTTCAGCAATGCATGTTTGCTGCCATTGATGTGCACGATACAGCTAGCTCGTTCGGTCGCTCACTTGTTCATAGTAATAATAGTGATGCGCATTGTCTGCAAATGTTGCACTTCGATACCCCTGGCGCACCTCTCAGCTTGGCATGCTAAGCCGCCGCTACTAATTGTGTCACATCCTGTATATAAATCTTACAGCTATAAGGTTTCTCAGCTTAACCCCTCCCGCCCCCTCTCCCCCCCCCCCTCCCACCGGGTGCCCATCCGCCTCTCACCATTATCAAGGGCGGTTTGTGCTGCTTGGAACTTAAAGTGGGGCTGGATGGCGAAAAGCAATAATAAAAACGAGTAAAGCTGTGAGGTTGGGACGTGAGTTGTTCTCAGTGTACTCCGTTGGTAGAGTACATGTCCGTGAAAGACAAAGGTACAGGGTTCGAGTCTTCGTTCGGACACAGTTTTCATCAGGTACGAAGTCACAAAATGGAAACAAAGTGAATTCATTTTGGGCGTGGAGATGTAGATAAAAGTTTGGTTCAAAATGGTTCATATGGCTCTGAGCACTATGGGACTTAACTGCTGAGGTCATCAGTCCCCTAGAACTTAGAACTACTTAAACCTAACTAACCTAAGGACATCACACACATCCATGCCCGAGGCAGGATTCGAACCTGCGACCGTAGCGGTCGCGCGGTTCCAGACTGTAGCGCCTAGAACCGCTCGGCCACTTCGGCCGGCTAGATAAAAGTTTCCTTTCACTTTTAGCGTGCACTGATTAGGCTACGTAGAAACAGAAAAATTGAACTGCCGCAGTGTAACAATGTGAGGGGACATAAGCCATATGTCATAATCGAGCACGGGTACGACTACCGAGCACTTCAGGACACAAGCAACCTACGCTAACTGCGTGCGTGCCCGTAAGCTTGGAACATTAACATGAACATCGAATACAATTTGCGCTGTTTCTCGGGTAAACATTTACGCCACTGGCAGTTACACGCACTCGGCTAGTCGTCAGCACGGTACCTACTTCCACTTCAGACTCATTTAATGGCAGGAGCTAACGTTACCGGCCACCTCACATTCGCGGCAACTTTATTTAGTCTACTATTAACTATACTGATCTCTTTTCTTTTACGGTGATCCTCTGTTCTGTTTCATTTCTCATGTTCCCAGTTGGGTCTTGAATTTCAAATCTCAGATGGGGTCCGGTATCATAACAGACTTTTCACCCTTTTCAGCGAAAGCCAGTTCTGTCTATTTATTACAAGTATTTCACTCTCATCTCTGCATATGACTCTCGCTCTTCTCAGTTTGACTGCTTCCTCCCCTGACACACGTTTTTGCTCCCTTACGTGATGCTGAGATATCAGATTTTACTCTCTAGACATCCAAACTCGGTGTGTAAGCCTTTTTGAAATTACCCATTAAATTATGAAAAATAATTTGTGTTTACAACTGCATGAGCAACATCTGTTTTCGTATGATAAAATTCGAAGTGCACGACCTACAATTAAACAACTAACTGATATTTTGCGTATTTACTCAGGCATCTCTGGTTTCCCAAGCTCACCGTCAGCGTTTGCAGATTCGTACACTTGACTATCTGCTAGCCTATTTCTGCTGCTTCGAGCGGCTTATCGGTGAAAAGACACACCACGGCTGCGTCTTCCCCCATGCTTACAGTCAGTGCAACCATCTGCTCCGCGACCTATGTGGTCTGGATGCGACGGTCGTTTACAGAAGATGATCTTGCAAGTCTGGTCATTTACCTCTCATTCGCCTGTATTCCTGCACAGCCTATCAGGTTTGGTTGTTACGTAAACTATCGCGGACACAAACCTACACATATGGTACAATGTCCCCGACTAAAAACCCCTTGGCGCCATTCGCACCAACGGGACTGCACGTTGCGTCACCGATTACCGCTCTGATATTCAACATGTTTTTAGGAACCCTGCCTGTAATGACAGAACGAAGAGCTTCCATTATTATCTATAGATCAGTGCTCTGATTACACTACTTGCGATACTTCGAAAAATATTTTACAGTTATATTCATTCACTTTGTTCCATGAAACTTTCCACTCTGCGTTAGATGTCACAAATTCGAAATCTCAAGCGAGGAATTATGAGGCTTTTAAAATCACGATGCAGCTCAGAATTAGAGGCCAGAAATCGTCTGCAGGAATTTTTTCACGCCACGCGAGCTCACGGAAATTTCTTTAGTTCCTTTACTCTAAAACCACACAACTGCCACTTTCTGTTGACTGTCACAAGCTGCACCTTGTCTAGCGCTCGCCAAAGGTAAGCATGACCGACATAGCGGCAACCATTAGCGTAGAGTGGAGCTAATTGAGTAGAGGACCTATACGAATAAATGTAAGCATTTGCGCGTGCGCCGTGACAGTAGCAAAGAGGAAAATCCATTTTGTGAGTGATTAAGCTTGTCGAATGTCTTGCTCGTCCATTGAACACATCTATATCGTTTTCTGACCTCAGAAAATTAATCATGATTTATTTAAAGTGTAGAAGGTAAGTGACTTGTAACTGGTCATTGCACGGTTTGCAAAACTGACATGGCATTCGCTAGGGAATTCTTGCAGTCTGTAAGAAACGAAAGCTCTGTTTATTCGGATATCTTGGAAGACCTAAAAATGTTCGTACATAGACGGCGCTTCCACGACCGATTATTTAATGAGCAGCTCAGTGAACAAGAGACTGGTTTCTTCGCTTTTTTAATAATGTCTACAATTGCTATTGGAAGTGAAAATCGTGCGCGCTTGGCCGCCACTGTTCGTAACGCCTAATTTACGTCTTCTTTTGCAGCCAGTCTGAGTTTATTTTTATATGCTGTGATTTGCTATATGTTCTGTCATATCTTATACGATTTTATGCTTACGAGCTTTACTTTTGTCATTGTCAGTTATCTGGATATACAACTTTATTAAATTTCCTTCTGCTACTGACAGCCCCACCACCTAGCATTGTGCTCTCTCACTATGGGCCAAGGCGCGCGTTAACTGCAGCTGTGGCTCTGGTTCATTGGGTCTGTGTGAGTGGAAGGTTATTCCACCTGATATACCAGATAAATTTTGTGATGTACGAGTTTGGCAACTGCCTCTTCAGCCTACATAATTGCAAGTGGTATGCCCATTTTTGTCTATTTTGACATATTCGATCTTTTACTACTTCTGTACGTTTTCGAACCTTGCAATTGTGTATATCAGCATTTGTATTATTGGAAGAGTTTGTAATCTCAAATTTTAACTGTTCACAGGTCACCACATGATGGGCTGGGCCTGAAATATGTTGTAAATGTGGAAATAAGAACATCTGAAAAACCAGCTACGATATCTTTTCAGCAACCAACAAGCATTTTTAGTCATTTTTATTATATTTGTCATGGTTGCCTGCCTGTACCACACTATCAGCCTGAAATAAATTTTATGAAACCTCACTTGGTAAGGAAGAAGGATAATGCACATAATGAAAGTGTGGTGCATTATGTCCAGTCAGTTACCAATTAAGTTCTACAAGTCTTGTACGTATCATAACGTAAAAAATAAAAGTGAATTATTATGAGTAAAAGGCGATATCAGAAAGACTTATAAAACCAAATCCTTTGCCAGTGAATTCCTAACAAAATTAAGTAGTTTTTTACGTGATAATCTGTCACCGTTTTAACAACAATTAAGTGACAATGTATTCACACCACGTGTGGTCAACCTCTCTCGTTTGACGCTATCAGATGGTGATATGAAGCTCTTCGGAAAAGGTCATAACTTCCGAATGCCAGCCTCCATCAGACACTCTTCGGCTAAAAAGAGTCGTAGCAGAGGTGAAATAAAAGTGTGAAATTTTGAAATTCTCCAAGAATTTTCGGGCTAATCTTGCAGTGGCTACCTACGATGCTAATTCAGTACCAAGAAGCTATAGTTGCTCACAGACACTAATTAAACAAGCTAAACAGCTGAACGGTAGGTTCGAAGAAAATAAGGTGATTGTCACGATGGTGGATAAAGACATCTCCATAGTGTTAAAAACGGTAGCGATTACGTTAGTAAGACTTCGAAATTCTTTAGTGAAAATGGTGTTGTGGAGGTTGTTAAGAATTCGCTGTCTCAGTTCATAAGTATGTTAAAATCCGTAGCCAATAATTCCGAGGTTTAGTTTCGAACCAAAAGAGAGAAGAGTTGTGTGCTCATGGTGAACTCAAAATGCCTGGGTAACATCACAAATTAAATTAAATAATAAAAGAAAAATCTATCCGTCTGGTGGTTAGCTTCTGTTGGAGTCCAACTTATTTCGTCAACATATACTGTCAAAATGAAACTGAAGAATTCTATGCACTCGACATTGTGCATTGCTTGTAAAACATTTATGAATTTATTCAGTGCATTAACGATCTTAGGCTACAGAGTTACTGTATTTTGTTTTTCTTGGATATCACTAATTTATACTCCAATATTTCTATTACTGCAACTTTAGAGATGGTTCGGAATATTTTCCATAACAAAGCAGATTTATCATTGGTGAATGAACTTGTTGATTTATTTGGCCAGTGTCTTCCGTTTAGTTATTTTTTCTTTAACGGACGTTTGTTTCGCCAAAATGACGCCTTGGCAATGGGCTCAAGTCTTTCTGGGATTTTACCTGACATTTTTGTTAATAGTCTGGAGCACAAACTCTTCGCGGACCAGAAAGAGCTAGTTAATAAGACTGTACCGTTCAAACCTTATGTTGACGGTATAGTCGTCGTTTTTAATGGGAGTGAGGACGAGGCATCAACCTACAAGAAATTTTTAACTCTTTACGCCCGTATTTTAACTTCCTTATGGAGTTTGAAGATGATGGTTTTCTCAACTTTTTGGACTTACCGATAAGCACGAATGACCAGAGTTTAGAATACGAGGCTTTTCGTAAGCTGACAACAACATTTGTCACTATTTTTGCGAATTCTAATCATCCCCCGTCACATAACAAATCAGTCTTTTGTTCAATGTTCCACAAGTTAAAAGAAAAGTACGATGGCCAGTGGGAAATAGGCACCATTATGCCGGTAGGGACTGCAAAAGCATGTAGACAAAATTATGTTAAGAGAATGGGTGACTAAATTCTGTCACCAACTCAATACGGGACCGCAGTAAAGAAGGAAGAGGTTAAGTATGCTTTTATGACGTATGCCGGCCCACCCTCTCTGAAGATTAGTAATGAGTTTAAAAAGCATAACGTGTTGGTTTAAATGCCATTAAAAATTGGGGAAGTTCCTCCGTCGTAGTACAGAGCAGCCATTTACTATGTTTTGCAATGGTGGGGTCTATAAGATTAAGTGTCTGCCTTGTGACAAGTTTTAAATCGGACAGACTAGGAGGGAGTTCAGATCGCGTTATAGCGAACACGCTTTTCCTAACTATTGTAGTGAACTAGGAGCTCATTTAAGTCAGTGTTTCCATCAGCTTTATGACACCAAAAACAATTTACAGGTTCTTCATTATGAGAATGAAGGTATTTATTTGACTATCTTGGAAGACCTAGAAATTTTTGTACATAGCGTTTCGATAACAGATCACTTAATGAGCAGATCTGTGGAACAAGAGGTTGGTTTCTTCATACTTTTCATAACCTCTTCAATTGCTATTAGGAGAAAAAATGGTGCACACTTGGCGGCTACTGTTTCTAATAGCAAATGTACGGTGACGTTTGCATAATTTTAGTTTCTTTTTATTTGCTGCAATTTTCACGTATGTAATATTTGCTGTCATATCTAAACGATTTTATAGCTTTGAGCATTACTCTTGTCATTGTTAGCAATCTGGATATACAACTTATATTGAATAACCGTATGCTGCTAGTGGGTCCATTATCTGGCATGGTGCTAGCCCAAGGTGCCCTCCATCGGACACTGAGAGCGTTAACTGCAGCTCTCGCTCTGGTACATCTGGCTTCTGTCTGGGAGAGTGGAAAGCTATTGCACCTGATATACCATATGCATTTGTAGATGTACATCAATTACAACTGCCTCTTGAGCTTCTGAAATTGCGTGTGGTATGTGCATTTTTTGTGTTTTTTGACATCTTCGATTTCTTATTATTTTAGTCTGTTTGTGAACTTTTCAGTTGTGTGTACTTGGAATTGTATTATGAGAAGAGTTTGTAATCCAGAATTTTAGTTGCTGACAGCTCTCCAGACGATGGGCTGGGCCTGATGAACGTTGTGAATTTGGAAATAAAAAAAAATCTCCTAAAACACTTACGAGATTTTTCAGCAAGCAATTAGCATTTAAGGGTCATTTTTACTAAATTTGTCTTGGATTCCTAAGTCTACCAGGATTTTCAGTCTGAAATAAATGATGTGTATCAGTAACTTATGACCAAAAAATATTGATGACCCTGCTAGACAAAAAAATGGTTCAAATGCCTCGGAGCACTTTGGGACATAAATGCTAAGGTCATCAGTCCCCTAGAACTTAGAACTACTTAAACCTAACTAATCTAAGGACATCACACACATCCATGCCCAAGGCAAGATTCGAACCTGCGACCGTAGCAGCAGCGCGGTTCCGGACAGAAGCGCCTAGAACCGCTCAGCCACTCCGGCCGGCTGTAATTATTCTTCACAGTCACTGAGGATAGCAATATCATCAGCGCATCTTATCATTGATATCCTTTCATCGTGAATTTTATTCTCATTGTTGATCTTTATTTTCTTCGTTGTTTCTTTGATATGTAGATTAAATAGTAGGGGCGAAGGACTGCATCCCCGTGTTACAACTGTTTTAATCCATGGACTTACTTAGGTTTCCAGTATTATTGTTCCCTCATGGTTCTCGTACATATGATAAAGGCCTGTTCTCCGTCTTTCCCTATAGTTCGCACTCATTCTTCTCAAAATTTCGAACACTAGGTCTACATATTCCAATGAGCGCGTCTTGATTTTTCTTCAGTTTTGCTTCCATTTTGAACGTGTGGACGCCTCTATGGTAACTTTGCCTTTTCTAAAGTCAAAATGGTAGTCATATAACCGATCCTCAATTTTCTTCCCCATTCGTCTGTATATTGTTGCTGTCAGCAACGTGTATACATGAATTGTTAAGGTGATTGTGCGGTCGTTTTTGCTTTTATCTGCCGTCACTAACTTCGCAATTCTGTGAGTGATAGAAGCCTGATGATACGTCTCCAGTCTCATACATTCTATACATCAACTTCAACAGTCGTCTGGTTGGGTTGCCAGTTTGATTTTAGAAATTTCAATGGAATGGTATCTGTGTCATCGTCTTAGTTGATCCCAAGTGTTCAAGAGCTGTTTTCAAGTCTGATCGTAGCACTGAATACACTGTGACATCCATATCGACTCAAATACCATCTTCCGTCACGTCGTCAGGTACGTTCACCCTCTTAACTGCCTATTCATTCCTATGAGATATATAATGCTGTATGCCTGTCTTTCCCTGACAATCTTTGTACGCCCGGGTTCCCGGGTTCGATTCCCGGCGGGGTCAAAGATTTTCTCTGCCTCGTGATGACTGGGTGTTGTGTCATTTCCTTAGGTTAGTTAGGTTTAAGTAGTTCTAAGTTCTAGGGAACTGATGACCATAGATGTTAAGTCCCATAGTGCTCAGAGCCATTTGAACCATTTTGAACAATCTGGAGATCCACATCCTTAGCCATCTTCAAATGCCTCTCAGCATTTTAGTATTCCACTTTGTTCCATACTGATTGTTTCGGACGATTTTCTTATACGTCAGTTTACACTTCATCATTATTAAATTGTAATCTGTCTCAACATTTGCACCTGTCTCCGACCTGTAGTCCAGTATCTGAATTCTCAGTGTATTCTCACCAAGGTTTATTTCAATTGGAATCCTACCGTATAACTGAGTCTTTTCCAAATATACGCTATGTGATCAAAAGTATCCGAACACCCCAAAAAAACGTACGTTTCTCACATTAGGTGCATTGTATTGCCAGGCACTCCATATGAGCGACCTCTATAGTCATTAGACATCGTGAGAGATCGGAATGAGGTGCTTCCCGAAACTCACGAACTTCGAACGTGGTCAGGTGATCGGGTGTCACTTGTGTCATACGTCTTTACGCGATATTTCCACACTCCCAAACATCCCTAGCTCCACTGTTTCCGTTGTGATAGCGAAGTGGAAACGTTAAGGGATACGTACAGTTGAAAAGAATCGCAATGTGTAATAGACAAACATCCATCCAGACCATCGCACAGGAATTCCAAACTGCATCAGGATCCGCTGCTAGTACTATGACAATTAGGTGTGAGGTGAGAAAACGTGGATTTCATGGTCGAGCGGCTGCTCATAAGCCACACATCTCGCCAGTAAATGCCGAACGACGCCTTGCTTGGTGTAATGAGCGTAAACATTGGACGATTGATCAGTGGAAAAACCTGGTGTGGAGTGACGCATTACGATACACAATGTGGCGATCCGATGGCAGGGTATGGGTGTGGCGAATGCCCAGTGAACGTCAATTGGAAATTTGGGAATTTGTGGTAAGATCTTATGGGACCAAACTGCTGAGGTCATCGGTCCCTAAGCTACACACTATTTAATCTAACTTAAAGAAACTGACGCTAAGGGCAACACCCACACCCATGCCCGAGGGAGGCCTCGAACCTCCGACGGAGGAAGCCGCGAGGATGTCATCTGCCAGCCTGTGTAATGTCAACAGTAAAATTCGGGGGAGATGATGTTATGGTGTGGTCGTGTTTTTCATGCAGGGGGCTTGCACCCCTTGTTGTTTTACGTGGCAATGTCGTATCGCAGGACTCCACTGAAATCTTAAGCACCTTCTGGTTTCCCACTGTTGAAGAGCAATTCGGGGATGGCGATTGCATCTTTCAACACGACTGAGCACCTGCTCATAATGAACGGCCTGTCACGGAGTGGTTACACGACAATAGCATCCCTGTAATCGACCGGCCTGCACAGTGTCCTGACCTGAATCCTACAGAACCTCTTTGGGATGTTTTGGAAAGCCGACCTCGTGTCCGGCGTCGCCGACCAACATCGATATCTCTCCTCAGTGCAGCACGCCGTGAAGAATGGTCTGCCGTTCCCCAAGAAACCTTCCAGCACCTGGCTGAATGTATGCTTGCGAGAGTGGAAGCTGTCATCAAGGATAAGAGTGGGCCAACACCATATTGAATCCAGCTTTACCGATTTGGAGGGCGCCATTAACTTTTAAGTCATTTTCAGCTAGGTGCCCGCATACTTTTGATCACATGGTGTACCTCCGCCTTCTATGAATACTGAATAGCGTATTCGATATTATTGTCTAAAATTTATTGTAGAACTTATTTAGCCTTTCTCCTCTTTAATTCCTACTGTCAAGCACATATTCTCCCGTAGCACTTTTGTCTACCCATAGCGCTATAACCACTTGCGAATCCCCATGACATGTTTTCGCCTACCTTTACATGTCTATTTACCCGTGCAGTATCCGAGAATACTTTACCTGTCACTTCATCTACCGCTTGCGTCTGAATGCATACCTGAACTATCGATTTTAGCGACGGTTTACTTTCGAATCTCATGAGAACAGACTCATCACTGAACTTTTCACAGTTGGTCGTTCTCTGCTCTAAGTTCCTACTCATACCGTTTCCTGCATCCGTTACACCATTCTCTGCTACTATTGAAATTATACTACATTCGTCTAACCGGATATCCACATCTTCTTTGCTTTTCACTTCACCGACCTCCACCTTTCGCAGTTGTCATACTTTTTAACTTTCCTATAACGTTCCAACTTCTGTCATTGCGTGCTCCGATTTGTAGAATGTTATTCCGTTGTAGATTAGGCCATCTTTCTGCCACAGTCACCACCCCTTAGGCAGTTAGCTCCAGGAAATACGAATGGGGGTCTAGTCGGGAATCTTTTACCAGCGAAGAGATCATCGTCACATTTTCCTTTACAGCCAGATGTCTTTAATGAAGTGGTTTACCTTGCCTTCTGCCTTCTCAAACCGTTGATAACTATTGAGTCTTTCATTTTTAATGCAGTTTCCCACCCCCAAGAGCAAGAATGTCACCTGAACCTCCACTCCTCCAACCTGTTTGATAAGATTGCTGGCAGAACGAGGATGACTTCATATGTCGGAAGTCTTCGACCAATACTGCTGATGATTTTTATTCAAAAATTAAGAAGTAATTTGGTCTGAACCCGTGACGAAAGAAAATTTGATGCCTAGTCAAAGGCGCTACCCTCCTTTCCTTCATTTTGTTCTTCACTGTTCTCGGCATTTGATGTAGCCAGACATCACATGACACCCCTTCAAGTTCTTCGTTGAATCCTTCATCCAGTTCATTTATTACAGTGGCAGCCAGCCCTCTGATAGAACATGTTAACTATCGCGCCGGCAAATTCTTAGACCAACGGTTAACTATGACATTCAAAACTTTCTTAAGGCGGATTCTGAGGGGAATTCCTCGAAAGGGCATGACTGAGCTACTTCCCATATTCGAGCCTACACGGCATACCCAACGACATCGTCGACAGGACCACACATGTCATTTTTCAGAGTTGACCAACAATACCTTCGGCATGAGAAAAGCTACTAACATATTCCTTTGTTCTGGGACAGTTCTTGACGTCGATAGCAAGATAATTCGGGTCAGGGCACTGAGTTACATGTGATGCTAGAATAATATCAGTTGTCATTTTAGAGGATCTCGGGGCATGAATGGAGAAGTTAACTGTAAGTTACTAGGTTGTGATCTGAACGTAGGTACACCAAATGTTAATCACTCCTCCATCTCACTTGATATTTTATTGATAAATACTTCAAAGAATGGCTCATTTAGTTTACAAAATTTGAGTGAGTCTCCTCGTCTTGAAAGTAGTACTACCTCGTAAATTGACTTCACGTTTCAGATCCATGATGGAAAAATGCTTACGTTTTATTTAGTTTCAAGTGGTACGACTGCGCAGGCTTATTGTAGTGATAACTGACAACATCTCGCGACACCCTACAGTACAAAGTGGTTGTAATCAAACTTTCGCTACTTTAGCCAGAGTAGGTAGAAAACTGTCAACCGTATTGGTACCCAACTTTATAGAAATTATTTTCAAAGTGTTCACTGCAGGATTTCCTTTGTTATTAGTGTTATTATCGTGATCTGCCGTTGGTATGGCGATGTAGGGTTGAAACGCAAGCCTCTGTGCGCATTATAGTTGCAGGCAGTAGAAATGGTCTAGTCAAGTTGAGCGGGGCTTTACTCGTAAAGCTGTTTCACCAACCCAGCAGCAGTAATGCTGCTGAGTATCGACGCGTTAAAGAAATACGGAGAGGTCCTCTTTCCTCACCGGGGCTGAAGAACATTATTCGGAAGTTTGAATCAACTGGAGATTGCTTCAGAGATAAGTCGATGGCGAATTACATCGCAAATAATTGAAGAAATTACTTTGCCAGAGCTGAGAATTCTGACGCAATATGCTATCTTCAAACTGTGCACAAGTGGTGTCACGACAACTGAACATCCTGTGGTCCACCAGTGTTTCTGCCAGCAGTAGAGCAATCTACAGTGCGGTTCCACACTTTAATTGCAAGTATCTGGTACATGAGATCTGTAATGTACGAATCAACGTGTGTGCTCACAGATAATTCTGTCCTGTCGTAGGGTGTTGACCTGAAGACTTGATGGGATCTTTCGAAGTAACTGTTGCAGGAATGAACTGAGCCGGGGGATGTTATTGATAAACATCGTCTCAAAACAATGATTCATTTTTCTCTAGCTAACCTACAAACTACGAGGGTTGGAACTTAAATAGTGACAGCAACTTATTCGCAACCAATACAAAAGAGTTACATGTTTGCACCTGTTACTGTTCTTCAAAGTAGTCACCACTTCTTGGCATTCGCTTCAGAACTGTTCCAGTGGTTCGACAGGCAGTAGACCGCTCCAATCGCACTACCAACAGAACACGCTCTTCTAACGATATACTACGCCTTCCACATCGCCGGCAACGTGCTCTACACAACGCCTGTGACTTCTTTGAAGGACAATAACAGGTTCAAACATGTAACTTTTTTGTATCGGTTATGAATAAGTAGTTGCTACTATTTAAGTTCCAACCCTCTTCTTTGATGCGTGTCGTTTTTATATGAAAGAGACTCAGTCTTGTGTCAGGTTTTTTAGCTACTAATACTATTTGGTATTTGCGTGCCACCGTAACATTTCTGATTTACAGACGTATCCGATCGTTTAGTTAAAGAACCCTCCGCTGCCCGCCCCCCTCCCGCCTCACACGTTCATCAAAACTCTGTCGTATCGGGAGCCGACTTCGACAACCATTAACCCACATCATTCAAGATTGTCCCACAGTGGCAGGACTAGATAAACAGTATAGAACTGACCGTTGTTCAGCAGTTTTGTACTTATATTAACTGAATTTTCGTGGAGTGTGCTTTGGAACGTTCTGAAACATCTACAGTGTTAATGGACGTTCGGGTAGTCACTCCTGAAAATTCATAACTTTTTCCTCTCAGTTTTTGCTCTGGTACTTTTATCACCTCCTCTGATTATCTTCGTCAATTACTACTAACACATTCTCGCGTTACCAAACAGTGTGTCCCGCGAGGAATGTTTACTATTCAGAGATACGGAAGTCCGACGGCCAGTTAACATGGGCTCTGAACTACTAGGTTTCTTGAAGAGTTATAAACAGCAGATGTGTGTCCAGTAGCAAAGATGAACAAATACTAATAGATCCTAAGGTGCGCACTTCAAAGCCTTTGTTTACTGGAAAAGAGCTGGAAAGCAAAGATCTGACAGTATAAGAAATTTGTTTCACTTATGGAAGACGAAGAAGTGCTAGTAGCTCTTAAATTACGCGCTTTAGAGTCAATGTTCATTGCTTTTTTGCTTCGAGTGGTGGTTCATGTCATATTCCCGAATATTGGCGATTCAACCTGGGACACACTGAGGATTTGCTGTTGGGTGTCCATGAGGCAACTGATTTTCACGGCGTATATAATGAATCAGAATTCCCTCAGGAGATGGGCTATTACGAAAATGAATGTGAGAGATATCTGAGCTGACACGCAGGTTTATAAACAGTGGTTCATTCCAAGCATCGCCGGCCGGAGTGGCCGAGCGGTTCTAGGCACTACAGTCTGGAACCGCGCGACCGCTACGGTCGCAGGTTCGAATCCTGCCTCGGGCATGGATGTGTGTGATGTCCTTAGGTAAGTTCGGCTTAAGTAGTTCTAAGTTCTAGGGGACTGATGACCTCAGAAGTTAAGTCCCATAGTGCTCAGAGCCATTTTGAGCCATTCCAAGCATCATTACGGACTGGAACAGTAAAGGTGGGTTCTGTCAGTGGTACCAGAACTACCCTTTGCCATATTCAATAGGATGACTTGATAGATATAGATATAGACGGAATAAGGTAGGAAAGAGTTTGTGCTCAACATGCCACCAGCAATAACGTAGCTATGTCGGACTAGAATGGGCAAGGAAATCTGGGATGGACTTTTCACAGAAATAAAGCAAGGCCAGTCAGTAAAACTACGAAATATGTAAATATAATGATCAGACGGAAGTCTAATTCAGCTTCTCCTGATTTTCAGTCCAATGTCAGTGAGGACACAGAACACATGACGTAATGACCACATTAATAAATCTGTTTATGAATCAGGTGGATACTTCATACTGTTGTCTCTCAGTTGCCGACGGAAAAAAGGAACGTTTGTTGGTCGATAGCCATATTATAAAGATAATGCAAAGTTCACATAAAGCCAAATTGAGCCATCGGAAGAGATATAAAGAGCCTAATGAGTGTAATCGAACTCTCTGGATGGAGCTCGGACAATAGGGTAGGAACTCGCCTGTCCTTGAGTAATAAAGTGGTTTATAACGACAATCTTTGTACACCTTTCCGACAAAAAAATATAACTTCAATAACATCCCCTGCGTACGGACGCTCTGTTAATTTGGCTCATCTCCTCTGTCGAATGTTCTTCCTCTCAAAGACAAACAAAGGAGGCGGGACTGACAGCGGAAAGAAGTTGTTTCCCAACTCGTGCCCGGTATCCGGTCTCCAATCAGTTGGCGGAGTCGCGGAGGAGGCGGTGGCGGCAGGCGCCTTTGTTTGTGTCCAGAGTTGCAGCCTTGTTAACTTTTTTAATTGCCGACAACAGTGGCGACGAGGGCAACAGAAGAATTAGCGGCCGACGGGCTGGACCTTAACGAGGCTTTCCGCCGGCGGACGCTGGTCGAATCCCCGAGTTCGTTAGCGCCCTTTCCTCCGTCTGCGGCGTGCGCCACTCGGCGCACTGATTTTCAGCAACTTCTCCGCCATATCCGCCAGGAAAGGAAACCGTGTCCGGTCATTATCGCCTCGTGCTCCAGCTAAATGGAATCGTAGTAATGTGGTAGTGTGTCGCACGTCATTTGGACGCATTAGGGTCTGGTAATCCACATTACGGAAATCACAAGTCTTCTACTCCCTACTACTAATTATCTAATTAGGGTTCCTTGATACTACAGTCTCCTGACATGACTCTCATCTGTCAGGCACTGTCGGATCACATCTACATCTAAAGGGTGTCCGTGAATTAATACAGATTAAAAGGGATACGACAGGCGCGATCATTCGAACAAAAATATCTAGTAAATAAGGCCTGTAAAATGCGTACATTAAGAGCTATGAACATTTTTTCAAGTTCGCTATATTGAAGCGCTTAAGCCACGTTTGAAATTTATTCATGAAATTCAATATTAATCCTGCGACACCCTGCAGATGAAATTCGGCAATGTCCGCTCGATCGGAGACAAGTCTTAGATATTCAGTTCAAGGAATCCTAATTGACCAGTAGTAGTAGACATTTGAAGTCTTGTCAGAGGTACAGATGATTATCTAAAGCGACATTTGAAAACTTGCACTGAACGGTGAATCTAACACGGATTTCCTGCTAATTGCTAGCATCGCCTTATTACTTACGCTGTCCAAGCACGCTCCCGGACCGACCCATACTTCTTTAAGCCGCAGACCTGTCTACTTCTTCTCATGGGTTATTACTTATTCATTTACCCGCCCTCACACACCTCATCATTCCCTTGCAGCTTTTAGAATCCAGGCAACGAGAAGCAATAGACTTACGTAATCATTTTCGTCGTAAGTCCGTCTCCGCAAATCGGCATCAAATACGGGATGAGTGAGTAACCATTTCCACCTATAATAACTCCGAACGTGTAATACGAGGTGAAAAGTTTGTGGGACAAATGTTGCATGCGACAACGGGGGCCATAATATGACGTTGGTCTTTTGTTCCTAGGTGGCGTCGCTTGAGATACATGAAGAACAACTTTTTTTTTTAATAGGGTACCGTAGTTTGGTACTTATTTTCTGATAGCGGCTATCGAGACGAATCCAGTGATGTGTAACAGTATGGTCTTCGTAGATTAACGAAGGTCGCAAACGTGGCACGCACGTCCATTTACAGAAGGTGTTCGAAGTGATGACCTTTGGTATCAATGGCAGTGCTGCAATCTTCTTGTCAGGGATTGAATGGTATTGCTTATCACATCGGCACTTATCGAGGCACTTTTCTCCCGCAAATCTTCAGGTGTAGTTGGAACTTCTTTATAAACAATATCTTGTTCGAATCACCACACGCAAAAATTATTCCGGAGGCGTCAAGTCTGGCGAACGATCCGGTCACGACAACATCTCCTCCGCGTCCAATCCAACGATTTGGGAATTGTCTCTGCAACTCATTTCCAGCCATCAGTGAAAAATGTGCCGGACACCAATCGTGTTGATACCACATTCTGTTCCTTGTTCCTAAAGGTATTTCTTCCAATAACAGGCCTAATGTTTCTTGAATTTAGATTTCCTTTGATGAAACAGGGGCCTATAATTCTGTCCTCCAGAATCCCACACCATACATTCACTGACCTTAGTTTTTGGTGTGCAACTTGCAGCAGCCAGCATGGATTTTCAGTTACCCAATAACGCATGTTATGGACATTAACATTTCCATGGTTCGTGAATGTAGCCTCGTCAGTAAATAAAATCAAATTAATAAATCTGTCATCAATCTGAATCTGAAGTTGGGCTTATCGGTAGAATGTAATGCGACGCATACAATACGTACCAGTCAAGTTTTGATGGAGACTGACATTGTAAGGATGATATTTATGGCGATGCAGAACATGATCAACGTTACTTTGGTTCATGGCAGCTTCCCTTGTGATTTGACGCGAACTAACACAAGGATCTCGAACCACAACCGAGGGAGGTGGCGCAGTGGTTAGCACACTGGATTCGCATTCGGGAGGACGACGGTTCAATCCTTCGCTCGGCCATCCTGACTTAGGTTTTCCGTGATTTCCCTAAAATCGCTCCAGGCAAATGCCGGGATGGTTCCTTTGAAAGGGCACGGCCGACTTCCCTCCCCGTCCTTCCCTAATCCGATGAGACCGATGACCTCGCTCTTTGGTCTCTTCACCCAAACAATCCAATCGAATCGAACCACAGTGACAAGAGTACCAGTTTCTGTTTCCTCGTTAGTAACTTTCCTTTGCTGGATATGTTTCCGATGCGTTAAAGCTCCAGTTGTTCTTAATTTATCATACACATATTTAAATGCACGATTTCTATGGTGAGTATGTTAAGGATTTCAGCGTATAAGTCTTTAGCTCTCACTGAATTTTGTTGCCATTCTCCTTAAATGAGGAGCGTATCGCCTTGTTCTTCGAAGGAATACATCATTGACATTCGCTTGATTCAACGATACTAGTCTTATCGTTCCCATCAGTGTTTTATTGCGAAACTGTCGAATGGTGTTTACACGTCAGTGGCACGCTACGTGGGTAGGCCATATTCGGCGAATATTTACTATTTGCACGATATACGAGAGAGACTTGTCATATCATGTGCTTCTTCTATAAGTGCCGAAGTGATAAGGAATACCACTCAATCCATAATAAGAAGATTGCAGAACTGCATTGATACCAAAGGTCATCACTTCGAACACCTTCTGTAAATTCACATTCATGCCACCATTGTGACCTTCGTTACCCTTCAAAGACCATACTGTTACACATCATTGGATTCGTCTCGATAGCCGCTATCAGAAAATAAGAAACAAACTATAGCATCTCATTAAAAAAGACAAGGTCGACCATATCTCTGAAGCGACCCCACCTAGCAACAAAAAACCAGCGTCATATTATAGCCTCCATTGTCCCATACAGCTTCTGCGCCACAAACTTTACAGCTCCCACCACACTTTCGGAGGTATTCTTGGTGGCAATAGTTAGTGACTCACCCTGAATATATACACAGAGTGTTCGAAAATTCGCAACACGAAGCTCTAGGAATTGTGGTCGGGAGAGAGTACACAACATTTTGAAAAGGAATCCATGTCGGGAGACGTTTCGGTTTCATTCTACGACAGATTACATTAAATTATTTAATTTACCCACTTTTGCCTGAGGATTTAAATTAAGCGTGACGCAGTACAAAGATAACAATTCGACAGGAAACACAACGAAACATACATTTTTCGCTTTTTTCAATGCCTTTGCGTTTCCGAAACGGTTAACATGGTTCGGTACACGCTTGCTTCTTGTGTACCACGAAGCTGGAGGAAACGGAAGAGCTGGTAGTCGGTCGCATCACGAACGTTTTCCGCAACGTAACACGCCATCGCGCAAACGTCTTGCCCAAGTTACGCAGCGGCTTCGCGGAACAGGTATCTTCCTCGTGAGGAGGCCGGACTGTTCTAGTCCACGGCAACGCCGCACGCCCGAATTCTCGCAAAAAGGCAAATTTTAAGTGATATCAGGTGACCGTCTGACGTAATACACGTCATCCTGTCTAGCCTATTGCTCCGGAGGTCAACCAGCCCTGAGACTTTTCTCTTTCCTTGAGCAGATGTGGACGTGTTACAGATCTGAATTCAAACCGTCGTAGAACGGAATCGGTATTTCTCCGGATATGGGTTCCTATTCAGATTATTATGTGCTTACCCTTCTCTACGAGTCCTAGAAATCTATAATGACAATTTCCGAGCACTATAGATATATAGGGCTAAGACGGGCCTGTGACGAAAATAACACGATCGTCTATGGCATCTCGTTGTCTTGATTCTAAAACCGGCTCGGGAGTCGCGAGGCATGCGAGTGTGAGTGAATGAATCAATAATCTATGAGAATAAACAGATAGGTGTGTGACATATGGAAGTTGCCCGCTCCAGGGAGCGCTCTCGGATCGTCTAGGTGGTAAGGCGACCGCTCGCGGCTATCAGAAAATTCAGAGTCAGGTTTCCGTCGGGTACAAATTTTATAAATCTCTTTAGGTATGCCTATCACAGTTTTAATTTGAATTTCAGGAGTAAATGTCAATATTTGGAACTTTAGTTCGTAATGAAATATAAATACATCTTAACTTACGTATTTTAGAGTCCGTGTTTGGCAGACATCATTTTCTTGCTTTGGTCCCTGCTACCTCCTCCAAGTACACAGAAAGGAAAGTGCTTGCATAGGTTTGGTTCACACTGCCATAGATGAAGATGTGCGCATAGCTCTTGCGGCATGCATTTTAGAACCCATGTTTACTAGACTTTTTGCTTCGAATGCTCGTCCTGTCGTATTCCTTTATCCCTGAATATTGACCATTCCTCCTGGGACATCCGACACATCTGTACCTACATATACAAAGAAAGACAAAAAATATCGAAACATCAAAAGGTCAACAAATTACCAAGCCTAAAACGGCGCCTAATACAGTACAGAAAACCTGTTAGAATTCACAGCTTCCAATCATCTCAGAAAAGATAAATACAGGTCCGGTATGGCTTCCAAGGCAATCCTATACCATTCTTCATGTGAAATGGTGTCAAGTTCGGATAACGATGGTGGGAATGGATAGCGATCAGGCACACGCTTAACCATGTTGAAATCTGGGGACTCTAGTGGCCATCGGAGACAATTCATCTTCGTGCTTACAAAATTATTTCTCGATGATGCGCGCTGTGTAGTTAGAGGCCTTGTAGCCTTATAACACAGCATCATCATTTGGGAACAAGCATCGTACAATGGGTTGGGCCAGTCAGCCAATATGCTTACATAATTCCTGGGATTAATACGATCTTGCAGCATAACCATGAACTCGTGGAATACCACGAAATTGCTGCCCAAATTGTCACCGAACCCGCACTATATTACGATCTTGGTAAGTAAGCTCAGCCGAATGTTTGAAACAGTGTGACACGAGACTCACCTCACAATTACTCCACTTTCCAGTTTTTATGGCTTTGGTATCACTTTTTTCTCTTACGGAATTTCCATAATTGACTTGTCGTTTTGGAGTTCCAGTTCCTCCGGCTACTCCCTTCTTATGGAACAGCCTTCCTGTTTATTTGGTACTTAGGGGATGCGAGACAGGGATACTAGATTCTGCAGTGACATTTACAGCTGCCGTTCCCAAATTTTTCGTCGCAATCCTCTTCAACGACCGGCCGCCACGATGACTCAACTCACCTTTTTCCGCATTGTGACTTAACAAACGAAAATTTTCGGGTTTTCCCTATGTGCGGTGTAAATCTTCGTTACAGAAGCACCCACCAAATAAGCACCTACAATTTGCCACGTTCGATATCAGTTAGTTTCCATGTAACACACTCACATCTACACAGACAATCTTATGACACTACCGACTATTTCAAACTATTGAGGACGTTGCGAAGGTGCTGTTCGTGGTCGAATGTAACAGCATAACCTGCAAGCGTCGCTAGCAGTTTGATTCATGTTCAAGAATGCACTTCCCGTGGTGTTTCCACATTTTTTTCCAATCCCTTTTTCTACTCTGCAAGCCATCGTAAGCCCTGTGAATAAGGGTGCAAAGCGCGTGTGGCTATGCCAACGTTTGCAGGCGAAAGTGAGCTAGTAAAACAACGGATTAAAGAGCATGTAATCTAAGGGTGTTTACAACTAAATATGGAATCTACGGTAGTGAATCCTCAGGACGATTGCAGCTTGGACAGCAGTTTTAATCGTACACGAGTGCTAACCAAAGTGTACAACATCTGTTAATGGATAGTTCAAGAAATGACTCATATCTCCAACACTGTAACAGGGGTAACAGCTAGAGGGTTCCAACTTCGTGACTTTCCGTCGTGTTGGAAGAAAATAACACTACCACGTTGCTTGAGGAATACAAAGAATGAACAGCAATATCTTGGCGGCACGACAGTAGTATTTTAATTAACATTTCCACTCTCTTTTGTTACGTGTAATCATTACCTATTCATTGATCCAAAAACAACAGTGTTAATCCCTATACGTAATACACTTCTTCTGAATAACGGTGGGAAAACATCGTTGTACATGCGAACGCGTTACCGACTTTCGACAGTGTTCAGCCAGTCGTAGCTACCAGAAGATTTCTAAAGAAGTCCCCAGTAGAGGGGTGGAAACTTCGACTACTGAAGAAGAAGTCTGAAGAGGATCATGACGGGGCGTAACAAACTAGTAGATTTTATCTTCAGTACTGGGTCTGTTGTGCAGTAAATCTCTAAACCAGCTGCATATGTGTCCGGATAGTCCGCATTCTCGTAATTTTGTTGTCTAATGAACAGTGCGAACGTTATAGAAAAGCACTCCGTCTTCAGGCCACAAGTGGCCCATCGGTACCATCCGACTGCCGTGTCATCCTCAGTTGTGGATGCGGATAGGAGGGGCGTGTGGTCAGTACACCGCTCTCCCGCTCGTTACGATGGTGTTCTTTAACCGGAGCCGCTACTATTCGGTCGAGTAGCTCCTCAATTGGCATCACGAGGCTGAGTGCACCCCGAAAAATGGCAACAGCACAAGGCGGCCCGGATGGTCCCTCATCCAAGTGTCGGCCACACCCGACAGCGCTTAACTTCGGTGATCTGACGGGAGTCAGTGTATCCACTGCGGCAAGGCGAACGGTATAGAAAGCTTTCTAAAAATTCTAGAAGAGCCGCTATGTAACTGCCTTCTGCAAATGATAAGCGAACAAACTAAGCTGAATTTCATACAACAGGTGGTTGTGGTAAGCTTGTCGAATCCTATATAGGATTGTATGAACGTCATCGTACCCGAGCGCCTTAAGTGTTTCATAATTTTAAAAGAAACTGGCGCCATTTATATTGGTTTACAGGTTTGCAAGTCTGACTTGCTCCCGTTGCTGTAGGCTGGAATGATCTGCAGTTCTCTCCCATTACGTTAAACGTTCTCTTTATCAAGTTGTTTCAGTTTCACAGCACAGTAAATAAGACGAATCCGTTTTATTTCTCTGTCACCTTTTTAAGAATTGCATTCTGAATAATATGCCATAATTTTGATCAATGTGGTCAACGGTGTTCCACTCACTGCGTCATTCCTGCTAGTTTTGCAAAGAAATTCGAACACTTTGTAATGTACCACCTTGGAGAACGCTACTTAAAATAGTTTCATTTCTCTCTCCAGCCTTCAATACCAATCCTCCCAACACCGATAACTCTAATTATTTGGTTATCCAACTTCGCAAAAAAACATTCAGCCTGTGAGAAAAGGTAAATTATTCTAAACAGGAATCAATGGCTGTTCTGACAATCTCGAAGGCCCAGCGACGGTTCATAAGCATCGGTGAACATCGGTGGAAACTGAAGATGAAATATCGACGAATGGGATCTAACAAACAATTGATAAAGGGACATTGAAATAAAAATTTAAAGTGAAAAGGATTCTTTTGGACTTGTTTAATAGACGTTTCCTCACTTTTAATACTTTGACGTTGAGAATGAAATATCGACAAATAGGATCTAACACACAATTGTTAAAAGAATATGGACATGGATATTAAAAGTGAAAAGGGATCTATTAGCATTTTTTAATAAACGTTTCCATACTTTTTATACTTTGACAAGTAAAGCTTCTTCTAGCCTCCTTATTCATAGCCTTTTGTAAACGCTCGTTGTTTTCTACAAGCCTCAGTAAACCCTACGTCATTTCCAGACCTTCATGAGAGCTAGTAAAACGTACGAACTAGCTGTCCTCCTGCCTTCGGCCGCTTAGAATTACCTGCTCCTACCCATACACGAAACAACATAAAGTTTACTTCGGCGCTTTGTATTTGATGCCGGTCCACGCCGGACTGCCACGCTCTTCCCTCGTGCTGCTTCCAGTTCCTCGCGGCGCTGTCAGCACTCTGCACTTATACTAGAGTCCTCGTCTCCGGACCAAAACCTACTGCCGTCAATGATTTCTCCGCTCCTGTTCCTCGATACAAAAAACTTGACCTCTGCCCTCTTTCGATTGTCTGCGTCACAAACAACCACAGCCATGAGTTCTCATCGGTCATTCAGTTCCCTGCTATCTCACAGCCACTCTTGCTCCTTCCAGATGAACTTCCAAGTGTAAATATGGCCTAGAAGCAAAGAAATTACAATTAAGAAAAGGTCTGTTTTATTTAACAGGCCACCTTTCATTCAGATTAATTTTATTAAGAGTTTGATGTCAATTTTGTATCATTTACTGTTGTTTACCCCGATATTGGTAACTGACAATTGGTCATTGCTGTGATCTGCATCAACAGTGGCACCACAAGATGCACAGTATTTGGAAATATGTGATGTATTTGCTTGTGGAGGCTTCATTGTGAGTGTAGAAGTGTCTTTCGGCCGCAGTGGGAGGCAGTGGCCGGGCCTCACACAGTAGGTGTTTGCAGGCTGCGCTCCTGTTGTAAAACCCAGAGGGTGGGGGGTTGAGGGTGGGGGGAAGGCGCAGACGCCTTTCGAGGAATTCTGGGCTAGCAGACGCCTTTCGAAGAATTCTGGCCTAGAGCGACTGTGGACAATAGCCGAGGCACGGACTTTTCAGAACTTGCATCCAGCGGATGTAGTAGAAGCCGGCTGACTTCAAAGAGCGCTCCGGTCGAAAGCTGTTACCTGGAACTCATTCGTTAAATGTCAACGGTTGTAGGGTAGGAGAACGACGGTGCTAGAAGTTTCTGAGACTGATAGGTGCACGAGTCTGTCGTGCCGAGCGCAAACGCCTAGTCCCCACGTTTTAACTTTATTATCGGCAGGTAAGGTTTCGGACCAGTTTTCGTGCAGATTGGACAGAAACCTTGCGACGTCAGCGTCACTGAGCACAATTTCACGCCGCTGGAACGGACAGCGATGGCATTGGCTCCAGTGAATTACAGACACGCTGGTAGGTAGGAGTTTGGATCTTAAGGCGAAATTTTGCCATTGGTGCCACCTTAGCGTGCCTTTTGAGATTTCGATAGTTTTTTTGGTTGTAGCGCGAACACAGAAATGCCGCTACCAGAGAGAGACGCCCTGCGCACAGTGAGCCGAGGTGCCATTATGTTAGTTGACTGTTCTGTCTGGCGTCACTAGCTCGAGGGTAGTATCGATTATCCCACTTGCCGGTACCTATGAGGAAGAGTCGGTATCTGTGGGTTGTGTCCTCACAAAGTCTTCGCTTGCCTTTATACACTACCGGGCAGTAAAATTGCTACACCACGAAGATGACGTGCTTCAGACGTGAAATTTAACCGACAGGAAGAAGATACTACGATATGCAAATGATTAGTTTTTCAGAGCATTTACACAAGGTAGGCGCCGGTGGTGACACCTACAACGTGCTGTCATGAGGAAAGTTTCCAACCGATTTCTCATACTCAAACAGCAGTTGACCGGCGTTGCCTGGTGAAACGTTGTTCTGATCCCTCGTGTAAGGAGGATAAATGCGAACCATCACGTTTCCGACTTTGATAAAGGTCGGATTGTACCCTATCGCGATTACGGTTTATCGTATCGAGACACTGCTGCTCGCGTTGGTCGAGATCCAGTGACTGTTAGTAGAGTATGGAATCGGTGGGTTCAGGAGGGTAATTCGGAACGCCGTTCTGGATCCCAACGGCCTCGTATCACTAGCAATCGAAATGACAGGCATCTTATCCGCATTGCTGTAACGGATCGTGCAGACATGTCTCGATCCCTGTGTCAACAGATGGGGACGTTTGCAAGACAGCAACCATCTGCACGAACAATTTGACGACGTTTGCAGCAGCTTGGACTATTAGCTCGGAGACCATGGCTGCGGTTTCCCTTGACGCTGCATCACAGACAGGAGCGCCTGCGATGGTGTACTCAACGACGCCGGTCGGTGTGGCCGTGCGGTTAAAGGCGCTTCAGTCTGGAACCGCATGACCGCTACGGTCGCAGGTTCGAATCCTGCCTCGGGCATGGATGTGTGTGATGTCCTTAGGTTAGTTAGGTTTAAGTAGTTCTAAGTTCTAGGGGACTGATGACCACTGATGTTAAGTCCCATAGTGCTCAGAGCCATTTGAACCAACTCAACGACGAACCTGGGTGCACTTATGGCAGAACGTCATATTTCGGATGAATCTCAGGTTCTGTTTACAGCATCATGATGCTCGTATCCGTGTTTGACGATATCGTGGTGAACGCACACTGGAAGCGTGTATTCGTCATCGCCATACTGGCGTGTCATCCGGCGTGGTGGTATGGGGCGTCATTGGTTACACGTCTCGGTCACCTCTTGTTCGCATTGACGGCACTCTGAACAGTGGACGTTACATTTCAGATGTGTTACGACCCGTGGCTCTACCCTTCATTCGATCCCTGCGAAACCCTACATTTCAGCAGGATTATGCACGACCACATGTTGCAGGTCCTGTACGGGCCTTTCTGGATACAGAAAATGTTCGACTGCTGCCCTGGCCAGCACATTCTCCAGATCTCTCACCAACTGATATGTCTAGTCAATGGTGGCCGAGCAACTGGCTCGTCATAATACGCCAGTCACTACTCTTGATGAACTGTGGTATCGTGTTGAAGCTGCATGGGCATCTGTACCTGTACACGGCATCCAAGCTCTGTTTGACTCAATGCTCAGGCGTATCAAGGCCGTTATTACGGCCAGAGGTGGTTGTTCTGGTACTGATTTCTCAGGATCTATGGACCAAAATTGCGTGAAAATGTAATCACATGTAAGTTCTAGTATAATATATTTGTCCAGTGAATACCCGTTTATCATCTGCAATTGTAATTGCCAGTAGTGTATATACGGTTTTGCAGGCCCGAGAGAGGAGGCACCAATTTTGGTGATTGGCGGTAGCGTCTCGACAAGAGGCGGTTACGAGGTCCGAACCGCCGAAGCCACGAGCTACGCAAGAAGAGCCCGCACAGTATAACGATACCGGAGTACTTCACCGGGTGTAGCATCGACTACATGCAGGAGGCCGACATCCCGTCGGTTGGTTGGCAATATTTGTGCCGGACGACCGCTTGGGGCCTGGCTATTCCATTCTGTCTGGCTGTCATCCGCAGAACTCAGTAACCGCCTCGACTCACCGTGGATCCATGGAGCTGCTTGCTGATGAAGGGGAGTAACATTCTGTAATCCTCGTAGTGATTGGTGTCATTGTCTACCACACCTCCTAATTATTTTCTGGTTTGTACCCGACCCTCAGAGTTTTGCTCGGTTCTTCTCTTTGGTCGTAAATACAGACCGTAGTGGAAATGAGCGTTCGGCATCGTTGGCCGGGAGACCCATCCGGGGAAGTTCGGCCGCCAAGTGAAAGTCTTATTTCAGTCGACGCCACATTCGGGGACTGGTATTGTACTAGATACTAGTTACCGATTGAAAATTTGTTCTGATCTCACATTTCCTTTCCGTTCTAGCTTATACCCGATCATTACTGCCTTAATGAATCAGCTCCTGGTTGGAAATACATTCGAAACAATTATACCAAGACACATTTTGCCGTTAAGCAAACAGGGGTCCTGTGGTTAGATTTAGATGTTAATCGGCTCAATTTCTTAATTTTAATTGCATTTGGGATAATCTTAACTACTTGTTGTACTAATCTGTGTTCCTGTCTTTTCAAGACTCCTTCAGAGTGGCTTTCATAACTGAGGAGCAATTTTACTTTTGACATACTAACAGCCATCTTTCACCAGCGCTTTAGTCGGAGTAAGATTGTCAAAAGGAACTGGTTGGGATCCAGTCGCACCTTGGTTGCTGATTGAGCCGGCCGGTGTGGAGGAGCGGTTCTAGGCGCTTCAGTCTGGAGCCGCGCGACCGCTACGGTCGCAGGTTCGAATCGTGCCTCGGGCATGGATGTGTGTGATATTCTTAGGTTAGTTAGGTTTAAGTAGTTCTAAGTTCTAGGGGACTGATGACCTTAGATGTTAAGTCCCATAGTGCTTAGAGCCATTTGAACCTTTTATTTTTATTTATTTATTTATTTATTTATTTATTTTTTGCTGATTGAAATAAGAAGGTTGCTCGCTTTGAAGCAAGCCTTATCATAGTCACAATTGTTTTCTAATTTGTTTAACCTATAAGCATAGGTGCTCATCTTAACCCGGAGCAGCCATGGACTGTGCGGCTGGTCCCGGCGGCGGTTAGAGTCCTCCCTCGGGCATGGGCGTGTGTGTTTGTTCTTAGGATAATTTAGGTTAAGTAGTGTGTAAGCTTAGGAACTGATGACCTTAGCAGTTCAGTCCCATAAGATTTCACAAACATTTGAAAATTTTATCCCGAACCTTTCGACATACAGTTTCAAAATTTAAAAAAAAAAAAAACGTATTACATCATCTGTTTGAGTAACTGAACCAGTCTTGTCATCAATATTACTTAATGGTTTTCTTATGTTGCAGAAGGGCATTTAATAACAGAAACAGTGTCCTTCGCGGTATTAAACATCGCTGTGTCACCCAATAACGGGCAGGCTCCAGGTCTGGGCCTTTGCAATATTATTGTCATGTTGTTCTTGTTTTTATTTCTCTTGTAAAGGCTTATTTATTTCACAAATTTGTTAATTTGTACAGAAAACAAATTTATGATCACATATTGTTAAATAAAGAGGTTGTGTGAACAGGAAGTTACATTGGTGGGTCCTCCCTTCCACGTTTTCCTTAGTACCAGTAAATACCACGTCTCACTCAGAGCACGACATTCGGGTGGTGCAAGCATAGCGAGGAGTTTGATTCTGGCGACGATAGCCGTAAGCCGACGTTCTGGTTTTGGACGGCATCCGCCGTTCAGGTGGTTAGATTCAGGCGGCGTCCGACTTAGTGAGAGGATCAACATGGAGGATTCAGCCGACGGGTTCAGTGTGGCAGCCCGCCCGTCTTTGCAGATTCGCCTCGCGGCGCTCACATAACACTTCGACGCAGCCGTAGTGCTGTTGCCTACTGCCTCACACTACAGTTTGTGGTGGGGTAAATTGACGTTTTTGCTGTTAGGAACTTTGGAGTTCAAACTTGCTGCAGGTTTTCTGTCAGAGTGGTCAATTTTGCGCAACATTTCGATTGTCTGATATCGTGCTGAACCTTGTGTGATAGCAGTCAGATCTATTTTTCGCTGAGAAGGTTAGGCATTTCTTGGTCTTTTTCCCTCATTTTCCCACTGTATATATACACTGGTCTTCAGAATTATAGCAACAAACGGAAATTTTGGAAGATTTCATTTATTTTGCTACCAAACACAGTAAACAAGTGATAGTAGAGTAGAAACAAATTGTAGAATACAGAACGCAAACAACTGCAAGAAGTATAACGATACACGAAAGTTTTATTCGTTTTTTCCAAGTTAACGAATTTGCACACACATTCCGACAGTAATTAAACCTCTCCGATTCACGAGCACAATTTCATAAAGAGGTGTCAGATTGATCAACACAATCCCTGCCCACACCATTAGGCACCCTCCTTGATATCGGTCGCTTTCCCCAATGTTTGAGTCCCGAAATCGTGCCCTCCAGATGGGAATCTGCCGAAAATAAATCTCCACACCAAATCGGCGCTCATCTGCAAAAGGAACATTCGCCCTCTCTTCGACCGTCCAGGTGGCAAGTTGACGACTCCACTCTAGACGTTGCCTTCTGTGAAGACGCGTCAGAGGTAGACATACAGCAGGTCTTTGACAATAAAAGCCACTCCGCCGAAGCCTTCGGCACACCGTTTGCCGCGGTACAACAAGTTCAGTGGGTGCTGCGAGGTCAGATACCAGCTGCACTGCAGTACTGAAGCGGTACGCCGTGCCCTTACAGCCAAATAACGGTTCTCCCTTTCTGATTTAACAAGTTGTCGGTCCTGGCCAGGTCTTCAGGACACAGTTTCGGTCCCAAAAAACTGTCGCCATATTCGAGAAACAACGGACCGATTCACATTAAGTCACCGAGCCACGTCAATCTGCGAGTGCCCTGCTTCCGTTCTGGCTACGGCGCTCCAGTGCAGAGTGACTGGTAGGTGTCTTCTCTGCGCCCTACTGGACAGTCTGTGACTGCACACAGCGACTGTGGATGTGGGAGTACCCGGCAAACACTACTTCGTTTGATAGATGTCTTTACGTGGTGCTCGTTGACCGGAATGCCATCTTTCGTGCAGAACACGATCGTACGGACATCTGTTGACAGTCTGTATGATTATATCTTGAATCAGACACAGGATGGGGAAAAAGGCGGTTTGTTGCTTTAATTTTGGACACCAGCGTTTATATGGTGTCCCATTTATCATAGTCACCAAGAGTAACTCTTTTCAGTGTTTTTTAAGATCATTCTAAGGGTATACCCTTTATTTTCCCCCACAAATGTAGAAGGCACAGCGTAAAAGCTAAATTTTTAAAATGGAACCATATACATTTTATTCAAGTATACACGTACCCTCTCCAAGAGTTATTCAAAAACGTATCACACTGTACCATTTTATGCATGAAACTAGTAGCTATGGAAATACTTAACTTCCCTATTTTAAATATCACGTAAGTGCATTTCATTAACTACATCATTTAATCTCTTCAAGACGCGTTTGAAGATTTTAAAATTACCAAAAAACACTGGATGCAACAGTACTGCACTGTACAGTAATAGGATCTTGTTATTTTGTCCCGTATAACAGTACTTATGCCAATGCAGAAGTAACACGGCACTTTGTAGTAACCTTTACTGTGATAATACCAGTACGTGAAAAACTTAGCGTTTACATCACATGCTCAAAATGGTGGTCATGGCATTAGTACACCGGGTCACTCGGCGGATAAAGGACGCCCTACAGCGTGCTACTACTTCGTTTGTGATGGCTGTACAATCATCAATAATGCGTTGCTGCATGTCCTCTGGTGTTCTTGGAATATTTTGGCAGACAACGTCCTTCACTTCTTCCCATAGAAAAAGAAACAACGGTGTAAGATCCGCAGATCGGACAGGCCAACTGACTGGCCCACCGAGTCCAGTCCACCTACCAGACTATTCACGGTCCATAATTCACCGTGCTCGTAAGGCGTTAGGTGCATCACATCCAACATGCAGACACCACATAACTATTCTCTGATTCAGAGGTACGGCGTCCAAGAGAACAGGAATAACGTGTCTTAAAAATCGGGCATATTATCTGCCAGTTTTGTAGCCATATACGGAGAAAGGTCCTGTAATGTTAGCTCCCATAATTCCTCACCAAACATTAATGGTCCATGGACATTAATACTCTACCTGTAGGAGCATCGTTGATTGTTGATGGACCAATAATGCTTATTTCTCGGATTCACTACCCCTTTCTTGGAGAATGGTGCCTCGTCGGTAAAAAGAACATCTGAGGAGATTTCAGGATTAGTCAGTAGCTGTTGCTGAGCCGTCTAACAAACCTGAACCACGTTGCTGAAGTCATTTCCTCGAAGTTGTTGGTGTAAACGAACAAGGGACGGATGGAATTTAAACGTTTCAGAATGGGATGTGCATTTTTTTTTTTAAGACAGCAACTTCGTCCATTTGTCATAACCCATAAACTTAACCCACACCTCTACCACAGCACTACATGTGTACGTAATCCGTACAGTCAAAGCATTAAATTTCTCAGTCTCTTCTCGATCTGTATACTTTTTATCGCTTGCACATCTACATTTTACTGACGAAAATTTTACAAGATGATACATTTTTCAATACCTCTTATGGGGGAAAGTGTATTCTTGAATAAAATGTACACGATTCCATTAAAAAAATTTAACCTCTTCCCGTAGCTCTACATCTGTGGGGAAACATGAAACGTACATCCTCAGCGAGAACTACCCAGTGATGTTAAAAAAAGCATTGGTTAAAATAATTTTTCTTTTAACGCATGAGAAAAGAATACTCTGAGTCAGCAAGATAAATGGGTCATATTAAAATTTTTAGTCACTACTTTCTGTGATTTTTACTTTTTGAGGAATGTTGTTGTTGTTGTTGTTGTTGTGGTCTTCAGTCCTGAGACTGGTTTGATGCAGCTCTCCATGCTACTCTATCCTGTGCAAGCTTCTTTATCTCCCAGTATCTACTGCAACCTACATCCTTCTGAATCTGCTTAGTGTATTCATCTCTTGGTCTCCCTCTACGATTTTTACCCTCCACACTGCCCTCCAAAGCTAAATTTGTGATCCCTTGATGCCTCAAAACATGTCCTACCAACCGATCCCTTCTTCTAGTCAAGTTCTGCCACAAACTTCTCTTCTCCCCAATCCTATTCAATACCTCCTCATTAGTTACGTGATCTACCCACCTTATCTTCAGCATTCTTCTGTAGCACCACATTTCGAAAGCTTCTATTCTCTTCTTGTCCAAACTAGTTATCGTCCATGTTTCACTTCCATACATGGCTACACTCCATACAAATACTTTCATAAACGACTTCCTGACACTTAAATCTATACTCGATGTTAACAAAGTCCTCTTCTTGAGAAACGCTTTCCTTGCCATTGCCAGTCTACATTTTATATCCTCTCTACTTCGACCATCATCGGTTATTTTACTCCCTAAATAGCAAAACTCCTTTACTACTTTAAGTGTCTCATTTCCTAATCTAATTCCCTCAGCATCACCCGACTTAATTTGACTACATTCCATTATCCTCGTTTTGCTTTTGTTGATGTTCATCTTATATCCTCCTTTCAAGACACTGTCCATTCCGTTCAACTGCTCTTCCAAATCCTTTGCTGTCTCTGACAGAATTACAATGTCATCGGCGAACCTCAAAGTTTTTACTTCTTCTCCATGAATTTCAATACCTATTCCGAATTTTTCTTTTGTTTCCTTTACTGCTTGCTCAATATACAGATTGAATAACATCGGGGAGAGGCTACAACCCTGTCTTACTCCTTTCCCAACCACTGTTTCCCTTTCTTATTGAAGGACCTATCTTCGTCGCAACTGGGCCACGTACCAACGACAGCTGCCTGATCGTGTAACCATCATGTGGTCAGTACTCTGCCATCGTATCTGCGAGACCTTGCTTTATTTTATTGCTTCCTTTAGACCTTTCAGTTTTTGAAGTTATTACACATTTTCATTGCTTACGAAGTTTTATCTCAGCTTAGTAATTGTGCTAATGATAATTAAGTAACGAGAATTGGTGATATTCAGGTATACGGCAGGTACGATCATTCGAAACGAGAAAGTCTAGTGTTCATGGGTCCTAAAACATATACATTAAGAGATACGAGCCCTTTTGACCTACGCAACTGTGGAATACATCTCTTCTACTGAGCATATACCCAAAGCTGTTCAAGTATGTATCATAGACCTCATGTTTCATCGACATTTACATCTACATTATACTCTGCAATTCACAATTAAGTCCCTGACAGAGGATTCACCTAAACACCATCAAGCTATTTAATAGTGTCTCACTAGCAAACAGCGCGTAGGTAAAACCGCCCCTTAAAGCTCCGATTCCTATTGTTTTATTATTATGATCATATTTCACTACGTCAATGGGGGCCAACGACAAATATTAGAATTTGAAGGAGGAAGTTGGGGACTTAAATTTCATGAAGAAATCCTGTCGCAACGGAAAATAAATAGAGATGGGGTGCCTCCACGCCCGCACCAACGTGGTGGCAAACCAAAAGTTCTACTGTCACCTCAGAAAACATGTTAGGTATCTAGTAAGTGGATCACAGGATGCTGGGCTGTGATGTTATCCGTGCGTCTGGGTACGACTACGCATTAACACGTTCCGTCGGGTGATACATAGTGCACGAAACGCGAGTGAGGGTAGCGATTTGAAGAGCAGAGGGGAAAAAAGTGCCAAGGCTCCTGCCGTGGGAAAAAACCTCTGCGACAGTGGGATGGGTAGTAAGAGCAGTAGTGGCTTACTAGCTGCGATAGTTCGTACAAGGTTGGATTTGTTAGTATGGGTATCATGCATCATTACCGTGGCAAGCCATTGCGATGTATCCCAGTTGCTGCAGCCGCTACATTCCTGGAATAATCGATATCGCTATACAGTAGTGGGAGATCGGCCATAGATCATAACGCCTTTGTTTCAATGGGTGCTATCCAAAATCGCTTGTCATATTCATCCCAATCTCTCCCCATTTCGCGACAAAACTAACTGCTCTTGGTTTAACTTTTCTATATCCTTCGTCAATCTTAACTGATGCGAATGCCACACATAGCAGCGTTACTACAAAAGGAAACGGACAAACGTGGTGTAGGAAGTCTCTAAAGCAAACATGTATTTTCAGTTCTGCCAATAAATCGATGTCTTTGGTTCGCTTTCCCCAAAACATTACCTACTTCATCGTTCCATTTTAAGGTGTTCCCAATGGTAACCCCTAAGAATTTAATTGAATTCACAGCCTCTAGAATTATTTGAACTATCGAGTAACGTAAATTCAGGCGATTCCTTTTAGTACTGATGTGGATAACTTCACACTTTTAATTCATTAAAACCAATTTCCAGTTTTCGCGTCACACAAATATAATGTATAAATCTGCCTGCATTTGGGTTTGATGATTTGATGACTTTACAAGATGATAAATAACAGCGTCTTATACCAAAATTCCAAGAGGGCTGCTCAGATTGTAGTCTAAATCTTTTACGTAGATCAGGAACAAACAAGGCCTTGACACTTCCTCGGGGAACGTCAGATATTACTTCTGTTTTACTCGATTGCTTTCCCGAAGTTACTACGAAATGTGACTTTTTGACAGGAAATAATTCAGTCGCACATCTGAGACTGTACTCCATAGGCATGCAATTTGAGTAGAATGTCAAACTGCTTCTGGATATCTAAAACCACGGAATGTACTTGACACCCCGTGCCGATACCATTCATTACTTCGTGAGAATATGTAGCTGTGTTTCACAAAACAATAGTTTCTGAATCCTTGTTCGCTATTTGTCCATCAATCGCGTTCTTCGAGCTAATACAGGATGGTAGGAACAGTATATGTTCCAAACTCCTACAACAAATCGACGTTAGTGACGTGAGTTTTTAATTCAATGGATTAGTGCTGTTTCATTTCATCGGTATTGGTGTGACCGTAGAAACTTTCCTATCTTTAGGTACGGATCTTACACGAGCAAGCCGTTGTATATGATAGCTAAGTATGAAGTTGTTGTGTCAGGATGCTCTGAGAGGAACCCAGACTCGACCGTTCATGTTCTATCTCTGAATGCGGACCATACCTGTAGTTCATCATTTATAAGGGTACTGAAACTGTGTGTTTACCGCCAGCTTTGAACACTTGTTCGACTAAAAACACACGTTCCCAAGTGGTTAGCATTTTAAGTGACAAAAACGAAACAAACGAACAAAGGAACTAAACTTAAACGTTCACGTCAACACGTAACGACACACACCAACGATTCTACTGACACTGGCTGAGACAAACGAAACAGTGGAATGTTGGGAGAGTCCACTTGAAGGGAAGTAACCCAGGCAGGCGAACAATCATACGGCACTGCGGAGAAACTTTTTCAACACCCCGTAGTTGGGTGTTCCTGTAAGACCACATTGACAGACGTTGTTGCATTTCCTGTTCAACCTCCAAGAGACCACCTGCCAAAACTACCCTCCCCCCCCCCCCCCCGACCTCATGCTCTGTGGCACGAACTGAAGTTCTCCCAGCCTCGTGCCTGTGGACGTACGACGCCGCCAGCTGCCGCTGTCGAGCGTGCGTTGCCGGGTTCGTCACCCTAGCCAGCTTCGTCCTCTTCTGCTGGGCTGATTGTCGGCTGGTGCTATCCTTAGCCACTTACCTCTCCAAAGAAGTACTGACTAAGGTTTTCATGTCTGTCTGTTTTTTCGTCTTCCCTTTTTGTTTCTTTTTGTGTGTACTTCATACTTGTGGCGTTAGTATTAAGTAAAATTTCTGTCGGTGAAAAACTGACAACCCAGAAGGCCGTTTCAGCATTTGATGGTAGTGTTGCCTCATTGGTAGCTCCATTTTCTGGTAGACCTCGAGAAGATTTTTTAATATTTTTTTTTTAATAATTTGCGTACAGCAGCTAAGTTGTTACGTTTGTGTTTGGATTTAAATTAACCGCGGATGGTACGGCTTCTGTAATGTGTAATGACAAATAATGTGTTCCTTAGTCCGTGGAGGAGCTACAGAAATGGTTGGTTAGTACCGAAGGAAAAATATGTTTAGAATTTATCGTGAACAGCTTAATGGCGTTGTACAGAAACAAGAGGAATCAGTAGAGAGATATGTAGCTCTTATCAGAGAAACGGTTTTGAGAATAAAATTACGTTTTCGAAGCTGGCGCACTCAGTTCCTTCTTTTATTGTGCCTATGTCGTACTGAAGTGTAAATTAATCCAAATAAGAGTTATTACATGTAAAATCTGGACACAAAATGTAGACACGATTACATAAATTTCGCTGAACGTCGGCCCACATTTAGCTAAAATCTGTCACAACCGTTTCTTAAAAAGTGATAATGAACTTTACTAAGGAAGAGAGAAATTTCAATGATCAAGATACCTTGCGGCATACGATACTCACGCATGTCTGTTTGGCAACATTCTTCCAGAAAGGAAAACCACGTCTGATTTTTCGTTTATGCTGTATGTCGTGAAAGAAAAGTTGTTTGATAGCTACAGCAGTAGTACACAGACTGACAGGCTTCAGGTACCGAGGTTAACAAACAAGCAGCATTTAAGTTACAGTTCTGCGTACACTTAGTTCCATAGGGTGGATGTTGGAATTCTACTTCTAATGGTGGGACAGTGGTTTGGGGTGCTTTTACTTGTTCCCATTTTATAAAGCTACGATATGTTGATGACGTCCTTTTCGATACCTCTTTCCACAACGATAAAAAATACATTATATCGTTCTCATAATCTTGCAGGTAGTAACTTTAAAATAATATATTCTGGCCTCTCCGTATATCGACAACGAGTAAATCTATCAAAGTGTAGTTTTTGCGAATTTGTAATGGACAATAAGCGAACTTTCTGCATAAACATAATTGCTTATGCAGAAAAATTCGCTAATTGCCCTTAGCGAAAACTAATCGTTGATAGAGGTTGGTTGGTTGATTTTAGGGAACCAAAGAGTGAGGTCATCGACCCATAAGATAAGTGAAGGATGGGGCAGGAAGTCGGCCGTGCCATTTCAAAGGAAATATTCCGGCATTTGCTCGAAGCAATTTAGTGAAATCACGGAAACCGTAAATCAGGATGGCCAGAAGCGTGTTTGAACCGCCGTCCTCCCGAATGCGAGTCCAGTGTACTAACCACTGCGCCACATGGCTCGGGTACTTTGATAAAGGCTTACGTTGTGGATATAAGGGTGCTCAGAAAATGTCTGGAACGCCTGTAGGGGTATTTCAGGGCAGGTTCTACTGAGACATACGTGTTGAGAAAACATTCTATACGTTGCGCTATTTCCGAGTTACTGAGCATTGAAAGTGGCCAATCGGGGCGTCGCGCGCTCACATTCAAGTGGCCCGCCAGGAGTGGTGTTGCCTAGCGAGTGTGTGGTTAGTTGAAACTTGAATTTGCGCACATGACGACGTTATTAGCTACCTTCAATGCTAAATAACTCGAAAACAGTGCAAGGTTTCGATTTTTTTTCTTAACGTTTGTGTGTCAGGACAACATGCCCTGCAACATCCATACAAGCCCTTCAGACGTTTTCTGACCTCCCTGTATTTGTGTTGTCCTTTTTAAATATACATCTCCATTTCTATTGATGAAATACAATGTTCATACTTTCCCTGGAAGCGTATCTAGTCACATCATTTAGTCCGTCAATCTCACTCGTTTCTTGTCTGCTGTTCTTAATACCGACCACCCCAGTTCGTTGAACAGCGAGATGGAGCGTTTACCAAGAGAGCAACGTCGCGAAATATTAGCACAATGGTATTTGTGACTGAAGCTTCCACAGTCGTACCAATAAGTAACAACCAAGAAGTAAGATACACGTGTAGAGGAGCCATACAATATAAACACTGGATCTGGCGACACACCATAATCGGCAGCAAGCGCTCGCTGCGCGGACAGAAAGCCAGTCCACCGCCTCCGCGTTGTCGCCACTGGCTCCGGAGATATCCTTTGTGAGTCGGCCTCAGTGCGCGGAATATCTTCCACTGAGGTACGTATCCAGTAACACTCAAGCGGCTAACGAAGGCACCCCGCCTTCCGTTCATCGCGCCGCTTTAATTGGCAAGGCGCAAACAAATGAAGTTAAATTGTGTGAGGGAGCAGCTGCGTCCCTGAGCAGAGACAGCGCTGGCGGTTCAGATCAAAGCTACGGAAACCGGTCGTAATTGCAAGTTAAACAGCGCTAGCGCAGTGGGCGGGATAATGCGCGTAATTAATTGGTGGTAAAGGCATCCACGGGTGGGAGGCTGGGGCTTCCAGGCGCAGGTTGGAAGAAGGACGGGTAACCCAACGAACTACTTTGTTCCTGATGCGAACTCCGCAGCACGGATTTGGAGAAATGCCGTTGCTGAATTTCCTGGTGGCCGTCTCTAACGGCTTTCCTAGTCGCCATAACAGATTTACCTTCATTACGCCTACATAAGAGCGCTGATACTTTCAAACAACTAAGGTTGATGATCATCACTTATGATCACCATTGGTGGCCACTCCATCACAGAGGTATCGCATTGAACAACTTGTAGATGGACACTAGTGGTTTGCAATTATTTTCTTCCATAGGAGAAATTATGACACTGATACATACTCTATAAGTGACATGGTTCATCTATGATTCTTGGTATATCCAGTTTTCGTTATTGCAGTTTGAACTATCGAAGAAAAGTGTCCCCCTAAGTAGGTGAGTGGTCATCGCGGATGTCTGCCCTTTCGAGGACTGGGGTTCGATTCCCGGTACTGCCAGGGAGTTTTTCGTGAAGGGGTAACTGGAACGTTGAGCATTAAACCCCGGGATGTCAACTGAGCACGCAGTAGTAACGGCTCCAAGTCACGAAATCTGACAAAGTCTGGGTAAACGGTGTGCTGCTTCCAAACCCATCCATACCGCATCCAAAGATACCTCTTCCGGAGGATGGCACGGCACTCACTCTTTACCCCTGGGCCCTCTAGCACCTGTGGACGTCGTCTAAGCATCTACTACAGCTTTTCGGAAAGTATATTTCCAGCAGGAGTAAAACGTAGCAAATCACGCATAATGAAAAGTGAACACAATTGTTTGTGACATTAGTGCCGTGTCTGCCGTAGGCGACAGTAGCCTTATCCTGAGCATCTGGAAATATAGCCATTCCGGCGTACGAGAGAGTCGGTTGTAGTAGTTTCAAGAATGAAATGATCCGTGAAAGCGGTTAGCAAGAAACTGAGCGTCTGAGTTCAAATGGTTCAAATGGCTCTGAGCTTCACATCTGAGGTCATCAGTCCCCTAGAACTTGGAACGACTTAAACCTAACTAACCTAAGGACATCACACACATTCATGCCCGAGGAAGGATTCGAACCTGAACGTATGAGTAATCGATTTTATTTTTGAATGGACTGCAAGGCGCGACCAAACATTTGGTCAATAACTGCGGCAGGTATTTTCCCAACGGCGCTAAAACTTCACCGACAAAGGGCACGTCTGACGATTTTCGCTCATAGCTGGCAATCTTAAAGCACAGATACTACAGTGTTTGGAAGAGTCGACGAGATGTACTGGCGGAGAAAATGCTCTAAGGGAAGTGCTTGATTGTCGCAGTTTCTTTCATATTTTTTATTTAGCATTTAATATTTCTCCCCATGAACCATGGACCTTGCCGTTGGTGGGGAGGCTTGCGTGCCTCAGCGATACAGATAGCTGTACCGTAGGTACAACCACAACGGAGGGGTATCTGTTGAGAGGCCAGACAAACGTGTGGTTCCTGAAGAGGGGCAGCAGCCTTTTCAGTAGTTGCAAGGGCAACAGTCTCGATGATTGACTGATCTGGCCTTGTAACAATAACCAAAACGGCCTTGCTGTGCTGGTACTGCGAACGGCTGAAAGCAAGGGGAAACTACGGCCGTAATTTTTCCCGAGGGCATGCAGCTTTACTGCATGATTAAATGATGATGGCATCCTCTTGGGTAAAATATTCCGGGGGTAAAATAGTCCCCCATTCGGATCTCCGGGCGGGGACTACTCAAGAGGATGTCATTATCAGGAGAAAGAAAACTGGCGTTCTACGGATCGGAGCGTGGAATGTCAGATCCCTTAATCGGGCAGGTAGGTTAGAAAATTTGAAAAGGGAAATGGATAGGTTAAAGTTAGATATAGTGGAAATTAGTGAAGTTCGGTGGCAGGAGGAAAAAGACTTCTGGTCAGGTGACTACAGGGTTATAAACACAAAGTCAAATAGGGGTAATGCAGGAGTAGGTTTAATTATGAATAGGAAAATAGGAACGCGGGTAAGCTACTACAAACAGCATAGTGAACGCATTATTGTGGCCAAGATAGATACGAAGCCCACACCTACTACAGTAGTACAAGTTTATATGCCAACTAGCTCTGCAGATGACGAAGAAATTGAAGAAATATATGATGAAATAAAAGAAATTATTCAGATAGTGAAGGGAGACGAAAATTTAATAGTCATGGGTGACTGGAATTCGAGTGTAGGAAAACGGAGAGAAGGAAACGTAGTAGGTGAATATGGATTGGGACTAAGAAATGAAAGAGGAAGCCGCCTGGTAGAATTTTGCACAGAGCACAACTTAATCATAGCTCACACTTGGTTTAAGAATCATGATAGAAGGTTGTATACATGGAAGAACCCTGGAGATACTAAAAGGTATCAGATAGATTATATAATGGTAAGACAGATATTTAGGAACCAGGTTTTAAATTGTAAGACATCTCCAGGGGCAGATGTGGACTCGGACCACAGTCTATTGGTTATGACCTGTAGATTAAAACTGAAGAAACTGCAAAAAGGTGGGAATTTAAGGAGATGGGACCTGGATAAACTGAAAGAACCAGACGTTGTACAGAGTTTCAGGGAGAGCATAAGGGAACAATTGACAGGAATGGGGGAAAGAAATACAGTAGAAGAAGAATGGGTAGCTATGATTGATGAAGTAGTGAAGGCAGCAGAGGATCAAGTAGGTAAAAAGACGAGGGCTAGTAGAAATCCTTGGGTAACAGAAGAAATATTGAATTTAATTGATGAAAGGAGAAAATATAAAAATGCAGTAAATGAAGCAGGCAAAAAGGAATACAAACGTCTCAAAAATGAGATCGACAGGAAGTGCAAAATGGCTAGGCAGGGATGGCTAGAGGACAAATGTAAGGATGTAGAGGCTTATTTCACTAGGGGTAAGATAGATACCGCCTACAGGAAAATTAAAGAGACCTTTGGAGATAAGAGAACCACTTGTATGAACATCAAGAGCTCAGATGGCAACCCAGTTCTAAGCAAAGAAGGGAAAGCAGAAAGGTGGAAGGAGTATATAGAGGGTCTATACAAGGGCGATGTACTTGAGGACAATATTATGGAAATGGAAGAGGATGTAGATGAAGATGAAATGGGAGACACGATACTGCGTGAAGAGTTTGACAGAGCACTGAAAGACCTGAGTCGAAACAAGGCCCCTGGAGTAGACAACATTCCATTGGAACTATTGACGGCCTTGGGAGAGCCAGTCCTGACAAAACTCTACCATCTGGTGAGCAAGATGTATGAAACAGGCGAAATACCCTCAGACTTCAAGAAGAATATAATAATTCCAATCCCAAAGAAAGCAGGTGTTGACAGATGTGAGATTTACCGAACAATCAGTTTAATAAGCCACAGCTGGAAAATACTAACACGAATTCTTTACAGACGAATAGAAAAACTAGTGGATTCCGTAGAAATACTGGAACACGTGAGGCAATACTGACCTTACGACTTATCTTAGAAGAAAGATTAAGGAAAGGCAAACATACGTTTCTAGCATTTGTAGACTTGGAGAAAGCTTTTGACAATGTTGACTGGAATACTCTCTTTCAAATTCTAAAGGTGGCAGGGGTAAAATACAGGGAGCGAAAGGCTATTTACAATTTGTACAGAAAGCAGATGGCAGTTATAAGAGTCGAGGGACATGAAAGGGAAGCAGTGGTTGGGAAGGGAGTAAGACAGGGTTGTAGCCTCTCCCCGATGTTATTCAATCTGTATATTGAGCAAGCAGTAAAGGAAACAAAAGAAAAATTCGGAGTAGGTATTAAAATCCCTGGAGAAGAAATAAAAACTTTGAGGTTCGCCGATGACATTGTAATTCTGTCAGAGACAGCAAAGGACTTGGAAGAGCAGTTGAACGGAATGGATGGTGTCTTGAAGGGAGGATATAAGATGAACATCAACAAAAGCAAAACGAGGATAATGGAATGTAGTCGAATTAAGTCGGGTGATGTTGAGGGTATTAGATTAGGAAATGAGACACTTAAAGTAGTAAAGGAGTTTTGCTATTTGGGGAGCAAAATAACTGATGATGGTCGATGTAGAGAGGATATAAAATGTAGACTGGCAATGGCAAGGAAAGCGTTTCTGAAGAAGAGAAATTTGTTAACATCGAGTATAGATTTAGGTGTCAGGAAGTCATTTCTGAAAGGATTTGTATGGAGTGTAGCCATGTATGGAAGTGAAACATGGATGATAAATAGTTTGGACAAGAAGAGAATAGAAGCTTTCGAAATGTGGTGCTACAGAAGAATGCTGAAGATTATATGGGTAGATCAAATAACTAATGAGGAGGTACTGAATAGGATTGGGGAGAAGAGGAGTTTGTGGCACAACGTGACCAGAAGAAGGGATTGTTTGGTAGGACATGTTCTGAGGCATCAAGGGATCACCAATTTAGTATTGGAGGGCAGCGTGGAGGGTAAAAATCGTAGGGGGAGACCAAGAGATGAATACACTAAGCAGATTCAGAAGGATGTAGGTTGCAGTAGGTACTGGGAGATGAAGAAGCTTGCACAGGATAGAGTAGCATGGAGAGCTGCTTCAAACCAGTCTCAGGACTGAAGACCACAACAACAACATTTTTACATAATAATATCACATAGCAAGGAACAAAATCATTTTATATGTAACTGGATAGTCGAAAACACAATCACATATCATATGCAAATCTATAAGAATTACTTCAGGCCAGACACTTTTTTTTTTAATTTTCATTACAGCACTTTTCATTGCGTAAGTTTTTATTTCAAAATATTGCCACAAGCTTTATATGGGCACCTTCGCATACGTAACCTCGTACTCTGTATGACGAGTTTCTTTCTCTGTTCATCCCGTAAGTATACCAGATACTGTAGGTTGTACAATAATTTAAGACCAAAAATTGTATGAATTGTGTGCGCCATAATCCGCGTTGTTACGTGTCGCTTTGCTATGAGAAACAGCTTTCATTCGGTTATCACGGCGTCGGGGGCCTGTATATTGTCTATTTCCGTTTTATTGATTAGTCTAATCATGTCCGTTGCTGCCTCCCCTATCGCGATTAGTTTTGGACACTCAAAACGATGTTCCGTTGTGTCTTTCGGAATTATAATTTCCACAAGCGGCCAATGCTATTAGCTTGTAGTTATTCGCTAATGTCCATTTTACCTTTTGGTACCCAGTCGACCTGATGCCTCTGATAGTGTTTTCATCACTAAATTTTCCCACATGGTGTTGCATTTGTGCAGCTGTAATTGTAGTTCCATTTATGAAGAATCGTAATTCCAAGGAGAGCTAGGGCCGTTTTATGAACTTTTCCTTCTTGCAGGGCATCTGTTGGTATATAATGTTTTCTGAGATGATAATTTCTGGTGAAGTTTAATGAGTCTGGGTTTTTGGCAACGTTAACTGACGCTTGCACCGAAGTCGCTGTAGCAGTTGCCAGAGAAAGGCATATTTGTTTCCGGGGTCGGCACACCTTTAATCTGCTGAGAAGTTTTCAAAATATCCGATCTTGTCTCAGAATTGACATGCAGTGCGCTTCCATCTTTCAAGCTTCTCTAATGACCTCCAGAGGAAGAGACTCCCATAGCTTGTTCGTGCAAATCTCAATAGAAGAAGGTGTTTCAAACCTCATACTATTTTCATGTGAGTAACACTGTCAGTAGTAAATAGATTTGAGCAAAACATCATTTTCGAAATCAGTACTAGAATTCAGTAACTTATCATATCGTGAGTTGAATTCACCAACATAACAGAGATATTAAACCTTCGTTTAAAGTAATGTGTGCAGAAAATATGTTGTGCTATAAGGCGTTGGAGAGTTAGCATTAATTTTTCAGCCATCTGGTCGAGAATTTTTCCTCTCTAGGTCTGGTTAGCGCAATAAAATTACGAGAATCGGATGAAATAAAACGAAAGCCATATTCTGAGAAGCACAGTAAGCACCCTCCAGTCTTCGATACATCTGTGCTTTATTCGGACTGACTTTACGACCCGGTAAATCCTTCTAGAGTTTATGTCACTTGGGTCGCCTATGTTTACAGGAAACAAGGGTTCACATAACGACGTACACAATGAGCCTTAATTCTATCTACGCCTCTAAGTTCGGTTTATTGCATTCGTGGAAATACTGCCCATTCTCTGCTATCATTATTAACGCTATTAAGTGAAGTTATATTTGATAACATCCAGCACACAGAACCGTGAGGAACACCGGTGGAAAACACATCGGAGTGGATCATTCTAAAAATGTTTTTCTCTATTTATCTCTCTCTCTCTTCAGTTTCACATTGGAAAACAAAGTTTAAACTAACGGTTGCACTAGAGTTTTTGCTTATGGCAACAAAGAGAGTTTCTTAACATTATTATCTAACATCCAGCTCCAAATGTTACAAGCATTCATCACTTACAAGTTACAATCATCGATAAACACATACTCCAGTTTTGATATTTACTTATATCCACACCTTTCGATATGATTATGTTAATAGTTATTTTTTCAAAAAAAATTCTGATGTAATTGCCTTAATGTATGCGTGTGGTTAACTGCATGTGTGCACTCTACATATTTGAAAAGAGAAGCCATACTGAAGGGGCGATCTGGTTAGCAACTGCGTGTTGGTTTTAGTTCACTTCCTGTGCGCAAAGCAGTGTCTAGGTGAGACTGACTTCTGAGAAAGTATGGAAGAAGGAACATACTTGAATAACAGTAAGGCAGTTTAATAAAGATATTGGCTGTTGGCTTAATTGTTATTATTTATTCTATGTACTGTCTGGTGACACTTGAAACAGTACACGGAAAACAAATTTGGGAATTTGTGTAAGGTCTTATGGGACCATTCTGCTGAGGTCATCGGTCCCTAAGCTTACCGACTGCTTGATCTAACTTAAATTAACTTTCGCTAAGGACAAGACACACACCTATGCGCGAGAGAGGACTCGAACCTCCAACGGGGGCAGCCGCGCGGATCTTGACTAGGCGCCTTAGACCACGCGGCTGGAAAACAAATATCGATACACTATTACCCCAGTATGTCTTACTAATGAATTTGAGTGTACGTTGCCTATCTGGGTAGCTGCGCGGTCAGCGCAGCGAATTGCCAAGCGAAGAGGCTGACATCGATTCCTAGCCGGATCGGAGGACTGGGTGGTGTGCTGCCTGGCGTTTGTATCGTCTTAAGAGACACTTCACTGTTGAGCTGACTATTCAGACACCTCCAGAAAACCACCAAATTCGGAAAAAAAGTCTTCGTGACCAAACTGTTGTTCTTGGCTGCCTTGTAAACACTCAAGCGCAAAGGTGACTGTGTAATGCTGAAAATATTATGCAGTCATGCTTCCTCTGCTGTCAGATTGTAGCAATTAAACTATGACTCTATTTGTCAACTAATTCTACGACAATACAAAGTCAGTTTACTTCTGGAGGAACTAATTTTGTACTGGAATGTCCTTGAAGGTCCTCAAGCTCTGTTTACTGGAAAACTTATTTCAAGACTTCTACAATTTGTAAAGGACTTACAGCAGACACTTTGTATTGTATCTCATACATGTATTCTCTGGCAGTTTGACTAATCGGCAATTGTTAATAGTCTGTTCATTTTCAAGTTACCAACTATGAACAAGTTTCGTCCCTCGACGTAGCCCACAGACACCTATAGTGGGTTTAAAATTAGTAACGACTTTTGACGTTTGTCTCAGCGGTGGGGACGTGACTCCTTTGCCCAGGTAACACCAATGGCGAGCCGGCTTTCCCTACCACGTCACCTACAGTTCCGTTTGTAAAGCTCCTCTGTTGCCACGCCGTGGGTGAACAATACGACGTGGTGTCGCGAATCAGAGGTACCCACGTTCACTAGCTCTCGTTGTAAAGTGGTATTTTCTCGTGTTGAAGTATGCTACGGCCGTGAGGTATTGTGAACGAGTGTTTCATGTTGGCGCTGCATTAATACTGTAGTAATAGCGCAGTTTGTCTGAAAACACAAGATTCACAATAAAAGTGGACGTTCAGGAACTCATTCACTGACTGTGAAAGTAATTTTCTGCTGCAAAATTATTCGCTGAGTTCGACAATATTGGACATTGCCCCATACCACTCTTTGTGATGGTTACACCTACGCCAGCCGAAGTGGCCGTGCGGTTCTAGGCGCTGCAGTCTGGTACCGCGAGGCCGCTACGGTCGCAGGTTCGAATCCTGCCTCGGGAATGAATGTGTGTGATGTCCTTAGGTTATTTAGGTTTAACTAGTTCTACGTTCTAGGGGGCTAATGACCTGAGAAGTTGAGTCCCATAGTGCTCAGAGCCATTTGAACCAATTTTGATAAAGCTACAACGATGAAGTAGATGAAAGCGGATATTTGGTTCTAGGTTCAAAGGAAAGTTCCACTGGATAAAGTTGAACGTAGCACGTATAACGCGAAGTTAATGGAACTTTAAATGCTGTACAAGCCAAAAAACCCAAGATACCCGGTCTACAAATTAGCTGACGTTAAAGGACATAGTTAAATCAGCCTTCGTCCGTATCACGCTAATTTAAATCCCACTGAGAATACTCTCAATGAAGCTACAATGCTGAAAGAAGCCGCCATTGGAAATGTTACACCACAGGTCAGGTCTCGAGTTGTCAGCCTTATCAAGAAGATAGTTGGGGAGAGATGGATTCGCAAAGGACTATGGCGAGTTTTGAGTAATACTTAACTTCTCTTGTTGCCATGTTAAAATGTATTTCTTTTATCAAAACACAGCATAGTTTACAAATATCTCACTAACATTCTAATGCAGTTGAAATTGCGACATAATCATTAACTAGTATATTATTAAACTTGTAACTGAGGGCAAGTCAGGTCTATAGTTTATGAAACAGTTCATTCTCAGAATAAAATAAAAACGCAACTTCTTCATTTATATTGTCACAAATCCCACAGCAATTTTCGTTTCACCAGCTATCGATGGTCCTTAAAAATTACATTATTGCATTGAAAAAAATCTGTAGTTGGTTGATTATCACGACATATATGAAAGTTTCGCATATTAATCATATGGAAAAGTAGTCTTTTCTGTGTGTGCTATTATTTGCCAAGGTCTTGTTTTGATACCTCGAACGCTTTATGAGATACATGGGAATTATCACTATTTCTTTATGGCTTTATCGTTGGCGGTGCTTTCATGACGAAAGGCTTACATACATTCCTTTTTCTCCAGACTGCAGGCAGATCCTTTCATGTTTAAAGAATAATTCAGTACGTTTTCTACACTTCATACAAGCAGCATATGACGTAACGTGTACGAAACGCAAATTCAAAGCGGCCCATATTTTTCACTGCAAACTTTAAGAATTTCTTGCAGTAGTTTACCTAATATCACAATAACTACGAACATTAACGAAATGCTGTGCTGTTCATCATGAAGCTGACAAATTAACCTATCACATGTGAAAGAATTAGATGTTGTTAGTTGATAGTTTCCTTAAAATCGTCTGAGAAAGGTTACAGATCAGCCAGCATGCGCAGCTTACTGGTCATGCAGTCACCTGCTGACGCGTCCAGAGCACCCTGGCAACTACGCTTTCCTCCACTCGTTCAGCACTGAACTGTCAAAAGTCGCAATTAATTTTAAACACACTATAGCTGAGTGCAGAGTGAATTACTCTGTCGTCGGATTGGCAAGATACCAGGATACCAGTTTCTAATACAACGCCACCACTACTGGGTTTGGCGAACTTGATAACAGCAGCTTATAACAATATGTGTGTATTTATATATATATGCACTGTTATTTTCAAGTATTGATGGCCTTGTACTAGTATATTCGGTATATATATATATATATATATATATATATATATATATATATATATATATATATATATATATATATATACAAACAACAGGTATGAGTGCAGGTATTTCTATTGGTGACTCAGGACGGTGTAGTGATCAACAGTCATTTCCAGACTATAAATTGTATCTACTACAGTAGTATGTTTTTAGGTTGGTCTATACTTCCAATTACATGTGAGTAAGATGAATACATTAATACGTATTTTCATCTGGGCATTAGGTCTAGTGTTGAATTGTGGATGTGTGCATGCAAAACAATAAGTCTATGCTCATAGGCATAGTCTACTTAGTGGTGCAGTTACAACCATGCAGAAAACATCAGGTATGAAATTCTGCGGTGCATTCAAAGCAGGGAAACAACTAACAGTGATGTGTGTACATATTAACCTACTACATATACAGATGTCTGAATTTTCACTCGTTGTACCCTGGACATATATGGGGTTTCAGCTGCCGCAACCGATGCCGCTTTATGTAAACTGCAGTGTTATATATGATGTACAAAACATGCACGAGATTTTCGAGTTATCTTGCTCAATACGTGCATACTATTGATCCTACAGAAGAAACTAATAAGACATTTTTGAAGACATTTTATTAAATTAAAGTGTGTAGTGGAATACGTTTCCACTAGGGGAGGCCGTTTTTTAATTGTTCTAGAACAGACATACAAAATGGCCGGCAATCACACCCCTACCCCCACACTCAGCCCCTACTGGTAAGGATTTTTAGTAAGTTCTCCCTCCTACTACCGTACAAAAATTTTGTGACTCCACGAATTATATCCAACATTCGACCTTCTTTTGTTCTTCGTTGATTGGGCTTCTACATCTACGTGATTACTCTGCTACTCACAATAAAGTGCCTGGCAGAGGGTTCAATGAACCACCTTCAAGCTGTCTCTCTACTTTTCCACACTCGAACGGCACGCGGGAAAAACGAGCACTTAAATTTTTCTGTGCGAGCCCTGATTTCTCTTATTTTATCCTGTTGATCATTTCTCCATAAGTAGGTGGGTGCCAACAGAATGTTTTCGCAATCGGAGGAGAAAACTGGAGATTGAAATTTCATGAGAAGTTCCTGTCGCAAGGAAAAACGACTTCGTTTTATTCAAAAATGGTTCAAATGGCTCTGAGCACTATGGGAATTAACATCTGAGGTCATCAGTCCCCTAGAAGTTGGAACTACTTAAACCTAACTAACCTAAGGGCATCACACACATCCATGCCCGAGGCAGGATTCGAACCTGCGACCGTAGCGGTCGCGCGGTTCCAGACCGAAGCGCCTAGAATCGCTCGACCACTCCGGCCGGCTTTAATGATTGCCGCTCCAATTCACGTATCATGTCTGTGACACTATCTCCCCTATTTCGCGATAATACAAAACGAGCTACCCTTCTCTGTACTTTTTCGATGTAATCCGTCAGTCTCACCTGATGCGAGTCCCACACCACACAGCAATTCTCCAGAATAGGGCGGACAAGCATGGTGTAAGCAGTCTCTTTAGTAGACCTGTTGCACCTTCTAAGTGTTCTGCCAATGAATCACAGTCTTTAGTTTCTCTACCCACAATATTATCTATGAGATCGTTCCAATTTAGGTTATTTGTAATTGTAATCCGTAAGTATTTAGTTGAAAATACAACCTTCAGAGTTGTGTGACTTATCGCGTAATCGAAATTTAGCGGATTTCTTTTAGTACTCACGTGAATAACTTCACACTTTTCCTTATTCAGGTCAGTTTTCTCACCATGCAGATATCTTATCTAAATCACTTTCCAAGTAATTTTGATCATCTGAAGACTTTACAGGGTGGTAAATGACAGCATCGTCTGCAAACGGCTACTCAGATTGTCTCCTATGTCGTTAACATAGATCAGGAACAATAGAGGGCCTGCGACACTTCCTTGGGGAATGCCGGATATTACTTCTGTTTTACTCGATGACTTTCCCTCTGCTAATACGAACTGTGACCTTTCTGACAGGAAATCACGAATCCAGTCGCACAACTGAGGCGATACTCCATAGGAACGCAGTTTGGTAAGAAGACGCTTGTGAGGAAAGGTGTCGAAAGCCTTCTGGAAACCTAAAAATACGGAATCAATTTGACTTCTCCTGTTCAAATGGTCAAACGTGTTTGAAATCTTATGGGACTTAACTGCTAAGGTCATCAGTCCCTAAGCTTACACACTACTTAACCTAAATTATCCTAAGGAAAAACTCACACACCCATGCCCGAGGGAGGACTCGAACCTCCGCTGGGATCAGCCACACAGTCTATGACTGCAGCGCTTCAGACCACTCGGTTAATCTCGCGCGGTGACATCCCCTGTCGATAGCACTTATTACTTCATGAGTATAAAGAGCTAGTTGTGTTTCACAAGAACGATATTTTCTGAATCCGTGCTGACTATATGTCAATAAATCGTTTTCTTCGAGGTACTTCATAATGTTCGAGTACAGTATATGTTCCAAAACCCTACTGAAAATCGACGGTAGTGATATAGTCGTGTAATTCAGCGGATTACTCCTACTTACCTTTCTGAGTATTGGTGTGACCTGAGATATTTTACAGTCTTTAGTTACGGATCTTTCTGTGAGCGAGTGGTTGTATATAATTGCTAAATATGGAGCTATTTTATCAGCATACTCTGAGAGGAATCTGACTGGTATACAATCTGGTCCGGAGGCCTTGCCTTTATTAAGTGGTTTTAAGCTGCTTCGTTACACCGAGGATATCTACTTCTAGGTTTCTCAACTTGGTAGTTGTTCTTGATTTAAATTCAGGAATATTTACTACGTCTTCTTTGGTGAAGGAGATTCGGAAAACCGTGTTTAATAACTCTGCTTTAGTGGCATTGTCGTCAGTGACTTCACCGTTGTTACCGCGCAGCGAAAGTATTGATTGCGTCTTGCTGCTGGGTGCTTTATGTATTACCAGAATCTTTTGGGGTTTTCTGCCAGATTTCGATACAGAATTTCGTTGTGGAAATTATTAGAAGCATCTCGCCTCATCCCGAACCGGCTTAGTGGAGCACTTACAAATAAAAAAATTAATATTTATGTAAATTTGTGTGAATTTTAACAGCATAACTCAACCATTGCGTATTTGCAATCGTCAGACCTGACTGCAAAACTTCTGTGATTGTAACGGTTGAGTTTGGATCGAAATGTCAACGTAATTAGATCTATCTTAACGTTTACAAACATTGTTTTCATTTTACTACCTTCACGGGCACTTTTAAATTAATAGTTTTAACAAAGTAGCTGACTATGGTGGTGGCGTAATATCCCAGTCAAGAAAGACCAAAAAAGTTGGAATAACAGCAGTAGTTCGTGTAGCCCGAATTTTCTTTTACAGTGGTGAGAATGAATGCCATGAGAAACGTACTAGAAATACTACCTAGTGAAGAATAAGTGTGGGGACGCAGGTACATCAGAAGGTAATTTTTCACTTGGTTTCTGAATAACTCGAACACCGTGGCCTCCAGCTAACTCGTATCCCAGTATGAAATTTAACTAACCACATTAAATTTCCTTCAAAGAGGTTCTGTTCATATTTATGTAGCACTAATGCTAGGCACATAGTGAACAAGAGAATATGAAAATGTCTTGTATGGTGTATGGAAACAGGCAAACAGTATTTTCACTATAGTGGCCAATCCTTTCTCTGCACTCCACAGTTGTTTTATCTTTGTGTCAAAGTAAAACAACACTTCAGAGGAAGCCGAAATTGTCAATATTAGTTCTCACGGCATGTGAGTACTTCTGTAACAATAAATAACACTCGTTGCACTACTGATCTTTCTTACCACTTTCTGTACCACTGTAAATGAAGATAGTGGCAATTAGAGCATTCCGCGTCCAATGTGCGATGATAAACGCACAACGTTTGTGATTGTGGGAGCACAGCGCTTGTGATTATCGGAGATTGCCTTCCCAATAATGAAATCTGCGTAGTGGAGTCACCGCATTTGTGTCAAGTATAAAAAAACGCTAATGCAATTAAAGGATAAAGCGAGTTCCTAAAAGTCGAAAAATCTAAAAGGCTGAAACTGCAACCAATTTTCTTCGATTTCAGTCTCTGCCACCAAGGAGAAAAAAGGCTTGTCCACTTCAGACAATGTAAAAAGACAGAATTAACATGGCAAGTACATTGGATATCAAATTTATAAAGGAAGGCTGTTTTCAACATATAAATAGCGAACTGTGTACTATTTTTGCACAGCGATCAATGATGGTGCTTTGTAAAAAAAAAAAACCAAACGTGTCTGCTGTTAAAATTCGTAAACTTCAGTGCTATTAGGACAGAAAAATATATAAATAGTATTTTAAGCAGTAACTCTCGCCATACGTAGCCATTTCCGTATATGTTTGGATGTAAACGTGAAGAACTACAAATTTATGGAACACAATTTCCAAAAATCTGTTTCAGTTTCATACATTTTCTCGTGAATAACCGAGGTCCTTTTCCCGTTCTATCACATACTGTAAGATACAGACAACCCATGCGGAGGTTTCGGGTTGGATTTCAGCAGTCCAGTCCAGTCTTTTTTCAGATGGATTGGTCTGAAAATGAGTCCACTCAGTCTCGTGACTCACACTGAGAAGCTTCTTGATAAACCTCTCGATTTGACGCATAGGCCGTGAGCCGTGTTATCATTTGTTCTTATTTTGTTCAATGTAAGTGTGGTAGTATTATGTCATAGTTTATAAACGTCCCACCTGCGAAAAAGTGTTAAACTTACACTGTAACTGAATAAGCTGATCGAACTTCAGTTTATATCCTTAAAATGCTTACCACTTTTATAATTAAACTGTGACATTTACTAGGAGTCAATGGCTGTGCCGTAGTGATACACACGTACCCGTCAGGTCACCGAAGTTAATTACCGTCGAACGTGACCATTACTTGGATGGCTGAGAATCCGAGCATACCGCATCCTGTTGACAATGTTCCCTTTGTCTTTACGGTGAAGGGGACGGGGGAGGGGGTGGAGGGATTATGCTGTAAGCACTCTGATCATCGGCCTTTCGCCCAACGTCCTTTTTTAAATGTCAGACCTTCCCACAGTATCTTAGGAAGCGAGAGCATGCGATCCGTACTTTGGATGCGGACATAGATTCGGCCGACGCCTTGGAGCTCTTCGAGAGGATTAGGCTATTTGTCGGCAAAAGATTTAACTCTCTTCCTCTCCGACACGAACTCGATCCTACATTATGCACGCACAAGTATTTACCGTCATCGGCACTTAACAACTACGCTCACACACTCGGCTCTCTTACTGCACAAGGTAAACGTGCCTGCGGGTACGAAGGATAGGAAAACTTTTCCAATTAGCCGAGAAAGGCCATTTGGAAAGGACAGCTACGATCCACTATACGAGGGAGAGGGCGAGAAACTTAACATTAGCCTCGATGGTCACGAAGCAGATGAAGTTAAGGAATTCTACTACCAAGGCGGCAAAATAATCATTGACGGAAGCAACACGGAGGACATCAAATGCATACTCCTGGTAAAAAGGGCCAAGAGATGTCTACTAGGATAAAATATAGGCCTTAATTTGTGGAAGAAATTTCTTAGACTGTACCTCTGCAGCACAGCATTGTATGATGGTGAAACATGGACTATGGGAAAACCGGAAGACAAGAGAATAGAAGCATTTGGGATGTGGTGCTACAAAGAAGGTTAAATTGATAAGGTAAGGAGTGTGGAGGTTCTGCACAGAATCAAAGATGAAAGGAATATGTGCGAAACAACTGACAAGGAGACGAGACGGAACGATAGGACATCTGTTGACGTTTAGGGAATGACTTCCATGGTACTGGAGGGAACTGCTGAGGGCAAAAACTGTAGAGGAAAACAGAGAGTGGAGTACAAAAAATTGTTCAAATGGCTCTGAGCTCTATGGGACTTAACATCTGAGATCATCAGTCACCTAGACTTAGAACTACTTAAACCTAACTAACCTAAGGACATCACAAACATCCATGCCCGGGGCAGGATTCGAACCTATGACCGTGGCAGCAGCGCGGTTCCGGACTGAAGCGCCTAGAATCAGTGGAGTATAGCCAGCAAATACTTGAGGACATAGTTTGCAAGTGCTATTCTGGGATGAAGAAATTGGCGCATGAGAGGAATTCGTGACAGGCCACATCAAACCCGTCAATAGACTGCAGGCTCAACAAGAAAAATAACACTCCCTTCCACACGTCACAATCAAAACACCACGCCACAACATTTCACCGTGACAATATTTCATAAACGGTTTACTCTGGTGTACTTCCATTCCAACTCTCTCTGACATCGAGTCCCTCGTGCTAAAAGAACACAGGTAAGATATTAGTGTTTCCAACGGCACAGTCTAGCACACTCTACACCCCGTACAGACGTATCCCCATACACTAAAATAATTATTAATTCTTGACAGTAATGGTTCCTTTACACCTCTTCCGAAAGTCTTAATTCAGCATCCCTCAGAGGCTAAATTTCTCCTAGGTAGCACAGACGCTATCTGATATTACATATGTGTATTGAGTCATAGATGGACATACAACATGAGTGAGGTTAAATAATATTTGTTTCGTACAGAATTGAATGACAGAAAATATATTACATGTAGAGAAACTGTATGAAAGACATAAAATTAATTTAAACTAAAATAAAACCACACAGAGAATAGCGTGTAACCAGAAGAGATAAGTAACTAAATGTTGTGCTACAAGGTGGTTCAGGTTAATACCCCAAATTTCCATCTGGAGCGGTCTGGAAGGTAACGAATGTTAAGGAAGTGTGGAATAGGCGTTCTTCTTGTTGTCAGGATAGCGTTCGGCTCTCCCTCCTTGTGATTTGGGTTCGATTGGTTAGAGAGAGAACTAGGGGTCCGACGGTATAGCAAAGCGGTTTCAGCAAGACACACGGCGTGCTTGTAAACTGTTTCTTGTTGCAACAAACTTAGAGCAGTTACAGGTACTGCATAAGTCCCTGCCTGGTGTCGTAGCCTGGCGTCGACCAATGGTGTACGATTTCCGCGGAACTGTCGGGCATCGATCTTGCTAACCACGTCAGAGAACATTGCCTCTAGGACGGCAGTAACTGCCACCCCTCAGCACGTCCCTAACGCGTAGTGCTTTGTGCAGTAAACATTTGCCAGCGGTGCTGTGTCAGATGCTCATGCGGACGAATGGTGTTGTTAAACTGTTAGTACGGTGGCCGCAAACTGCCCATCCGAGACGAGCTACGACTTGCTGGTGCTAGCGAACACCCTGTGGAACCGGGAGGAACTTTGCTCTGTCGTCAACCCATCTGACCGTGGTTGGATCCCATCGCAGATGTTCTATTCACGATGACGTCTGCATGGCAGTGACCTCGTGGTGGACACCAGCTCATGGCCAGTTGACGACAGACTGACTCAATGATTCGATCGACCGATGATATATTCACGTGCCCGTCTGGGCGACCAGTACCCATACGTACCAGGGCGGGTATATTGTAGCGTTGTGGTTGCTAAAGTGAGATATTTAACATTCCAAAGCGCTTCCTGTTTTCAGTGACCGTCAGGGCCCCAGCCAGCAGAGGAATTTGCCCAATGTGGGACATGCTGGGTCAGTTTATTGCGCAAGTGACCTGCTTTACGCCACAGAGCTCATCTGCCTAGAATTATGCCTTTACACTTTTACCGTCATTGAAGAATGAATCCACCAGTTTCTCGCTGTTGCTTCATCTGGATGATTTTAATTCTTTACATTCTTCGCTTTCAACATTTCGCTGACTGAGAACAGCAACTTAATTTAAATTCCTTAAAGCGTTTATTAATGGTTCTGTCAACAGTTGCTGTTATTTATTAGGCGAGTATTTTAGAAACATTACAGGTCCATTTTCAAGCTTGGCCCTCTGAGGCTGCACTGACAGTCCCTTGTTTTCATGATAAACATTGAGTGACAACACATACTCCATAAATGTTAGTAGGGTGAATGCCACTGTCTACACATGCCTGTTATCAAATTTACTTTCGACTTCAAGTAAGTTCTGTGCAGACACAGAAGCTGGTTAGTCCTAGGTCCGCTATATTCTATAATATCGCTATGTAACACTTTAACCCTCCCCAAGAACCACGGACCTTGCCGTTGGTGGGGAGGCTTGCGTGCCTCAGCGATACAGATAGCCGTACCGTAGGTGCAACCACAACGGAGGGGTATGTGTTGAGAGGCCAGACAAACGTGTGGCTCCTGAAGAGGGGCAGCAGCCTTTTCAGTAATTGCAGGGGCAACAGTCTGGATGATTGACTGATGTGACCTTGTAACACTAAACTAAACGGCCTTGCTGTGCTGGTACTGCGAACGGCTGAAAGCAAGGGGATACTACAGCCGTAGTTTTTACCGAGGGCATGCAGCTTTACTGTATGGTTAAATGATGATGGCGTCCTCTTGGGTAAAATATTCCGGAGGTAAAACAGTCCCCCATTCAGATCTCCGGGCGGGGACTACTCAGGAGGACGTCGTTATCAGGAGAAATAAAACTGGCGTTCTACAGATCGGAGCGTGGAAAGTCAGATCCCTTAATCGAGCAGGTAGGTTAGAAAATTTAAAGAGGGAAATGGATAGGTTAAAGTTAGATATAGTAGGACTTAGTGAAGTTCGGTGGCAGGAGGAACAAGACTTTTGGTCAGGCGAATACAGGGTTATAAATACAAAATCAAATAGGGGTAATGCAGGAGTCTGTTTAATAATGAATAAAAAAAATAGGAGTGAGGGTAAGCTACTACAAACAGCATAGTTATCGCCTTATTGTGACCAAGATAGACACGAAGCCCACGCCTACTACAGTAGTTCAAGTTTATATGCCAACTAGCTCTGCAGATGACGAATAAATTGAAGAAATGTATGATGAAATAAAAGAAATATATTCTGGTAGTGAAGGGAGCCGAAAATTTAATAGTCGTGGGTGACTGGAATTCGGTAGTAGGAAAAGGGAGAGAAGGAGAAGTAGTAGGAGATTTTGGATTGGGGCTAAGAAATAAAAGAGGAAGCCGCCTGGTAGAATTTTGCACAGAGCACAACTTAATCATAGCTCACACTTGGTTTAAGAATCACAAAAGAAGGTTGTATACATGGAAGAAGCCTGGAGGTACTGACAGGTTTCAGAGAGATTATATAATGGTAAGACAGAGATTTAGGAATCAGGTTTTAAATTGTAAGACATCTCCAGGGGAAGATGTGGACTCTGACCACAATCTATTGGTTATGAACTGTAGATTAAAGCTGAAGAAACTGCAAAAATGCGGGAATTTAAGGAGATGGGACCTGGATAAACTGAAAGAACCAGAGCTTGTACAGAGTTTCAGGGAGAGTGTAAGGGAGCAATTAACAGGAATGGGGGAAAGATATACAGTAGAAGAAGAATGGGTGGCTTTGAGAGATGGAGTAGTGAAGGCAGCAGAGGATCAAGTAGGTAAAAGGCGAGGGCTAGTAGAAATCCTTGGGTAACAGAAGAGATATTGAATTTAATTGATGAAAGGAGAAAATATAAAAATGCAGTAAATGAAGCAGGCAAAAAGGAGTACAAACGTCTCAAAAATGAGATCGACTGGAAGTGAAAAATGGCTAAGCAGGCATGGCTAGAGGACAAATGTAAGGATGTAGAGGCATATCTCACTAGGGGTAAGATGGATATTGCCTACAGGAAAATTAGAGAGACCTTTGGAGAAAAGAGAACCACTTGTATGAATATCAAGAGCTCAGATGGGAACCCAGTACTAAGCGAGGAAGGGAAAGCAGAAAGGTGGAAGGAGTGTATAGAGGGTCTATACAAGGGCGATGTACTTGGGAACAATATTATGGAAATGTAAGAGAATGTAGATGAAGATGAAATGGGAGATACGATACTGCGTGAAGAGTTTGACAGAGCACTGCAAGACCTGAGTCGAAACAAGGCCCCGGGAGTAGACAACATTCCATTAGATCTACTGATGGCCTTAGGAGTGCCAGTCCTGACAAAACTCTACCATCTGACGAGGAAGATGTATGAGACAGGCGAAATACCCTCAGACTTCAAGAAGAATATAATAATTCCAATCCCAAAGAAAGCAGGTGTTGACAGATGTGAAAATTACCGAACAATCAGTTTAATAAGTCACGGATGCAAAATACTAACGCGAATTCTTTACAGAAGAATGGAGAAACTGGTAGAAGCCGAACTCGGGGATGATCAGTTTGGATTCTGTAGAAATGTTGGAGCACGTGAGGCAATACTGACCCTACGACTTATCTTAGAAGCTATATGAAGGAAAGGCAAACCTACGTTTCTAGCATTTGTAGACTTAGAGAAAGCTTTTGACAATGTTGACTGGAATACTCTCTTTCAAATTCTGAAGGTGGCAGGGATAAAATACAGAGAGCGAAAGACTATTTACAATTTGTACAGAAACCAGATGGCAGTTATAAGAGTCGAGGGGCATGAAAGGGAAGCAGTGGTTGGGAAAGGAGTGAGACAGGGTTGTAGCCTCTCTGATGTTATTCAATCTGTATATTGAGCATGCAGTGAAGGAAACAAAAGAAAAATTCGGAGTAGGTATTAAAATCCATGGAGATGAAATAAAAACTTTGAGGTTCGCCGATGACATTGTAATTCTGTCAGAGCAGTTGAACGGAATGGATAGTGTGTTGAAGGGAGGATATAAGATGAACATCAACAAAAGCAAAACGAAGATAATGGAATGTAGTCGTGTTAACTCGGGTGATGCTGAGGGAATTAGATTACTTAAAGTAGTAAAGGAGTTTTGCTATTTGGGGAGCAAAATAATTGATGATGGTCGAAGTAGAGAGGATATAAAATGTAGACTGGTAATGGCAAGGAAAGCGTTTCTGAAGAAGAGAATTTGTTAACATCGAGTATAGATTTAAGTGTCAGGAAGTCGTGTCTGAAAGTATTTATATGGAGTGTAGCCATGTATGGAAGTGAAACATGGACGATAACTAGTTTGGACAAAAAGAGAAGAGGAGCTTTCGAAATGTGGTGCTACAGAAGAATGCTGAAGATTAGATGCGTAGATCATGTAACTAATGAGGAGGTATTGAATAGTATTGAGGAGAAGAGAAGTTTGTGGCACAACTTGACTGGTAGAAGGGTTCACTGAACAGATACAGAAGGATGTTGGTTGCAGTAGGTACTAGGAGATGAAGAAGCTTGCAGAGGATAGAGTAGCATGGAGAGCTGCATCAAACCAGTCTCAGGACTGAAGACCACAACAACAACAACAACACTTTAACAGCCAAGCCTAACACCAAAACAAATTTGAAATCTCCCTACAGATTATGTGGTTCCAGTTAGTGACGATCGCTATAATTCACTGGCTCTGAGAAGAAATATCTTGTATGTCTTACACTTGCACTATGGATCCTTAAGTTCCTTGTTCATTGTACACTCGCTTTTTCCTGAACTAACATCCAGTCTGGCCCAATGAGCAGTCGAAAACGCTGTGTCAGTCTACGCCGGCAGCTGTATTAAAGCATCTCATGTGGACGTTGCTGTCGATGTGGTCTTCAGTCCAGTGACTGGTTTGATGCAGCTCTCCATGCCACTCTATCCTATTTAAGCATTTGCATCCCCAAGTACCGATTGCTACCTACATACTTCTGAATCTGCTTAGTATAGTCTCTTGATCTCCCTCAGCGATTTTTACCCTCCACGATGCCCTCTAATACTAAATTGGTAATCCCTTGATGCCTCAGAACATGTCCTGCCAACCGATCCCTTCTTCTAGTCAAGTTGTGCCACAAATTCATCTTCTCCCCAATTCTATTCAGTAACTCCTCATTAGTTATGCGATCTATCCATCTAATCTTCAGCATTCTTCTGTTTCACCACATTTCGAAAGCTTCTATTCTCTTCTTTTCTAAACTATTTATCGTCTTAGTTTCACTTCCATACATAGCTACACTCCATAGAAATACATTCAAAAAGACTTACTGACACTTAAATCTATACTCGATGTTAATAAATTTCTCTTCTTCAGAAACTCTTTTCTTGCCATAGCCAGTCTACATTTTATATCCTCTCTACATCTACCATCATCAGTTATTTTGCTCCGCAAATAGCTAAACTCATCTACTACTTTAGGGAGAGAGGTCTGAAAAATCTGGGAATCTTCCTACAACAATACTACTACTAATGTTACGAACCTTGGCCCCTACCATTATCGGCATCCTCCTCTTCTTCAGCCTAGCTGTCTCGTCGTGAAACAAGCACACATGTTCGGAAAGAGGTTATCAAGAAATATCTACGAAACGAAATGCTTGATCAAGTCACTACACCCACATTTATCATACTAATGGGGGAACTATCAATTAAACAATAAACTTTATCTCTAATTACGGAGAGACCCGTCTAGCACTTTGTGTTTCATGAGCCTGGTGATACCGCTGACGTATTTGATTAAATCATAGGCGCTTTATCACTTGCAGCCTGTGCCCTTTAAATGAAATCTACAACATTTTATAATGTTTTCTCCTCTAGGTAGATCCCAAATATCGGATATAGTCTCCCATAATAGCGTACACCGATTATGGCAATCATCTTAGATTTTCTTTTATCGTGCCCAATAAACTCGAAGAACTTGGATTACTATAACAATGACATCACGGTCAGTTACCTACCTCGAATCTATGGAATGTCAGCGCTTAGAGATATAATCGTATGATGTAAAGACAAAAATACAAAACTGTTACTGTTACGATATAGACTTTTTGAACTTCGTCAGCGCTGTACGAAGGTTTGCAACAACTTTTGCCAGAAAACAGAACCAACGCAAGTGTACGGTGCTAAAGAGAGCGGAAGATAAAGGCCCTGCAACTGACACTGATACTCCCACAGAGTTAAACCACACTCTCACAATTCACGTATCAGCATTATTTACAACAAGCATTGACTACAGCTGCAGCCTCGCTGTGTTGACTACTCTTCACTGGTCCGCAGAGCCTTTCTTGTCTCAATGAGGCATCCTCTTTACACTGCCTATCGTAATGATCTCCCTTGCGTCATATCCAGCATATCACAGTGTGTTTAGTGCTGCGTTTAGTGCAAAGGTCACGTCGTGCGCACACAACCAGTGTTACTGATTCATTCCCTGGTACATCCCCAGTTGCGACAATTGAGTCTCTATGTGACGTAATGTGAAACGGGAGAGTAGGAAGAGAACGATTCCGACGATCAACAAATATGTTTTATAGAATGCTACTGCTGCTATGTACTTGCGTTGATAACGACTCTAACACCTTTGAAATTCCAACTTGACACCGCAATTTTGCGGACGGGAGTACAACGTCTGCAACTGTGGAATGGAAGAGCAATTCTAGTTGTTTGGGTGGTGCTCTCGTCTTCCACCAAGGCGTTGTGCGTTACATGAGTTGCCGTCTGTAAGAGGTTAATGGGGCTGCAGGAATATGGACAGCGTGCTTGTAAACACTGTATTGTTTGAATGAACTTCGAAAGGTCACTGATAAGCACCCTCCTTCAGTGGTGTGTCTTGGCATTTGACCCACGGCTTCTGTGTTCCACAGCGGTGTCAGGTATCGATCGCGCGGATCACACAATCGTGCATTTTCATGAGGATAGCATTTTCATGAGGATAGCTGTGTTGAGAGCGGTCCAGACTCTTGAGTGAGCGTGTGCCACAATCATTTCGCTACAGCACTGTGTCAGTCAAATGCTTATGCCGACGATTTGTATTGTTACTTGGCCGGAACCTGGCTAGCCCAGGCGAGTAACGTCTAGCTGGCAGCAGCTGTCGCTGGTGGGCACCCTGTGACTCAGAGGCCCGGAGAGCCCGAGTACGATCGTCTGATCTTCTGGCCGCAGCTGGATCCTTCAGAAGGCGGTCCAGTTAGGTTGATGACTGAGTGGTGATAGCCTCGTAGCGAAGGCTAGGACGACAACGACTGAAGACTCAATGATTCGCTGATTCGACGTACTGCGCTTCTGTCATCTGCCTGGCAAGACGGTCAGTAATTAGACGCGCCAGAGTGGATCTGCTGTGTTGTTGCAGCTGCTAAAGTCACGCACACACCATACTGAAGTGGCTCTTGGTAATCGTCTAGGCACTGGCAATAGGCGCATGGTGATGGCTGCTGAACGCTGTGGCATATGCAGACGTGACCCACTTCATGATATCGAGCCCATCTACCTAGGTATGTGTATTTACATTATTTTTAAGGGCGGAAACTGAATTTTAACCAAATGAAGACAACGAATAGGATTTTTCGAAGTTTCTTCTGTCTTATATCATTTTTTCTAGGCCCCGTTAATTCTCTGTCGTATCGTCAATCATCCATCACTTGCCCCATTTGCCAATGTTACGACGACCATACAGTTCCTATCGCTATTTCCGAGGAGTTTGCTTCCTATTTGTAACATTACATTTCTCAGAGAAACTATCTTGAGCCGCGTGGTCTGGGGCTGCTTGTCACGGTCCGTGCGACTTCCTTCGTCGGAGGTTCGAGTCCTCCCTCAGGCAAGGGTCTGTGTATTGTACATAGCGTAAGTTAGTGTAGTAAGTAAGTAGTGTGTAGGCTTAGGGACCGATGACCTCATCAGTTTGGTCCCATAAGTCCTTACCACAAATTTCCAAAAAACTGTCTTCTGCTGCGTTGCTCAAGGTAACAGGCTGTGGCTCGACCAGGGACGACAGTCTGCAGATACAGAAAAACATACGCTGCGAAAAGAACACGGATAAATGCTTATTACTGGAGAAAATAATGTGTCAGTGACTGGGAAAGAGAAACCCGAACGCATTACCTAGAGCATAAAGATGTATTAAATCGAAGAACGAATACAGCCAAAGCTAAGCATAAATTGCGCATACCCTATTATACGATAGACGATCTCATATGGTACTGGCGTTTTAACTGTTTGCACCAAACAAGTGACGGGATTGTTTATTTTTCAGCATGGCGAAGAGGATATGACATTTATCAAGAAAGCCGGCGGTGTGGCCGTGCGGTTCTAGGCGCTTCAGTCTGGGACCGCGTGACCGCTACGGTCGCAGGTTCGAATCCTGCCTCGGGCATGGATGTGTGTGATGTCCTTAGGTTAGTTTGGTTTAAGTAGTTCTAAGCTCTAGGGGACTGACGACCACAGATGTTAAGTCCCATAGTGCTTAGAGCCATTTATCGAGAAAATATGAAGTTTTACGGAAAGCCAAGACCACTAGCACTAAGCGTAAAGGTTTTATGCACACTTCTTTGACGAAATGACTTAAAGAGACTGTATAGGTCGTCTTCCTACGTCCTTTACCTTCGTCGTTAAGAGCAGCAACACACATTCGGGTAACTGTCAAGCTTTTATCGAAGTAAGTCAAACTGCAGTCACAGAAAAAAGCTACAGGCTGTAATGTAGCTGAAAGAATAGAACGACTACTTCACGTACATACGTGCCCCAGAATAAGTTGTCAGTGAGTGGAACCAAGTTTTCATGTGAGAAATTTATCGAGGTTTCAAGAAGACATGATATATAACCAATGATCTGTCACGGTTTAGACCTACCTTGAACAAAGTGGAGCTAGTTATGATAGAGGAAGGTCGTGTATGATGAATGTACTGCCAAAACGGAAATGGAAAATGGAGACAGTTAACAGGTAATCTTGTGGATGTAGTCTATAATGTACCCCACGATTATACAGGATAAATTCTGGTAAAAATTCTGTTCGCTAGTGAATCTGTCAGTCTGTTAGGAGAACTACTAAGACGCTTGCTTAGTGAAGAAGAGATACGAGACGAAAAGGAGGTCGATGAAACGCTTCTGAAGAAGGTTGATGCCGGGATAAAATGGTGTTGACAAGTCAGCGCAGCCATTCCATTTGTGTACAGAAAGAGAGACCTGGTTTTGGCCATTACACACATTCACTCCAAGTAGGCAACTGACGAAATTAAGAAATCCGGGTCGTCTACGAATGTCCTTACACAGTTGTTTAAATCAGGCATCCAAATACCCTGAAACTGGAAAATATTCGAATTTTCGTAACATGGGCCTGTCAAAGAAATCACATGGTACTCAGATATTAAGTGTGGATCGGAATTTTATCGTTTCATTTATGTTTTGCACGTTGCTCAAATGTGCCCATTTATATTATGCGTGATAACAGCCAGTACCAGAACCCTACGTAGAGTCAGTTAACGCATAATGTGGAATACGAACGATTTCCTTCATCCCTGTCGTCTTCACGTCTTCAAGGCTGTGTGGCTTCTTAACATATATACTCTGAGCTTCAGCTGTTCCCAAAATGTAGGTCACTCAAGTTTAGATCATGGGAACGAGAAGGCAAGTGAAGAGTCACTTATCTGGATATAAGGCGGCCTGGAAACTGATACAGTAGACAGCCATTGAATCACGAGCTGTGTGTGCGGTTGCATTATTTCGTTGAAACCACAATCGCACATCTGTGGCATCAAAATTGTAAGAAGGCTTATAGGAAAATAATTTATTGTGACGCTCTGCTGGTTACCCACGTGGGTCCCCTCAGGATACATTTGGCGTTGACTTCAATTTCATGGATGACAATGCGGGACCGCAATACATTCAGTGTAAGTTCTAAGTACTGTCATGCTATGTTACTTGGATGTCATTGAGAAAGCTACTTTTATCCTTAAGCTTTGCACACCAGTCTATGGTTTTCCCTCTCAAAGAGACTCCCTTAAAGTGGCAGTGTCCGCCAAAGCGACAAGGATTCAGTGAAGCACAGATCTGTACTGGTGAAAGCGTAGTTACTGGGAGAGTCTTCCATACTGGACAGGCCTCTTTCAGATGATCCAGACAGCGTCTCAAAACGACCCATCGTTTCCTTTATCCAATCCTGAGTATTCCTTTCTTGAAATTTTTTGCATTTGGTAGTCGGATTGGGGATGGTGGGGGGGGAGGGGGGAATCTTGGCCATGGTGAAGGAAGCCTCCCTGGAGGAGTAAACCCTTAGAAAAAAGTCCCTGTCCTCCATGTCGAGTGTTTGGTGAGAGGGTGGTGTGGGGCTGGGGGGGGGGGGGAGGATTTGGCATCCCACCCCCATACAAACAGGTTATAGTACGTATGCAGAGCAATGTAATTGAAGAAGTCTCATTGGCGATAGTTTCCATAGTTCCTGATCTGTAGACTACTTTGGCAAGGTTGAGCTATTACTGCAATATGACTATTGTATGCTTTTTCTTCACTCCATACAGAATAGTTTTGCCGCTGAAAGTCTCGTAATTTATCCATCTGCAGAAAGTGGTGGACAGTGCTCCCACTCCGGCAGTAGCAATTTGGAGGGTCAATTCAGTGAGAACCCATCAGAATGCTCCATTGACAGGACGTTCCAATGACGTCATAGGGTCAGAAGATATCCTTTGTGCAAGTTATATGAGCATCTCCTGTCTAGTTCTAACAGAACACGGCCTAGGTGTCTAGAGAATGTTGTATGACGTATGAAGGTTACGTGATATCTTCTTTGTTCCAGTATTCAGAGACAAATCAGAGCAGTTCATCCTCCTCCGCTTCAGACAAGTGATATGAAGTCCGCCACCTGACATTGTAGCTTTAGAATATCTCCAGACCAGTAGTTGCAGGACGTCAAAAATTCACCAAAAATTCCAGCCATTTTTCCCGTCTGTAGAAGGAGTGCTTCGAATTCTGGGTGTGTTTCTCTCCCCCATCTGTTGTGGGATACGAAATATGTCATGAATTTTTAGATACAGAAGTGTTCTGATTTTACCATCTTGTCTTAGATACCAGTGTGCTTCGAGAAGTGTGGAAAACAAAAAACACTGAGTCAAGCAGAAAATGTAAACTAAGCCCTCTCAGCGTTTCACAAAAGTAAGCAATACCACAGTAGCTGTAGGCGTCAGAAATATTTCTCTCTCAGGCAGTGCCTTCAAATCAGCAGTTAAATTCGAAAAGTGGTGAGATTCTTATGCAGAGTTACAGAGATATTTCTTTAGACTTCCAAATATCGTCGTCTTGGCGTGTGAAATAGAATTTTTCAGATGATAGTTTCAAAATCCTGTGAAGTGACTCATAGAGGAAGACTGAGGGGTTTTACATGTGTGCTGCTATCTTTGAAGAGTCTGTATTCATGTGGAGTGGTATACATCGCAAAGTCGAAGCAAGCGACTGTGCAGTGATCTTTTGAAAGGGGGGAGCTGGCGTAAGTTAGTGGAGGTAGCCCAATTTACCTGTTTTCGCCCATGACATCAGTGCGACATTGCCACATCTATGGCCGCCATCTTGAATAAATTTGACAACAATGCAGAGTAGGTGGTGTTACTTTCGTTCCACTTCTACCGTTATGAATGGCCAATTCAAGCATAAGTACGTAAGTGCTCCTGTGTCATTCTATCAAGGAAGTTAAAATCAATTACATACTCTGTAATAGTGCGGAGGCGGTGGGTAATTAAGGTGCAAAATGTAAGCTTAAAAGGATAAACAGAGAGTGACTCCGATCATTTTATATTCACCTCAAAAATTGCTTTTTCGATTAACACGAAGTTGAAACAAGAGGAGGATGCTGGAACTAGAGCAACAGAGGATCCAAAATGTAGGATACCTATTTTACGAGAAGAAAGTGTGAATAACATTTGTCTGCAAAGATAAAATCTAAGATTGGATGCAGTGGAGAGGGACTGGAGTTCTAATGAGCTGTATAGTTTGCTGAAACAGTGAATTAAGGATCCAGCAGAGGAGGCTTTAATAAGAGAAGGGGAGAGAAGAGTAAGAGCCGAATGGATGACCATGGAATTGCTAGAGGTTGTGATGGGACACCCTTTTCTAACATAATTTTTTTTTATAGAAGTAGCTGATACCAGGATTAATCCCGAAGCTGGTATAGATGAACATTCTCACCTGTTTCACTGAAAGAATTTCTTTTAATTTTGTATACGATGTATTATATTTCAGGCTACAATGTGTAAAAAGAAATTAACTTGTTAGTGCTCTGTACATACCATTAAAATTAATCTTCTCTTCGAAACATTTGAAATTATGAAATTTTGGGCATATTTAAAATTCATGTCATTAATTGCACTACCGAATGCCAATTATTAAATTTATTTCGGGATTTATTTACAAAATAATGTTGTATTTTTGCGAGGATTCTTATTTTGTCAAGAAAGTATTAAATTCTTTTGCTTTGTAAGCTCTTTGGAATATTGTGAGTACCACAGAATGTTAGGAGAAGTGGGAATGCCTCTAATGGGAAATCAAATGGTCTTTTTAATTTTGTCTAAAGCAATGTTATTGATGGTTCTATGAATATGGAGATTGTGAAATCAGTGTCATATAGAAGAATGGGATAAAATAAAAGAAAATCATAAGAACAGATAGCGCATCATCAGTTATTATGTCATCACGAACCCACAACGTTAAATCATAATTTCAGTTGCAGGAATGTACCCGCAGATGCAAAATCTGGAGCCAACGGCAAGAAGAGAAAATATATGTAAAATCTTTGGAAACTAATGAAGACACTAAAAAAAATTTAACAGTGATGAGTGGGAGGGTAAGATTACAAAGTGGTTGAGGAAAAGAAGAATCTATCGTATGTGATTAAGTTATGGGCGTCGAAGAGGACTGGAATAAGTACTAGGTACACAAAAAGAGGACTAGGAAATTAACAACAAATTTTAAGGAAAAGAAACAGGAAGGAGTATGTGAGGAAAGAGAACATTCGCTAGGTTACAGGAAATCGGCAGAGAAATGGAAGACGATAAACAAAATGAAAATATATAGTTATTCCGCACCCAAAATACAGACTATATCTATCGGAGAGTGGAAAAAACACTTTGAGGAGACTCTAGTAGAAAAAAGAAAAGACCACGTGAAAGAAGTCTACAACAAATGCAGCACACAAGAAATCGAAAGATAAGTGGACTGGAAGGAGTTATGATGGAATCTTGAAAATATAGGTCCTTTCAAATAGTGAGACATATTTGTCAATTGTTCAGTCACATTGTGGAGGAAGAGGAAATTCCAAGACTATACATATCTGCTGTCCGCGCCGATAGCTGAGTGGTCAGCGTGACGGATTGCCGTCCTACGGGCCCGGGTCCGATTCCCAGATGGGTCGGGGTTTTTCTCCGCTCAGGGACTGGGTGTTGTGTTGTCTTCATCATTTCGTCCCCATCCGGCGCGCAGGTGGCGCAATGTGGCGCCGAATGTAGTAAGACCTGCACCAAGGCGGCCGGACCTGCCCCGTAACGGGTCTCCCGGCCAATGACGCCAAACGCTCATTTCCATTACATATCTGTTGTCCGTAAAAAAAGGAAACAAGTAGCACCCAATAATTTTAGGCAAATTAGTGTAACGCCTTCTATCAGCAGACTCTTTAGTCCTGCACTGAAAAACAATTTGAACAATGAGACTGAGCGAAAAATGCGAAAGGAACAGGCAGGACATACAGTTGGACGATCTTTTATGGATCATATTTTTAGCCTTAGACATATAAGTGAGAAGGTATATTCTAAGGGTCATAAAGCAAACCTAATATTCGTGGATTTAGAAGAAGCGTTTGATTCTGTACCCATCAACAGATATGGAAAATGATGGTGTATATGGATGTAGAAACACCACAGATATCCCTAATTCAAAGAATATACCACCAGTGGTACAGAGGAGTTAAAGCAGGGAGAAAATTGAGTGAGTTTTTTTGAGTTATCAGTCTTCTGACTGCTTTGATGCGCCCCACCATGAATTCCTCTACGGTGCTAACCCCTACATCTCAGAGTAGCACTTGCAACCTAAGTCCTCAAATATTTGCTGGATGTATTGCAATCTCTGCTTTCCTTACCTTTTTTGCCCTCTACAGATCCATCTAGTACCATGGAAATCATGGCCAGGTGTCTTAACAGATGTCCCATCATCGTGTCCTTTCTCCCTGTTTTCCACATATTTCTTTCCTCTCAAATTCTGTGCAGAAACTCACCATTCCTTGCCTTATCAGTCCACCGGAATTTCAACATTCGTCTGTACCACGTAATCACAAATGCTTCGATTCTCTTGTGTTCCGCTTTCCCCACAATTCATGTTTCACTAACATACAACGCTGAGCTCCAAACGTATATTATCAGAAATTTCTTCCTCAGATTAATGCCTATATTTGATACTAGTTGACTTCTCTTTCCCAGGAATGTCCTTTTTGCGACTGCTAGTCCTCCTTGCTTCGTTCGTCATTGGTTATTTAAGAGAGCGTTACGAGATGCTGAACAAACTCCACTGCTAGACGTTACAAAAGAGAAATGTTATCTATCACGGAGAGATTTGCTATTGAAATTTCGGAACAGCGCTTTTTAGGAGAAGTCGCACAACATATTACACACGTCAAAAAACTTTTTGCATCAACGTAGTTCCCAGAACTCCTGAAGATATACGTTGGTGGATATTGTGTCACAGATACACTCCCGCCCAAATATGTAAACAACCATGCATGAGCAGCGCCTATTAGACAGAGAGGGTCAGACAGAAGATTCCACCAGGAAGGAGGTACGTGGCTCATGTTGCCTGTAGTTGAATCATGCCTAGACGGTCCAGTTCCGCGGTTCGATCAAGTCTACATTGTTACTTTCTGCCAAGAAGGACTCTCAACAAGGGAAGTGTCCAGGCGTCTCAGAGTGAACCAAAGTGACGTCGTATGGACATGGATGAGGTATAGAGAGACAGGAACAGTCGATGACATGCCTCGCTCAGGTCGCCCAAGGCCTACTATTGCAGTGGATGACTGTTACCTATGGATTATGGCTCGATGGAACCCTGACAGCAACACCACCTTGTTGGATAATGCTTTTAGTGCTGCCACAAGATGTCATGTTACAACTCAAACTGTGTGCAATAGGTTGCATGATGCGCAACTTCTCTCCGAACGTCCATGTCGAAGTCCATCATTGCAACCACGGCACCATGCAGCTTGGTACAGATGGCCCCAACAATATGCCAAATGGACTGCTCAGGATTGGCATCACGTTCTCTTCATCAATGTGTGTCGCATATGCCTTCTACCAGCAATTCGTCGGAGGAGTGTTTGGAGGCAACCCTGTCAGGCTGAATGCCTTAGAAACACTTGTAAGGTGGCAGATTAAATTAATGTCAATTTCACACCTTATATGAGAGATTTCATACATTGTAACAAGAAGATGATTATGTCACCTGACATACTTCGATGAAAATGAGCATATTTGCCTATTAAAATACACAGTATGCAATGCAAAGGGATGTCACTCAGCCGATGGCATTAACACACCGATGACCTGTGGCGACATACAATGAATGTGCTGGGTGATGCATGGAGGAGAACAGGTAGTGGGTCAGCTCTGCATTCTTTGGAAAGAATCTTTGGAAAACTGCTTTGGGGAATTTCCAGATGGAAACAAACAGACCAGAGACGCAGTTGATCATGTGAAAGGTAGACTCGTGGTGCACGCATGTAACTTTTAGGAGTCTGGAGCAGGCACAAAATGTCCAATTGGCTGAAATCAACTGGGAAGGAGGAAAGTACCGAATTATCGACACAGTTTGATGGTAGGCCCTTTGCGATTGGCAGAGGTAGTTTCCAGAAGATGAAAGGAATGCTCCTATTGGTTGGAAAAAGCCCTGACATTGATCATGAAGGAACCCACGTGGGGGACCGCTTTTCTGCATGAGACACAAGACCGAAAATTTCGTGGAACTCTCCTCTGAACCAGCATCAACTGCAGATCAGGGTGCATCACACTCTGTACAACGCAAAGGAGGAATTTTGCATGAACACTGAGTTCACTTTTTCTGACAGTCAGCTAGATAATAGCTGGAGCGTCGTTGAGCTCCAACAGCGGAGAAACGAAAAAGCCACGTAGTTAATTGTTCCTGTGAGAACTGAGAGGGCATTGTAATATGCACACTGCTCCATCCATGCACATTCCTATCGCCAAATTTTAAGACTAGGGATGAGTGCATGTCTTTTCGATTAACGAGAAATGAACCAGAATCTGATGATTTGTCGTACTATTGGCCAACTTCACGATGTAGTGGTAAGAATAACTTAACCTTCTGGTTAAAAGTTGATATTGTTGTGTTCAGTATTATTTCGATTAAACAGGATGTAAAGCATTATCATGACAACTGTCCTGATCTTGTAATGTTAGAACTTTTTTAAATTCATGTACTTCTTTGACAATAATCCTGAGTTAAAAGCAATTTGTGTACAGCTAAACACCATTGTGCTCTGTCATAGAATAAGGGTCCACTCCTAACCCCAGTTATTTATTCTATAGACGCTAACGCGCTTTTTGCTGATGTGTGACGGTAGAGAAAAGCAGTGGACTGTCAGACATTATCCAGCGAGTGCAGCAAGGTGGAGGTTCCCATCTGTTTTGGAGTGGCATTATGTGGGGCTGATGTACGCTGAAGGTGGTCATGGAAGACGCCGTAACAGCTGTACTATTGTACTATACGTGAATGCCATCTTCCGACCGATAGTGCAACCATATCGGCAATATAATGGCCAGGCTTTCGTCTTCGTGGACGACAATTCGCGCCCTCATCTTGTGAATGACTTCGCTCGACTAGAGTACCAGCATGTTCTACAGACATGAATCGTAACGAACATGCCTGGGATAGATTGAAAAGGGCTGTTTATGGACGACGTGTCCCACCAACCACTGTGAAGAATCTACGCCAATCGCCGTTGAGGAGTGGGAGAATCTGGACCAACAGTGTGGATAGTATGTCACAACGTATACAGGCATGCATCAATGCAAGAGGACGTGCCACTGGTTATTAGAGAACCGGTGTGTACAGCAATCTGGATCACCACCTTCGAAGGTCTCTCTGTATCGTGGTACAAATGCAACGTGTGATATCGTGAGCAATGAAAAAGGCAGAAATGATGTTTACGTAGATCTCTATTCCAACTGTCTGTACAGGTTCCGGAACTGTCGGAACCGAGGTGATGCGAAAAAGTGTGATGTGTGTACTTCTCCCCGCATATACGTCACGTATTGCCGACGAGGAGAAAAACTGAGAAACTGGAGCCAATACAGAGGCTTACTGACAATCGTTCTTCCCACCACTATTCGCGATTGGAACAAGGTTGGAGGGATGAGGGAATGGTACTGAAAGTAACCTCTTCCACACACCATTGGGTCGCTTGCGAAGTACGATGTATATGTAGATGATCCACACGTAAATCGCTCCTGCACCGCATGAGTGTGAGGGTCTCGTACCTTATCTTTAACAGCAAACAGTGGCAAACAAATGAGACCAACATCTCTAGCAAGCAGCGGCCCATGGTTGGTGGAAAAGGAACAATCTATGCCACGTGGGGGATACGTGACGCCAAATATACATCCACATATTGTGTCCGTTGCAGCAGATCGAGTGCTTGTAAACAGTGGTCGTAATTGAGAAAGTAGACGCCGGCACTTGAGGGCAATTGTTCATAGCAGATCACTTGCGAAATCGAGTCCTAAGCATCTGGTAGTATCAGCTTCACAAAAAGGAGGAGCGCTCTCCGCAGGAAGCCCCATACCTACAGCCACGGCGCTCGATTAGCGGACATTACAGCAGCTACCAGAAGCTTCGCCGTATGTGGTAACCCATGCTAGTGACTCTGTGACCTCAGCACCGCTACGAAGAACGATGGCGAAATCGTCTGCATAAGCAGTGCAGCTGAATACATGGTGACCCAGAGAAATCCCTGAGAGGCGTTGACGGAGGCCGCAGAGCAACGGTCAACGGTTCCATGGCGAAAGCATACAACGTACTGATCGACAGATCGAGATGGGAGGAGTGAGACGGCCGTTGTAAAGTACACGAGACGTAGATCCACCAAGGAAACGCATTATAACGTCGACGGTAGTATCAGGGTCGACCATATTGCGGAGCACCCCTTCCAGTCCTGGCGCACGACGAGGGTGAGCAAGAGCGATTCTGTCCTCATAGCGACAGGGGGTAATGCGGATGCTATTGGCACCTCCCAAAAATGTTTGATCGAGGGAAATCACGTACCGAGCTACCTGCTTAAACCGCGCAGCCAACAGCTGGGCAAAGATCTTTGTGTCGCTGTTGACTAACGTCTAGAGGCGGTAATCGCATATCCGTGAGGTACCCCGAAGCTTGTAGATGGGAATGAGGAAACCGTCGAAGAGTCCGCCTGCATGAAAGATGCTATAATTTTCCATCAACGCTGTCGACAGAAGGGGACGAAATGTCAGACAAAGCTCCAGTAGGAGGCCTTCAGGGCCAGGCGACCTGTTCGCAGAACTTCCCTGGATAGCATCATGGACTTCATTCTGTGTCAGGTTAGCAAGCAGACCCATCGTCGCATCCACGGGACTCGAACCAAGGGAGAGTCTGGCAGGGTGGTGACACTGAGCACAACATAATGTGCATGGAGGGTACCCAAACGCTGCCCATCATCAGTCGTAAGAACATTAATTGAAGTCCTCCGACGATGGCGTTGTTCCGCTTTGACGTAATACAAAGATGGATGCTCTTGCACTAACCCGTCGTGTGTTCGCGTCCTGACCATAGCTGCTTCAAGGTAGCAGCGAGTGAGGAATCTGAGCTGTGCCTTGGCACTATTCACCATAGCCTGACACTCTGGCAAATACATCATAGTAAATTTCCGAAAAATGGTGAAACAGAATTCCTGAATCAGTCGCATCTACACCACACCCTCCTTTCCGTAACCAATCAAAGCCTTGCGGAGGGCAGGCTTTGCACAGAGCACCCGCCAAGACAGGGCACACTGATAGGCATCAAGGGGGCGATGACAAGCTGTCCGTGTTGTCTCAATTAGCTGCCGGCTGTCGGTTGAAGTTAAGTAGATCGAGTTTAGTTTCCATGGTCCACGAACCCACCACACAATTTGGCGGCAATGATGGATGGCGTAGCTATATGCGGCATGGTCAGAGAACACAATTGGCCAGACTTCAGCAGCCTGCGCAATACTGAAAATATCGCAGGAGAAGTAAACACGATCGAGTCGGCTGGAAGAATGGCAATTAAAATGCGTAAACCACGAACAGTCACCCATTAGGCAGAGATGCTGAAGAACTGTCGTTAGTGACGTGGTACTGGTTTTTAGGTGTAGTTTGAATCGCACCCACGATCAGTGCCTCTTCCTGTTCAAGGAAGAGAGGAGTGACTGTCTCTGAAAAGAAGGTGGAACGTTCACGGCGGCGACCAGAACCAGATGGCGCACAGACATTGACGATCCTGACGCCATTAAACGTGAGGTCCATAGCTCTGGCATCAGGGAGATAGGCAACTGCATCACCGTGGATAGCATCACGTAAGAGGATAGCTACTCCACTACTAGTAGGATAAGCATGGAAGACACGGGCTGTAAAACCATGGGGAGCACAGAAAGTTGCAAAGTGCGCCTCCTGAAGGAGAACTACGTCAACGTCCACGGCATACAACATATCATGGAGTAAAGCCAGTTTGTAGCGTAAGCGAGTGGTGTTGACATTGACCGTAGCTAGGTGATAAGTCTGGAAAGCTGCCATCGCCAGGAGGATGAGCGATTTAAACAGGGGAGAACCACAGGGAATTCCCAGTTACGCCCCCAGGGAGGGGCACATTACTGTAACAGAACCGACCCCACCAAGAGGGGTCTATCATCTGTACACCTCCAGATTGTCCAACCTCAGCATCAACGTTGTGCGCCCAGGAGAAAGACGTCTCACCGGACCGGTTCAGTGGAACATTATCAAAGGCGCGTCCGCAGGTAGCATCAGACCCAGAAACGGAGGCAACCATATCAGAGGCAGGCGGAGGAAGGTCGGCGTCCGGTGGTCTACGCTAGCTGGGTACTGATGCAGTGAAGGAGGCTGCATTGTCAGGTGTCAGGGCGTCAGAGGACAGCGCACCACCAATAGTAGGGTCATCATCCTGTGCAGACATCCGATGGAGGCAGCCATCAAAAGGGGTATGACGTTGTCTCTTTCGTTTCCTTGGCGACCGTTGCTTCCTGACATGCTGTTCTGCGTCGGGCGGCGGGCAGCTATCGTCCGACATGTGGCCAGATGGCAGAAAAGCGGAGGTAGATGAAGCTCCATGATCAACAACCATGACATAAGGACAGGCCGCTAGTGTCATCTGACGGTCATCATTTGTATTGCCTCAGGCAGGAGTGTAGGAGAGACAAGCGAAACTTTCATCGCGTCGACTAGAGGAGTCGTCATCCGCACCGACTGACTAAGAGGGTGTGCAGCACGCAGCACCGCTGCCTGACGCGTGAGATAGAGGTAACACAGTGGGCGCCGCAGCAGGAGCGACGTCTCCGATCGACGGTACATCGAAAACCTGCAACTTTCGAAGGCGAAAACCAGCGTCATCAACCACGACACCCACTATATGTCTGTCAGCGAATCGGAACTTGAGATTGTTAGCATGGCAGCGAACGACGTCGGCGCACAGCTCGTCATTTGCCAGCTCCATGTACGCACTAGTACTGAGGATCGATAAAACGAATTTCGGTAACATCTTGTGGAGGAGACGCATTGTATCTCGTACAAAACGCACTACTTCAAACGCTTTCGATCGTTATCCAAAGAAAAAGTTAATTAATTGGGGCTTGGCGGTAATAAAACGCCATGATGGTCGATGAAGTAGGACTCTGAGACAAGCAGCTATGCGGAAGTGAAGGAACGCGTGTTCGCTCGCAAGCAGCACAATAAGCGGGACGCAAATAAGGCGTGCGTGCCTTACCGCAGCCAAAGGCCGGCTGCCCGTAGACCACACGCTCATCATAAACATGGTAACATCATGAACAAGGACGTAGATAACGCTACAATATATCACCGACCCTATTTAAAATATACATGCGGTATAAATTGGAATGGAAGAGTAAGTCATGTGGAGATACAGGATTTCCTTTCCAGCATGGTAGAGAGGATGTCAAATTCATGATAAAAATGAAATTGAAGCATTTGAACGAGGCAGCTCTAGGATATACATGAGCAATCTAGTAGGGGGAGAAAATGTATGGGATATGCAGTAGTACTGCTGCAAGGAACTATTAAGGCTGTGAAGCAGTTTAAATATCTGCGCTCGATTATCCAATCCTGGGAAAACTGTGAGGCAGGTGTGAAACGCAGGATCCTGCAACAAGAGGAGCATCTAAAATGTTAAATGGAGTTCTTTGGAGCTGGGAAACATCATAAGAACAAAGAAGAGTAGTGGAAAGTAGAGATAACATGCGCTGTAAAAGTCTGGACCGTGGAGAGAGGCGGAGAAGCAGAGAACAGGCAGTAGAAATTGATGGAATAAAGAGGGTAGCCAGGATATTCAGGACAGAACGGAGAAGAAATGAGGAAATTAGGGAGACATATGTATATGCAACCACGAGTAGTGAAAATAATTGAGAACAAAACTCATCATTGGTATAGCGGCGAATGGAGCAAGGACGATAACCAAAAGCAATCCTGGAACAGTCGCCGCCAGGAAGGAGGAAGCGTGTACGGCTGAGATTGACCTGGAGAGCGTTAGTACTTGGAATGATGAACAAGATGCATATGATGGATCATGATCGTCAAAGCTTGCCATGATCGCGAAATCTGGCGAATGTGAATACAGGGCAACTGCTGGAGAGACTGAAATGCCCTTAAAACGGAACCGAATTTGCACTCGGCAATGCCACAAGCTCATCTCACTTTTTGTTTTTGATATTTCGTTGTCGTTCAGTCTAACTATAAAACCAGATAAATTATTTGCGCATCATATACCTATTTACCATACATAAAACTAAACTGTAAGCAGATGGTTGCGTCAGACGGTAGGGTGAGAAAATGTGGTGTATGGCTTATATTTTTATTGTATTATAGTTATCATGGGGTCATTGCTGAGTTATTCAAAAGTTCAAACGTGTGTGAATTCTTAAGGGACCAAACTGCCGAGGTCATCGGTCTACTCTTAAACACTACTTAAATTAACTTATCCTAAGAACAACACACACCCATGCCCGAAGGAGGACTCGAACCTCCGGCGGGAGGGGCCACGCAATCCATGAGAGAGCGCCTCTAACCGCGTGGCCATTCCACGCGGCGCTGAGTTATTTATTAGTGTTAGGGTATTTGTTTTTTGGGGGATCTTGTTGCAGGGTCTTGTTTCTGGGTAAAGAGTCTTTGTGCGATTTACAGTTTTTTGCGTTTTAACGTTTTATGAAAGAATTCTCAGGGCAGGGTAATGCTAAGGGGAAGGGATACTACTATCGTTTTGGCGAGGTAATTACCAAATGCGTCCAAACAGAACCAATGTGCTGTTGTTCTTTTCTTGGCTGCCGAAGGACAAACACCGGTATGTTTCCATTCTGGAATAAGAATGTGCATGGGACATCACATCTGTTGAAAACTGCCATCGTGGGACGGTGCTCCAAGTCGATCTTGGCGTTACACAGAAGCCATGCAAACTCAAGTGGTAGACACTCGAGCATCTATACAATAATCCTGATCTCTCTCCATGAGCGCACTCTTATTCCGGAGAGACGTTGTCTTGGTCGCTCAACAATACCCAGTCACCACGGGTCACGCACCAGATCGTGCGGAGCAGACACGTGAATCTGCATCGCAACTAAATTATTTGAACGTTTTGCTTAAGTTATCAGGTACAACATTCGAAGTTTTATGTTTATGGGTATCATATCAGTGCTTAATAACTGTGCTTTCTCGCAGAAGGTGCTCATGGTTACCTATAAAATGATTTGACAAAATAATATCGTCGTTTTCACCTAGCAGATTTCGTTGGCGTGATACATAATGGTCTAAAGGCTATAAAAATGTTTCAGTGAGTATTTACAACGTGAAATATTAATTCAGAAAACCAAAAAAGTTGTAGCAAACTTCATTGTGAAAGTGGAATACATTTAACTGTTATTATGAGCGTGGTTGAGTCTTGGCATTGTTACGAAGTGTGCTACCCTCCAGAAGTCAGTAAACTAAGTACATTCATCTCTGCTGTTATCCTTTCAAAGCATCAATTTTTCACCTAAAATTGTGTGGAATTATAGAAAAATTTCACATTAGGAAACATGTTCAGAATTAATTTTAAGCTAAGCGTGTCCTCTCTGTCTACCCACGTCCCATCGCCGCAAATTTATTTAGAAGAGGTAAGGGCGTGGTTTCGAGAGCACACGAAGCCGTAACAAATGATAAACAAAACTGATTCAATTTTATGAGAATTTTGTAAATATGGCAATAAAGTCTTTCTAAATACACACAGCTCTGATAATATGAGAGGTGCTCGAATATTCGCATGGCGTTCGAAATGGAATCCATGTTCCGTGAAAATAGGACGGAGTGCTCAATCGGCACGCGTTGCATATTACGGCCTTGTGTTAACAGCGATGGCTGAGTGTACAATTAATGAGTGTTGGAGCTATTTGGAGTTAAACGTGTCCTCCCGTGATTGAAAGCGTTCGAAGGCTGATGAGGGTAGCAAATATTTAAAGGAAAATTGTTTGAATGGGAAATGCATGTTTTATTAAATGTGTCGAAACAGCGAGTCCATTATAAACATTTACAACTAAATACCAGAGAAACGTATTTGTTACAATAACGCAGCAGCAACATGATTCTTAAAACTGCAGCGCTTTGCAGCGATTTCAGTACTCGTATTCTACTTTATGAACGAACGACCTTTACTAATAGACTTAAGCGTGCATAAAACAAGTACTCGTAGTATTGCCACAGAGTCTGCTCTCGCTATGTCTAGCATGTTTCCTTAACAGGAGGTCGTTGTTTACATGATCTGCTTTGTAAAGGGGAAAGTAAACTTGAGATGTCACTGTAGATCATTAGCAAGGCCTACGTCTCAAACCGTGAACAGATATGTGGAGCTAATTACACTCTTCAGTCTGCCAGCATGTCTGAAGGTGTCATTTCTAGCTAAGACTGTTCTCGGACGGTATTATGGGTGTTAGGGCCCGCCCGGTTAGCCGTGCAGTCTAACACACTGCTTTGCGGGCGGGAAGGGGTGCCGCTCCCCGGCACGAATCCACCCAGCGGATTCGTGTTGAGGTCCGGTGTGCCGGCCAGTCTGAGGATGGTTTTTAAGGCGGTTTTCCATCTGTCTCGGCGATTGTGGGCCTGTTCCCCTTTTTCCGCCTCAGGGATCCATTATAAACGACAGCTTAAACTCCCCTACTCCAGTGATCCGCGAAGAAGATGTGCTGTGGAAAACGTGGATTTAAATCACCACCCACGGCTTTGCGTATACCTCACAGATGAGTGTAAAACTTACCTGACACCTGGTGTCAGAAGGAGACAGTCACGCAGTCCCATGGTTCAGCAGGGCTGTGAATCACACTTGGGAAGCCTCTATCGGTATTACGGGTACGTTGAATGTTGCTCATTATAGGAATAGGATACTCTGACTGACGGTCTAGCCGAGACATGGGCAACCTTTGGCAACCCGTGGGCATAATTCACACACTTACTTAAGGGGACCTGAACGTCATGGCCTGTAGCGTTTACTAGTACTTTGAAATTTAATAACTCAAAATGTAGTATCTCCATAACTTTAATAGATATTAGATGAAAATTTAACGAAATAATTAATATATTGCGAACTCAAAAAAAGCTCTGAATTACATGTCGTTTTTAATTTAGACACAGTACACTTACAAACCATTGAAAAATAAAATGTTAAAGTAATTTTATTCTTTTAATTACTAACTTGTTGAAACATCAAATCAGGAAAATTACCAATCATTTTGCGTATTTTAACAAAATTGTTTTGAAGTCAACTTTTTCTCTAATGATTTAAGAATGTAGGAAATCCACCAACTTAAAATATTTAATTTATTGCTGAATAATGTGGGTTACTGTGTAGCCAAGCACTATATTATAAGGCATGTTTGATCTACCTTGGCGAATACAGATTGATTCCTCTTATCCCGCCTCAGTTACACTATGTCAGTGATTGCTCCGCAAACATTGTCTCCTTTTTTTTTGTGAGCGATACGCGCAGAAAACACACGAGGGAAACATCTTCAACAAGAAACATGTATAACTTAGTGACTCATCTTAACTGAGTGGATTGCATGCGCTAGAAGTTTAGATGAAAATTATTTCCTTATATCACTTATTAAATCCTTTCCGAGGCCCGTTCTATTTTTGAAAACAGAGATCATAATCCACTTCTGACTTGCTGGGCCTGTCGTAGCTTCACCAGAGCCCCGTTAGTCGTCATTTTTCAGGTTTCCTGTAATACCTTCACAGCTACCGTAGCAGTCCTGGGCCACTTCGGAAGAGTGTCAGAAGCCTGATTTGGAGCTAGAATGTACCGCAAGTCAGTAAAAAGGTTATATACCAGTCATACTAAGTCCCGATCCTGACATATGCATGAGAAACCTGGGTTATGAAAGGAAGAGAGAAAAGCAGAGTACAAGCTATTGAGATGAAATTCTTGAGAAACAGTATTGGAGTGACAAAGACAGACAGGGTAAGAAATGAGGAGATCAGAGAGTTAATGAAGGTGGAACCATTACAGGCTGAGATGGTATGGACACGTTAAGAGAATGGGGGAGAAGAGGATACCCAGGAGGGTACACGAGATGAAACTGGAAGGAAAGAGACCAAGAGGAAGACCGAGAGACAGATGGCTGGAAGGAGTAGAGGAATGAGTCCAGAAGAAAGGAGAAGACTGGACCAAGGTGAAGATGGAGACATGGTGGGAAGAACATAAGACGATGGAGAGGCCTATGTTCCATACAGACCCGGCCCCAGAGGATGGACACTGTCGAATAAGATGATCCTCAATTACTAAGGCATTAGCTTATACTACGATGTAGAGTCTTTTAAGTTTGTACTATACGAAAGTTTATCATCTCCACCAAAAGAAGAGGAAACATGTGCTCTAAAAGGCATACCTTAAGAACTGCGAGCACTTGTTCATCTTCAGTACTTTGAAACACAAGTCTTCCAATAACTTTTAAGATATGCACTTGAGCGCACATGATTATTGGACGTTTTTCTTGCGTTCTACGGATCGGCGCGTGAAGTGTCAGTCACTTATTCTGGAAGGTAGGTTAGAAAATTTAAAAAGGGAAATCGATAGGTTAATGTTAGATATAGTGGAAATTAGTGAAGTTCGGTGGTAGGAGGAACAAGACTTTTGGTCAGGTGAATACAGGGTTATAAATACAAAATCCAATAGGTGTAACGCTGGAGTAGGTTTAATAATGAATAAAAATATAGGCTCGCAGGTAAGTTACTACGAACAGCATAGTGAACGAACTATTGTAGCCAAGATAGACACGAAGCCCACACTTACTGCAGTAGTACAATTTTTTATGCCAACCAGCTCCGCAGATGATGGTGAGATTGAAGAAATGTATGACGGGGTAAAGAAAAATTACTCAGATAATGAAGGGAGACGAAAATTTATTAGTCATTTGGGACTGGAATTAGATAGAAGGAAAAGCTTTAGGTGAATATGGAATGGGGGTAAGGAATGAAAGAGGAAGCCGCCTCGTAGCATTTTGCACAGAGAATAACTTAAACGTAGCTAACAGAAGGTTTCAGAATCATGAAGGAGGTTTTATACGTGGAAGAATCCTGGAAACTCTGGAAACTTTCAGATAGGTTATGTAATGGTAATACAGAGATTCAGGAACCAGGTTTTAAATTGTGAGGCAGATGTGCATTCCGACCACAATGTGTTGGTTATGAACCTTAGACTAAAACTGAAGAGACTGCAAAAAAGTGGGAAATTATGGAGATGGGACCTGGATAATCTGAAAGAAGCAGAGGTTATAGAGAGTTTCAGAAAGAGCATTGAGGAATGATTGACAAGAATAGGGGAAAGAAATGGCTAGTTTTCGGAGATGTGACAGTGAGGGAATCAGAGGATCAAATAAGTAAAACGACCAGGGCTAATGGAGATTCTTGGGTAACGGAAGAGGTGTGTAACTGGTGAAAGGCGAAAATATGAAAATGCAGTAAACGAAGCAAGCGAAAAGGAATACAAACATCTCAAAAAGGAGATCGACAGGAAGTGCAAAATGGCTAATCAAGTATGGCAAGAGGACAAATGTAGAGATATAGAGACATATATCACTAGGGGTAAGATAGATACTGCCAATAGGAAAATTAAAGACACTTTTGGAGAAAAGAGAACCATTTGTATGAATATCAAGAGCTTAGATGAGAAAACATGTCTAAGAGAAGTAAGGAAAGCAGAAAGCGTATATAGAGGGTCTATACAAGGGCGATGTACTTGAGGGCAATATCATGGCCATGGAAGTGAAGATGAAGATGAATACGGAGATATGATACTGCGTGAAGAATTTTACAGAGCACTGAAAGAACTAAGTCGGAACAAGGCCCCACGATTAGAAATTCCATTAGAACTACTGATAGCTTTGGGAGAGCCAGCCATGACAGAACTTTATCATCTGGTGAGTAAGATGTATGAGACAGGTGAAATACACTCAGACTTCAAGAAGAACGTAATAACTCCAATCCCAAAGAAAGCAGGTGTTAACAGGTGTGAAAACTACCGAACTATCAGTTTAATAAGTTTAACACTATTTCTTTACAGAGGAATGGGAAAACTGGTAGAAGCCAACCTCGGCAAAGATCAGTTTGGTTTCCATAGAATGCTGGAACACTTGAGACAATACTGAATCTACGAATTATCTTAGAAGATAGATTAAGGAAAGGCAAACATATGAGAGCCGTGGGTGGCTCGTGTTCCCGCCATCATGTATTTTACACCCTGTTTTTAACGTACTTCCAACTCACTACGTTAATTTAAATTACTACTGTCACTTAGTTGCTGCTTTGCCTTACCTTGAGAGGCGTTAGCAGCGCGTATCGATGTATACCCTCTATAGTATCTTTGCTCGACTCTTATTACTTCCCGGTCCTTGTCTGTCGTAAGCGAGTTCGGGTCGAGAGTTCGGGTCTGCCAGTCAGTTGGAACGCGTCTGGAGTGCAGTCCGGACCTGCCAGTCGGGAGTTGCAATGCAGCAAGCGTGCGGTCGAGTTGGAGCAGCAGTGAGGTCTGTGTCGAAATGGATCACCCGACCATTGCCACCACGCAACACTTGAGCCGGCCCTCAGTCTTGGTGGATCGTCTTTCGGTCGTCCTACCGGATGACGCGTTTTGGCTCGCCGACCGTCTATGAGTCGGTCGGCTGTGTGTGTGTGTGTGTGTGTGTGTGTGTGTGTGTGTGTGTGCATTGACTCCCGATTTGTCTTCGTGCGTGTTTAGTTACTGTTGGGTATCGTTCAGGTCTTCGTGCAAGTGTTTGTCAGGTTGTGTGAGTAGTTGGCGTTATTTCCACTGACGTCTATTTTAGATTTGTCACATTCTGAGGCGAGTCGGTCGGTTGCTGCGGACCAGGGAAGTGATTCCACACGGTGCAGTCGGCTGGGTCCGCTGCCGGTCCTTTCGCAGTGTCAGAGCGTGTGTGGAGCTGTCCGATAGCTACGAGCTTCGTGGTTCACCGACCCAGGACGTCAAAGTTGAATAATGGTTTCAACTACCCAAGCCACGTCCACGTATGTTGTGTGGTTCGTTTCGGTGGTTCGCTGTAGGGGAGGTTTTACTTTGAGCAACACCGAGTGTTTCTATTGCTGAAATTTAGCCGCCATGCAGGGCAATTAACTATATTGGTTGACTACAATTCAAGTGCACCAGCGAAATTTTCTGCCTTGTGGCCGTTAGTGTGTTGGTTACCTGCCCTGGCCACTGACGTAAATTCAGGCATTGTTCCTTTTCGGTGAAGTTAACTATATTACCGTATTTCAAATTCAAGTGTACCAGCGGAATTTTCTGCCTTGTGGCCGTTAGTGTTCCTGTTACCTGCCCTGGCCACTAATGTAATTTTGAGGCAGTGTTTTTGCACAAATCGACTTTATAGGTGCCACGTCGGCACTAGATGAGGCCAGACGTCTGAGAGGAACTTACAGAGAATCCAGCATTTCTAGGTGGAAGTAGTTACCTCAGACAAGGAGACACTCACAACACATTCAGACATGTGGTAAATGACAGCTCAAGTGATGATGGCCAAAGTGAGAGCAGAAGATCAACATCGTTGTCAAATACCTCATAAAACACCTGTGTGTCTCCACAAGATATCAACCCAATCCCTCCTCTAAAGAGGAAGGTTTCCAACAGAGGTCGTAATCCAGGTTCATCAGCTGTTTTGACATCTTCGCCTTATAAAACACGCCTTGAAGACTCCTTACTAAAGGGTAAACAGAAGCTTCCTAAGGCACCTGCCAAAATCAAGAAAAAACGTGAAGATCCTCCTAGAAAACCATGCAAGAAACGGCCTAAGTTATCTGAGGTTTCAGATAAAGAGCCAAGTTCACCAACTGTCTCTTCAGGCGAGTCAGGTTTGGATCTCCCAGTTTGGGAAGAAAAACCTACTGAAGAAGATGCATCTGTATTTTTTGTGGAGGCGCATTTTCCAAAGAAGTTTGGGGAGAATTGTGCATTAAGTGTGTAGTGCGTGAGGAGTGGAGTCACTCTTTGTGTGCCGGAAATGAAGAACATATTTACATATTCGATTTTTGCAAGTGAACTTCACTTATGAAGCATTTTTCTATTACAGTTGCGTTTAAAAATATGTTTAAATTTAATTTAAATAAAATATTTTCTATTATTTTTAATAGTTTTCGTTTGAAATAGTCAGTTTCCCACAATTTTAAGGCGTTTACACATGACCCGCACTCCTTGAAAAATTAATGAGTTGTTGTACAAGCAGGATATGTTTTTTTAATTTTTAAAATATTTAGTTTTCGTGTTTCATAATATTACATTCATTGCTAAGACACTATGAATTAGCTTTGGCTAATTTTTGATGCTGAAAGAGAAGTAAACATTTCTTTTATACAGCAAAAACAAACTGGGTTTCCACATTTACATCCCTATCTCCACGTATTTCATTGTGGATAATCACGTTCATAACCTTTTGTGTTTGAGTTCTCATGTATCAATTGGTGGCAAGCAAGTCGTTTTGTCAGTCGGTGGCTGTCCCATGGCTGGGTTCCGACGGTTCAAGTGTAGTTGGGCTCACCACCTGCCTTTGCCCGCATCTCGTGGTCGTGCGGTAGCGTTCTTGCTTCCCACGCCCGGGTTCCCGGGTTCAATTCCCGACGGGGTCAGGGATTTTCTCTGCCTGGTGATGGCTGGGTGTTGTGTGCTGTCCTTAGGTTAGTTAGGTTTAAGTAGTTCTAAGTTCTAGGGGACTTATGACCACAGCAGTTGAGTCCCATAGTGCTCAGAGCCATTCCATCCTCACCACCTGCCTCACCTAACTGAGCGAGGGCAGACTGACCTCCCTAGAGGCTTCTGAGTGCCGTTTCCTTTATTGTCCTTGTCATCGGCGTTTAATTGTCTGTTTAAAATCTATCATAGCCAATGATTTAAAAACTTCTTGCTTTTACGGGATTTTATGTATTTTTGAATTTTACAAAATCAATTGTGGGCCTTCAGCCACTTAAATCCTTATTCTTTTTTTAAAAAATCGGCCTTCTGCCTTTGAAAGGTTATGGTAATTTATTTTAAAATCTTGAAAATTTTATTGTGGGCCTTCAGCCGTTTGTATTTCACCTTGTTTATGTTTGTTTATTTGCCCTTGATTTGAGGCTCTCAGTCTCGCTGTGCATATATATGTTAATTATTTTATTTCCAATTTTAACTGCGTCTTTTTACAACTTCAGATTTATCATTTTGCTTTAAGATTTGTTGTTTTGAGGCCTTCAGCCGTGAAATAATTGCCTTTTTGGAACTCGTAGTTCTAAAGGTTCGGCTATATGCCGTTGTGGTTTAAAGGTGTTATTAAATTACAATAAATTACAATTTTGAATGAACCTGATCGACATCGAATCACCTGTTTTGCCCAGCGGGTTAAGCGGGCGTTTCACTACGTTTCTAGCATTTGTAGGCTTAGAGAAAGCTTTTGACTATGTTGACTGGAATACTCTATTTCAAATTCTGTAGGTGGCAGAGGTAAAATACAGGGATGAAAGTCTATTTGCAGTTTGTACAGAAACCAGATGGCAGTTATAAGAGTCGAGGGGCATGAAAGGGAAGCAGTGGTTGGGAAGGGAGTTAGACAGGGTTGTAGCCTCCCCCGTGTTATTCAATCTGTATACTGAGCAAGCAGTGAAGAAAACAAAAGACAAATTAGGAGTAGGAATTAAAATCCATGTAGAAGAAATAAAAACATTGAGGTTTGCAGATAACATTGTAATTCTGTCGGAGACAGCAGAGGATCTGGAAGAGCAGTCGAATGGAATGGACAGTGTCTTGAAACTAGGATATAAAATGAACATCAACAAAGCAAAACAAGGACAATGGAATGTAGTCAAATTAAATCAGGTGATGCTGAGGGAATTAGAGTACTACACTTAAAGTAGTAAGCTATTTGGGAAGCAAACTAATTGATGATGATCGAAATAGAGAGGATGTAAAGGTAGACTGGCAATGGCAAAGAAAGTGTTTCTGAAGATGAGCGATCTGTTAATATCGAGTAAAGATTTAAGTGTCAGGAAGGCTTTTCTGAAAATATTTGTATGGATTGTAACAATGGATGAAAGTGAAACATGGATGATAAGTAGTTAAGGCAGGAAATGTGGTGCTACTGAAGAATGCTGAACATTAGATGGTTAGATCGCATAACTAATGAGGAGGTACTGAATAGAATAGAGGAGAAGTGGAATTTGTGGCAGAACTTGACCAGAAGACCGGATCGGTTGGTAGGACGTGTCTGAAGCATCAAGGGATCGCCAATTCAGTATTTGAGGGCAGCGTGGAGGGTGAAAATCGTGGACGGAGACCAAGAGATGAACACACTAAGCAAATTCAGAAGGATTTAGGTGGCAGTAGTTACTTTCAGATGAAGAAGCTAGCACAGGATAGAGTAGCAGGGAGAGCTGCATCAAACCAGTCTCTGGACGGAAGACCACGACAACAACAACAGCAGTATGGGAGTCACAGGTCATTCTCACCTTCTTAGGATACAGTTAGAGACCGAAAAATCTCCTCGCATTGTCTTTGACCAACGCTCCCTACAGCACTGGCTCCACCGAGCGAGGTGGCGTAGTGGTTAGCACACTGGACTCGCATTCGGGAGGACAACGGTTCAATCCCGTCTCCGGCCATCCTGATTTAGGTTTTCCATGATTTCTCTAAATCGTTTCAGGCAAATGCCGGTTTCTTTGAAAGGGCACGGCCGATTTCCTTCCCAATGCTTCCCTAACCCGAGCTTGCGCCCCGTCTCTAATGACCTCGTTTTCGACGGGACGTTAAACACTAACCACCACCACCACCACCAGCACTGGCTCCGATTTAATCTGCAGCTGATCAGGAGTAAGCCGATACATTCCCCGTTTCGTTTAGGAACAATGCGAACCGAGGCTGTAACTGCTGTCCCGCTGCCCAAGATGCGGCAGGGCAATGGAGTACGTCGCAGAAATCATCTTTCGTCTAAAGGAATGTGTCGAAAGAGGATGGAAGTCCTCAGGTGACCGAGAGGTTTGCTCTTAAGGGTCGCAGGTACGCAGTGCTATGAATCTGCTGTGATAATATACCAGACGATTATGAACAACAAACGAGTGGTTTTCTGAATGATGGGGCTCCAGTTGAACGGAGTTTGAAGCATTTTACGTCAATCAACTACGTTATCAATTGTAAAGTATTGTTATAGTGTCTTGGGTCATTACCGACGAGATATTGGGAAGCGAGAACATAAATTCGTGCACTTCTAATACTACACGGTTCTGAATTTAAAACATGCTATAATGTTAGACAGTTGCGTTTTCCGACCTTTAAGGCGTATGGAATGCAGTGCTGTTACTGTCACAATGTAAGAAATATACTTCAGCGCATGACATACATTTTCTTTGCAGGTTTCGCTACGGTAAACTGTAAATGAAAAACTGCTTCCACAAAACATCGATTCCTTATGATACATGAAGGGCTTATTTCAATAGTGGTGTAAGTCCATTTTTGTTCAAGTACCAAGTTAAATGTGCGCTGAAAAATCTGCAATTGAGATACCAGACATATTCTAGCATATGGCTTCTTGCTAGAGATGAAACTTTCTTTCTGTTTGTTTGGCTCATTAATTTCAGAAGCATTATAGACAGAAAAGTGGAGGTAATGGACTTGTAGCACTATTGAAACAAGCCTTTCACATCTACAATATAGCTTTACAGAGATGAATAGCCCCTATTCACATCCGATCACGGTTCAGAAATCATACAATGCTCGCATATGTCCCATATAAAATGCTCGTTGGTAAGATACAATGCCTCTTACACAGAAAGAGGTAAACGCATAGCACCGGTGTTTGAAATGTGAAATTACACTTCATGCCGCCACTAACTCCGTAAACAGGACATCTGTAAAGCAGACGCATGCACGGGGATTGTAGTACAAAGTAAATTAACAAACAACTGTCACTAACTTTGTAGTACAAAGTAAATTAACAAACACCTGTCACTAACTTTGAATCATTGTAGTTATGAAAATGAAGACTCGATTTTATGTCCAGGATGCGGCAGGGAAATGGAGTACGTCGCACAGATCATCGTTCGTCTAGAGGAATGTGTCGAAAGAGGATGGAAGTCCTCTGGTGACAGAGAGGTTTGCTCTTAACGATCGCAGGTACGCAGTGCTCTAAGTCACACACAGAACACGTAGTTGTATGCGACTCGAATGCAGGTTACGTCATCTAACTGATGCATCCCTACAGAACAATGGAAAAAAATGGTTCAGGTGGTTCAAATGGCTCTGAGCACTACGTGACATAACATCTGAGGCCATTAGTCCCCTTGAACGTAGAACTACTTAAATCTAACTAACCTAAGGACATCACACACATCCATGCCCGAGGCAGGATTCGAACCTGCGACCGTAGCAGTTTCATGGTTCCGGACTGAAGCGCATAGAACCGCTCGGCCACCGCGGCCGGTTGAAAAAATGGTCAAATGACCAGCAACAACAAGTTCATCGTCAGTGTACCATTATGTCCCACCCCGTTGCAGCTCCATCTCGACCGATCACACTGCCCATTCTCTGTCATCCTTTAACTCATAAGCAAATAAGTGTAGACGCGATGGTTTTGTTTTACCCAGGAAATATCAAAGACAGCAGTCAACTCGCGTGTATCACTGTTACTTCAATAGACATATAGTAGAATGTGGCTTCGGCGAAAAATAAAACACAGTTTCCCCTATTCCTGGTGCTTCCATCTCAACGTTTTCCCGTATACCTCTTCGTGTCGTGTACTCGATCCCATATACAAGAATTGTTCTGTGCCAAGCAGAAGACATGCAAGTACTCTCTCCATTTCCCCGCATTTCGGAGTATTTTCCCTCAATTTATACATATTTTCCATCATTTTATCGATTTTATGTCACTCCTATCCAAGTGATCATGACAACACTTCTCGTTCCGTGTTCTAAAAGTGCTTGTAGATGTAGTACAGCTGCCAAGACTTAGCGAAAATGCATTATTTCTCTAGTCGGGCGGTATAATATAGCACTGTACTCGAATGCATCCAGTAACCTCCAACCGCATATTCTGCAGTTGCAGCACGTTTGCTCTGTTTTCTCTATGTCTGTGATTTGCGACTCTAGGTATACACTTTCCTGAAATTCTGTTTATTATATATGTATTATTTCATGTACGTACATTTTAAAAAATGTTGGGGACATGCAGCAGCTTTGACTAATTCCTTTGTTTGTTTCATGAATCATTTTCCTTTTGAGATCTAGAAAGACAATCGTGTTTTGAATATGTCCGATTCGTCATTATCTTCCAAAGTTTCTGTCTATTGTCATTGTCAATACTTTTTAAAAATTGAAAAAAAGCAACGTATATTTCTGTATTACATCCTCTGCGTTTTTGGACAAGTTGTCGTAAAATAAAAACTACATCAATCCTAAAGTGTCCTTTCCAAAAACGCATTTGTTGCTCATGCGTTACTGCATCATTTATGTTTTTAGGTTTTTTGTTTAAAATCTTAGCATATATCTTGTATACTGAGTCGAGTAAACTTGTTCCTCTGTAGTTTGTTTTCTTCTTTAAAAATTGATATCACACAGCCTCCCAGTCTTTGGGGATACTGTTGCTCTTCGAACATTCGTTTAATAGACATAACAGTCGTAGATGTAGCATCGTTAAGCCATATTTTAGCAATTCAACATTAATACCGTCTCCACCTGTCGTTTTTTCTATTCTTAAGTGATGTTAAGCCAGATTTTGCTTTGTCAGGATGTATTTTATCCAAACCCTTGTCATCTATCGTTTCAGTTTCAGTTTGTTGTGCCTTATCAACACAACATAATCCTTTGTTATAATTTACTCACTGTTCTTCTTCAGTATTATTTATTTGCGTCTTATCCTCCTCTGTTGCGTTTAAAGATTTAAAAACCTGATAGACATTTTGGTGTCTCCCACGGACATCATACTCGATATTAGAAATTTTCGTAAATGCCCCAATGATCTTGATGTGACTTTCTTACTACACGTTTAGCAATATTTCTCCTCTTCTTTTTTGCTGTGGTATAGCTTATGTATTTTGTGTATGCATCCTGTTTTTCTTCTAAATCTGTTTTATATGCTCTTTCCGAATTTTAAGCCTTTTCTTTTACCTGTTTTTGTTTCTTTTTAACGAGAGCTTCACCTGATACTCTATATTTCACGTTCCTTAAGTTTTGCCAATTTTCTTCTATATTTTTCTCATGTAAGGTTGCTAGCTCTTTATGCAATCTGCTTCCGTAAAAATGTTTGATGCTGTCCTCTTCCAGCAGGTATACTTTATAAACGCTTTGTTCTTGTTGGTTTCTTATTTGTCATTTTCTTCCATTTCACAGAAAGATCTTTTATGGAGATTAGTAGAAATTGATCTGGTCCCCTTGTCCTCCTCTACAAACTCTAGTATCCCTTACTTGACCCGGTACTTTATCCTTTTCTCAAAAGTAGTCAGTTATTGATCTGGGGACCTCTACTGCCCTAGGCGTACTTTTGTATAACTCTTGCTTAACAATAAGTTTGTCACTTTTATATTATTGTAAGAGGTAAAATATCTTAGTATTTTTCCATTTTCTTTACATAGTGGTTCTCCAAAGAGACCTATAGTATTAGTGCTTAGGATATTTCCTACTGTTCATTGATTTCGCCCATCGTAAAAAAACTGATCAGTAGCATTGTATTTATTTTGAGTCTTTTGTACTACTTCGTAGAAGGTTCTACACTCATTCATTTGTCTTTCTTCTGGCACGTATAGACTCATAATTGTGGCACTATCTCTTCTCAGTTTCTGTGTTTGAGTATTCTTTCGCTTATGTGTGTATGTGGAATCTTGGATCCCTTTCTCCCGTCTCTTTCGCTCAAGTCAGAATTACAAATATCAGCTGGTGACCATTGGGCATCTCTGCTAGTTCGTCATCAATTGGTTCGAGAACAATACCAGACGTAAGTAACCTGTATCGTGACTAGTGACAAGAAATAGTGTCTTTATGACATACGTCAGATACGTAGATTAGATTAGATTAGATTAGATTAATACTAGTTCCATGGATCATGAATACGATATTTCGTAATGATGTGGAACGAGTCGAATTTTCCAATACATGACATAATTAGGTTAATTTAACAACATACTTAAGTTAATATAACAACTTTATTTTTTGTGTGTTTTTTTATTTTTATTTATTTATTTATTTTATTTTTTATTTTTATTTTTTTTAATAATTTTTTTTCTTAATTTATATCTAAAAATTCCTCTATGGAGTAGAAGGAGTTGTCATTCAGAAATTCTTTTAATTTCTTCTTAAATACTTGTTGGTTATCTGTCAGCCTTTTGATACTACTTGGTAAGTGACCAAAGACTTTAGTGCCAGTATAATTCACCCCTTTCTGTGCCGAAGTTAGATTTAATCTTGAATAGTGAAGATCGTCCTTTCTCCTAGTATTGTAGTTATGCACACTGCTATTACTTTTGAATTCTGATTACACGCTTTTGTGCAATAAATACTTTATTCCTCAGTGATGAATTACCCCAAAATATGATGCCATATGAAAGCAATGAGTGAAAATAGGCGTAGTAAGCTAATTTACTAAGATGTTTATCACCAAAATTTGCAATGACCCTTATTGCATAAGTAGCTGAACTCAAACGTTTCAGCAGATCATCAATGTGTTTCTTCCAATTTAATCTCTCATCAATGGACATACCTAAAAATTTGGAATATTCTACCTTAGCTATATGCTTCTGATTAAGGTCTATATTTATTAATGGCGTCATACTATTCACTGTACGGAACTGTATGTACTGTGTCTTATCAAAATTCAGTGAGAGTCCGTTTACAAGGAACCACTTAGTAATTTTCTGAAAGACAGTATTGACAATTTCATCAGATAATTCTTGTTTCTCAGGTGTGATTACTATACTTGTATCATCAGCAAAGAGAACTAACTTTGCCTCTTCATGAATATAGAATGGCAAGTCATTAATATATAATAAGAACAACAAAGGACCCAAGACTGACCCTTGTGGAACCCCATTCTTGATAGTTCCCCAGTTTGAGGAATGTGCTGATCTTTGCATGTTACGAGAACTACTTATTTCAACTTTCTGCACTCTTCCAGTTAGGTACAAATTAAACCATTTGTGCACTGTCCCACTCATGCTACAATACTTGAGCTTGTCTAGCAGAATTTCATGATTTACACAATCAAAAGCCCTTGAGAGATCACAAAAAATCCCAATGGGTGGTTTTTGGTTATTCAGATCATTCAAAATTTGACTGGTGAAAGCATATATGGCATTTTCTGTTGAAAAACCTTTCTGGAAACCAAACTGACATTTTGTTAGTACTTCATTTTTACAGATATGTGAAGCTACTCTTGAATACATTACTTTCTCAAAAATTTTGGATAAAGCTGTTAGAAGGGAGATTGGGCGGTAATTGTTGACATCAGATCTATCCCCCTTTTTATGCAAAGGTATAACAATAGCATATTTCAGTCTATCAGGGAAAATGCCCTGTTCCAGAGAGCTATTACACAGGTGGCTGAGAATCTTACTTATCTGTTGAGAACAAGCTTTTAGTATTTTGCTGGAAATGCCATCAATTCCATGTGAGTTTTTGCTTTTAAGCAAGTTATTATTTTCTTAATTTCATAGGGAGAAGTGGGTGAGATTTCAATTGTATCAAATTGCATAGGTATGGCCTCTTCCATTAACAGCCTAGCATCTTCTAATGAACACCTGGATCCTACTATATCCACAACATTTATAAAATGATTATTAAAAATATTTTCAACTTCTGACTTTTTGTTCATAAAGCTTTCATTCAATTTGATGGTAATACTGTCTTCCTCTGCTCTTGGTTGACCTGTTTCTCTTTTAATAATATTCCAAATTGTTTTAATTTTATTATCAGAGTTGCTGATTTCAGACATGATACACATACTCCTGGATTTTTTAATAACTTTTCTTAATATAACACAGTAGTTTTTATAATTTTTGATATTTTCTGGGTCACTACTCTTTCTTGCTGTCAGATACATTTCCCTTTTCCGGTTACAAGATATTTTTATACCCTTAGTAAGCCATGGTTTGTTACAAGGTTTCTTACGAGTATATTTAACTATTTTCTTGGGGAAGCAGTTTTCAAATGCATTTACAAAAATGTCATGAAATAAATTATATTTTAAATTGGCATCAGGTTCATGGTACACCTCATCCCAGTCTAACTGCTGTAGGCTTTCCCTGAAATTTGCAATTGTTAAATCGTTGACTGAACGTAATACTTTGGAGGACTGTTTAGTATTGCTGAATGGAGCTATGTCATATATTGTAACTAGCTGTGCACCATGATCAGAAAGACCATTCTCAACAGGCTGAGCATTTATCTGGTTAAACTTATCTTGGTCTACAAAGAAGTTATCTATCAGTGAGCTGCTATCCTTTACCACCCGAGTAGGAAAATCAATAACGGGTGTCAAATTGAAAGAACCGAGTAATACTTCAAGCTCATTTATCCTATTACCCTCTTTCAGATAATCTACATTGAAGTCCCCACAAATAATAATTTGCTTCCCCCTGGCTGACAGATAGCACAACAAGGAGTCCAAATTTTTCAGAAATAGATGAAAATTTCCTGATGGGGACCTATATACAGTTACAATTATAAATGTGCCTTTATTTAATTTAAGCTCACAGGCACATGCTTCTATATGTTTCTCTACACAAAACTTTTTTGTTTCTATACTTTTTGCACAATGATAACTTTTGACATATATGGCAACTCCTCCTTTCTCCATATTTTCTCTCATTACATGTGCAGAGAGCTTATAACCACTTACATTTACCTTATCCATATCAGTAACAATGTGATGCTCAGACGGGCATAGTATATCTATTTCATTCTCAGCTTCTAAATCTTCTAAACAAACCAGAAGCTCATCTACTTTATTCTTTAAACTCCCAATATTTTGATGAAATATACTTACATTATTTTTAATTATACTTTTATGAGAACCTTTCCTTATTCTAACATTTGCAGTACTCTCCTGTCTGAGTTTCTCATTGTGCTTAGGCCTAGTTCCTATACCAGTGGTCACATGGTGTTCAGAGAGGCAGATTATTTCAACTGGGTTCTCAATAACAACAGGTAGTTCTCAATAACAACAGGTAGCAAAAGAAGACAGAGGAAAAAGAGCAACGGAATTAACAAAGATAACGTATAAGAGGCCCCATAAAGGTAAACCATGCAGATCCGGCTACTATCTCATTCCCCGAGCACATGTACGCATCATCCGAAAAGAAGAATAAACAGAAAAAGACAATCTGAATAGATTTGTGTTAAACTCACTCTGCATTCCCAAAAAAATTATTATGGAATCATTTGCAGTTTAAAATGAGATCTCTTCATCTCTAGTTCCAGGCGAGATTTCTGTCTCTGATTCTGGTAAGGCACTAAGACAAATTGTAGTGAGGACGGCCAGCAAGAGAAATATTTAGATGAATCTAGAAATACGAAGCACTGGTGGAGACAGACGCAGGTGTCTCACCTGTATAAATGTGGGACGAATAGAATGGACACATTCTTCTTGCTGAACAACTTGTATTCATAATAGTTTCCTGGAAGAAACTGACTTAAGATACTAAACACACATGCCTTCGAAATGGTGTCTACTAAAAAGACTTGTACACGCCGGTAATATACAGGGTGTTACAAAAAGGTACTGCCAAACTTTCAGGAAACATTCCTCACACACAAATAAAGAAAAGATGTTATGTGGACATGTGTCCGAAAAAGCTTAATTTCCATGTTAGAGCTCATTTTAGTTTCGTCCACCTACGCTTAATGGAGCACGTTATCATGATTTCATACGGGATACTCTACCTGTGCTGCTAGAACATGTGCCTTTACAAGTACGACACAACATGTGGTTCATGCACGATGGAGCTCCTGCACATTTCAGTCGCAGTGTTCGTACGCTTCTCAACAACAGATTCGGTGACCGATGGATTGGTAGAGACGGACCAATTCCATGGCCTCCACGCTCGCCTGACCTCAACCCTCTTGACTTTCATTTATGGGGGCATGTAAAAGCTCTTGTCTACGCAACCCCGGTACCAAATGTAGAGACTCTTCGTGCTCGTATGTGGACGGCTGTGATGCAATACGCCATTCTCCAGGGCTGCATCAGCGCATCAGGGATTCCATGCGACGGAGGGTGGATGCATGTATCCTCGCTAACGGAGGACATTTTGAACATTTCCTGTAACGAAGTGTTTGAAGTGACGCTGGTACGTTCTGTTGCTGTGTGTTTCCGTTCCATGATTAATGTGATTTGAAGAGAAGTAATAAAATGAGCTCTAACATGGAAAGTAAGCGTTTCCGGACACATGTCCACATAACATATTTTCTGTCTTTGTGTGTGAGGAATGTTTCCAGAAAGTTTGGCCATACCTTTTTGTAACACCCTGTATAGGAGTAAATATGTCCTTAACACTCAAGACACAATCTGAAACTGCCAAACAGTCAGAGATATGTGGCAGGGCCCATATACCGTTTCCGTGAGCAACTAGTTGGCGCCCATAGAAGCAATACGTACCTGCTGTGCCACCTGTCAATGGCAAGCAGCCCACTGTGGGAGTTACTACGCTGCGCCACGGGGAGTAACGCTCGCAGACAATGCTGAGCCACACCATGGTGCCGTAACTGCTCCTCGGCACCATCAGAACAGTTTATGATGGAAGAGGTTAAAATCTCCTTGACAGACATGGAGAGGGGTTCGACTTCAGTAAAATTTGTTTCCCATTGTGATGTTATAGGTAGCAAAATAAGAAGTTTCAGCTTCAAACTGTGGATAATTTTTCTACATACAGCTTTTTAAAGATCCGGATTATACGTGTTTCGTTCAAGAGTATAACATGAAATACGGTCACATTCTTCGTTATGAACTGTAAATTGTTAATTTATAAATAATTGGTGAAGGTTTACAGGTGGTCATCGCATCATCTGCCTTCCGAGCAGCAACACAGCAATGAATAATGAGTCCTATGAATGAATCATTCTGTCACTGAACCAAGTACGTGAACTCAAACAAAAGTCCTCTGCAAGATGAGAGCACGTGGCGATTGGTTGCTGTAGTGAATTATAAACGTTGTCATTAGTTATCAATCACTTTCTAAGTCTTACCTGAGCGAGGTCTGCGTAATGTTTCTTACCCTTCAAAATCATTGTTAATAGTGGACTTGGGCACCCCTTTCACATGGAATAACAGAGAATGTCGACTTAATCAAGTACCCTTAGAAGTTCTATTAGATCATTCTGATGATTACGATGATTACGCATTCTGCTGGCGTTATACAGTACGAGATATGATTAAAATTTGAGATAATGATCGAGATAGTTTGCTTTTTGATGAAAAGACTCCATGTTTTCGAGTGCTTTTTTTCCAGGTTAAATGGATCGCCTCGTTAACTTTGTAGATTATGTGAAGATCGATGGAATTTCGTATAATTATATATTTGTACGTTTGTAAACACGTAGTTTTCATTAAGCCTTTAGACAGGACACGCATTCCATAGAGTAAAAACTTTCATTGTGCTCTTATCAATGGAGATGTTCCATTTATAAAACCCGAGAGCACCGTGTACCTAATGAATTTCGCAAGGAACACAGCTGTTTCCGAAGAAACATAGTCACAAAGCTAATGACAAGATATAGCCGTCGTCAACCAGAATGTTGATCTGAACTATTTATATACCAACTGGAGACTGAGAGTAGAACTAACTTACATGGTAACCTATTTGGAATTTTTTGCATATACAAATCACTACTCGAGGTGAGAAAAATTTGTAATCCTACGACCGATTGAACCTTCGTTCTTGTTAAATAGCAGTTCGATATTTACCAATTGAGGCACCATGGAAACAAAAAGTGCTGATTACAATGGAGGTGTCAGTGGATGTGCTGAATGTATAACAATCTCTAGTCTCCGAAAGCTTGTGATAGGCAATAAGTTTCTTATAGTCAGCTGAAGTTTTTTTTTGTGTTTTCAAAAATAACTGCAACTAATGACGACTCAATTTTGATTATATAATGTCCGGTTTCCAATAACTTACCAGATCGCCTTATGATTGTAAAAAACATTTAATAATTGTTTGTAGTGTAGTGAGGGTCATTTAGCTGTGTAAAGGTAGGAAAATAATTGGAGTAAGTACTACATATGGCGAGGAGTCACGAATCATTCACACCGTAAAATCAACTTCAAGTCATTACTTATACACGGTGCGACAAATAAAACTAGTCCAGAGAACAGAGTTCAGGATACTAATAAACACAGCAGAGGAATGGAAATACCTTATTAACCTGACGTTAAAATTTTTGGAAATTTGTGTTATGTTCTATGGGACCAACCTGCTGAGGTCATCGGACCATCAGCTTACACACTAGTTAATGAGGAGGTGCTGCGCAGAATCGGAGAGGAATGGAACATGTGGAAAACACTAATAAGGAGAAGGGACCGGGTGATAGAACATCTGTTAAGACATCAGGGAATGACTTCCAGGGTACTAGAGGGAGCTGTAGAGGGCAAAAACTGTAGAGGAAGACAGACTGGAATACATCTAGCAAATAATTGAGGACGTAGGTTGCAAGCGTTACTCTGAGATGAAGGAGTTAGCACAGGAGAGGAATTCGTGGCGGGCCGCTTCAAACCAGGCTGAAGAGTGATGACAAAAAAAAAAAAAAAAAAAAAAAAAAAAAATCGTCGCAAAAGACTAGCCCGTAGCGCAGGCTAAAGACCTGGTGGTTAGTTGACTTTGTGGGAGGGGACCAAACAGCTAGGTCATCGCTCCCATCGAATTAGGGAAGCAAATAGGCCGTGCCCTTGCGAAGGAACCATTCTGGCATTTGCCTGACGCGATTTAGGGAAATCAAGAACAACCCAAATCAGGATAGCCGAGCGCGGGTTTGAATCGTCATCCTCCCGAATGCGAGTCCAGTCCGGAAAAAATTTGGAAAATTGTGGTAAGGTCTTATCAGACCAAACTGCTGAGGTCATCGGTCCCCAAGCTTACGCAGTACTTAATCTAACTTAAACTAACTTACGCTAAGGACAGAACACGCACACAAACACACACACACACACACACACACACACACACACACACACACAAACACACCAGTGCCCGAGACAGGACTCGAACATCCGACGGGAGGAACCGCACGAACCGTGACATGTTGCCCCAGTCCACGTGTGGTAGCTGCCCGGCCTTAGTCACCTTCTCACGGTTCGCGCGGCTCCTCCTGTCTGATGTTCGAGTCCCCTGTTGAAAGTCCAGATGTTGAAAGCAACTACCATTCATCACTTGGCACTTTTGGGCCCTGGTAATAAAGTTGCTGAAGATGGACCAAAGCTGGACTGCTAGAATTGTTGCGGTATCGCCGAAATGTTCTGCTCCAGTTCTTGAAGACTATGAGGATTGTGACGAAACACGTTAGAGGGCTCCCCACATGAAGCCATAGCACACTGACAGATCAGGTGACCCAGGTGGCCAGACTGACTTATCAACTCTGTGAGATGAGAAGATTGTGTAAATGCACTCTAAGGATCCCTCTGCTGTATGAGCAATTGTTCGATCCTGTTGGAAGTAAGTGTACGTCTTTTCGTTCTCCGTTAATGCTGCCACAAATGGTTTTAGAATGTTGGCAATGTGACCCGCTGAAGTCAGCCACTCGTCCTCGCCGGTTATATTTGCTCTATCCTCTAGGAATTACCATCCATTTATTAATTATGGGTTCGCCCTCGTGGTCTCGCGGTAGCGTTCTCGCTTCTCGAGCACGGGGTCCCGGGTTCGATTCCCGGCGGGGTCAGGGATTTTTCATGCCTCGAGATGACTGGGTGTTGTTGTGTCGTCTTCATCATCATCATTCATCCCCATTACGGTCGGAGGAAGGCAACGGCAAACCACCTCCATTAGGACCTTGCCTAGTAAGGCGATGCGGGTCTCCCGCATCGTTCCCCTACGCTCTGTAAAGAAGCATGGGACTTCATTTCATTCATTGATTATGGCTCACACATTACTCTGAAAAGCAATAATTTATTTCATTGCATTACACTAACCTTACCACAGGCAAGAACTACCGATTGCTTCACATATTATAAACAACCGAACAGCATGACTGAAGTTGATTTTCAAAGAACTGGCCTTGGAGGAGAGATTTTCCTTGATCAACAGTCGCATTATCGAAAGTTGCACACTGATGACTGTAAACATACAGACTGAATCATAATGAATCGCCTGAATGGTAGAAATGAAAGCACACTATAGTAGAACCAAAAAACGGCTAGTAAACATGGGCTCAAAATGCACACCTGAAGAGCTATGAGCATTTATTCGTCTTCGATACTGTGGAAGAAATTTCTTCTACTACAAGCTTTAGCTTTCCATATTGTAAGAGGTGATAATACAAGAAATAAATGTCCAGTAAAGGTGGGCTCTAAAATGCGTACTTAGATAGCTATGTGCTCTTTCTCAACAGAAGAGATGTTTTTCACAGCAGTAAAGATGAACAGTATCGAAAAGTCTCATAGCTCTTCTCGTATGCATTTTAAAGCTCGTGTTTACTGAACTTTGTTTCATTGTGTAATTTTTACTGTATGTGGTTGCGTCATTAGTTATGGTACAACACTGCTCTGCAAAACTTACTGTAAGTCCGAAGTGAATGAAGTAACTTAACATGTTAACTACTCTGTGGATACGAATAAAAGTGTGCAAGCATGAAGCCAGATGTCTCCTAGTCGTTCACTGAGAGTGAACGTTACATGACGTGAGATCAAGATTTTAAGTTTCTCGCTGTCCTGTTACTTCTCATTACCTTCATCTGTCTTCGATTTACTCTCAATATATACTCTGTACTCGTTAGACTGTTCATTCCATTCAGAAGATCACGTAATTCTTCTAATCCTATGAATGTGTCTTGATTTTTCTTTAGTCTTGCTTTCATTATTAAACGCAACGTCAGAATTGCCTATCACGTGCCTTTACCTTTCCTAAAGCCGAACTGGTCATCAGCTAGAATTTTCTTTTCCATTCTTTGATATAATATTCTTGTCACAAACGTAGATGCATAAGCTGTTAAGCTGATTGTGCGATAATTTTCGCACTTGACAGCTCTTGCCGTCTTCGGAATTATGTGAATGATGTTTTTCAGGAAGTCAGATGATATGGCGCCAGACTCATACATTCTACACACCAACGTGAATAGTCGTTTTGTGACCACTTCCCTCAACGATTTTAGAAATTCTGAAGGAATGTTACCAATCTTGCCATATTGGATCTTCAGTCCTCCAAAGCTCTGTTAAATTCTGATTCTAATACCAGGTCCCCTATCTCTTCTAAGTCCACTCCTGTTTCTTCTTCTATCACATCAGTCAAATCTTCCCTCTCATAGAGGCTTTCAATATATTTTTTCCACCTATCCGCTCTCTCGTCTGCATTTAACAGTGGAAATCCCGTTGAACTCTTGATATTATCATCCTTCCTTTTAATGTCAGAGAATATTGTTTTGACTTTCCTATATGCTGAATCAGTCCTACCGACATTTCTTTTTCAGTTTCTACACATTTTTCGTGAAACTATTTCGTCTTAGCTCCCCTGCAATTACTATTTATTTCACATCTCAGCGATGTTTTAGAGATGTCCATTCCTCTTCAGCTGTACTGCCTACTGACCTATTCCTTATTTCTGCATCAATAGCCTTAGAGAACTTCAAACGTATTTCTTCATTCCCTTGTACTTCCGTATCCCACTTCGTTACGTATTGATCCTTCCTGAATAATGTCTTAAACTTCAGCCTCTTCTTTATCACTACTATATTGTGATCTGAGTCTATATCTGCTCCTGGTTACATCTTATAATCCGGTATCCGATTTAGGAATCTGTGTCTGACCATAATGTAATCTAATTGAACTGTTCTCGTATCACCCTGTCTTTTCCTAATATACCCCTTCGTCTTGTGATTCTTGAACAGGGTATTCGCTATTACTAGCTGAAACCTGTTACAGAACTCAATTAGTCTTTCTCCTCTCTCATTACTTGTTTCAAGCCCATATTCTCCTTTAACCTTTTCTTCTGCTCCTTCCCCTACAACTGCATTCCAGTCCTCCATTATTATTAGATTTTCTTCCACGTTTACATACTGTGTTACCCTTTCAGTATCCTCGTACACTTTCTCTATCTTCTCATCTTCAGTTTGCGACGTCGGCATGTATACCTGAATTATCGATGTCGGTGTTGGTTTTCTGTCGATTCTGATAAGAATAACCCCATCACTGAACTGTTCAAAGTAAGATATTCTCTGCAGTACATTCCTATTTATAACGAATCCTACTTGCGTTATACCATTTTCTGCTTCCGTTGATAATACCCTGTACTCATCAGACCAGAAATCCTTGGCATCTTTGCACTTCATTTCACCGACCCGTACTGTATCTATACTGCGCCTTTGCATTTCTCTTTTCCGATTTTCTAGTTTTCCTACCACGTTCAAGCTTCTGACATTCCACGCGCCGACTCGTAGAATGTTACTAATTCGTTGATTATTCTATTTTTTCCTCTTAGTAAACTTACTTTTGGCATTTACTTCCCGAGATCCGAGTGGGGGACTATTCCGGAATCTTTTGCTAAAGGAGAGATCATCATGACACTTCTTCAATTACAGGACACCGTGGTCTTGCCGTAGTGTCCTTAATTCATAACCAAAACGTCTTCGGTCCCGGGTTAGAATCTAGCTGGCGCTGTGGCTGAGCGGTTCTAGGCGCTTCAGTCGGGAACCGCGCTGCTGCTACGGTCGCAGGTTCGAATCCTGCCTCGGGCATGAATGTGTGTGATGTCCTTAGGTTAGTTACGTTCAAGTAGTTCTAAGTCCAGGGGACTGATGACCTCAGACGTTAAGTCCCATTGTGCTTGGAGCCATTTGAAGCATTAATAATTCCGGCACGGTAGCTCAGCGTGTTGGGTCAGTGGGCTGCGTACTTTTTGTAATAAAAAAAACTAAGTCAAGGAATTAACGATCAACTTGAATGGATTTCTTGTGACGTCCGCCCAGACCAAACGCAACGAACTATATCGAACAAAATGAAAAGAAAGAAAAAAAATCCCACCGCTGCTTAAATTTTAACTAGTAATCAGCATTGGCGGTAGAAGACTTCCAGTCACCCTCATTGTACCAACAGCTTTGTCAAAGAGATGGGAGGTACGGACAGAGAGTCAAGGCACTCTCTTGCCCTAGAGGTAGGAAAGTGCCCCTGAAGGCGGAAGAATCAATAAAGATCCACGGCATCAGGACGCAGAAGGCAGTGGAAACCACTGCATTAAAGACACGTAACGTGTATTTACAGGACATGTGGCATTTAACTGAAGAAGGCTGAACATTACTAGACCTTATTTGATATTTTTAAACGTATTATGAAAAGAAGTCATACAAGGGAATTGCATATCTAAATCTAGATCTTACCGTCGGAAGTGATTGGATTACATCACAAGCTGCTATCGCTAAAGTTTCTGATGGAACTGTTGGGATTAGTACTAACTTATCCCTTTTAAGAGGTCAATTACTGCATTTTTATCCTTCAGAAAATCCCAACCCCAGGTGCATTAATAAGTTAGTGCAGGAGCTAACGAGAAGGTGCTTGCTTAATAGTCTTTCCCCTTGTGGAACAAATGCTACCTGCACCTGAGACTTCCCAGGAATGGAATGAGCACTCAACGCTCCTGAAAGCCTACTGTTTTAGACTGGCAACACAGGTAATTTTTGGTGCTTAATAGTCTTTCCCCTTGTGCAACAAATGCTACCTGCACCTGAGACTTCCCAGGAACGGAATGAGCACTCTACGCACCTGAAAGCCTACTGTTTTAGTCTGGCAACACAGGCATTTTTTTTTTTACTGTTCAGTTATTTAAACAGACAAACGCTCATAACACTAAAAGTCGCTACAACGCAGAGCAGGATATTTACGGGTTCGTTCTCTATTAAATTTTCGATCATTGTCTGTACCATTTTATTAGGTTTTATTGTACGTCCACTCGGATTTCGCAGTAATTGCTTTCGAATGACCATCCTTCGTTGTATCATAGCACTCTTACTTCTAACGACGTATCGAATTCTTCTTTACGACCAGCCACTTCCGGAAGGCGTAGAGAGACTGGCTCTAGTTTGTTGATTCAATTGCCCTGTCATTATTCCGTTCCTCTACAAACAACACTCGTGCCTTATCGTTCTGAACCGCACATTCATGGTCTTGATTACACGGCCTATTTTTTTTGTCTATTATTTGAAGTGGCATGTATTGCCCTGACGTCTCTAATACGTTTGCAGACGCTGTCCACGGAACGGCCAGTTTGTTATTTCATTAGAAGTGTGCCATGTTATTATTGTCCGGTGGCATAATACGATCGTTATATTTTCGCTTTCGTGTGTAGTTGAATGAACCTCTATTACTGTCATTCAGTCTGTATTCATAATGCCTATTATTAGTATTGCGCATAGCACAGTTATTATTACCGTAACCTGTCTGGTGATCACGTGAATTGGACGTTATATTTCCCGAATGATCGCCGTTACACTGATTACTACTGTAGTACTCTCGCTTATTCGTATTACCACTAAAATATGGCGATTTTCAGTTGCGAAGGGGTTTCATTGCGACAATTACCGTGGTATACAATGTACGGATCCGCATTATATATCTGATTCCCGAACTGCCTAGCGTCTTGGATTACATCTGGCGATTCTATTACTGAAAGGAATTTATCTGAGTCGTTTTTCTTTCTGGTGTAAATATAGATTCTGTATCAGTCGTCTCTCTTACCAATCTACTCCTTTCCTCTTCAAAATATCCATCAGCGTGTTCCACTGAACTCTCTCAAAAGCCTTTTCCAAATCTATAAAACCAGCATAGATTTCTCTACTTTTTTTCCATATATCGTTTCCCTATAGTTCTTAACAGGCCAATAGCATCTCGTGTTCCTTTTCCTCTTCTAAATCCTAACTGCTCCTCTCCAATCCCTCTATCCAGCTTTGTTGATAGCCGCTAGTAAATTCCAAACCCGCGATTTTTTCCGTGGGGATAATACTGTAGTGGCAGGAGGTAGATGTCTAGATGACCGGCGAAGCCAGTAATATGCGTACGATAACCGCTGAAATTTCCGTAATTTATAGTTGCAAATGACGAGTCCGTAGCGCAGGCGAACGCCCCATGTCAATTGCATTGTACAGTTCATCGTTCAGACATGACATCACACGTGCTGAACTGCTCAGTTAAATTGAAGATACGCAGGCTACTGATGGTATTGGGAATAATAAACAATTTTCGAACCGCTTCTCAGAAAGAGTGATAGAAGCAACACAGCTGCAAGCACACACACACACGCACGCACGCACGCACGCACGCACACAATCACTCACATACTGAAGCAAATAGGAATACACACTGTGCTGTACCTATTCCCACCAACCAGTGTCACTTTATCTTCACGAACACCGCACGTATTACCAGAACGGAAATGAAAGGAAACAAAAATCAATATCGCCTTCATATGAATAATATGGATTTTGACTTGAGGAGGTAACTGAGCTGAAAGTGTTGTGCCCCTGTGTGACGTAAATCGAAGCACAGTGGAAGCACCTGTTCACTTACCAATTGCCTATAAACTTTGCAAGAGATTCTCGCTGCAGACGAGAGGGCAGCCTGTAAAGATCACGGTGATTGCATCTAGCGCCACTGAAGAGGAGAAAGTGATGGAGTGACCGACGTGGAGCCACGCTGTGACCGCGCAGCGATGAACACGACTGGGGCAGCAAAAGCAGAACACAAGCCACGGCCGTTGAAGCCGCCCCACTGCTGACAGTGCGCCCCGTGGGCTGACGAGGGACTGGACTGCCCCGAGACCGTAGAGTTTGGAGGACAATAGAACGAGCCCGCTGCAGTCTGCAGTGCCCTCAAGAGACCTCTGGTCGGTCTCTTTGTCTTGTGTCTGCAGAATTCTAGGCGTGGGTGTGCTCAGGGCATTGTGCTGTGTTGTCTAGTAGGTAAACCGAGCGAGGTGGCGCAGTGGTTAGCACACTGGACTCGCATTCGGGAGGACGACGGTTCAATCCCGTCTCCGGCCATCCTGATTTAGGTTTTCCGTGATTTCCCTAAATCGCTTCAGGCAAATGCCGGGATGGTTCCTTTGAAAGGGCACGGCCGATTTCCTTCCCCATCCTTTCCTCACTCGAGCTTACGCTCCATCTCTAATGACCTGGTTGTCGACGGGACGTTAAACACTAATGTCCTCCTCCTCCCCCTCTAGTAGGTAATATACGCCGAGTAAATCTCTTCCTACAAATAGTTTTAATTCACAAACGTCTATCTTATCAACGGTTTCCCTGAATCAACTAAAGGCGATACTCCACAGTGGTCTGATGAATAAGGATTGCATACACGAAGTACTTAATGATATTGGGGGCACTTCTGCGTAAAGTAGAACTGAACATGAGACGTCGTGAGTAAAAAACGAGGCGGGGGGTATTGTGCTGTGAGTAGGGAAGCACTAATAGCAGAATGGTTCGGTCCGACGAACTCAGTGACTTCGAACGTGGAATGGTCATTGGATGTCACCTGAGTTACAAATCCATAAGTGACAATTCATCCGCCCTAAACGATTTTGGTGATGTGGGTGGAAGATGTGAGTGGAAGTGGAAACGTGAATGAACAGCCACAGCCATCTCAACACCAGGGAGACGTGATATATTGACGAATAATGGCAGAGCATTGCGGAAGATGATCGAAGAAGATCGCACGAAATTAGCGGAAGGACTAACCCACGAGTTCCAGAGCGCTAACTACGGTCCAGCTAACACAACAACTCTGGGTAGTTAAAACGAATGAAGTGCAACGGTCGAATAGCTTCTCATAAGACACACACTTCTGTATGGATACGATTCTTGAGGTGATCTGAACACCATCATCATTGGAAGGCAGATGACGGGGAACGAGTGACTTGGCGTAATAAATCATCCAACAGCAAAATATCACTCCATACCCACGGGCAATCCGATGGAAGTTTTGCTGACTTCATGTGTAGTGCCAACAGTGAAGTACGGAGGAAGCTGTGTTACGGCATTGGGGCGCTTTCCAAGGTTACAGCGTGATTCCCTTATTGTGCTTAAGAAAACCCTCAACAATTTCCATTATAGTAATAACTATTATAATACTTTACATGACCGTGTACTGCACACAGTAGATTATATCAGCATTACAATGATACATTTCAAAAAGCAACATCCTTCTAAAGGCTACAAAATTTCTGAAATGGAATGGTTTGCCAAGATTCCCGACGTGGATCCGATTCAGCACCCTAGGGATGAGCAAGAAATGCCACTTTGCTCCAGATTTCAGCGTGCCACGGCACTACCTTCTCAGGTTTTGGGTATGGAACGTGCTATCACTCCTCCACAGATATTAAGACACCTATGTGAAAGTTTCCCCAGTTAGGTCAGGCCGTGCAAGTGGCGAAGGGTTGACACACTACATATTAATGTCTCCTAATAGGTGTGCACACTTGGCCTTGGAGTAGCATCGGTCCCGGTTTCGAAACTCATCACTGCTTAAATATTGATTAATAATCAGGCTTTCGGAATAAGTAGTCATCCTCATTCTGCCAACGGCCTTGCCAAAGAGACTGGAAGAGCAGACAGAGCTCCATGAAACTCTCTTGTCCCTGAGTTGGGAAACTGCTCCCAAAGACGGAAGAGCCAGCGATGATCAACGGCATGAGGATGGAGAGGGCAACGTAAATCACTCTAGTAAAGCACATAACGTGACTCCACAGTACATGTGGCCGGTAACTGAAAAAGTGTCATGATGATCTCTGCATTGGCAAAAGATTCCGAAGTGGACTCCGATTCGGCCTCTGAGAAGGGACTGCCAAAGGGGTGGTGACCATGAGAAAACTAGTGAATAATGATCGAAAGTATGAAGTACAGGTTGTCGAATTGTCATAATCTCGAAATGGTAGTGAAACAAGAAAATATGAGAAAACAAACATAAAAACTCAATCTACATCAGTAGGGGTCAGAGAAGCGAAATGGAAAGCAGACAAGGTATTCTGGTAAGATGAGTATAGGCAGAGAGTGTGTAACTGTGAACAGTTCAGTGACAGTGTTGTTCTTATCAGTTTCAACAGCAAACCCACACCGATAACGATAGTTCAGGTTTACATGCCGACGTCGCAAGCTGAAGATGAAAAAATAGAGAAAGTATATGAGGATATTGAGAGAATACATAAAGGGAGATGAAAATCTAATAGTCCTCAAGGGACTGAAATGCAGTTGTAGGAGAAGGACTATAAGAAATTGATAGGAGAATATGGCCTTGGGACAACGAATCACAGAGGAGAAAGACTAATTAAACTCCTTAATGAGTTTCAGGTGGTAATAGCGAATACTCTGTACAAGAATCATAAGAGGAAGAGGTATACTTGGAAAAGGTCTATTGGTAAGGAAAAATTTCAGTTAGATTATATCATGAACAGACAGAGATTCTGAAATCGGATAAAACTCAGATCACAACGTACTAGTGATGGAGAGTAGGTTGAAATTTAAGAGATTAATCACGAAGAATCAATACCAAAAGATGTGGGATACGGAAGTACTAAAGAATGACGAGATAGTTTGAAGTTCTCTAAGACTATAGATACAGTAATAAGGAGTAGTTGAGTAGGCACTACAGTTGAAGAGCAATGGACATCTCTAAAAAGAGAGACTACTGAAGTTGAAAAGAGAAACATAGGTCTACAAAGAAGGTAACTGCAAAGAAACCATGAGTAACAGAAGAAATACTTCACTTGACTGATGTAAGAAGGGAATGCAAAAATGTTCTCGGAAATTCGAGAAGGAAAGACAAGTTTCTGAGCAATGAAATCAATAGGAAGCCCAGGGAAACCAAGAGGAAATGGCTGCATGAAATATGTGAAGAACTCAAAAAAGAAATGATTTTAAAAAGGACTTACTCAACACGTGGGAGAGTGAAAATAACTTTCTGTGAAACTAAAAGCAAGCGTGGTAACATTACGAGTGCAATGGGAATTTCACTGTTAAATGCAGAAGAGAAAGCCGGTAGGTGGAATGGGTACACTGAATTCGTCTATGAGAGGGAAATGTCTGTGCGTTGGTATAAGAAGAAGCCGGAGTCGATTTAGAACAGATAAGAGATCCAGTATTAGAAACAGAATTTAAGAGATCTTTGAAAGACGTAAGATCAAGCAAAGCAGAAGATATAGATAACATTCAATGAGAATATCTCATATCGTTGGGAAAGCGGCAATAAAATGACTACTCGCGTAGTCGTGTAGAAAGTATGAGTTCGGGGACATGTCATCTGACTTCCGAAAAAATATGTTAACAACTCATGCATGCACATTTCTGACAAGAATAATATACAGAAGAATGGAAAGACAATTGAGGATGTGTTAGATGACGATCCGTTTGAAAAACAACTGAGAGACAATTCTGACGTTGTGGCCGATAATGGAAACAAGACTAGAACAAAATCAACGTACGTTCATAGGATTTGCCAACCTGGACAAAGCGTTCGATAATGTAAAATTGTGCGAGATCTTCTTGCTTCAGAGAAGTACAAGGATAGGCTGGAGGATGATATACAATATGTATAAGAGAAAGAGGGAGTAATGAGAACGGTCGACGGAGAACGAAGTGCCCGTATTAAGAAGGGTGTAAGACAGAGATGCAGTCTTTCGCACCTACTGTTCAATCCGTATATCGAAGAAGAAATTATGTAAATAAACTACAGGATCAGGAGTAGAATTAAAATTCAAGGTGAAAGAATATCAGTGACACGATTTGATGAAGACATTGCTATCCTGAGTGAAGGTGAAGAGTTACGTGATAAGCTGAATGGAATGATTAGTCTAATGGTGTAGAATATGGATTGAGAGCAAATCGAAGGAGACGAAAGTAATGATTAGTAGCAAAAATGAGAACAGCGAGAAACTTAACAGCAGGATTGATGGTGACAAAATAGATGAAGTTAAGGAATTCAGCTGCCTAGGCAGCAAAATAACCAACATCGGACGGAGCAAGGAGGAAATGGACAGCAGACTAGTACTGCCAAACGGCATTCCTTGGCTAGATAAGTCTGCTAGTATCAAACGTAAGCCTTAATGTGAGGAAGAATTTTTTGAGCATTTACGTTTGGAACACAGCACACAGAAAGTGAAACATGGACTGTAGTAAAACCGGAAAAGAAGAGAATCGAAGTATTTGATGCTACAGACGAATGCTGAAAATTAGGTCGAGTGATAAGCTATGGGATGAGGAGGCTTTGGTCAAAATCGAACAGGGTAGAAATGTCTTTAAAGCACTGACAAAGAGAAGGGACTGCCTGATAGAACGTCTCTCACGACATCCAGGAGGGAGCTACAGAGGACTTTTGATCAGGTAATGGTTACTATATTGTATTGTGACTGTGCGTCATATTCGCTGTTAAAGCTAGTTCCGCGACACTATATGACCACTTGCTACCGTCATGAGGTACGCCGAGTTGAATTACATTGTTTTAAGAAATTTAGCTATAAATCTTGTTTCCACGATAGGGACATTCTTTCGTTGCCTGCACCTTTACTATGAGGCATACTGTTATCTTAGTTTTTTTATTATAGATAAATACACTGAGGTGACAAAAATAATGAGAAACCTAATATCGTGGCGAACCTCCTTTTGCCCGACATAGTGCAGCATGTCGACGTGGCATGGACTCAAAAAGTCGCTGGAAGTCCCCTGAAGAAATATTGAGCCATGCTGCCGCTATAGCTGTCCGTAATTGCGAAAGTGCTGTTGGTGAAGAATTTCTTACGCGAACTGACCTCTTGATAACGTCCCAGAAATGTTCGATGCGACTGAAACCGGAAGATCTGTGTGACCAAATCATTCGCTCGAATTTTCTAGATGAAGCGTCTCTGCATGCCTCTCTTCATGATTTTGTACAAGATTTAATTTAATGTCCCCATCTATGGCACCTCAATTCTCGGCGCAAACTATCAACTACATAAAAAGAGACTCAAGTGGCCGCAATGTATATTACCTTTATATCACTACGACTTCGGTAACTATCGGAACCCAACACGCATGTTCAATACATTTATGTGCAATATGTCAGTATACACTTCCTTTCGTCTTTTCACCTCATCAATGAAAAGCATGAATGAGAGTATGTAAGATAAATTTCAGTTTGTATGTCTGTGGGAGTGAAACTAGTGTGTTATTGTGTCAAAATAGCCAACCCTATAAGGCACGTGCCAGGTAGCAAAGAGGTTTCTTTTCGCCTTGGTCGAAGCTCTTATATAGGTTGGAGCGCTCTGGGCAGTTACGGAGGATCGGGACGCTTGAGTTCCAAAACATTTCGCTCGGCAGCGTTCCGGGAGACGCGAGACGGGCGACACCGACTAAGTGTGAGTGGACCTATTCATATTATTTTCGTAGATTTCAGCTCCAGTCAAAACTAACTTCTTGCTCTCACCGGTCATTGCTCGTTGGGCAGTATGCGGAATTTTTGTTGATAATTTTGGAACATTACAACCAGTTGCACTTAGCTATGGAGGCAAACCGTTGTTCTGCTCTACCCTTGTTCAGATATGTGGACACGTGATGTATCTTCTCATTTCTGTGTGATTTTGTTCTTGTGTGATCGCACGATTATAGTACACTACTGGCCATTAAAATTGCTACAGCAAGAAGAAATGCAGCTGATAAACGGGTTTTCATTCGACAAATATATTATACTAGAACTGACATGTGATTACATTTTCACGCAATTTTGGTGCGTAGTTCCTGAGAAATCAATACCCAGAACAACCACCTCTGGCCGTAATAACGGCCTTGATACGCCTGGGCTTTGAGTCAAAAAGAGCTTGGATGGTGGGTACAGGTACAGCTGCCCATGAAGCTTCAACACGAGTAGTGACTGGCGTATTGTGACGAGTTAGGTGCTCGGCCACCATTGACCAGACTTTTCAGTTGGTGAGAGATCTGGAGAATGTGCTGGCCAGGGCAGCAGTCGAACCTTTTCTGTATCCAGAAAGCCCCGTACAGAAGCTGCAACATGCGGTCGTGCATTATCCTGCTGAAATGTAGGGTTTCGCAGGGATCGAATGAAGGGTAGAGCCACTGGTCGTAACACATCTGAAATGTAACGTCCACCGTTCAGAATGCCGTCAATGCGAACAAGACGTGACCGAGACGTGTAACCAATGGCACCCCATACCATCACGTCGGGTGATACGCCAGTATGGAGATGACGAATACACGCTTCCAATGTGCGTTCACCGCGATGTCGCCAAACACGGATGTGACCATCATGATGCTTTAAACACAACCTGGATTCATTCTAAAAATGAAGTTTGCCATTCGTGCACCCAGATTCGTCGTTGAGTACACCAGCGCAGGTGCTCCTGTCTGTGATGCAGCGTCAAGGGTAACCGCAGTCATGGTCTCCGAGCTGATAGTCCATGCTGCTGTGAACGTCGTCGAACTGTTCGTGCAGATGATTGTTGTCTTGCAAACGTCCCCATCTGTTGACTCAGGGATCGAGACGTGGCCGCACGATCCGTTACAGCCATGCGGATAAGATACCTGTCATCTCGACTGCTAGTGATACTAGGCTATTTCGTCGAGCGAACGGTTGTACATGATTGGTAAGTATGGACTAATGCGTCAGCATCCTCTGAAAGAAACCTAACTGGTATACAGTCTGGACCAGAAGACTCGCTTTCATTAAGGGATTTAATTTACTTCTACGTTACTCATGTTGGCACCTGTTCTCGATTCGAATTCTGGAATATTTACTTCGTCTTCTTTCTTGAAGGCATTTCGGAAGGCTGTGTTTAGTAACTCTGCTTTGGCAACACTGTCTTCGATAGTGTCTCCATTGCTATCGCGCAGAGAAAGGATTGATTGTTTATTGCCGCTAACATACTTTACATACGACCAGAATCTCTTCGCATTTTCTGCCAGGTTTCTAGACAAAGTTTAGTTGTGGGAACTGTTATAAGCATCTCGCATTGAAGTCCATGCCAAATTTAGAGCTTCTGTAAAAGTTTCCAAACTTGGGGATTTTGCGTCTGTTTAAATTTGGCATGATTGTTTCGCTGTTTTTGCAACAGTGTTCTAACCCGTTTTGTGTACCAAGGAGGATTAGCTCCATCGTTTGTTGATTTATTTGGTGTAAAATTCTCAATTGTTGCCACATCTGGTCTACACTTATATTATTAATTTGGAATGAGTGGACACTGTCTCTCGAAAAGGCATCAAGTGAAATTTTAATTTCGAACCAAGATGTGGCTCCGTTTGCAAACCCACATCGAGTAGGCCACAGAAATGTGTACCCAGAATATGCTACCACCCCTGAGTCAAACTTGTAATCTATATGGCAGCTCTGCGCTTCGGTTGGCCGCTGCCTCAGCTCACTGGAACACAGACCAGACCCGACAACAGGTGGCCAAAGGGCATTTCTTAACTTAAATATTCAAGACCGACCAGTAAATTAACACTATAAAATCAAGGCGAAACAACTAATTTCACTCGCAGGTCCTCTCTTTAAGTGGAACAGTACCAGATAAACAAACGCTAAGAGTGGGAAATGAACGGGCTCACGAGAACCGACACTCACTAGAACTTAATGACACACACATTGACCACCTTAAGTGGGCATGCAAAGCTCAACACCTTAACCTTTAGCAATAAAAACTCAGATCACCAGCAGAGGACATATTGACACGGATTAACCGATATCGTAAACAAATTAAACACTTCCTAATAATAGCTAATGAACAAACATTCTGCAAATACATCAATATTACGCGGAAGCAGAGCACACGCTTAGTAAGAGGCATCAAATGGTATCGAATACACATAACATCACGCGTCCGGCAACGTCTTACTGTACCAAGAGCGATCACAATCACAGTTAACTAAGCGCTCTTATTAATTAGAGTACTAACTAGGTGTCTTGGTGCTGGAGCGATTTTGTGGAGATGTCAAACCAGCACTTCGCAAGACCTCAATAGCGTGTTCCTCCAAGGAAGCGGGCACGTCCACAGTTCACGAGGTTGCTGGAGAATGCGCAGCGCCGGCCGACTCCCGCCGCCTCCAGTATAACCGTCGCCTGGCCGCAGGCACGCCGTCTTCGCTTGTGCTCGCCAGCCAATCGCTGACTCGCGCACCGCCGCCTTGCGTTGCCAGAGCGTTGTTCCCCTTTACTCACGGTCGGCACTCCCTTACTTCCCGAGCCGGCCCAAGCCCCAAGACAAAGCTCTGTACTAGGAAATCGATCGTACTCATGTGAAAGATATAACTGGCGCCGGTCCCGCCACGTCTCAACATATTTACGTATTCCCTCGCAAACTTCCATTTTTACTTGCTACTGGTATCCGTTGCGCAACAGATAAATATGCCCAAGTTATTTATTTAATATTAATTCAACTACCACAAATGAGTAAATGCGGCAACTCAGTTCATTCAGCATCAAGGGTTTTTCTTTGACATTTATGTTGGTACTCGCTTCCCACTTTCCATGTTGATAGACACCGCTTTTCTCACCTTCTTCACGAACACCGATCCCAAACGTAATCCGTCGCTTATAGGTACCCTTGACACGAGGTTTTTCAAACCAATCACGAACAGTTGTGTTCCGGTGACATGTGACATTGTCATCCGTAAAGAGGCCATCGTTGTTCGGGTTCATTACTTACATGACTGCTTACAAAATGTCTCCAAGAAGCCGAACCTGATGAGGATCCTGTTCATTACATGTTAATACAGCCCACACCACTATGGAGCCACCGTCAGCTTGAGCAGTGCTTTGTTGAGAATTCTATACATGACGTCGTGGGGACTGCACATACTCCAACCCTACCATCAGCTCTTACCAACTGAAACAGGGCTTCATCCGAACGGGGAAATATTTTCCAGTCGTCTAGGGTCTAACCGACCCCCAGCCTAATCGCCGGCCGATGTGGCCGTGCGGTTCTAGGCGCTTCAGTCTGGAACCGCGCGACCACTACGGTCGCAGGTTCGAATCCTGCCTCGGGCATGGATGTGTGTGACGTCCTTAGGTTAGTTAGGTTTAAGTATTTCTAAGTTCTAGGGGACTGATGACCTCAGATGTTGAGTCCCATAGTGCTCAGAGCCATTTTTGAACCCAGCTTAATCCTTCGTTTATAGGTACCCTTGACACGAGGTTTTTCAAACCAATCACGAACAGTTATGTTCCGGTGACATATGACATTGTCATCCGTAAAGAGGCCATCGTTGTTCGGGTACATTACTTCCATGACTGTTTACAAAATGTCTCCAAGAAGCCGAACCTGATGAGGATCCTGTTCATTACATGTTAATACAGCCCACACCACTATGGAGCCACCGTCAGCTTGAGCAGTGCTTTGTTGAGAATTTGTATACATGACGTCGTGGGGACTGCACATACTCGAACCATACCATCAGCTCTTACCAACTGAAACAGGGCTTCATCCGAACGGGGAAAGATTTTCCAGTCGTCTAGGGTCTAACCGACCCCCAGCCTAATCGCCGGCCGATGTGGCCGTGCCGTTCTAGGCGCTTCAGTCTGGAACCGCGCGACCACGACGGTCGCAGGTTCGAATCCTGCCTCGGGCATGGATGTGTGTTATGTCCTTAGGTTAGTTAGGTTTAAGTAGTTCTTAGTTCTAGGGGACTGATGACCTCAATGTTGAGTCCCATAGTGCTCAGAGCCATTTTTTAACCCAGGTTAATCCTTCGTTTATAGGTATCCTTTACACAAGGTTTTTCAAACCAATCACGAACAGTTGTGTTCCGGTGACATATGACATTGTCATCCGTAAAGAGGCCATCGTTGTTCGGGTACATTACTTCCATGACTGCATACAAAATGTCTCCATGTAGCCGAACATGATGAGGATGCAGTTCATTATATGTTAACACAGCCCGCACCATTATGGAGCCATCGTCAGCTTGCACAATGCTTTGTTGACAATTTGTATCCATGAGTTCGTGGGGAGTGCGCCATTCTCGAACCCCGCTCTTACCAACTGAAATTGGGCCTCATCCGAACAGGCAACGATTTCCCAGTCGTATAGAATCCAACCGACATGCTCACGAACCCAGTAGAGCGCTGCAGTCGATATGGTGCCGTTATCAAGGGCACTTGCATCGGTAACCGCACTACTCTAAAGGATACGTTCGTCGTACATCCCAAATTGGTACCTGCTGTTAGTTTAGGTAGTGTTGCTTATCTGTTAACATTAGTTGCGGAACATGATAGATTTACTTCACTTTTGAGATATTGTGTTTCATATGAAAAGACCATTACGCCTCATAACTCCCAGTTCACTTCCAAACGCTTCTAGGAACAGAGGAATCTCTTTATCTAATGTCGTTACGTTGTCAAGTGGCACGTTAGATCCGTGACTGCGTGAATACCCCGAACGGGACCCTACAAACGCTTTCATAGTTGAGAGCAGTATTTTCACAGCGCATTCGTAGTCCGTAGCTCACCGGCGCAGCAGGAGAAACGGTGAAGTGAGACTCGGCAGAAGTGGTCACCGCTTCCAGCGCTGGCGGACGCGAGACGCAGGTCGCTAATTACGTCATCAGAGCGGGCGCGCAGTGTCCGCGGCCGCCTGGAAACGCAGATAAGCCGTGGAGCGTCCCGCCGGATTATGAACTGCTGGGTAAACACTCGCGGCCAGCTGCTGCGTCCCGGCTGTGTTCATTAGCGGGCGGAACGCCGCCGGTGGAAAAAACACGAGCAAAAATTTCCGGCTCCCCGGCGGCTGCTGAAAGCTCTCGACACGCACGGCATTTCCGCTACACTCGCATTTGTGTTCCATCATTCAAATACACTCGCAGACAGCTACCCTATTGCTGCGATGATTCTTCTCACTTTCTTCTCGTGAAAGTGTTATTCTAGAGAGCTTCAGAATAATTAGAAATTCATATTTTCGACAGCTATTTAAACAGAATTCATGGAAAATAGGACAAAGTAGATAACTATCGATAGGTAATGTAGCTGCAGAAGAATCTTACACCGAATGGAAGATTAGTAAATAGCAGTCTTGACAGCAAAATTATTTGTAAAATATTCGACCAGTTTCGGCCTCTATTGGTAGGCCATCTTCAGATAAGGCATCCTCCGGCTAGCGATTAAGACGCTAGGAATGGCTGTGTTGGTAACTAGAAATCAATATTACACAACATCGTCGACAGGAAAGAATTTTCCCTTCGGCTACATAGCGCTACAGCCCTGTAAAACTGACGTAGAAACGAGCTTGAAGGTTATGCAACTGCCTCTGCATAGTACTGAGTGCGAATGTAGTGAGCGCCATGGCAAAAACAGAGAAGAAGAAACTGCGAGTACAGTAGCTCTTTTGCAGTACGAAATGAAGAGGTACAGAAATGGGTCAGGGGAGGAAAGACATTAATTAAAACACATAGACCACAGAGTAGGTTAGAGGGGCGATTCGTAACACAGCCACGTACATTTAAGGAGTGCTAAGCAAAAGTAGTACGTATAATATGAAGGACAGCAGACACATGCACTACTTGTTTAGAGCCATAACTGATTTGATACATACAATTATTGGTGCATTCCTTTGATCACCTGTGAGTGAAGCCCCACATGGCACTAATTCTGTGTAATATTGGCTGCAGATAGGGCAGGATAGCAACAAACTAGTTGAAATACCGAATAGAAGATATGTATGGGGTGGTGCTCTATCGAGGATTCAGTGTCAGTAACCAACATCACGTAAGTGTCAGTAACCAACATCACATAAGTGCTACCAAGACGCCTAATAAGCAAGCCGGTGTGGAACCACGTGACCGTTACGGTCGCAGGTTCGAATCCCGTCTCGGGCTTGGATGTGTGTGATGTCCTTAGGTTAGTTAGGTTTAGGTAGTTTTAAGTTCTAGGGGACTGATGACCTCAGGAGTTCAGTCCCATTGTGCTCAAAGCAATTTTTTTATGCCTAATAAACAGCGCACATTTTTCTGTAAGACAGGGGTACTCTCTTCTGCAAGACACACGAGCAAAAATAGGCCCAGATATATCCTACTGCTGAGAGGTATTTACGGCAGCAGTTCGCTACAGCTTAGTTTCTTAGACCAGATGGTGATTCTGAAATGATTCCATGAATGAAGATTCTCCCTCGAGGAAAGCCTCCATGACATCACTGCTCTTTAAGTGTGACTTCACGATCCCGGGTGCTGCCAGCTGTGGCCTTAGTATTAGTGACCTCCTCACCAAAGAAGATGGGGACTCTGTCGTCGTGACAGACTTTGTGGGCTTGTAAGTTTGTTCTTGTTTATCTAAATGACGGACATAGACAATTTTGCTCCGTAAAGCACTTCTTCATTTAGTTTATATTTTAACAATGAGGGTCCTACAGGATTCTAATGGCAATAAAATGTGCGTTTAATGAATATAGACTCAGTGGCAATCTAACCAACATTCAGTCACAAGAAATATTATTGTTCTCTTTCAAAATGTGAATTATTTTAAGTTATGTTTTAGTCCACATCGGAATAGATGTTCTGTGAATCTCTGATAAATAAACATGTTCAGTTGTTTCTACCTGGATTTGTTTTGTATCGCCATCGACTGTCACGTCAGTGTGTGGCTACTTTTGTTATTCTAGCCTCTAGATACATGCTTGTATTAAATCAAAGTGATGTACAATTATTAATCTTGTGCGGTGAGTCGTTTGTTTTGAATTATTGACTTACAGATATGCATTCAGCATGAGTTAACTGATGTTTCTCTTTGTTACACTTTACTTTCTATAACATTTGCTCTGCTGTAATACAGCACATATATGAAGACCAAAGATGAGGAGTTATAAACAAGCAGGCTTGTTGTTGTGTGGCTACTTCACTGCCGAGTGCTCAGAAGCTGCAAAGTGCACCAGAGGAAGACGTATGTAAAACTGCGTGGTGGAACGACTGACTACAATCCCGCAAAAACACTGTTGATCAACTTTGACATTTCACCCACTGAATGACAATGCTGAATGTAAAGAAGTAATTCTTCAAGGTTGTAGGATAAGTTGCTTCTAGGAGTAGAAAAGGAAACGAAAATTTGGAAACGAGTCGGTGCTACAGCACAGTTTTACACTGTAATGTGGCGTGATCTCCTGACCTTTATTTCTTACATATTCCGACCTCACCATCATATTCTGCGTATCAAGACGTCGCATTCGAGCCCAAACTCGACAGAGTAGAGTCAGTTGTACATACTTCCAATTAATGGATATGCAGATCTAATAAATAAATCACAAGTGGAAACCAAGATTAAAAAGTCGAGTCTGGGGTACACAAACATTCAAGACACAGCAGCCACAGGATTTTTCGTTCGGCGGAGGCAACCAGCTCGCTGGAAAGTCCGTAGGAGGGTCAGTTAACACGCATCTGCGACAGCTGGCCGACCGTGCATGGGCCAAAACAGTTTTTTGCCAGAGAAAAGGGATAATGGCCTATGCGTTCGCCTTGAAATCAAAACCCACTGTATTGTTTGGGAGAGCTCCAGCATACGCATTTTTTTGACAGACCTAGTGTGCCTTTTCAGAGTTCTCACAAGTGCACAGTAAACACCTAACACACATGCTATGTATTTCCGGATTGGACGGCTTAAACGGAACGCCATTCTCCCGTTTGTAAGAGTAACACTGATTGGTGGACTATTTCTGATGCAATGAGCTGGAGAAGTGAGGGAAAGATGATATACCCTTTCGCTTTTTGCGTGGAGGGAAGTCGTTCCAGAACACTTAGTGGGAATGAGTGCACTCATGCGGGTACGCAGAGAGCGAGGAAGAAAGTCTCTACTCAGTACTGCAGTGAGAGAGCACCTGTGTCACTAGCGAGTCAGAGCGATGCTCTATATTGAATCTGTCGCGATTAAGCGTTTGTTCACTGTGTTGACCGCGGCACTTAATGTGCGGTGTGAACACAGAGTTCCAGTTAGTGCCTGTGAGTGAACATTGAGTGACATCGCGGTGGACTGGTTATCTGACCGGTGTACCACGCTAATATTTAGACTAGGGGCAGATAGGAGTCGTTGACTTCATCAAAGTGTAGTGAAAGTTCGATTGACGATGGTCAATCCAACTCACGGTATTGTGGGCTACAGCGTATGCGAGCTCCATCTTTCCTCCAGTAGAGATAACATACTTCATTCACGTCACTCCATTGCATTTCTCATGCTTTAGCCTCGACCGTACTTAGAAAACTTCAATCGGATAATTATTCAAGGTGAGTAGGCGCAGCTCCCCGCTATTCTGCGGAGTAAATAACATTCTTAAAGAAAAGGGATAAAATAGCTTACCCACACTTTGTGTATAAATGTCATTAACAGGATTCCTATCCATAAGGGTAACCTCCTATTCCGAAAAGAACCTAGAAATTTGTGTTTCAGTTTGTAAGTAAGAGTTTCACTTGATTTTCTTAAATTTTGCAATAAATAATATTTTCCGTTAGTGTAATGTTTTTCTTACACTAACTAGCGGTACTCCAGTACCCAAGTATCCCACTAGTTACGTAAGAAAATAGAATATTTTTGTGTCTCTTCCTTACAGCGGACGGTTCCAGGAGATATTTATTGCGGGAAGTTTTTCAGGCATTTCTTTTTGGTACGTTAGGCGCGTCCCTCTGACTTCTGTAGTAGTGTGGGGTGGAAATTGCTTCTTGCAGGAGCCAAAGGGTACATGTCAGATCAATCCGTTGCACAACTTGTCAACATAACACCCACACACTGACAACACTCTCGCGGTGGTGTAATACTAATTTTAGAATATGAGAAATCAAATGCCGTAGAGACGGGCGACATCAGAGTATTAAGAGCACCAACAGTACTTTGTTGTTCACAGCCATGGAGACAAACACAATTTTGCAACGAGGGGTTCCTGAAGCAGCCAGATAACATCAACAGTATTTCACACATCGCATTCTTGTCTCTCTGGCACTACTGGGTTGATCTGGGTATTGTTGTTCTCAAAATCATTCTGTCCCTGTCGCACAATTCCTTTATAGAGCGCTTAAAGTGCACGTATGGTTCACTCTGCCGCAGAGACCGTGAATAAACTTCGCACAGCTTTACGGAAGTAAATGAAAATGACCGACAGTACTTCGCCTTCTGACACAGACGCCTATGCAGTCGCCACAGCCATAAGTAACGCTCTTTGACGCACGGAACTGCAGCGTGCGCAGGCCCTGTGCTCTTCCTGTAAGCAAAACGCAGTGTTTCCTTAGCCGCGTGGAAGGAACGACGCACCTGCTGGCCTACAGTCGGCGAGTGCTCGTTCACATGACAGTGAGGGGGACCGAAACACGTTGATAGCGAGTGATACCGAATGGCTGCCACTCAATAGGCTTCGGCACGCGGATGCACAGCTCTACCCCTCACTGACTCTCTAACACACTTAACACGTCCACTGATTTATTTACCAATGTTTATCACGTTCAGACTTCCTGGCAGATTAAAACTGTGTGCCCGACCGAGACTCGAACTCGGGACCTTTGCCTTTCGCGGGCAAGTGCTCTACCATCTGAGCTACCGAAGCACGACTCACGCCCGGTCCTCACAGCTTTACTTCTGCCAGTATCTCGTCTCCTACCTTCCAAACTTTACAGAAGCTCTCCTGCGAACCTTGCAGAACTAGCACTCCTGAAAGAAAGGATGCTGCGGAGACATGGCTTAGCCACAGCCTGGGGGATGTTTTCAGAATGAGATTTTCACTCTGCAGCGGAGTGTGCGCTGATATGAAACTTCCTGGCAGATTAGAACTGTGTCCTCGACCGAGCTCGAGTCTCGGTCGGGCACACAGTTTTAATCTGCCAGGAAGTTTCATATCAGCGCACACTCCGCTGCAGAGTGGAAATCTCATTCCGGTTTATCACGTTTCTTAGAAGCTCATTTACATTAATGCTTCTCGGTGAAGCGACTTTTCATATCCCAGTGGTAACAAAAAAAGAAAACATTGCACTTGCTTCTTTATATTGTCACCTGCATTCGGACACATAAAGATGGCAATATGAAATAAAGCGGAAATATCTTTAAATGTTATTTAATGTGCACACAGCGTACAAATCACTATTACTCTTAACCATGATCTCCACCAAACCGAATGCATCTTTCAGAAACAACGCTTTCCACCTGGATTTATTTATATCACAACAGCGTTTTTGCTGTGTATACCATTTCCAAGTGACTACTCATTACGAACATATTCTTTACTCGTGTTCGACCATATTCACACATTTAATGAAAACCTTGCCGTCTGTGACAAAGGAAAATTTAGCATTCTATTGAATAATTCCTATCGCATGTAATGAATATACGGGACCATTTTTACCGCTGTGAGAGCCTCAGGTATGACATCTGCCTGTTCTCCATCACCAACAAACTGCCTGAACTCTAGTAGAATGCTTCTATGAGTTGTCCCGACATACAGATGCCACCACGGCTTAAAGCTCTCCACCCTTACCCCTTACCTCTCTCTCTCTCTCTCTCTCTCTCTCTCTCTCTTTCTTTGTAACCGTATCTGATTGATGGCAGTGAACCCATGTTGTGGTTACAGTCATGATTCAAGCAAGGAAGGCATCATTGTGTTGTTCAAGGCGCCAGAGCAGTACTTCAATATGTCAGCATGTTAATTCAGTGGTAAGTTGCTGCCACACCATCGGTAAGCCACATTGTCAACTTCGGAGCACTTGAGCCACGAAGTGATGTGCTGAGAAATGTATAAGGTTTACAGTTGCTGCAGGGTAATCCGCTACTTTCGACTCCGTTTATAGATTTACATCTGCGAATAACTTTCCATGCAGGCCACTCATTCTAGGACCAATTTGCACCATCCTTCCGTACAGTGTAACTCATGGACTTACCACATGTTTTCAACCTACCACACTTAGCCCTGCCTTGTATCCACACAATGAGTAAGGGTTTTAGACATCTGTAAATATCAGTAAAAATTTGTTGTCCATACTAAAACAGTTGCCTTGGTTTTATGATGAAATCAGAATGAGTTTGCTTACAGTTATCACTATAAACTTGTACTAGAGAATTAAAAAAATTGGGAAGTTTATTACAGATCTACAGCGAAACTGACTTCCATTATTTTGTATAAATCCCAACTGATTGCATGCTGCATTACATTTGGAAATTGAGATTGAATCATGGAAATAAATTAATTACAGGATTATAAAATGGAAATTTGGAGGGTAGAAACTGCTGAGGAAGATAGAGACGGGAATACATTCGGCAAATAAATGAAGATGAAAAGTTTGGCACAGGGAAGGAATTTGTGGAAGACTGAAACAAATAATCTGGGACGATATTACTGGGCTTAGACATCAGTCAGTAATTGGGCAAGTGGAAATGGAGACTCAATTGTCTCACTTAACATAGTCAGTTTTGCATGAAGACATGTCCGGCACACGTGAGGACAGAGCGACGCGCCGAACACCTCGTTATTTGTATGACGGTGGTTTGACAAACAGCAGCCATCGCTCTTTCAGATCCAGACAGCAAGGATTCATCCATTCAACACTGAGTGAAAATCAGTCATCACAAAGTGACGATAAACACTGATTTGTAAGCAGGGATATGACGAAGTCGACAGTTGCCTGGCATGCTTCCAAAAGTCATTCTTCTGATTCCTTTTTTCTATTGACCATCTCATGACTCTCTTTTCCATCTAAAGTTCCTCATTACTGTCTCTAGACCGTCTTTCTGCTCGACTGATTGATCCTCACTACCCATCGGACTCTCCACTGCGTGAATGAATGATAGATCTCTCACTGACTGCCTGAATGGTTGCTGGGCTGTTTCTGCTTCAAAATTTTGTTTTTGTTGCTCGTCTCGGTCACTCTGTCCCATTACTGTGCTGAATCCCCCGTCGTAGGACTGGTATGACCAATTTTTAATCCAGTCCTATGACTGATCGATTCTGCATAGCCAAGCCTCCTGATCGTCACACAGGATGAAAATCTCTGTTCTAACGGAGGCTGGTATGCTACGTGGGAACTCCCAACTCATTCCCATGTGATTCTCATTGTGGCAGCGCCCATTGCTGGCTCCAGTCTCTCTAGCGAATACTCTGGCGTGCAAAACGTAAGACGAAAGTAACTTTCTCATGATGTGTCACTGCCAAATAAATCGATGTGACTTGGGCTATACATAGAATGGACAGCAAGAGAGTAGCACAGGAGGTGATAGAAATACCCAGTGTGATGAACAAAACTACTTTCTCAAAGATAGTAATTGCACTAAAGTCATGGGGACGTACGATGTTTTCTTGAAAATTGTTGTTAACAGGGTGTGTGAACGCCACGTTCGCTAATCCACGCTCTGGAACGTGCTCTCATGCTGCCCACACGGTATGTTAGGAGTTATTGCCGTAGAGCGTTTCCTTCCTCACGATTTACAACCATTGAACGATCATTGGTCGTGAGAAAGTACTGCAATACGCCTGCCCAACGTGTCCATCATGTACAGAGTGGGAGAATAGGAAGACATTACGTATTCCCTTCTCTCACCCTAAGAGGGTACTTAACGCATCCAGAAACATTGTCGAAGGTCATCGATTTGGTGGCCCAGATATTAAGGCGTACGGAGGCCTAATGTTGCATAGGCGCTCACCACATCTCTGAATACGGTACACTCGCCGGTCAATGTTATTGCTAAACTGTACTCCCTCCCCATGTTCTTTTCACAGGTACGTTCAGCCCTGATTCAGGTTTCTTTGATGACAATGCGCGACCGCATTTAACTGAGGAAATGAAAGAGCCTGCCATTTGCCTGGACTTAAAATCCCAGTAAGTATTTGTGGGATGCATTGGAGAGACCTATTGTAGCGTGTGCACATGCACCTTCAATCACCCATCAGCTGACAAACGCGCTGGTGCGCTAGCCGAGGAATGGAACGACTTACAACAAGAACCCTCTGCTCAGCATAAGAATACGTTGTAGAGAGTGTCATGCCGTCTGTGATGATCAGAAACCCTATTACGAAACAAGGTCAAAATTTATAATGTCCCGAGGACCATTATAAACGATGATAAGTTTCTTGTAAGTAAGAGGTACGTTTCGAAAGTAAGTTTCGTCATTTATTTTTGAAAGAGAAGATATACACCAGGTGGCACAAACGCTATTTGTATACTCGTCCGGAATCGCGCGACTGCTACGGTCGCAGTTTCGAATCCTACCTCGTGCATGGATGTGTGTGATGTCCTTAGGTTGGGTAGGTTTAAGTAGTTCTAAGTTCTAGGGGGCTGATGACCTCAAATGTTAAGTCCCATAATGCTCAGAGCCATTTTTTATCCTCGTCCGTCGCTGTTTTCACGTCGGAATGGGTGTCAGCAGAGGCCGAATGACTCATGCGTTAGTCGAGGTCATTCAAGTACAAACCACGATGGCAGACGCTCACGTACTGACACGGATCTCAAGAGTGCAAAAATGGGTATCAGCCTCGATCAATTAATATGATATGCGTGATCGGGAAATGAGTCTCGATCCAAAATCATCGCAGGCGATAAGACATGCGTACACCTCAAAGACATGGATGCATCCCAGATCATGAGTGAGGAAAAAATGCACACTCAGGAAAGGTGATGGCCACATTGTTCTATTACGCAAAGAAGGATTTTTCTTGATTTCCTACAGCAAGGCGCCATCAATGTGACATGCTACTGTGACAACCTCACGAAACTCAGGTCCGCCAAACGACGGAAGGTGTTGTGCTTTTCGACGGCAACGCAAAAACAAACACAACGAGACTCACGCAAGATAAGATTCGTCGCTTCGTATGGGAGAGATTGGATCACGCGGTCCCCTACAGCCCCATGTTGCTCCAATGGACTTTCACCTCTTCCCTTTATTGAAAGCCTCGCTCTCGGGACGTCACTTCCAAACTAGTGCTGAGCTGGAGCAAGTATGGCGACAGTTCTTTGTGTCGTGTGGCCTCGAGTTTCACCACAGTGGTATCTGGAAACTGATTGCTCGCTACGACATATGTATCAATCTCGGTGGCGACTATGTCGAAAAATAGTGCATGGTATGTAGTTGACAATGCCAGGTGCTTCTGATTTCGGCAATAACGTTTCCGTATGAAAAGCAATGACGAAATTTACTCTCGAAAGTCCCTCGTATTTCCTTTGAATAAAAGTGTCATTCTGACGTCCTCCTTGCGCATTTTCTTCAATTACCTTCTGTACTACACTGTACCAGTTATTTATACGTGTGGTCCTAATTCCATTGTGTTACTTACTGTCACTTCTTCGTCGGTAAGTTTTTCGTACTAGTGTAGTTTCAGGTGTTTGTCTGCAATTGTAATCTGTCGAAGGAGTAGCCCTACCACTACAGACCCACTTGTTTGTATCGAGATTGCTCCGTATAAGTTTCTATATGTGCTTGTGAATCGTCGGCACCGCTCTTGCTGTCCACCAAACTTAAAATAGGGCAATCCCTTTGACAAAGACGCAGACACCAGTTGGACGGTACCCGTCAGGCATTTGGAAAGTCGGAGCCACTGCGTGTGGCTCAAATGTTCCTTCGTCCACAGCGCCCGGCAGTGAAACATTGCAGTACACTAACTGGAACCGACAACGACAGTTCAAGGAGAGATGCGACATCGCAATCCGAAGATGCATAGATATAGAAAGTATATGAGGATACTGGACGGGTAATGTTACACATTGTGGGACTCACTCACTATCCCTATTCATTTGATAGTAATCAACAAGCAAATCACAAAAACAACATTGAAATAATGAGCCAAAACACCCTAACTGCCCACTAGGAGACTAAATGCCAGCAAGTGGCTCTGTGGGAACGTGATTCCGTGGGGGAAATATTCAAGCGGATCAGAGACGAAAGGGGTATTACTCTTGCAACGATGGTGGCTGCAAATGGGGAAATCGAATGACCCAAGCGCTTGCGACGAGTTTCTCGGTAGCTGCGAGGTTGGTCGACTCAACGCGCAATGTTATCGTGAGCATCTATGGAAAGAGGTTGATGCACTGTTGATGAAATTCTGTTGGGTTCTCAGCCATCCGACAGCATGTTAAGACCGCGACGTTTCAATTACTGAAGCGTCGAGATTTTGTGGAAGCCGTCCTACTTATATTCCTACTTATATCTGGGATGTGCCCCCTTCCAGCTGGTTTCGGGAGGCTGGAAACAGAGATCACGGACTATGTGGCGGGGTAGGGGGGCGGTGAAGTCATGGTGGTAAGGGTGGTAGACCGCATGTCAGACCACTATGGCCCTGTCTCGGGAAGAGGATGGTGGTGGGAGCGCTCTCAACGAATTGCCATTATCGCTGGATTCCATTCCAGTTGGTATGCTCCGTCTATGTTTACAAGGTTCTCGTGAATCCGAATTTTGTTTGACACCTGCATCACGCTGCCGGTGACTCGGCAGAACACCTTGCTGATCTCGGAGTTAAACAATGTACTGTGTTTCTTGTTGCTGTGACCTGCTGTCGCCGATTTCTCCGTCTGTCCAGCCGCATATGCCTGGCAGTAGCTCGCAGAGTTTAGAAATACATCGCTGAATCTGTCCAACATACTGGTGAACGCATTCCCAGGCGATGCTGTAAATTTCTGGGACAATGAGTGTAAGTGGGTCTTTCGCAGAGGCAACGCACTCTTCCGTTTTAGGCTGTTTTCGGGAGACGGTTTTTACGTGCGATTTTTCCAGAAGGCCTCCAGCTTTGGTTGATAGCACTCCCGAATACCGGAAAAGCGTGTTTTATTGTCTTCTTCTCCCTCTTCCCTATTTTCCGCGACCTTTCTCGTCTTGAACGCCCTCGTGATTTGTGCTTCGCTGTACCCATTTCTGTGAAATACCTCTTCAGATGCTGCAGTTCGTCTGAGAGGCTTTTTTCATCACAGTTGACGTGCTCCCTGTGAACCAAGGTGGGCAGTACTGTTTGCTGCTGCACTGGATAGCGGCAGTTTGTTGCATGCAGGCGTAGGTCTGTATGGGTCTTCTTCCTATACACTAAATGGCCTAGTGTGCCATCTGCCTTCTTCCTTATTAGCATATCCAGAAATTGGGAACGGCCATTCTTCTCCATAGTCCATAGTCAAGGTGATGTTTTCATGGACGCTGTTTAAGTGGTCCAGAAAATCATCCAGTGCCTATCTGCAATGCTCCAAATCCACAAAAGTATCATCAACACAGCCGTAGCAGTTCTCGGTTTTTGGCGGGCAGTTTGGAGAGCCATCTCCTAGAAGTGCATAGAGCGGAAAGCTTTTCATTAGTTATGTGCACCGGGTGAGTCTACATTTACGTAGATGGTTGAGGGACGATGAAACCATCAGCGGGAGACGTCCACGTCTTTACAGAAGTGGAGATCGGAGATTAGCATGCTCGGTAATTAACTGAGGATGGCGAAATACGGCAGATGAGACGATAGTACAATTCTGGTGCAGACAACATCATTCCGGATCACACCATTCAGCAGACACTTTTGAACATAGGGCTCCACAGCAAACTATCCTAACGGTTACCTATGTTGACTCGAACACGTCGTTAATTACGACGGTAGTGAGCACAGGACTAAGGAGCTTGGTCCGTGGATCAAAGGAGACGTGTATCGGAAAAATAACGTTTCTTGTTACGCCAGGTCGCCGATAGTGTCCGGTTACTCCGTCATCGAAGCGACTGGCTGATCATAACACAAACTGCGCCACGGGTAGCACTATTCCGTTCAAATGGCTCTGAGCACTATGGGACTTAACATCTGAGGTCATCAGTCTCCTGGACTTAGAAATCCTAACTGAGGACATCACACACATCCATGTCCGAGGCAGGATTCGAACCTGCGACCGTAGCAGCAGCGTGGACTGAAGAGCCTAGAACCACTCGGACACAGCGGCCGGCTGCACTATTGGGCTGAAGGGGAAATTCACCTGAGCTACCGCGACATTTGTGGTAGCAGTCGAGGGCACAACGACAGATGTGGGCAACGCGAACATTGCTGCGAACCAACTGCATCACCTCATGCTTGTTCTCTTCCCAGACGGCGATGGCCTTTTCTGGCTGGATATAAGCCCGTGACGCAAGGCCGAAATCAGCCCACGTTGGTGTCTTGATCGTCAAGTTCTACTTATCTGAATAAGATATAGCACATCTAAAACTTTACCTAGTGCCGGCTCCTCACCGACAAACCACCGGCTTGAAATTGACAAGAATTGAGAGATATGTGCATAGACAGTTGTGGTCTTATAGCTTCGGAGATCTACCAAGGATTTGTCGGATCCGTGCCACACCGAACTGCTTCGATGTTGCTTTTAAAAGGCGTATCAACACGCCCATAATCAAGTGGACAAAATATTTTCGTTCATGAGTTTATGTATGGTGGCGACCGGCGAGAAATCATCAGGTCACTTACTGAGGGTGATGGGACAGAGTCAATTCAATAAATCTGTTTAACCCCATGTCTATAATTGGACCAACAGTTGTCAGATATTACCATACAAAATGCGAAGTTCAGTGCCCCTCACACTCTTAGAGTAGTTTACGGATAGCATTTGTTGTGCTATTATTCATCAATGCCCATACGCTGTCACGAACAGCACGTGGTAGCAGAAGGTGATTCGCGGCTTGAACAGTGGTCTGGACACCATGTTCTCTGCGAGTAATGAGTCATAATCTCGGCGTTAACCAATTTGCTGAAGCACACAGGTTTCAAAGCGTTCAGATTGCTTAGTCTATAAGTGGAAGTATTTATCAAGCTTACCACGTATGGAAGCAGTTTAATAAAATGATTCGGTCTTGTGATGTCAGTATCTGGCTTTACAGTCGTGAGCTATATATGATATTATAGGGGATACGCTATCGTGGTGAAATACTCAGATTTCCACAGTACATCAAACTATCAGTCCTCTCTTGATGTCGTAGTCTGCGTTCAATCATCTTAGATGTTTGAATTCATCGACGCTTCTACTCCGCAAGACTGTGACATCGCTTTATGAGCGTATCAGCCCCATGCTACTGTTGATAGTGTGCACTCTTAATGTAATCACCCTTGCTTTTAATGTCACCAAAGGTTGTTTTGACTTTCATGTATGCTGAGTCTGTCCTTCTAACAATAATTTCTATTTCAATGTCTTCACATTTTTCCTGCAGACATTTCGACTTAGTTTCTCTGTACTTCTTATTTATTTCATCCGTCAGCGACTTGTATTTCTCTATTCCTGAGTTTCCGGAACGTTTTTGTACTTCCTCCTCTCCTCGATAAATTGAAGAACTTCTTCTGTTACCTATGGTTTCTTCGCAGTTATCTTCTTTGTAACTATGATCTCCTTCCCAACTTATAGTGATGGTCATTTTTAGTGATGTAATTTCCCCTTCAACTGTACTGCCTACTGAGCTATTCCTTATTGCTGTCTCTAATGCCTTAGAGAACTTCAACCGTATTTCGTCATTCCTTAGTACTTGCGTACCCCATTTCTTTGCGTATTTATTCTTCCTGACTAAAGTCTTGAACTACAGCCACCTCTTCATCACTGCTATATTGTGATCGGAGTCTATATCTGCTTCTGGGTACGCCTTAATTTCCAGTATCCGATTTCGGAATCTCTGTCTAGCCATGATGTAATCTAACAGAAATCTTCCCGTATTACCCGGCCATCCTCCTCCTCATGTTACTCTTGAACAGAGTATTCGCTATTACTAGCTGAAACTTGTTACAGAAGTCTCATTCCTGGTCCAAAGTCCGTATTCCCCTGTAACCATTCCATCTACTTCTAGCCCTACAACTGCATTCCTGTCCCCCATGACTATTAGGTTTTCGTAGCTGTATTACCCTTTCAGAATCCTCATTCACTTTTTCTATCTCTTCACCTTCAGCTGGCGTCGTCGGTATGTCTACGTGGACTATCGTTGTCTGCGTTGGTTTGTTATTGATTCTGATAAGAACAACCCTATCACTTAACTATTCATAGTAACACACTCTTTGCCCTGTCTTCCTATTCATAACGAGTCCTTCTCCCGTTATAACATTTTCTGCTGCTCTTGATATTACCCTGTAATCATTTGACCAGAAATTCATCTGACTCCTACTATATCTAGATTGAGCATTAGCATTTCCCTTTTCAGATTTTCTAGTTTCCCTACCACGTTCAAGATTCTGGCATTCCACGCTCCGACCCGTAGAACATTATCTTTCTTTTGACTATTCAGTCTTTTTCTCATGGTACCCTCCCTCTCGGCAGTTCCCACCTGGAGATCCGAATGGGAGACTATTTCGAAATCTTTTGTCAATGGAGATATTATCATGACACTTCTTCAATTACAGGCCACATTTCCTGTATATAAACATTGAATGTCTTCAATGCAGTGTTTTCCATTGCCTTCTGCATCCTCATGCGGTTGATCATTGTTGATTCTTCCGCCTTTAGGAACATTTTCCCACCCCTAGGACTAGAGAGTGCCTTGAACCTCTGTCCTCTCCTTCGCCCTCTTTGACAAGGCCATTGGCAGCATGAGGAATGACTTTTTATGCCGGAAGTCTTCGGCCGCCTATGCTGCTTATTAACCAAAATTTAAGCAGCGGCGGGATTCGAACCCGGGACCGAAGGCCTTTTGATCAAAGATGCTACCCCTAGAGACAACGGTGCCGGAAGTCTTATCAGAATAGCTTAAACAGTGAAACTGAGGGAAGGAAAAATAGTGTCCAACGTTCCATCGACAAAGAGGTCATTGGAGAAAAAGCTCGGAATAGGTGATTAATGGTGGGAAAGGAAATCCGTGACCTTTCGAAGGAACCATACCGGAATTCGCCCTAAGCTATTGAGGGAAATTACGAAAAACCTAAATTAATGCCTGGACGGGGATTTGAACTTACTCTCTCCCGAATACGAGTCTACTATGGTAACCGCAGTGCCACTTTGCTTGGTGAGAACCAGACAAAGTTATTTCAAAGACCAAAAGTGTAAAAGACAAGAGAGTCACGTGTTCGCACAAGTTATGTGGTCAGAAATCTTCTCCTTAAGTTACAGTTCAGTGACGGCTGGGCCACGCCACTCGCAGTGATAACCAGAACGGCAGACATTAGAGACGGCTGTCTGCAATCCGCAGCGAGGTATGGGATACGCTCCAGAAGACCACGTTTCCCAGAGACTTCACACGGAGTTGAATATAGTGTCAAGCATGCAAGAGCTTAGCCCGATTTTAGGCATCAGCTACAGCAGTTTACATCATCGTCTTGGACCAGAATTAAAGTTTCAAATGAAACTGTAGTGTTTTTAATGTTGAACATTGTACCCCAAGAGAACAGTTTGTTAATTAGTACATCAAGTGATGCTTTGTAATCATCCAGTACTCCTATTGCAAACAAGTGTCTCAAGGCTAAGTAAGTCGTTTATTCATTTGTGTAATACAGTGAATTAATATTTCTTGTAGTCTAGTTTGATAAGTTTTTTCCCAGTGCATTCAAAGAACGCCCAGTTGTGTCTGGACAAAACTGGTTTCGCCTGCTCAAAACACTCCTAATTCCCTTAAATAACTATTTTCAATAGACTTTAGACAGGATTGTTACGTATTGCGTAGAAATCATAAAGTTGATGAATTAGTTCGTTTATTGATTCTGTTGTGTGAGGTGAAATGTGTTGGTTGCACGAGTGTCAGTGCTTGAATTCTTAAAGGAATGTAAGAACATCATGTCTTCCACATTTATTTCATCACAATGCTCGGCCCTTGTTTCCTATCGTTACTGATGCACCCAATTAGGATCACAATTACCATTGTCTCAAAAACCGTTATTCGAGAATTCATTCTCCCATCGCTAACACAAGAGCCAAAACACGGCAACCGCTGTCTTTCTCTCTCTCTCTCTCTCTCTCTCTCTCTCTCTCTACTGGCATATGTACACTGGCCATTTAAAAATCGACAAAGCGAAGCAATACTGGCCGAGGGTATGCTGGAAACATGGGCGTGTTGCGAATCTTCGCAAATACATCGACCTATTCCCTTTTTACATTTTTGTTCCCTGAAATACTGGAGTGTAGCAGTCGGTTTCGTATTGGAGGTGGATGTTCCCAAAAGCATCCGAGAGACAACATTTCATCTCATTTTGGTCTTTCGTTTCACTTGCCTGCTATATGAGAATCAGCAATGGATCGCCACAGATTTTATTCCGGACCGAAGAAACAAATACAGGCCATTCTGTTGACGCAAGAACGATGCTGCCAAACGGTGAATCAAAGTTAGTAGTGCTGTTCGTTCCCTCAGCAGACAAATTTAGCCCGTACGAACAGTGAGGGCGCAACCATCATCAGTGGTCGGGTTACAATGATGCAGTGCGTTCGTAACTCAAAAGTAAGGCTGTACGTTCATTGACTTATTGTAGAAACGAAATAGATTACAATTTTTCTTTGCTAGAAAAATCACCACACTATTATGTAATTATTGTAAGGTATTTGAAGACCCGTGCTGTAAACAATTGTCAGCGATAATCGAAACAGACTTAACATGGTAACTGAGGCACTTCATTTTTATTAATTTTAAGTTCCACTTTATAACATGAGATGACACCTCTGTTTTCAAATTCATATGCTCGCTATTGGCAACTTTGCCAGGTCATTTGTATGTAAATAGTGATGAGAGCCTATACCTTTCCGTGACAGCTCTGACTTCCCTTATTTTATTATGATTGACTTTTCTCCCTATGTAGATCGGTGTCAACAAAATACTATCGAATTCGGAGAAGAAAGCTAGTGATTCAAATTTCTTGAAAAGATTCCGCCGCAACGAAAAACGTTTCATTTCAGTGGTGTCCACCCAAAATCCTGTATCATGTCAGTGACACTCTCTCCCCTATTTCGCGATAATACAAAACGTGCCTCTCTTCTTTGAACATTCTCGATGTACTCCATGAATCCTATTTGGTAAGATCTCAGATTGCGCAACAGTACTCCAAAAGAAGATGGACAAGCTTAGGGCAGGAATTCTCTTTAGTAGATCTGTTATATTTTCTGCCTATGAAACGCAGTCTCCTGGTTGCCTTCCCCACAGCATTTTATGTGTGTTCTTTTCAATGTAAACTGTTCGTAATTGTAATTCCTAGCTATTAAGTTGAATTTACAGTCTTTAAATTTGACTGATTTATCGTGTAACCGAAGTTTAACGGATTTCTTTTAGCACTAATGAGGCTGACCTATCACTGTTCGTTAATAAGGCTCAACTGCCAGTTTACGCGCCATTCAGATATCTTCTCCAAATCGGTTTGCAATTTGTTTTGATCTTCTTATGACTTTACTAGACAATAAACGACAGAATCAGCTGCAAACAAGACAGCTGCTCAGATGGTCCCCCAGATCGTTTATATAGGTAAGGAACAGCAGAGGGCCTATAAACCTACTACGGGGAACGCCAGAAATCAATTTTGTTTTATTGATGACTTTCCGTTAGTTACTACGTACTGTAACCTCTCTGACAGGAAATCATGAATCCAGTCACATACCTGAGACGATATTCCATACGCTCAAAATTTCACTACAGGTCGCTTGTGTGGTACAGTGTCAAAAGCCTTTTGGAAATCTGGAAGTACGGAATCAATTTCAAATCCTTTGTCAATAGCACTCAACACTTCGTGTGTGTTAAGAGGCAGCTGTGTTTCATAAGAACGATTTTTTTCTAAGTCCATGTTGACTGTGCATCAATAGACAGTTGTTCAAATGGTTCAAATGGCTCTGAGCACTATGGGACTTAACATCTGTGGTCATCAGTCCCCTAGAACTTAGAACTACTTAAACATAACTAACATAAGGACATCACACACATCCATGCCCGAGGCAGGATTCGAACCTGCGACCGTAGCAGTCGCGCGGTTCCAGACTGAGCGCCTACAACCGCAAGACCACCGCGTCAGCAATAGACAGTAGTCTTAGAGGTAATTTATAATGTTCGAACACAATATATGTTCAAAAATCCTGCTGCATACCGACGTTAATGATATGGGCTTGTAATTTAGTTGATTACTCCTACAACCTTTCTTGAATATTGGTGTGACTGTGGAACTTTCCAGTCTGTGGGTACGGATCTTTCGTCGAGCGAACGGTTGTACATGATGATTAAGTACGGAGATATTGCATTAGTATAGTCTGAAAGGAACCTAACTAATATACAGCCTGCACGAGAAGACTTGCTTTTATTAAGTTATTTAAGTTGCTTCACTACTCCGAGGATACCTACTTTTAAGTTACTCATACCTTGATTCGAATTACGGAATATTTACTTCGTCATCTTTGATGAAGGAATTTAGAAAGGCTGTATTCAATAACTCTGATTTTACAGCACTGTCGTCGATAGTATTTGCATTGCTATCACGCAGAGAAGGCGTTGACTGAGTCTGGCCGCCCGTATACATAACATATGGCCAGAATCTCTTTGGATCTTCGGACAGGTTTCGTTGAGCAAACAATTACAAGCATCTCGCATTGAAGCTTTGGAGGACTTAAGATCAAATAAGGCAGAAGGGAGAGATAACATTCCACCAAAATTTCTAATCTCGTTGGGAGAAGTGGCAACTAAACGACAATTCACGTTGGTGTGTAAAATGCATGAACCTGGTGACATACCATTATCCACACAATTCCGAAGACTGCCAGATCTGACAAGTGCCAGAATTATCGCACAATCAGCTTAACGGCTCATGCATCCAAGTCGCTGTCAAGAATAATATGCCGGAGAATGGAAAAGAAAATTGAGGGTATGTTAGATGTCAGTCAGTTTGGCCTTAGGAAATGTAATGGTACGAGAGAGGCAATTCTGATGTACAGTTGGTAATGGAAGGAAGACAGAAGAAAAATCAGGGCACGTTCATAGTATTCGTCGACCTGCGAGAAGCTTTCCACAGAGTCAAATGTTTCAAAATGTTCGAAATTCTGAGAAAAATAGGGGTAAGATTTGGAGAGAGACGTGTAATATACGATATGTACAAGAGCCAAGAGAGAATTATAAGAGAAAACGACCAAGAACAAAGTGCAAGGATTGAAAAGGGTGTAAGACAGGGATGTTATCTTTCGCCTGTACTGCTCAATCTGTGCATAGAGGAAGTAATGATGGAAATAAAGGAATGCTTCAGGAGTGGAAAAAAATTGAAGGCTGCAAGGGAAATCTGCTGATGACATTGCTATCCTGAATGAAAGTGAAGAATAATTACATGAGCATTTGAAAGGAAAGAACAGTCTAGTGAGTACAGAACACGGACTGAGAGTAAATCGAAGAAAGACGAAACTAACGAGAAGCAGGAAAAATTAAAACAGTGAAAAATTTTAAATCAGGATTGAGTGTCACGAAGTAGATGATTTTAAGAATTTTACTACCAAAGTAGCAAAATAGTCGATGATGGACTGGACAAAGAGGAGGTTAAAGCAGACTAGTACTGGCAAGAAAGGGATTCCTGGCCAAGGGAAGTCCACTAGTATCCAACATAGGCCTTATATTAAGGAAAAAAATTCGGAGAACGTGTATGGAGCACACTACTGTGCTGTAGAGAAACATGGACTGTGGGAAAGCAGGAAGAGAAGTGAATCGAAACATCTGGAATGTGGTGCTACAGACGAATGTTGAAAATTATTTGGACTAATAAGGTAAGGAGTGAGGAGGTTCTGCGCAGAATCGAAGAGGAAAGGAATATGTGGAGAAAATTGTAGTGAAGAAGGGCAGGATAATAGGACATCGGTTAAGGCATCAGGGAATGACTTCCATGGTTATAGAAGAAGCTGTAGAGGGGAAAAACCTAAAGAGGAAGACAGAGATTGGAATATATTTAGCAAATAATTGATTACGTAGGTTGAAAATGCTACTCAGAGATGAAGTGGTTGGCACAGGAGAGGAACTCGAGGCGGGCTGTATCAAACCAGTCAGAAGCCTGACGACTCATAAAACAAAAAATATTTCTCATGAACCTTAATGCTATTGTCCAACCAACACAGTGGAAACCTCACCAGAGCGAAAACCGTTCCGTCCTACTAGTTCAGCAGGACTTCTTGTTTTACAGTAGCATCAATCGGGGTTTGAAGTGATCTCTCTATATGAGAGAACTGAGCAAAATCTTTAGCTTCAAAAGGCTACTAATGACATATCTATTAAAACCACAATAATATTTGTCTTTAACCTGTTCGTTCAACTAAGTACCCTTCTCTCCCACAACAGCACTATCATTTCCCGAACACCAAAGTTGATGGTCTATGTGAATTTTTCTCTCAGAATTCACTGTGTCATAGAATCAACCTTTTGTGCTTCCATAAACACATTATGTATCTCCTAGTGTCACTATATTCATCGTTATCATAAGTAGTAGCACTGTTGTTATTAATGTTACTAATAATTAATATTGTTGTTCTAAGTGGAATTAGATACATTCACATCTTCATTCCTATCATTTTTAATTTTGTTCCTTTCATTGTTTACTGTTTATCATATTAAGAATATCATCAGCCATTACGGGACCGCGACGTAGCAAGTATTCTGAGTATCCTGTAACTTTCATTGTTGTTTCAATGGATATGGCATTAGCAGTTTTTTGAATTTAGAGTGGTTATTCATTTCTGTGATACTAAGAGATCACTCCAGAGTCGGATTCCTGCTGCTGCTAAAGGAGTTAGAGAAGACAATTTGTGTAGGAGTATCGGGGAAGCCTTTGTAAGAAATGATTTGAAGGCCACAATGTAATCAGATAAGACTTATAAATATTTTACATTTACTTACTTATCGCGCACATCTGAGCATTTGATAAAGAGTTCCAAGATCGACAGTGTGAATTAATGAACTAATATAATGAGGAGCCAATTAGAGCAGACAACATAAAATTAAGCCCGCATACGCCTCAAAACCATCATGAACGATAGAAACCCGTGAAAGATATTGACGAAACAAATTTCCCAAAGAATAACCGCTTTGCTACGTTAAATGGTAGGAGAGAGTCTGTATTACTGAGCAACAAAAAACGAAAAACCATGGACGAATCTTGCCGCGGAGCCTGATATTGACTCGTGATAAATTGATATATCAGCTGCACTCAGTAAACCTGAAAAGGAAAACATTCAGAGTCCGTTATTGCAATTGAGAGACGATATGCATTAAAAACCACGAAAAAAACGCACTATGCAGGAGTTATGAACATTAGTTATATTGTGATATTCATACAGGTATGAAATTAAAATGTAATATTGTAAGCTATGGCGTACGATAGATAAATGTGAGACGCTATGCAATCTCACCACGCCTCTGGCAAGTATAGTAAACAAGCGACATTCCGTGTACATTGTTGGACAGTAATTGTAGCTCGCAGACAGGCGTTTGAACATAATACACAGGTGTAAGCATTTGAGTAGTTGGACTCAAAGACGTCGGTTGGAGCAATCGGGTTGACAGGAAGGGGTGATCCAAGGCCGAACTCAAGGTCCAGGAAGAAGGGGCCGACCTAAAGAGCCGATAGAAAATGGGGACCGAGCGAACCCCGGATCCATCATTATCATCGGTCCGAATTGCAGCTGTGCTTCGTTGACCAAAAGGACCATTAGTAGGAGTTTCGCAGACAGGGGTCTGAGCTCACGGCTTCCTGGCGACGACTACCATTGAACTCTGGACACCACAAAGCCAGTTTGGAGTAGTGTCGGGCACATTCGTCCTGGAAACTCAAACAGACTGGAGTAAACTTGTCTTCGGAGATGAGTCACGCCTCGAACTGAGCCCCGATGACCTGCGAAAACGTGTCTGGAAACGCTCTGGACCAACCTCGCTTTCACCCTTCGTACGATACGACATCCAGGAGTGACAGTCTTGGAAGCCATTTCATTTCATAGCAAGACCCTTTTGTTTGACATGCGAGGGACCTTTGCGGTAGCGTGGTATGTCGGCAATAGACTAGGTCCCATTTTATCACCCTATATGGCAAGCCATCCTGGATATAAGCTTCAGCAAGACAATGGCCGACCATACATGGCCAGAGTTTCTGCAGCTTGTCTTCGTGCTCACTAACCCCCGCCTTGGTCGGCGAGGTCGCCGGATAATTCCCCATCTGTGAACGTTTGGACAGGATCCTCCAACCAGTTTGGGGTTTTGTCATCCAGAATGCGAGTTGATCGTATTCTGGCACGATATCACTCAGAAAGACATCTAACAACGTTGTCACTCAATGCCAAGAGGAATAATTACTTGCATAAGGGACAGAGGTGAACCAACGTGTTACCGACTTGCTCAGTTTCTGAAGCTCTTTCTCATGGTTAAATCTTCCAATTTGTTTGAAACTGTAATCAATTGTTTGTACGTATACATCACTTCCACGGATTTCCGTCTGATCCACTCGGGTACTTCCTTTTGAAGTGCGTCGTTTTTTTTCTTCCTAGAGCAGATATTGTAAATAATCTTTCTCAAGAATAAGTGAATAAACCTTCTGTCATAACTCTGCTGTATGTTATCACAGGATAATCATAGGTGATATGTTTGGCTGGTTCTTGCTTAACTGGCCAGTTGTCTAGCGAAATGTGATGTACGAATAAATTTTGGTGGAAATATGGTTTCAACATAACATATGTATTAAGGTATACTTTTTGGAACGTAATTAAGACCGACTTGGAAGTGTTTGAGAACTACAAATGGGTGGTCGTTTTTGTTGTGATGCTCAGATCAAGAACTACGTTGATGCTTCACTTTTCTTCTTCTTTGTCTTCTTCCTCTTAAAAGGCACTTTGGTCTGGAAGGCCACAAGCGTTCTTTAAACTTCTCCACCAGTCATTTATGTTCCTGAGTTTCGTAGCCCATTCTCCTTTCCTTAGGCCCATCGTCTCCTTCCATCTTACATCTCACAAGTGGCCTTACTCAGCCCCTTGTGCCCTCCTGAGAACTCTACCCGTTGTAGTCTTCCCTTTACCACCCTAACTAGGTTTACCACCCGCATAGATCTTTTTCTCTTGAATCATCTGCCATTATGAACTTGTGAGTATAGATCTGGCGGTCCCTTGTTTTTAAAATCCTTCATTGCTATGACTTGGGGCCATATATTTTTCTTAATGTGTTTCTATTGAAGGCTAGCAGTTTTTTATCCTTAATTTACATGTTTGGGACACATATACGATCTGATTTTAAGACTTGTCTCAACAGTTCTCCTGTACAGGGTGCCACGTAATCCCAAATCTGCGCTACATGCCGCTGCGATTCTCGGCTTCATCTCAGTTTCCATTGACTTCTGTTCGCTAAAAATAGTTAAAAAATGTTAGATTGTGTATATTCTTCTATAAGATAATACAAAAACTTTCAACGGGGTGGCAACGATGGATGTTTTCACATGATCATGTACTCCGTTTTCCCCTGATTTCCTTTCAATATTTCTGCAAGATCTTGTCGTGAGCTGCAACTCCTTTTTACTATCACTTATTAGAGCAACGTCGTCCGCCTATGCAAGCCGATTTATTGTGTTATTAGTCATTTTTCTACTGGGTTTGATATTTTTTGTTCTCTATCATTTCTAAAGTTAAACGGAAAGGTATTGACAATAATGTGTCGCCTTCTCTGTGACCAGTTCAAAATTCTCTGACTGTCCAGTGCCGATCTTCATGTGCAATAGGTTTCTTCTAAACACACCTGTGCTAGACGTTAATATACAAGGTGTTTCCTTAAGAGCGCCTAAAAATGTAAGGGACATAGAGCATGCTCCACTGAACAGTTTTAGATAGGGAGCCTGGGCTCACAGAAGCCAGCTTAGGTAGGTATCGAAGCAAAACTCTAGCATTAATGTTTTGAGTTTTGTTTACAATTAACATGTATACGAGTTCACACGTATTTTGCTGTTTGTTTACATTTACATTCCTTGTTTCCTGCAAGGAAACAAGGATAACGAGCCTGTCCCATGTCGTGAGAGGATGTGGATACAACATGACGGAACACGCTCTCACATCAGTTTGGATATCCGCAACCAATTCAGTGCTGTATTTCCTGGTCGTAGGATTGGATGGGGCGGGGGGGGGGTCCTATTCTATGGCCTTCCAGGTCACCTGAACTGAATCCTTTTCATTACTTCCTATGAGGTTATCTGAAGTCACTTGTGTATGAGATCCCAGCAGATACGGAGATGGAATTAGACGCCGTGGCTGCCTGTGATGTGATTCGAAACTCAGCAGGGATATTTATCAGAGTGCGGCAGAATCCTGTTCGCTGATGTCATGTTTGTATTGAGGTATATGGACGCCAGTTTCAGCACATTTTGTAAGCGGCAGTGCAAATGGTACGTTCATTGTTCAATCATGCTATTTCCAGGTAACTGTAAGTAATGTCAATGAAGAAAGTACTCAGTACCGTCTTTAAGCTGGCTTGTCTATCCTCAGTTCCCTATCATAGTTCAAGGGAGCATTCTCTATATCGTGTATTTGTTTTCTTTTTTGTTATTTATACACTGCTATAGCGGTCGCTGGAGAAAAACGTAATCACTTTATATCAGCAACTCAGCTTTATTTACGCGCTTCGAGCAAATTCATATTCATAATATCTGCAGAAAGGTACAAAAACTCATGAATAACACGCCTATTAAACATTAAAACAGTAAACTGACAAAGTGTAAAAGAGTGTGAATCAGAATGGACGCATCAAAGGAGGTAAGAGGCTTTATACACACGGTGTGGCGTCATGTACAAGTAACCTATTTGAGAATGCAACTGAGAAAGCACGTTTGACGTTACATAGAAAATAACGAAAATGACATAGAAGTGGCGTGGGTGGGAGCGCAATGTAAGCTTTCGACAGATCGAATACAGATATAACGATGTTAAAAGCAAATAATATTAAAATGTATGTAATACAACAAATACTATAAAATACATCATTAAAAATATGCCAAAACAATTGAAATAGATGAATATAGAACAGAAATCTTAGATCAAGTGTAGGGTGGGGGAGAAAGCGAAGGAGTGGTTAGCACAGTACTCACATGTCGCATTACATATATTTAAAATCTGTATGCATTACATTTTACAAAAGAAGGAATATTTTAAAGTTACTTTAGTAAAATAAGTACATATAGCTGATATTAAGAGTACGAAAGATGGAGAACAAAGATTCGCATTGACAAATTTTTTATTAGATGTACCCATACATACTGAAGAGATTAATGTAGTATACATTTAAATACCATTTTCATTTTCATTAAGTAACAAGAATTAGAAGCATTAAGAAATCAGTATATGTAAACACAATACGAAACTTAAGAGAGATAGAAACTGTTTACCTTAGCGGCTGTATATGCTAAAATTTTAATGAAGGTAATATATTAACTTAATGCTGATGGATGTATAACATTGTAAAATTTATATACATTAACAAAATGACAACAGAAAATGTAGTCTAGATTAAATGTACATAGGCATATATAGATTATTGACGACTGCAAAATATCTCAGAAAGAACTGAACATAAAGAGGCTGAATAGGAATAGGGGTGAAATTTCAGAAGTAAACACCAAGAGGAAGACACGACTTAGATATAAAACACGAAGTAAACAGGGCCGGGGGAGGGGGGGGGGCGGACGGAGAGAGACTGAAACAACTACCAGAACCACCTATGGAGTAATGAACTTATGCAATGAAAGTATTGGGGAAGAAATATGCTGCAACCTGGAAATTACCTATGTAAGCAACATGGCACCAAATGGATAGAAAAACCATTGACGAACCGACCCTGTCACTTTTTTTAACCACTTTTGAATGACTATTAGAACGATGAATATAAATTTCAAGCTTCTTAGGAACTTCCAAATTCCGTCATTTAGCCTCAGTGTGCCAAATTTCTATTTATGAGTAGTGAATAATAGTACATAGCTTTCACTTTTTAAATGTAATCTGAGGGCACTGTAGTTTTTATGTGTTGCCAATAACGTGTGGAAAAATCCCATCCAGTCCACACTATGTGAATGCTATCACATGAGACACAGTTAAATTTGTATACTTCAGGTTCTTTCTTTCTTTTTTTTTTAAGTTACATGTCCTTTCATTAAGACTACGGCGTAAAGATAATCCACGTTTCATTGGATACGAAAACTTATTTTTACGTTGACCTTGTTACAAGCATGGCGTAATTCATCACAGACAGGACCAAAGTAAGGTAAGAACGCAAATTTAGTTTTTTGAAGGTATAGCAGGTGTCTTTCTTGTTGAGAGTTGCGAATGATGTTTCCAGCATATCTGTTAGCCATTCCAGCTTGAACAATAATATCAACTTCTTTCTAATAGGTTCGTCTTTAGGTTGTAATTTGGCAACCCCTTTTTTTTATTTTTTTTCAGTGGTCACAGGATATGGATGCAACCATGAACGATTCAAAATTTGACACATCTTTACAGAATATTACACGGAAAAACAGCAGAAGGAATTGCAAACGGTCACCAGCACAACCGTCGAACAAACCACAGACATAGAAAATACCGACAAAAACAGATTTCTAACGCTCCATGCGACAGATGCTGCCACTGTACAACAACATTCATGACGCCAGAGCTATCAAATACCAGAATCCATCTAACTGGGGTGAAATTACATTAGATGTCCCATACGGTCCCATCATGGGTCCCCTTCTGCTCTTCCAATATGTGGATGACCTCCCTCTTTATCTGAAACAATAAGCTAAATTGACACTTTTTCTGGTGACACAAGCATCATAACTAATCCAGTAAAAGAAAATCCAATACATAATGATACAAATAATGTGTTAGGAATTGTTAGTAATTGGTTTTCCGCGAATGGGCTTGCCCTGAACTTTGAAAAGACACAGTGCATCCAATTTTCTGCAGCAAGCAGTACAGTTCCTTCAATGAATATGATACATCAACACAAGTCGATAGCCAGGGAAAAGCATACTAAGTTTTTGGGTGGACATATAGATGACATTCTTAATTGGAAAATACCTATTTTTGATTTCCTAAAGTGACTAGGTTCAGCAACTTTTGCAGTCAGAATAAATGTCAATTTTGAGAAAATAAAAATTAGTAAGCTAACGTACTTTGCGTACTTCAACTCTCTAATGTCTTGCGGAATAATATTTTGGGGAACTCAACATTTATGCAAAAAGTATTCACTATTCGAAAGACAGTGGTTAGAATAATCTGTGGGGCTCATAGTCGCACACCTTGGAGGCATCTGTTTAAAAGGTTAGGAATTCTTACAACAGCCTCACAGTACATTTACGCAGTAATGAAATTTGTTCTCAACGTCATGGACCAATTTAAAAAGAGCAATGGCATTCACGACAATAATATCAGAAGAAAGAAAGACTTAAACTATCCTCTACTTAAACTACCTTCGAGACAGAAAGGGGTGAAATGTGGTGCTGTAAGACTTTTCGACAATTTACCTAATGAAATAAAGTGTCTGACAGATGAATTCTTGAATAGGAATAAACAAATCTATATGGAAAATATATGCTTTTTGTGCTATTTAAGCGAATGGAGTAGGTAATAAAAATTTCAAGCTTTAAAAATAATAAAAAATAACCTTGATTCGTGTGTGCATTTTTTTTGCACCTGACACGTTGCAAGTTATAGCGATTACCGTGAGACTGATCAACGGAACTAACTAACGCCCATTTGAAACCATAAATTTTACAGGGAAGTACTTATAGCTGAAAACAGCATTCAAATGGAGGATTAAGGGACAATTACAAACGGTGTATCGAAGCAACGAAATAATATATCAGTCTGATACGCTCGCCGACCAGCGAGCTGCACTAAAAACCTCCCGAGAACTCCAAATACCGATTTACAAGCAACAAGGTCGTGAGCGCCAGATCGTCATCAAAAACATCAATGAGGAAGTGAGACAAGACGATATAAACGAGAATCACATTTCTAAGTGCGTATGTAAGTAACATGTTATTGCTTACGTAATTTTGAAGTTAATGTATAGATTGTATCACTGGTATAGATGTTATTTTGATCATTTTTAGGACTTCTGAAGAAGGCTATATTCTTATAGCAGAATCCTTGGTCAAGGTTTACAATAAACATAATTTAGTGCAACTGTTGGCTGTTTTTCATTCGGGACAATTTGTAATGGTTGCTGTTGTCGCTGCCGTTAAGAAAATAAGAATCACAACACTTGCAATTTCTAGTGAAATTGGTACATCACGTGAAGAAGAGGGACTTACACACCATGCAATTGATACCAAGCCTGCTTACTGTGTGACATTGCCTAAGAGACACAATAACGATGCAGTCTGTGCTATTAAATGCAGAATGTCAAATGAAACACTTTTATTTTATTTGGCTACCAGTACCCCATGCTCTGCGCTCGTAGGTAGCACACCGCGCCTTGTACGCGACCAGCGCAGCGCTCGGGGGTCACAGCCCCAAGTTACGACATCTGAAGATGGGCGTATAAGAGCCCGAAACCGGCCGTGTGATAACAAAAGAACCTTACAATAAAAGCGGTATTTTCAGTCCCTGGTTCACTTACATTTTTTTATAATTTTTTTATCAATTCAAGCGTCTTCTCAATGGGGATGTAAATGTATAAGTTGGTAATGTGGAGATAACCGCCTTTGACAGCATTGAAAAATCAGCACTAAACCTGAAAGTATATAATCAAATAACAAGAAATTTAATTTCTTTACGGGTCCTGAAGATGGAAATTAAGTGCCCAAAACCGGTACTGAAATGAATATAGTAACGAAATAGCTACTACAATCATTAGTTTAGATATAAAAGAGGACAAAAGTATATAATTACGCTCTACAGGCAACAGTTGTTAGCGGACTTTCTTCTCATTGCGTCACATGGTTTGCCTTAACTTACTCAGAGATGTTTTTGATTTGTAGAAGATGCATAATGTCTTCTCGTTGATAGTAATGTATAGCCTACGTTTTTTGGAGGGGCTGCTTACTCAAATTAATGCTCGAACCAAAATTTGCCTGTACCTCAACTTCAGTCGCAATGCCTCTTGTTGAAATCAGTCAAACGTCAATTGCTCGCTAAGCAGCTGTGGGGCGCACGAGTAAATCGGCCTACTGGACCGTATTTCTTTTAATGGCTTTGGTCCTGAAATGACGGAGAGGAATAACGAGGACCCAGTCTTACACACTCTAATGATTTCTTATGCCAATGTAAATTAGTGGCCTGAGATTGCTGAAGCAGTCACAAACACAGCCACTTCTAGAGGAATATCTGAGCCATAATTTTTTCCATGTTGTTTACCTACTGAAGAGGAAATCGAGTACACGAAAAGCACCATAAAGCCTACGAATCACCTTACAGACATAAATACGGTTTCTTTCCCTTATATTCTTTGTTTGTTTAATCATTTATCTATCGATTTCAGTGACATCATAAGGACCAGTATTATTTCGTCTTGAAGCGAGTCAGTAAGCAGTTTGCAATGATGATTGAAGAGTTCGAATACAAATGAATTAAAGAAAACACGAACACAATAATAAATAGCACCTAACAAGTGAAAGTTATCAGCTACCACAAGGACTCGTCTCAACATGGATTTAAATAATAACGGTTTATCCATAAATTTCTTCAGATCTGTTGAAACGACATTGAAAATTAAACCTGCTGATTAGCGCACAACTTTCTGTAGAACGTTTAATGAATCATTATCAAAATTGAAATCGTTTTCCTGTCTAGTGTTCACTGAATAAATGTTACAGTATATTCTACGAAGGATGTACAAGACTGGCAGAGTTGAATTCTTAAGACACTAAAACAACGGTTTACAGGAAGTTCGTGTACTGCCACTGCTCTTTCCTGTCTTAAGAACGAGTACACCGAGTTGCCCCGCAATATAACAGAGTGACAGTGGAGATCATTCTTATAGTGAAAACAACAGTTGTTTTCTTCATAAGATTTTAAATTATTGCAAGAAAGACTTCCATACACCTTCAGTCCCAGTAATTTAAAATGGTCACCGTGACTGACTATTTGACTACCTTGCACAAAAATTCCTTCCACCAAACAGTATGCATTGCGTTTTGTTCTCTCTGAAATTTAATCTGTTCGCAGAAAGCCATGTGCTGTCGTTACAGACTAAACTGTTAGCTACATTATTTAGCAGGTTTGGAATATTAATTATCTCAAGTTTTTACGAAACAGAGACATGATTATGAATTCGACCATCGTTCATAGTATTCACAAGCATTGTGTTTAACCGGTTGTCTGCTATGTCGCAGGCATAGGACACCTTCAGCAGCGCCAATTGTGTTGATACACTTCCGGATAAAAAGTACCCTCTTTTAGAAGTTTCAAGGATCATGCTGGCCAGGGATGTTACTGCACATCTTACTGTACCGATCGACTTTCACGTACAGTGTGTGGGCAAACATTATACTGTTGGAACAACACATCACTGCCCTGTTGCAACAATGGCAAAAGAAAGAGTCCTACAACGTCCAGCACGTACTGAGCGCTGTTTAGCGTCCCCTCCAGCAACACCAAAAGTGAACGAGAGTTGTAGCTTATCACATTCCAGACAATGGGGCCTGGGGTAGGGCCTTTACGTCTCGGACAAACACAGTCTACGAGACAGCGGAGACGACCGTGAATTGCTTGCAGACAGAATCTGGTTCCATCGCTGAAGACTATGATGCGCCATTCCAGCTTCCAAGCGATCCTCTCTCGGCATCATTCGAGCAGCGCATGTGGATGCTGTTGCGTGAATGGAAGACGGGCTAGAGGTGTGATTGCCCAAAGTCGCAATATTAGTAACAGATTCGCCACAGTTCGTGTTGACACCTTTGGCTTACAAGCCTCCTTATCTGTGCTGTGGTAGCTGTACGATCTGTCACTGCTGCCCTTACAACAAGACGATCCTAGTGGAGTCTGTGTTGCGTAGACGTCCGGAACCTCGTCTATGGTTGTGATAATATTGATACCAACATCGCCGCACAACTGACGCAGCACATCCAACCTCTGTAGCAGTCCTCCAAAAGAACCCTCCATACACTCTGAAGGCCACAATATGAGCCCCTTGAAACCTGCTCATTTGGCTGTAGGAACCACTAGTTCGTCTCTGTGAGATGGTTTCCTGCTTGCTTCACGCGTTTACAACACATTGAGCCTTCTGGCTGTGAGTTTTCCCTATTAATGAGCTCTGGTAGCTAGGCTATCTATTCGCTGTCGATGTTGAAACCATTATCAATTCCTCTACCACCGCTAAGCTGCATCTGCCTTTGTCGGATCTAAACCGACGCCATCTACCCAGGTATAGTAATATTTTTTTTCCGACAGTGTAGTGCGACCGGAGCGCTCGATTGCCCGGTGGATCCTTATAACAGATCTGAAGCGAATGCCATGAAGAGTTTGAGTTGAAGAGACCATGTAGTAAATCCAATGAGTGTAGTGGGTGACACAACATTTCCCAGCCCCATCGATGGAACAAATCAGTCACATGTGCCCGAGCATTGTCCTACAAACAATGGGCGGCTTATGCAGAAATTTTCGCCAATTGTTTCCCTAAGCTGTTCATTTTGGGAACACTGCTTCTGTCCAGATTAGAGAATGAGGCGGCGACACTTCCTGCAGAAGCCGTCCATCATTTTGCCGGACAATGCTCGAGCACATGTGGCTATTTGTTCAATCGATAGAGCTTGTAAATGCTTTACTACCCATCACACTCCTCAGACTTACATCTTTATCGCTTTAACTGATTCCTAAACTCAAGCAAGATCTTCATGGCACTCATCGGACAGAAACCCGCTCCACCCTACTAACATAAGTGGCACTGCTGAGGGTATCCTCCGACTTCCACATCTATGGCAATGGATTGTACACTGTGTTAATGAGCACTTTGATGGACAGTAAATCTGTGAAACACTTATAAGCATTAAATAAATAGTTGGCACTGTTTAAGTTCCAACAATCTTATATTTAATTCTATACCTCTAGCAATAACAATTGTCATCTGCAAAGAGAAACATTTTCAATCATCTTATTTGGTGGCACGCCTTTGTCTTAAGGGTAAGTGTTGTAAGTTGACGGTAGTCTATCTAAGAACACATGCTGTTTCCTGGCCAGTGTTTCAGTCTAGAGACCGATTACGAAAGCACATGAAGGAATACGCATTAAAAACCTTTTTAGGCAACTGTGTACAGCATCGATTTGCTTGGAGAAATGTGTGGTACACACTATGCTGTCTTACAATATACTTATTCAAAACCGGTTCCGATCATGGACCACCTTCACAGTGGAAAATTGTCTATTGTGACATCTTCAGATGTCATATAGGCTACTGAAACAGAAAAGTATACGCCATTGGTGACACGATGACATCATAAAATGATACTTAACATTACAATACCAGCTTAAGCAAGCTGAAAACAATTAAAACATGAAAACATGTAACAGTTATTAACTGCACAGCTCAGGAAACTTGGTGAACACACTTTTAATCAATCTCCATCTTTTATTCGAATGAAATACTAAATAGAAAATTCCCGATTTCTTTCGTTCTGTTTCCACCGAATACTTGAATTTTCTGTATCACTATAGAATCTGCAATAAATTACTTTTGTTCCGCCTTAGGTTTGTGATTATAAAATACTGTATGTAAACGATCACAGTCTGTGGTAGAATGCTCTGGAGCTTTACAAATTCCATTATTGTGATTACATGCCATCTTTGATATGCTACCATCAGTAGCGTATTTACTGTGTTTTTCTTTGTCTTTAGCCCACTCTGAAATTCCTAGTAATCTTTCCCTCGCTGTCCATCCTGAGTGACCTACATCTCCTTCAGTACTAACCATCTGTTTTATCACACACAAATAAGCACGAGGAAGTAACACACAAACTCGCAGCCCACTGTTGTTAACCGCCAGACAACAAGGAGCGTCATGACAGGGCTATGATGAATCACGTGCTTTGCATGAGTCAGCGCATTTGTGAAATGGATGTAAGACATATTGGAAATCAATACAGCTGGGATATAAGACATTTTCGAAATAAAGGCAATTTTCCAACTGTTTCTGGACGGCATGTAAGACACTTGTGGATCCAATGACGTGTTAACATGATGCCTGACGGTATAAAAAAAAATCTTATCACATACAAATATTGAAAATCACGAATTTTTGATTGAAGACACTTTTGAAATAACTTCTTCGAATCTTGATATCGTTTCTTTTATACAGGTTTATTACAAATGATTGAAGCGATTTCACAGCTCTACAATAATTTTATTATTTGAGATATTTTCACAATGCTTTGCATACACATACAAAAACTCAAAAAGTATTTTTAGGCATTCACAAATGTTCGATATGTGCCCCTTTAGTGATACGGCAGACATCAAGCCGATAATCAAGTTCCTCCCACACTCGGCGCAGCATGTCTCCATCAATGAGTTCGAAAGCATCGTTGATGCGAGCTCGCAGTTCTGGCACGTTTCTTGATAGAGGAGGTTTAAACACTGAATCTTTCACATAACCCCACAGAAAGAAATCGCATGGGGTTAAGTCGGGAGGGCGTGGAGGCCATGACATGAATTGCTGATAATGATCTCCACCACGACCGATCCATCGGTTTTCCAATCTCCTGTTTAAGAAATGCCGAACATCATGATGGAAGTGCAGTGGAGCACCATCCTGTTGAAAGATGAAGTCGGCGCTGTCGGTCTCCAGTTGTGGCATGAGCCAATTTTCCAGCATGTCCAGATACACGTGTCCTGTAACGTTTTTTTCGCCGAAGAAAAAGGGGCCGTAAACTTTAAACGGTGAGATTGCACAAAACATGTTAACTTTTGGTGAATTGCGAATTTGCTGCACGAATGCGTGAGGATTCTCTACCGCCCAGATTCGCACATTGTGTCTGTTCACTTCACCATTAAGAAAAAATGTTGCTTCATCACTGAAAACAAGTTTCGCACTGAACGCATCCTCTTCCATGAGCTGTTGCAACCGCGTCGAAAATTCAAAGCGTTTGACTTTGTCATCGGGTGTCAGGGCTTGTAGCAATTGTAAACGGTAAGGCTTCTGCTTTAGCCTTTTCCGTAAGATTTTCCAAACCGTCGGCTGTGGTACGTTTAGCTCCCTGCTTGCTTTATTCGTCGACTTCCGCCGGCTACGCGTGAAACTTGCCCGCACGCGTTCAACCGTTCCTTCGCTCACTGCAGGCCGACCCGATGATTTCCCCTTACAGAGGCATCCAGAAGCTTTAAACTGCGCATACCATCGCCGAATGGAGTTAGCAGTTGGTGGATCTTTGTTGAACTTCGTCCTGAAGTGTCGTTGCACTGTTATCACTGACTGATGTGAGTGCATTTCAAGCACGACATACACTTTCTCGGCTCCTGTCGCCATTTTGTCTCACTGCGATCTCGAGCGGCTTCAGCCGAACAAAGCTTTATGACTTTTTCTACGTATCTGTAGTGTGTCGTGACCATGGAGCTACAGTGAATTTATGAAATCGCTTCAATCATTTGTAATAGCCCTGTATATAAGATACAGTGACTGTTGCAAGTTATCTTCATTTTCTGGAAGAATTACCGCATCATCAACACTGACTAAAATATGTGAAATGTGTCCTTTTGGTAGTCTGTTAACCTTATTACTCTAGTACTTCCATTTTTTAATTTCGTCGTTCATGTCACTATTTGATGTGTATTTGATTTTGAACATCATTGTTCCACACTAGTTTGTTAAAGTACCTTCAGTTTCTGCGTCTCCTATGCTTACTGTAATTTTTGTCTCTGTGTACAGATTTTCTATAGCTCGTAAATAATTGAGTAAGTTAAATGTTATAAATCTTATGAAGAATGAGTCAGTACAGAAGATGAGAGAGTTTTGTCAGGATTTGTATATTGTAACAGCGAATACCATAGTAGGCAGTACCGTTGAAGGGGAGTGAACTGCCCTAAGTAAGTGAGGCAGAGAATCTGGACAGAGAAACGTAGGCTTATAGAAGGTACCTGAAAAGAAACCTTGAGTAACAGATGAAATACTTCAGTTGATCGAAGAAAGAAATACGAAAAACTAGGAAAAAGGACGGGAGACGGCGGTGTAAGTAACGCAGGTATGAAAGAATTATAATGTTCACCGTGGATAAAGCTTAATGTCAGGAGGAAAAATATGTGTAGAAATCGAAGAAGAAAGGACCGTTGACAGTAGAGTTCAGCATAAGTAAAAGTCGAAACGTCTTCCAACGAAATAAAATGCTATGGAGTCAACATTAGGAGTACAAAAGGAATTCCACTTTGAACTGCAGAGAACAGATCGGATAGTTGGAAGGAGAACATTGGAGGCTTCTACGAAAGGAGGAACGATCTGATACGTGACAGGAAAAATAAATGTCTACAGAATTGTAAGGCTTTGAGTTTCGAACATTCAAGTTAAAGTAATGAATCTAAGAGGCTGAAGATATCTCAAGGGCCTTTCGGAAGAATATCATCCACAAAGTCCAAAAGCCGTGGAAGACAGATATATTCTAGACTTTTAGCACAATCAGCGTTAACAACTAACTGATCCAGGTTGATGACAAGGACAGTGCATAGAAACATGGGAAAAAGAAATTTGAGAAAAGACTTTCAGCTTTCGCTATACGCAATGTAAAGACACCAGAGAGACAGTTCTTCCGTTGTTCTTGGTAATGGAGGCAACAGTTCATAAAAATAAAGCCCCCATAATAGGATTTGTACAGTTAGGCAAAGCATTCGACAATTGAAATTGGTTCAAGATATTTTAAATTTTCAGGGAAAGGTAAAAACCATCTGTAACTTGTATTAGTATACAATTTGTGAAAGAACCAAGAGGAAACTAAAAGATGAGAGCACCAAGGCAAAATCACTTGGACTGAAAAGGGCGTAAGGCAAGGATATACATCCGTCTCCTCTATTGTGCCATCTGTACATTGAGTGAGCAATATCGGAAACAAAAACCACTTTCATGAGCTACGAAAATTTAGTGTGAAAGGATATCACTGATCAGATTCGCGGATGGCATTGCTACCCTCATTGAAGATGAGCAAGTACTACATGATTTGTTGAATGGAATAAATAATCTACTGAGTACAAAACGTAGACCGACAGTAAATTAAAGAAAGGTTGGTTGCGTGATTCGGGGAGGGAACCAAAATTAAATAAAGGAGAAGCTAATGAGGAGTAGCAGAAATGATATAGCGGCAAATTCAATATCGAAATTGTGTGTCACTTAGCAGACAAGGTGAAGGAACTGGGCGTCCTTCGAAGCGAACTGACATGATGGACGAACTGAGGATGATGTAAAAAGCAGACTAACAGAGGCAGATAGGGCATTCCAAGCCAAAAGAAGTTTACTAATATCACATGTAGGCCTTAATTTGAGGAATAATTTTGGTATCTGGAAAAGAAGAGAATCGAAGCATTTAATGCTGCTGAAAAGTACGTGACAATAAATGTGGAGGTTCCGTTCAGAATCGCCAAGGAAAGAAAAATGTCCAAACATTGACTAGAACAGGGGACAGAGTCATAGGATATTTGTTGAGACCTGAGAGAATAACATGAATGATAGTAAATGGAGCTACAGAGGGCAAACACTAAAGCGCACAAAGGTGATAGAATTAAATCCAACAAATATTCTGTCAATCTGCGAGGTATTCCTGTTGTTATTCTTCTTGTCAGTTTTTTTTCTTATTTTATTTTCGTCGTCCATTCTACGAAGAACATCTTCATTCCTTGTCTTATCACCCCATCTGATTTTCAACCTTCTTCTGTAGCCCAACAACTCAAAAGTTTCTATTCTCTTCTGTACTGGTCTTTATCCCCGAAGCTATTTTCTAAAACGTTATGCCGCAAATCAACGATCTCTGAAATTTCTTATTCAAATTAAGATCTATGTTTGATATTACTGTTCTGTTTTCACCCATTAATGCCCTCTTTGCTGTGGTTGTTGGTTTTTTATCTCCTCCTCGCATCGAGAATAATGGGCTATTTCGCTTTCACCATAGCAGAATTCCCAAAATGTCGTCTACTTTGTGATCACCAATTTTGAAGCTAAGCTTCTCTCTATTCTCATTTCTGCTACTTTACTTCCATCTTTCCTCAATATATATTCTATACCCTTTGGACTGATGACTCCGTTCAAGAGATCATGTAATTCTTCTTCACCTTCACTGAGTGTAGCAGATTCGAGAGCTAATCTTCATATCCTTTAAGCCCGAATGTTAATCTCTCTCTTGAACTATTCTTTTGTTTCCGATAGTGTTCCTTCGATGTGTACATTGAACAGTAGGGGCAAAAGACTGCATACGATGACTTTGTTCATGGTCTTCCATTGCTGTGGTTCTCTCATGGTTCTCGTAAAAAGCCCCTATTTTAAATTACTCTTCTTCCTCCTTGGCTTGTATTGTGTTGTATTGTGTGGAACTTCGAACCTAGAAACGACGAAGAGGCTTCTTCCCCGCCTTAGCCCTCAGTGGTTCACAATCCCACAACAGGCTACAGCAGTCGACTCACCCCTCCAACGCCCCACAACGAACGTAGGTTTGTTGTGCGGTTCGGCCACCAGTGGACACCCCCCCCCCCCCCCTGGGAACGGTGGTACAGTAATTACGGTGTGCGAGAACGTGGAAAAAGTGGTAGAGCAGCAATCACCGATATAGTGTGATATAGATAGGAGAACTAGAGCCCATTCGCCGAGGCAGATGGAAAACCGCCTTAAAAACCATCCACAGGCTGGCCGGCACACAGGACCTCGACACCAATCCGCCGGGTGGATTCGTGCCGGGGAGCGGCATGCCTTCCCGCCCAGAAAGCAGTGCGTTAGACCCCACGGTTAACCGAGCGGCCCCCTTTAGCTTAATTCTATTTTCCTCTTAATTTCGAAAATCCTGCATCATTTTACATTGTCGAACGCTTTATCCAGGCCAACAATATAATGAACTTGCCTTGATTTTTCCCGCAGTCTTGCAGAAAAGGACTGCAGAAATAGTACTTACTTCCATTATCAAACGAAACGTAAGGAGTATCTCTTCGATGCCTTAAGCTTTCCTAAATAGGAAAGGATCATCATGTAGCAGTTCCTGATTTTTCTCCATCATATATATCCTGTCAACACCTTGTATGAGCTGTTAAGTTGATCTTGCGATGGTTCTCACTGTTTAGAGTGATTGCTCTGGCAAACTTCGAAATTAAATGGACGATATTTTTCTTAACAAATATGAGACATAAAAATAAAAATTAGCACCAAACATCAGGTGGCGCTTTAAATAAATAATAATAATATGAATTTTTCTCATTTTATATTAATATATCATTCGTCGCAAGTGATATATGATTCTCAAAGGATGTGTTACGATCACTAGAATCGGCACTATGTTTATTCACCCATAATGAATATTTCACTACATGACAATACAAATTTCAATATAATTATGCAATCTTGCATACCTAATGGACTGATGTGGTGGAAGCATCGTTTGCTTATGACCGCTAATGATGGTGGTGAGGCCGTAAAGCGGACACACGAATATTCTTACCAGAGAGGCGCTGTCGTACATTACGTTTCTGCATTCAAATGAACTGCATTGCACAACAATGAAACGTAGTCCTCGTACGCACAGTATGAATGCATGTTGTTGTTGTGGTCTTTAGTCCAGAGACAGGCTTGATGCAGCTCTTCATGCAACTCTATCCTATGCGAGCTTCTTTATTTCCAAATAACTACTGCAACCTACATCCTTCTGAATCTGCTTATTGGATTCATGTATTCATATCTTAGTCTCCCTCTACGATTTTTATCCTCCACGCATCCCTCCAATATTAAATTGGTGATCCCTCGAAGCCTCAGAATGTGTCCTACCAACCGATCTCTTCTTTTAGTCAGGTTGTTCCACAAATTCCTCTTCTCCCCAATTTTGTTCAGTATCTCTTCATTAGTTACGTGATCTACCCCATAAATGCATATTTAGCCAAAATAAACCAGTGGCCTCTTTAATTCTTAAGCAACATTTTTCGAGAAACTAATGTAAATTACATTTGTTGAAGCTGTGTTGTGTTATTTGTACATTATAACTCGTTGATTCAGGTGATTTTAAAAACACATTTGATAGAGAGAACAAATCAAGGTGAACAGGGATTGGGATTGACGAACGGGTATATGGTCATGTACTTACGGTCTATACGACACTGAAGCTGTTCACTCTGTTCACTTTGGCGCGTCTCTGTAGCGGACGAAATGGGTTTGTCTGTTTTTGCAAAGTTTGTGCCACGTCAGGCTTCGGGGTACATTACGAAGTTCTTACGTATTAGGACAAAGATAATGTAAGAAAACTTGAAAATAAAATTTAACAAAACATGCTTAGACGCGGGGATTACTCCTAATTACGCGAAAGTAAAAATCAGGAATATGTCAAACATAGCACAAATAGTAAAACGTAAAAGTGAAATATTATGGATTAAAACTCAAATTCGAGAAGCATATAAAATGAAAGACAAGTTAAATAGAGAAGCTTTTAATCTTCACTTGATTTTAGGTGACATTTTATCTCCATTACAGTTCACATACGTAAGCAGAGAGATTGAAAATAGAATTGACAGGGAGCGAGAATTAACTCTAAAAAGACATCAGAAGAAGCTTTTTAACCTAGGTGTAGATTTTAATATTGATAACGAAACGGCGTTTAAAAATTTGCATACTTTTTGTGAGAGGGACGTGAATTTAACTGAGATAGAATTAACAAAGGATGAGCAGAACCTTTTAAATAAAGGGCTGCAATATAACCTAAATCCCGCAATTAACTCAAATACAATAAAAAAGACTATCGCAGAAGTGAAAATTGCATGTGATATCGCAAATATGAATAGATACGAACAGACAAACACGGCAATTAAAGTAGAGAAGTCGACTATAGATGAAATGCACTCTGCTCACAAGAACAGAAACGATCTATTAACTCTTAAGGGCTTGAATAAGAAGTTAGAATCACGTAAGGCTCTCGTCACAAAGGCAGATAAGGGCGGCACTATGGTTTTAATACACGATACAGACTATATAGAGAAAACTGAAAAGTTCTTTATAGAAAACGGAATAGTAGAAGTCAAGAAAGATCCAACCAAGAAATTTCAAACAGAAATAAGGAAACAAATAGATAACAGTGTGTTTGGATTCACAGAGGAGGAAAAGTTTAAACTGAAATTAATGAATCCGCGAATCCCCGAATTACGGTCACAAATAAAGCTCCATAAAGTAGAAAAATCGATTCGCCCAATCGTTAATAACACCAGCAGCCCAAGTTATAAATTAAATAAAGAGCTAAATAACAGATTGAAGGCGGCATATACATATCGTCGAACTTTCAACATTAGCAACAGCTACGAATTTGCCGAGCAAATTAAAGACGTACTTATACCTCAGAATGCGTCACTAGCTTCATTAGATATCACCAATCTGTACACAAACATTCCCGTAAAAGAAACGATTGAGATCATTAAGAACAATCTCCTCACTCATGGTAAATTGGCACTGGGGGAAGTGATTGAACTAGTGGAAATGTTGGAACACGTCTTGTCGTTCAATTACTTTACTTTCAATGGTAAAATTTATCAACAGAAAGACGGGCAGGCAATGGGGAACAGTTTAGCTGGGACGCTGGCTGACATTTTTGTAAATCACTTAGAAAACAAATTCTTTGATGAAAATCCTAATATCGCTGAGAAAATTGTATATTACAGGAGATATGCTGACGACTCCATTTTATTATACAAAGGAGATAAAAATGATATCGAAAACTTAGCACAAAAAGTGAGCTCTCAACATCCGAAAATTAGATTCACCATGGAATTTGAAGAAAACAACCGTATAGATTACTTAGATTTAACACTAATAAAGAAAGATGGGAAGCATGAATTTAGCATATTCAGAAAACCTACGTGTACGGATCTAGTTATCAATGAGCGCTCCTGTCACCCACCGCGATACAAAGGGGCATATTTTACTTCGATGGTATACAGGCTACTAAGATTGCCACTAAGCCAACAGGAAGTAGAAAAGGAGTTAAGTATTTTAAAACAAGTGGCCGTAGCGAACAGATATACGTGTAAGCAGGTGATGAATATTTATAGGAAGATAAAGAAGAGGCACATGGAACAAACAGAAGGAAGTCAAGTAGCAGTTAAGAGGAACAACAAGAAAAAATATGTAGCTCTCACTTACAATGGAAGAATTGCAGACAAAATTGAAAGATGCTTTCGTAAATCCGACGTTAAAATAGGGTTCCGAACAAATAACACGTTAAAATTGAAGCTCCGGCATAGAATATGTAATAGTAGGAATAAATTTCAGGATTCAGGTGTATATAAGATCAAATGTAATGACTGCTGTAAACAATATATAGGACAGACTGGTAGGAACTTTGAAACCAGATTCAGGGAGCACACCTACTCTCAAAACAAAACAGCTTTTGGGGCGCATATGGCTGCGACAAAGCACTCAGTCACGAATATTGAAAACAATTTAGAAATTCTACATAGAGCTCAAAAGGGGCGGTTTCTTAACATTTTGGAAGAGATCGAAATATACACCCACAAAAATAAAGATCCGGATTTAATCCTCAACGAACAAAACGAATTCGGTCATAACGCCTATTTTAGCATTTATGACGACCTACTAAGATGACAACTGTTGCGTGTGGAGATCCAGGCCGAGGGATGAGAGATGGTGCGCGGCGGAGAAGCCGGAAGACGCGTGCAGCGCCTGGCGTCGTTGACGGGGCCCTCCTGTGCGGCCCTCTTGCCCGCGGCGATGGACATCAGACGACTGAGCGCACCGCGGAACAACACCAAAATGGCGGGAACCACGGAAGCAGACCGTAGAGGAAAACAAGTTCACACCAGCACCATAGATATATAACTCGCCCTGTGCTATTAGATCGTATAAAAATGATAATTTTACTGTTTTTTAATCCTGACAAGTACAGATTTTAACTTTGACATCTACATATTTTAACCAAATATTTTTAATATAAAAAAGATCTACTGAATACAGTATGTACAAATGGAATGTAACAAATGTACCAGACGCCACCTGTCGGTAATAGTGTTATAATTAATATAAATGACGTGCACTCTGCCAACCAATTTTATGTGACGTAGCATGTGAAAGTTGCTGGATTTGGAAGGGTTACTCCTGTAACTGAAATATCAGGTACGTTCTGGTACATTTGATATTGATTAGATAGGATGAAAAACATTTGCTTCCGTGATATAGTAAATTAGTATAATTATTTTTACAGAGCTGAAGATGGTTCTGAATGAACCGAAACCGGTCATACGAATAATAAAAAAATTTTTTGCAATCAAGACGGATTTTAAGTAACATTATAAAATCACTGATTGCTGTTATCCCATAAGACATTATGTCTGTTTTTGCAAAAATTGCAAATATTTAGCGAATGTTGCAACGCACAGAAGATCTTACAATTTATCTAAGGTGTTTTAAGCCAACTACGAGACGTTGGCCCATCGATAAAAATTAATACTGGATATTGCAGGAAACAATGATAAGAAGCACCACAGCAGGCTTTGCTGCGACTGGAAAAAGACAAAGGTTGGCCCTCCCAGTCGCCCGTATGAGTATGTGTATGATCTCACAGCAAAAACAAGTTTCAAGGAAAAAAGGTCTTCACCTTGAAACAGATGTCAATTAAAATTTGACTCATCTGGAGGTCTGTTCCACGCTAATAAGCGGAGAACTTGCTTTAAGCATACCTCGGCCATGGCTAACAATTATCGACGCTGCGGGTGAGTGGACATATTATTAATTATAACTGTATTTTTCTTTTGTTCGTATATGATGTATGTATATTTGTTATTTTCTTGCCAAATACGCTTTTCTACTGATTAACGTGACAACGATCTCACTTAATAGAATGTACTACCTTACAACTGAAGAAATGAGTATATGTGAATGTTTTAGGATTACCGTATCAGGAAACCTTTGTCGGTCTGTAATCTCAAAGGAGGAAAAACGCAATTCTGTTAGCGCTTAACAAATGTTTTACTGTGCCTGATGGTGCAATCATCATCACAATACATTAGTACAGTTCTATTTTATTGTTCTGACCTTATTTCGTTCTTAATCTTAATGGCGATCGTCTTATTCAATACATAATATCTGTAAATCACGTTTCACGCTTACGTGGCTTGCTACAGGGCCATAATTCATCCGCTCTCTCGCTATGAGCGAGGGCAGTGAAAGTGCTCAGACAAACAGCTGTCTATACTAACAAGAAAGTGCTCACTCCCCATAAACACAGCGACAGCTGTTTCACAGTCATCATCTCCATGTGTTATCTTTTCCCTCCTCACACCATTGTTGTTCCTCATTTACTTTCCACTGGCTTGAAACACATCTTGTTCAGTATTTTGTTGTTAAAATAGATTCTTTTTATTATTTCTGAATTTTTGGTATACTTTCTTTCTAAGCCTGTTCTTACCTGTGTAATCCGTGCTCCTCTCAGAAATCCCCGACTATGCGCTTCGCTAACCTATATTTTTTTCAGTATAAGTTTTCAAAGAATTTAACCTACACGTATTCCTTAATTCTTAAAGTTCCTGTATATTTTGTTACATCCCCTCAGTTCTTCTCATACTATTGTTTATTATGCTACAATACTTTTTCTAATAATTCATCTTTAACGTACTTCTATTCTTGAAAAATTTTAATTAGACAACCTACTTTAGAATAAACACCTTCTTCTGCCCAAAGAAAAGGATCATCCTTATATCAGAAAAAAACTATTAATTGGAGGAAGTGTGTATACTCATGGTCATATTTAGAGGCGGAGCATAGGGCCAAACATGATAGGTTATAAAGTAGATACTCTCCAAAAGTCTTTAAGTCTGATGCAGATAAATTATAACACTTATCTAGTGTTGTCATTTAAAGTGAATGTATGTAAATCGATCATGTGATATAGATTGCCAACCTCCTAAATAATGAATTAGGAATTCAATTGCTATGAAATGAAACAATAATCAGAAATTAATTAGGTTCATTTCATTAAAAAGATTCATAGAACCTTTTATGAGCAATAACAATATTAAAGTAGGGTGTAGGCGTATCTGCTGAAAGGGTCTGGGGTAAGAATCTGATAACAGCTTAAATGAAATAGTGAAGATGGGTAGTATAGCATGATTATGTAAATTGAAGGTAAAGGGGAGAGACGTGATTGTCATGATGTCGAGAAAGGTGCTGTTGACTGCAGTGTGCGAGCGGATGGCGTCAGTACATGCAGTTAGGTGAACGATCGGTCGGACCATATACCTGTCGTTCTGGAATGTCTATTGTCTTGTGTTGCGTGGGTAGATGTGGCTGAGGATTCTGTCTTTTCGTCATTAATGTGTGACTCGAAAGTACATGTGTTAGCATGTGTTGTGGGAGATTGCCTTTCGACCAGACACTGCTGCCTCGTGCCTGCAAATTCTGCCCTCGTATACCTGGAGTGGTTGAACTGTTGTTGGTAATCTGTCAGATGAACTGGAAGCTATTTATCAGGTTACATGCGGCAATGAATGTAAATTTTTTGTTTCATGTTAAGGAATGCGGTTTCCAGCGGCCAGGGCTGACCTGACTTATTACACGTTGTTATCAAACGTTCGTTTTGTAAGAAGTGTCTGTTCTATTTAAGCCGTTTGGAGTCATCAGAGAGACGACGATAAACCCATATTGTTATTTATGTTGTTGTGCCCTGTGCGTAATACTGAGATGTTTCGGGAAAGCCTTTGAGCACTGGCTAATTTGATTTACGACATGAACGACTGACTGTTGAGCCTAAATTATGAAGCATGTGTAGTGAAACTAGGTGAATGTTTAAGAGGTGTCAGCTTTCGTAAGAACTGTTTGGATCTAAGCCCGAACCATTGAACTCCATTAACAGAAGCTACCTGTTTTGTAAGTGTTTGTAATTATTTTCTTGCTCTGTTTGTATACTTATTTTATACCTATTTTGCTACGTTTTAAATAGCTCTTGCACTTGCACAGTTTTTTCAAGCTGTTAAGCTTTTTTATACTCTGTGTAATGTGTGCCCTATTTTGACTACAATTCTTTAAAACATGGTTCAAATGGCTCTGAGCACTATGAGACTTAGCATCTTATATCATCAGTCCCCCTAGAACTTAGAACTACTAAAACGTAACTAACTTAAGGACATCACACACATACATGCCCGAGGCAGGATTGGAACCTGCGACCTTAGCGGTCAAAGGTAGGTGGAGAAGTGGATGACTCGCACGTAACCTTGGGCTTTACAAACGGCGACGGACAGTCAACCCTGACAGTGTACGATATGGTACACGGTTTCGTTGTTACTCCAGAGCCGAGGAGAACGCAGATCTGTCCTGCAATAACATCCGGATGAGGTAACGATCTTCTCAGAGTCGGTGTGGGTGGTGCGAACTGACACGTTTCGTCATGTTGTACGGCATTCCGTGAACCATTCTCCTCACACCCTTAGCACTGCCGCAACACTTCGTCCCAAATGAGCCGGAAATTCGCGGATAGATGCATCACATTCTCTCATGCAAATAAGGCGTTCCCTCTTTCAAACTAATTTTTCGTTACGGTTAGCCCAAACGTTTGCGAGGAGTCGTGGCGTTCGCTGTGTTATTGAATGGTTTGGTATTTAACTAATTTGTAAATGAAAATGATAATCTTATTTAATCACAGTGAGTAATTACTAAATAATTTTTCTCCCGGCTAAAGATTTGGTCAAGTTGCTAAAGAACTGTAAGTTAGCGTTCATACAACAGATTCTATACAACTATTGATTATGATGGAAACAGTTATCTTCAGCAAAATGATCATTAAAACCATCGAATATCAGCCGCGCACAACACTGGCGTATGTTACCTGAAACAATATTCTTCGCAACTCGGGCGTAATTAATTTCGGCTCCATACATCAACACGAAAAGTTTGTTATATGGAGCTTGCTGTGAGAACTGTTTTTTAAAGAACCAATCTGATTCGAATTATTTACACTAAAATGAGTTCCGGACCACCGGTGCACATTTAATTTTACACATTTTAATTATCTTCGACATTTATGTCTGCAGAGTTGCGTAATTTGAATTTGCCGCTGAGATAATTGTTAAGATGGCGGCAGACAATTGATAGAGACTTTCTATTGTTAAATCAAATTTCATTTTAACAGGATAAGTATTTCAAATGCTTATTAAACTTTACATTCATATTGTGCACTATTTAGTCTAATTTTCATCACGCAAAACCTTTGATACTTTCGTAAAAAACACAGATAAAAACGCGACACAAATCGCTATCAATAGCTGCGCTCCTTGCAGCGGAAAGAAATAATTAACACAGATAATGCTTATTGAGAAAGGAATTAAAGTTACAAATAAATATGCACTCGTATTTATAATAATAATGAACTCTATTCTCAAGTAATAATTAAAAAATAATTACAATTTCTTAACAGGCCTCAGTTTGATATACGTCTTGCGTCCGCAACCTACAAAAGCCAACCAACAAAAGGTAAAAAGAACGGAAAACAAACGCAGATCATAAAAGGCATTTACAATTGTCATTGTCTCTGTATGATAAACATCGATATGTCCAATTTCATAAAATATTATATAAATAATTAATGTTTATCATCGTATTGTTTGTTTTTTCATATGTCGGATAGATAATGTTTATAATTGTTAGAGGCATAACTTCCTCTCGTCGCAGTGTAGCCAAAATTTATCTCGTGCATGTTAGAGAGTCCTGAACGTCTACTTAAGTCACACTGATTTATTACCCTCGGTTTACAGTGACACATTTTACTGCTAGACGGTGTTGCGCCGTGATATCGATGTTGACCTCGAACCTGGAGGCCGACATGGTTCAAATGATTATCATTTCTGCAGAACATACTGATGTACATGTTCTGTGAATTTGAACGTCCAATCTGTGGTCCTTCAGGGTGTCTGTTCTTTTTTCTGAAGTGGTTGGTAAAAATAAAATTTCATTGACAAATCATGTAACAGAATGGACAACGAAGATCTTTTTTATATGTAGAATTGTAAAATCAAATGTACATACATTAACTAAAAACACCAGGAAGTGGAAATGTTTGTTCGGACTTTCAAAAATAAAAAGCGCTGTTGTCCGAAGAGTGATGACTCATATTAATGTTGGCACCTCGCGACGGCGCAGCAAGGTAAATGCAGTCGCTGTCAGACGCAGTCACGAATGAGAAACGCCGACAAACACACGCCCTCAAGAAGTTCTGTACGCCCCACTGCTGGAAGTTTACTTGCGTCAGAGCGCAGAGCTGCTCGTCTACTGTTTGATAGCCCACTTTTACAGCAGTATCAGCGTAGTTCGGATCCAGGAACGAGCTAGTGTAATTAGTCAGAGCGGCGTCATGGTTAAATGTACAGGGCTATTTGACTGTCATTCAGTGCAGGAACTAAACTGTTATCATTGTCTTCTGCAATTCAAGCACATGTAAAACAACAGTATACAGAAAGGGATTTCTTCCAAAGTCAAGTAATCTGTACTAAAGTGTTTTATTGAAACTATTGCGATGTTCATTATATGTTGTATCAACTCCGAGAGCAAAAACTTAGAACTGTCATCTGGTATGGCTAAACACTGGTATTCAAGTAGGTTTTCCCCGTCCGCCATATACAAAAATGGTTTAAATCTTCACCTACCTATGTGGACGTGCTTGAGGTTCCGTTGGATCAGACCATTCGTCTTAAGAAGCACTTTGAACAGTCTATAAAACAGTGGACTGCTGTCCTTAAAGGGCTAGCAACACATTTCAAGTTCAGGTGCTTTTGTGGACAATGTTATAGAGATGTAATGCTGGTTGATGCAATCACACAGAACTTACCAGATTCCTGTGTACGTACTGCCATCCTACAACTGCCAGACCCAATTTTTCTTCAATAGTAGGGTCTGAAACTATTGTGGACAGAAATGGATTTTGAGGCTTCTCTCGTTCGTAACGCATAGGGCACTCATCGTACACTTAATGTTCAAATGAATAAAAACAGGGTTCAAATTAAAAATAATGGTAAGGCATTTTTGTCACTTTGTACGTGAGGTGTACCCACAGAGTGGCTATCGGTATGAAGAATTTGTCACAGTCGACCCAGCGTGAAAAGTTTTGTAGAAAATTTTATCCTATCATAAGTGGCTGACAAGACAGTTAAATTTCAGTCAGACAGAGGAATGTCTGTTACCCTAGCCAATAACGACACCTTGAAATGGTCGACAGCCCATGGCTACAGAAGCCTACTTCAACGTTGTCAGCTTATGATGGAAACGAAACACCAATACCTTGAGCGTGGAATTCGCCAGAAACAATGCGAACATTATTAGTTTAGACTTGTTTCACTGGATCAACCTGTGAATACAAGACAATGTGTTACAAATAAGTGAATCATTCCTCATACCAATGTTGCTCACTCTTAGATCGATACAAAAATTAACGGATACTGCTCATCTATATCCTGGGACGGCATCCATTTATCGATTTTGTGGCTGTTACAATGGAGACCGCCCAAGATCAGAGTCTTCTCTCTCTCTTTCCATATGTATGGATGGTCTCCTGATGGTCATCGGCCATCGATATTCAAAATCATTTCAATGTAGATTGAAATCTTTTGTACGGGGTCCTCAGTCTCCATAAAACGAAAAATATGGTAGTTGTTTTTCAGCATGCCTTGTTTTCCAGTATGCACTTAGAGGGCAACTTGTACACAACAAAAGTGATGTTTATTTGTTTCATTTGTAAAGTTCGAAGAATATTATATTGACAATATCTGGGTTAACAAGCTGATTCTTCTTTGTTATCAAAATTATTTCACTTAATTTTGATGTTCTAATAATGTACTAATAATTACATCTTTTTGGTAGATAATTCTCTCGACGTCCTCCCGATTCGCTGCTGTCAGCTGACCAATACAGTAATTGTGCAGCACTTCTGTTCATTTGCAGCATGGTCGCATTCTTCCTGCGTGAATTTGTGTCACGTTTACAAGGAAATGGAGCAAAGTTCTCCCACAGAATTGGTTCGCATGATATGCCCACTGCTTTTTCTTCGAAAAGGCTCAACAAAGCAAAGAGCAATTACAATTAACTTGAAAAAGAGGCACTCGCGCAATGCGTATGGCGTTGCGAAGTTCCACTATTATCAGTACAACCGAAAGTCTTATTTGATAACGGATCATCAGCCTTTAACGGCTCTCTTCAATCCTTCCAAGTCCATCCCACCTCATACAGGGCAGAAATTGCAACGTTTGGCTCTGTTATTGTCTAATTATCAATACTAGTTGTGGTACTGGTCCACTGCACAGCTTTAGAACGCAAACTTGTTGTCTCGGTTATCAGTCGGTACCAACAAAGCGTTTGATTTGTCTGAAAAACCATGTAATCAAATTCACATCCAAGACTTTGAAATTTTGAATTCCCCACCCAGAGGTGTGGCGCTACTTTTCGCGTCGTGGCACTGTTCATTTGATCAGGGGTTCTTCTGCTAATTACAGATACACACGTTGTGATTCCTCACTTCCTACTGCGGGAAGTATTGTTATTGCTACACAAAAGCTAATGCAGAAAGAAACTGGCCCGAAGTCGTTGTATTTGGCAAGGCATGGACGCCCAAATTCAGCGAACGACCTTTTGCTAACTGCCTGTGCGGAGCATCAGTCTGCTCCGCTGCAGTCCATTTTTAGTAGCCACGTCAGTCTGGAAACATGCTCATTGGTTTCTCGGGCTCTTTTTGTAACACCTGAAGGTTGTTGGTGATAGTCGCATACACTGAATTTCGATTTGTAGTCCACATTAAATCTATTGCTAGTACTGTATCGGCTTTTTCTGTTATTTTTTCCGCCGAAGGCCTTTAAGAGATCTTTCTGTTGGACAATAGACTCTCAGTTCACGCTAGCCGCTTTTCGACAGTTGCTTCCCGACAACAAAACATGCTATGTAACTACTCCTCCCTTTCACCCTTATCCTAACGGCAGAGCTAAACGGTTTGTTCAAAAATCAGAGGGAGAATTTCCGATCCTCCCACACAAGGCAGTAAGCCTTGAAAATTTTCTTTTCTCCCACCACTCTTCGCCGTGTGTTGGAAAGTCGCAGCAGAATTATTACACAGTCGTCATCACCGTTCTCTGTTAGATCTTCTGCAGCAGCTATGAAAACAGTTCGTTCTGTCAGCTCAGCCGAAATTTCAACTGCAGGAGGAAGATTTTGGCACGAAGCTCAGTTGGGACCATGCTACTTGTCGTTCGTCTTACGTCGTTCCTGGTTCCACTGGGCTGCATCGATGTCACCGGAATCAACTGAAGTGCTCCTATGTCAGCGATTCTTCAGCAGAGGATTTGCCCGCGGACCCAGCACGCTGTTCGGGTCGACACCAGCAGTCATTTCTGTCTGTCCGCCTGTCTCGATAAAGAGCGGTGCCGAAGGAGATCGAAGTCATGCCAACGAAGTCGTCACCGCCTACTTGACCGTCAGAACCACAGCCAGAGCTTATGTCCTTGGAAGCGTGGCCTCTGGACAACCGCCTTCACACCGTTGAAGTTCCCGTCTGCTGCTCTCTCGACCACAGCGTCCCTGGATGCGGGCGGGCACCCTATGGCCGGATATTCCGTCGATGTTCTCGGTCACATGCGAGGTGGGTGCTGGGGTTCGGACATGAGGCTGACACTGGTCACCGGCTCACAGCAGAACCACAAGCTAAAGGCAGTCGCTGTCAGACGTAGCCACGAGTAAGAGACGTCGACGAAGACATGTCTATAGACGTTCTGTACGTCGCCGCTACTTATGTCAGAGTGCAGCGCTATTCACCCAGCCTTTCACAGCCCACTATCTTCGCACAAGCATTGTAGTTCAGATACCATAGCGAGTTAGTGTCGTTAGTCAGAACAGTGTACTTAAGCTCACAGTTAAACATGAAGTGATATCCGTCTATCTTCCAGTGCAAGTATAAATTCCCCCCACTATATTTGTTTCTGTCTGAAATTTAGCCCAACTTTACTCCCATTCCGCAAAAATCTACGTTACCAGAACAATGTCCCCACAAATTGTTATCCAATTTGAACTTTTGTGCTAACCCTTGACTAAACAGAACCGAATATGAACTCAACTGTATTTGATCTGAATGTTACTTGTCTTTATGTTAAATGCGCTACTAAAGTAAAACAAGTATCTGACCCTAATCAAAATTTTCCATTTACCTCGCGTGTTGACAACATTGCTGCAGAGTTCTCGAAAGTATAACTCCAAGCAGCAAGCAGGCAACGGCTTAGCTAGATTGCTAATTCCAAATAAAATTTCCAAGCTATATTCTAATTGTTGCATATGACGTGGTGAAATATGGTAATGCTTAATGATAAACACTGGGGTGAGGAGGGAGATTATTCCTGTTAAATTATATTCCAAGACAGCGATTTTAGAATGAAGTATCTATTCAAAAAGAAAGAGTAAAACTTTGCGTGGTCTTCACACATAACATAGGTCTCAAAAATACTATGCTTAACAAAGGAAGCAATTATTTAAAACGGGACAATAATAACAGAGAATTTCTATAAAAATGAAACAGCTAAACCAGTTGAAATCTTAATGCCTGTTTCAGGGACTGGCGTGGTATTTCTCTCAGCTCTGAGAAAGTGAATAAAGTTAACTAGCATCCCAGTAATCATTTCTACAAATTGGGTGCGCTGTGTTGCAGTATTACATCAGTCTTCCTCTCTTAAAAAGATACTAACACTATTCAAAATCTATATCCTCTTAGCTTGACCTCCTGTGACCCGTAGCCATACCCTTTCTGCACATAACTCTAGACGCCATTTTTCAGCAAGACAATCCACGACCACATGTTACTGCACGAACACATGCACAGGATGTCAGGCTTTTGCCCTGGCCCGCCAGTTCGCTAGCCCTGATTCTAATCAAAAATATGTGGGATATGGTGGACAACAGGTCAGAGCTGTGACCCAGTGCCAACCACAACAGGTGAACCTTGGAACCAGCTCCAAGCAGCATGGACGGCTATATTACAGGAAGCCATTCGCGCCTTCTCCGCGTCGATGCTATTATACATGGAACAAATTACCAAGCCGGCCGGAGCGGGCGAGCAGTTCTAGACGCTACAGTCTTTTTTTCTGATAGACGTAAAATTTTTAACTTGTCCTCAATGTTTCCCACTGAATGGTTTTCTTCAGCAATATGGGCTGCAAATGCTGATTTTTTCAAGTTACCAAGCCTTAAAGCATCAATACCTTCCTTGTATCTAATTTCAAAACTTTTGCCTGTCTGTCCAATGTAGAATTTTGGGCATGTATCGCATTTGACTTTGTATATTCCTGATTTACGGTAGGAACTCTTGGAGGTATTTACATCATGGATTACTTTTTGTTGTAATTTATTATTTGTGGAAAGGCTGATTGTGATATTTTTCTTTTTAAATAAGTTTGCTATTTAGTATGAAGGTGGGCCTATGTATGGGAGAGTAGTATATTTAGGTTTGAATTCTGTGGCACACTGATTTGGCTTGATGTGACTGCTGTGAAGTGGATTTGTGGTTTTTGTCTGCATTTTGTTGTGGAATTTTTCTATTATTGTGGGTTTATATCCATTATTATGAGCAACTGTGTTAATTATACTGATTTCATTTTGTTGGTCTGTCTCACTCATTGGTACTTTCTTAATTCTGTGTAGCATTGTCCTGAAATATGCCATTTTTTGTTGGCAGGGGTTGCAAGATGAGTTGTCAATACTGACATTTGTAGTGGTAGGTTTTCTGTAAATACTAAATTGATGTTTATTGTAACTATTGCTAATTTTCAGGTCAATGTTGGAGACAAGGTCTCATCAGAATTCCAGCTCACAGGATCCCGACTTACAAGCCGAACTGGAAAACAGATGTCGGTAGACCTGGAACAAGATGTTTATGAGCTCGTTACAGGTAAAAGCCTAATCCATGAAAGAACGAAGAAGATTACGATTATTACTACCACTGGGAATAGGCAAGAATGCCCAATCCATGAACTGGAGAAGAAGAAGAATTATTAATCTTAGCGTTATGGTTATTATGTTGCTCGTATACTGTACAAACTGTATTCACCAATGAAGTCTGGTTAGCAATAACAGAGGGCCTGAAGGTCCTACGTTGGCATCTGGAATAAATGGAAGAATAAATAAGTTTAACTTTTCGACTTTCGTACTTCAGTGAAATACATTGGTTCTAAAATTAAAACAACTCAGTGTAGCAAGGAATCACTGATTTCCGCCGCTGGTCAGCACAGCTGAGTAAACACTGCCTTTCTTTCTAGAAATATCAGCTGTCCTACCGCGAGTGGGTCGAAGTCAATTGGGCGCCGGCAAAGCAACGCAGCTACTCAGGCCCCGACCGCCACTCACGTTAAGACTTGTGATCCAGACTAATAGGCATTAACGCAGTTTGGGATGCGCCGCTTAGCCTTGGGGATTCCCCTGATAGATAGGCGACACCGCGACGCGGGAGCCGGATTAGCGTCGTCTCGGCGAAGGAGCGCTAATGTTTCACTAACCGTTAGCACGCGCGTACTTTAAACAGGCGGATTCTTGGTAGCATTGCACGGCAGCATGCTCATATGCGGCTTGCAGCATAATCTGATGGCTTCTTATTTAAAGATTAGCATCGGTAAATCAAGGCAAGCAAACTCTAACGAAGAGTTCTATGATTTGCAGCCAAGTAATTGCAATATTTAACAGATAACCGTACACTAGGACTGCCCGTCCTCGTCTGGAATACTTATGTACAGTATGGTAGCCCTACCAGATAGAAAAGACAGAGGACATCAGAGGAGATCAAATAAAGTCAGCCCACTAAATATGGTAGAGAGTGTCCTACATATGGTAAGCAAGTCAGGGTGGCAGTCATTACAACAAAGCCGTTTTTTGCTGTGACGAGGTCTTTCAATCTTTTCAATAAGCAACACTGATCTCCGCATGACAAAAAGTTTGTTAACTATCACTTACATACGGAGAAAAGACCATCTAATAAAATAACAATAATCAGAGATCTTATCGGAAGATTGAAATATTCATTTTTCTAACGTGATATTCCGGGCTGTAACGGTCGAGAAATAGTCTGAAAATACCCCAGTGAACGATCTGCCAAACGTACGTGTGTTGAAAAGCAAGCATGTGGACGTAAAAGTAGAAAAATTTCCAATATAGTTCATATTGCCTGTCTCGACTTTGCATATCCGTTCGTAGTGCTTTCAGAAAGCCACGAATTTCATCTGGAAAATAAAAAGTCATGATAAACAATGCACCAAAATAAATAAAAACAGGAGTACACTCGTGTCCAGAGAAAACAGAACATGTTGAACGATTGGAGATAGGACTTTCATGTTTACAGGACACCTGCATTAGTATGTTTCGCAGAAATAATTATCATTTCAATCGCTTTGGTTCAGCATGTGTCGTGTTGACTAGTAGACATAGGGTCCGCCATGGGTCTTGATAATTTGATTCAAAATGGCTCTGAGCACTATGGGACTCAACTGATGTGGTCATCAGTCCCATAGAACTGAGAACTACTTAAACCTAACTAACCTAAGGACATCACACACATCCATGCCCGAGGCAGGATTCGAACCTGCGACCGTAGCAGCAGCGCAGTTCCGGACTGAAGTGCCTAGAACCGCTCGACCACAGCGGCCGGTGGTGTTGTAATACAGACGAGGACCGGTGCTAAGACAAAGTTCAGCAGTAGCAGATTTGCTGACAGTTGTAATTGCGTGTGACGCCTAGGCAACACGATGCTGCTAATCCGACCAATATATGACATGCAACAACTGCAAGGAGTACGATAGATACCAGTTTTATCCAAACAAACATAATCTTTAACGGAACTTACAAGGTCCCCAATTTTGGATGGTAGTCTGAAGACATAGTTCACATCGTACGTCCACAAAATACGACCGATCTTGTTGGAAATCCTCCATGTAAGCTAGAAAGACCGTAGACATTTATGACAACTCGGTATTGTTATCACGTAACGGTCGGTAGATAGCAAAATGCACTTCTGGCACTGGTCATCCTGTGGAATATAGCAACATGAAGATTCTGGCAAGCACTTCTAGCTGTCGAGACCGAGTTATTAAAGAAGTAATCGAAATCAAATTAGTAAATTGCCTTGCAAGTAGAGATGGAAGATTTTGCTTAAATTCTGCTCTCTCTCTTGTCAAAAAAGCTAGTTCTATCTCATCCGTTGTTTACTACTTTCCACTTTTGATGCACTATTGGTGTGGGTCATCTAGGGTTGTGTGGTGACAATAGTGTTTACAGTGTGTGTGTGTGTGTGTGTGTGTGTGTGTGTGCGCGCGCAATCTTTTTGAAATGGTTCCGGAAACCGTATTTTTAAATTACTTTGTTCAGTGCTCACTTGAAATATTTTTCGCCTTGAAAATTACATGGTTCAAGTATCGGCGTTTGTCGACGACGTCACCGGACTTCATTCTCGTTTGTTATTTGAACTTCAGTTTTGAGTGTTACAGCGTTTTTAATTCCGCAGCCTTGTGGAGAAGAATACCGATATGTGAAGTGTTGCGCAAAGTTACAGCCAAGATGCTGGAGGTATCCGATCTGGTTCTTCAGTTTTTAATTTATGATAAGTATCTGATATGAAGGGAGGTACTTGAGGAGACCAGTGACAAAGAACCGATTAAGTAAGTGATAAATAATATCGGCTATCTGGTCGCCTCCAGCGTACGCCAGTGTAGGAAGTTTAGATACGATTGGTGCCTGTTCTGTCGGACATGTCCAACGGAATACTAGTGTAGCGACAGCTGTTTGATGAAAATGTTTCAGTGCGCATGCTTAGCTAACGTCCGAGCTCCTGCGGGAATCAGAAATCTGTGAGTAGGTGTTAATGGAAGGAGATCGTTGGGGTGTGGCCATTGGGGAGCTGAGAATTTAAGTCTGAAGGAAAGCGTTTACGGATGGCCCAGGCGGTTGATACAATCGTTCTAGACAAGTGAAGCAGCCCTGTTCGACTCCGAGTCCACCACCAATTTGCCACTCTCGCCGTTCCTTTGCCGCATGCCCCGTGCGGCTAGATGTCATTATCTCTTCCTCATGTCTTTCCCACCTACTGAGAAGGTAAGGAATGAGGAGATCCTTCAGAAAATAGGCGAGGAAAGGGATATACGTAGAACACTAACAAGAAGGAAGGACAGTAGGGCATTTGTTAAGACATCTCGGAGTAACTTCCATTGTTTTGAACTCGGCTGCACTTGAACTTGGGTAACAGAATAGCATGTGAATAAGCCAACCAGTTGGAATAAATGGTAGTTTTCAATTGACTTTAACCATACTCTCAACGAATTTAAAACCGTCTGTTTTGGAAGGACAAGCAACAAACGTCACATCAGGAAAGAATCAATTAGTAAAGCGATCTAACATATCCTCATGGATTTGTAAAAGTTAAGGCCATAAAATCAAAGGCTAAAATCAATACCATATAATGCCACACCGACTTCAGAATAGTTCTATAGTACCGGCAGCAGCGGAAGGTCGTACAGCTACCACGGCATTAATAAGAGGACAATCTGTTGCGAACCGATTATAAATAATGGTACTGCAGGCAAGCACACGCGTAGCCCATCTTCCACTCTCGCCACAGCATCGACGTAAAAGGATCACTTGGAAGATTGAATGGCATGCTATGGTCTTCAGCGATGAAAGCAAATGCTGCCTGCACGCAAGTGATGGTGGTAAAGCTCGTGAGCGCTGCCTCGTAGAGTGCATTCGTCCAAGACACACTGGCCCCAGCTCAGACCTTCTGATGTGAGGATGCGGTAAGCTACAATTCCCGTTCACTTTTGGTGTTTCTGCAGGGGACGGTAACCAGCACTCTCTACGTGGAGAACATTTTTTGACCTTCATGCAACAGGAAGGTGATGCGCTGTTCCATCAGGGATAATACTCACACCCACGCTTCCTGTGAAATTCGATCTGGTCCGCAAAACGTGCAGCAACCTCCTGGCGAGTACATTCTACGGACTTGTCCCTTATCGAGCTCTACGTGGTATATGAGGTGACGAAAACTGACTAGTTCGACCCGTCAGCCAACAACTCTTACACAGCTACGTGAACACATGGAGCAGGCGTTACATAAAGTATCTCAAAACAGTATTCGCAATACGCAAGGTCGATTAGGTGCGAGAGTCAGCGACTGTCTTGTCGCTGGTGGAGACTACACCACGTGCTAATATGAATGTTTCAGCATAGGTTGCTAAATAGTGCCTCAGAACCGCTATTGCTACTGACCTTTAAATGTAATCATTTCGTGTGCTCCATATACATTGTTGCAACAATAAATCCTGAGTGACTAGGAAACCTCTACGTGGGCGGACAGATCTCCAAAGTTTTATATCATGTGAATGCAGTTTCTCCTATATGTACGAACATATTTTGCTCTGGAATTGTTTTTTCTCGTCTGAATCCTACACGTTACATTGGACTAAGGTCTGGATGGAGAAGATTATATACGACAGCTCAGTTGTCTTAGTGTAGCTAAGCTATTTATCAGGAGTATTATTCATTATGTTTTGAGACTTTTATTGCCTGGAGGAAAGTAAGGGACGTGTTTTTAAAGTAAGTGTACTTTTGAGAATGCACCGCTACCGTGCAGCGGTTGGTATTTGGCGCGTGGGCGCTGTGTGCCGCTCACTGATGGAGTGCCGTGGACTTGATTGAATTGTCATTCGGCGTGTTTACGTTTATTGAAATGCCTACCCCAACGGAGACTCTCGCTAACTATGAAATACGAGCTGTGATTCGGTTTCTTGTAGCTAAAGGCATAAAGGTGGCTGAAATTCATCGTCAGACGAGTAAAGTAAATAGAAAAAACCGAGCGAGATGGTGAAGTACTTAGGACACTGGGTTCACTTTCGTACCGTCCTAATTTGGAATTTCCTTCACTTCCCTACATCACTTCAGGAAAACGCTGGGAAAGCTCCTTTCAAAGGATATGGCCCGTTTTTTTCCCCCATCCTTCCGTAGACAGAGCTTGTGCTCCGTCTCTAGTGTCCTCGTTGTCGACAGGACGTTAAATACCAACCTCGACTGATAAGGAGATCCATCAGCGCCTCAGTAAACGCCTATTAAGGAATAAGTGGATGATCTGACCTTGGGGGGAGGGAGAACTTCATTCAGCTTTTAGTGCACACTAATTTTTATTCATGTACACAGTTAATTATAATAACTGTAGTAGTGAAAAATTTTGACAAATGAGTGGTCACCAGATACCTAACAGGTAGAACTTTGCGCCTTCAGACATTTTGACATAGATACAGTTAGTGAAAGCAACAAACCATGACTAAATAACAATCCTCTGAACAGATTGTGGTTTCAGAGATAACTAGTTACACATCAGACTGCAGCAGCCGATTTGCGCTAATTCGACATTCATGGGATTATTGTACCATGAATAACATTAGAACAATAGGGATCAGTCGTTACAGATCAAACGGCTGAAGCCAATTTGCGTGACTTGCAATAAAATGCTTGCGATGTTAAGTATCTCGAAGACTAGACTGAAGACAAACTGAACAGTGACAAAATTGACTTCCGGGCAATAAATGCACGCTTGGCAAGTGCACTCTCAACTGAACAGCTAGAATAAGAAAATTTAAACACGCAAGTCTTTCATATGAAACACAAATTAGCTAACGCCTGAAAAGGACAGGCAATAATTACATATACAGAAACTATTTTTTTTAATTTCTGAGCCTTGGACCAATGTACGACACTTATCTCGTAAATATACCTCAGCTCCAGACATTACCCAGGTACAGACACGAACGCCGTACACAACAGGCAGCGTGGACAATGGACAGAAAGGCCGTATTTGTCTCACATAAACTCCCTCAAACAGTATTAACTTTAGAACAGGCAACTGTTACAGGGAGTACCTGGAGCATTAACATCACGTTAGAATCCACTAAATAAGAAAAAGAAAGACACGGAAGAGTCCGAAGGCGAAGGTCAGACCTACAAATCAGACTCTGAGATACAACAAATCGTAAGAAATTACGATCCAATAAATCGCGCGTCCCAGTACGATAACGAATACGCTACAGCTTAAGCTACTTAAATAAATAATACTAACGTAACGAATCCACGGCAGTGCACTTAGAACAACATAAAACAACATCAAATTACACCAAAACACGTTAAGCAAATTGTCACTGACTCCGAGCAGTAACCGAATCACACTCAAACACCAGGTATTTAAAACAAGCAATTCAAATCAACCTAACATAAGATTATCTCAGGCAAAGGCATAAAATGATAAATTAGGCTCACAATAATTATTCGTCCTTGATGCAAGCGAACATTCAAGGCTCCGCATAAAGATCTAGTGGAATTGGTGCATCGATCCGTTCAATGATACACAGTACTTTCTGCAACAGACTAAACACGTCGATAAATAACTAATAGACAGTAAGCCCGAAGGTTTAAATGGTAAAGGAGAATACCACTAAACTTCTTCGCTACGCAGCCCGTCCCAAAACACGCGCAATATAACCAGCGCCGACCCGAATGGACGTTTTCAAAACGACAGCATTCGCCACCAAGTTTGGCTCTCGTGTACATTACCAACCCCACAACCCCCCGCTGTTGCTAACTCCCCTCAGTCCGCACGTTCGCTCGGTCGATGACCTCTCCTTAAGCGCGACACCTTGCAATTGCATCACGAGCGCCGAAAAGCTACGATCTCTCAAGATTACGCTGGTGTTGCGGTTTGATTTGAAAGGTTAAAGGCAACTGCAGATTTACACCCTGACATCAATCACTTGTAAGCCTTCCATTTGTCTGCCTGATCATGCGTCTTATAAATTGATTCTGCCCTCATAAAGTGGCTGTTGTTGATAGGTTGCATTGGAGGTAATCACTTTTATCAGAATCTTAAATAAAACTTGAATGTCGAAATAATTTAATGAAGTGGTGGCCATGTCTTTATTGTCGTCAGTTACTGATGGGGGACTAATATATCAACACGGGATTAATCTTTATAAAAATCGGAAAGAGTTCACTGATCACACGATAAGACAAACAGTACAAGCGAGACAACTAATAAATCATGAACTGTTGGCATCAAATTATTAGCACTCCATTGCCTGGCCTTGAGTTGGCAAAGACTAAGGTTTATCTGGCTCAAAACGTGAATAAAGCAATTTGATACTATCTCACACTGAAGAGACATTGATGGATTTATTCCACACAGATATTATACTACGTTGGTGCAGCTGAGAACAAGTGGCGAGACTGTCATTCTGTTTGCCCTAACAAGCCAGAGCAGCAATACTGCACCCCTTTCTCAATGCCTAGAGCTGTCTCAAGTGACGGTCGTGGAGCAAGCATCTGCTGATTAGCGATGTGAGGTGTCTGTAATACGTTACCGCGGGATCAAAATATTCCAAGTTTCGGGCAGGTGGTCTGTTAGATGGATCGCAATTACTCTCCGACAGAGCCCTGAAATCTCGGCAGAATCCAGCGTGTGGCACTCCCATTCGCCAGTCATACCATGAACCAATTTGACTCACTTACACAGCAGTGCACACAAGGAGATGACATACCTTATACGACTAAGACTGTCCTCAGCACTGCGAGTAGTCCAAGATGTCTAATGTCTTAACTTCACCACAGGCTCCCAGAACAACGGCAGAGTCAAGTTATACTCAGGATGAGTGTTCCAAATGCAACCTATTCATAACAGGAGTTAAGACCAGAATCTCCTCTCCAGACAGAAGTCATAATCAGGACCCATTTCTCCTTTCATGCCTTTGCATCAAAGCTCAGTAAACTGGAAAAGTGTACCCACACAACTGCCCCCCTTCCCCCCCCCCCCTCACCCCAAGGGTTTTTTGATAACTCCATAAGCGCCATGACTCCCCTCAAGCTCATCTTCTGTACTCTCTGGTCAATCCTAACCAAAGATAGTAATATTCTTTTCCTTGCTGGAGACGCAGCCAATCCCTGATTCATTATGCTGCCAAATTCTTTCTCCCACACCTACCATGGGTAACATGTTTCGAATTTTCGATTAGGCGTAAAGTGAACAACACATTAATAATGGAGCTCATTATTTTGATGGTATGAATGTTACAGTATGTCGAACCAGAGCCTTAGGCCCTCCGTTTTTGTGTGCTCAACATAATTTCGTAGCCACGAGAAATGTGGTGGTCCGCCATGAAGTTCTTCTGAATGTCCGAGACTTCCCAACAACTAGGCAGGTAGAGGGATGACATGACCTGAAAGCTCCAAGTATAGCGTCCATTCCAAGCTGAACACAAAAACTCGTGGATTCTTATGGGCACAGGCTCTCTACATAATGGGCATTTACGACACTGTCGAAACGCCTTGGCTAGGTGACTCACTTCTCTCTTGTGCCCCTGTCCTTGCCATGGCCAGAACAGGTAGGCAGGTTTTTGCCTCTTCAGTCGAAAGCATTGTCTGCTAACCGGAACGAGAAAGCCTTGGGACCAGCGTTCAGTACGTGGTATGCGCTTTGTTATGTTCCCCTCCGTAACTGCTACGTGTGGCTTCCAAGACCCAAACGTATACTGCAAGACCTATTGTTAAATAACCAAACTGCCGGCTAGTTCTTAACTCCAGAAAATACTATTCGAAGGAAAGCTACTATAAAGATCCCACATACCTTAGCAATGTACAAGCTCCCATCAACATCTGCTCGTGTTCATAACTTCCTGTAATTCACAAAAATGATGTCTAACATATAATAACAACATTGAAGAAGTGAGAGATTGATTTGTCCTCTCTCGAGATTTTAAAGGCAGGCATATGAGCGTGAGTGATGAGGAATGAAGTGGGCAAACTTCAGTCGTTATTGACGATTTGATACAGAAAATTGATCAAAAAGTGAGAGAGAACAGACATTCACGATTTCGACTTTATGTGACGATTTTTCTCAAATGTCAAGAAGTACGTTTATTCAGTTGTTAGAGAATGTAAAAATCATCGAAAGTAATCCTCACGCTGGGTAGTGAAAATGCTGACATGCGGAAAAGAGAAAGTTTAGCCAATTCCTGGAATTTCTAGAGCTGTACAGTGAGGAAGCCAGACTGTCACATGAAATGAACATGTGTGGCTTACACAGGACGTCAATCAAAACGGCAGTCGATGGCATGGGGGCATTTAACATCGTCCAAGAAAGAGATGTTCAAGCAAACAGTTTCAGTTGGAAAACCATGTGTACCGTTTTGCTTATGGATTTTTTGACTTGTGGTAAAATTCTAAATTCTACGATTTATTGTGAGACTTAAAAAGCAAACTGCACTGTGCACTCTAAAACAAAAGGTATGGCATATTGAGTAAGGGGATTATTTTGCTTAAAGGCAATGCCTGTCCACAAACAACAGATCCAACTCAACAGCTGAACGCATCATTTGGCTGGAAACTTGTTGACAACCCTCCATACAGTTTCGGTCCAGTGCCCAGTGATTACTACGTGTTGCTGAATCTGAAGGAGGGTGATGAGCGCCATGATGATGATTTGAATATCAAAATGACCATGTTCCAATGACTGTCTAATGAGGATAATGTTAAAAAGCTGGTTGTATGATAAGTGCCTTAATATTGGTGGAATTATGTAGGGAAATGAATTAAAGTACAGGCGTTCACTTAAAAATAATTTTTTTAAAATTTTTTAAGAATTGTCTGCTAGTATTATTTTTATTTCGAAACGGTACTTACTTAAGAATCACGCCTCATAGCATTATTGATTTTTTTGTTTTTTGTTTTCTTGTTTTTGCTATCACCTCATTTCGTAACTTAATTGGAGACAGACAGACAGCAGTGTTATATTACATGCCGCAGATCCCTGTCATTGTAATAATAACAAAAATAAAATACACTAAACATTTTGAAACAATAATAATTAAAATAAATCTAGTTTATTATTCCGTCTCTGCTGCACATTTTTAATTAGATTACAACTTTAGATCACTCTAGATTATCTTCAGATCTTAGTTGTTGCGTCAGCAATACGTCTTCTCTACTCAGAGACACGAATGAATCTACTTAGACCTGAAGTTGATCCAGATTGATCGAAACATCTAATCTAATTAAAAATCTGCAGTTGAGGAGGAACAATGAATTCCATTTATCTTAATTGTCTAAACAGTTGCTGACTCTGTTACGACAATTAAGTCGACTATAGAATTAATTTATTTAGAAAAGTGTGTACATCGGTTGAGCATAAAACCAAAAAAAAAGGAACGTTCTATGAAAAGCACCCGTATATAAATTTGAGAATAACGTTTGTGTCGTAATAGATTCAAGGACCATAATAACAATAAAAGCTACTCACTTTTGATAATATAAAAATTTATGGAATTGGTAAACAAAATGTCCAGCAACCATTATTAGTAACTTGCTTTACACTACGAGTATAAATGTAGGTCTGCCGAGTATGGCTATGTGATCGGGCCAATAAGAGTAGTGCTCTTTCTTCCAGTGACTGCCACCTGGGTTCCGGAAGTTTGCCTTTCTCTAATGTCTTTCCTACTCGGACAAGCGGTTATTCCCTTTTAGTTTCTGCTTACTCATTTTCCAGTGATTTCATGCTTCTTCGTAAGGACTCTCATTACGCGTCGGGTTTGTTACCGGCAGGTTGTAGTTTTCAAGAATTCCTTTATTCTTCGAAAGTTACTTGAGGAATTTAGAAATTTATATATTTGTGTATTTTTTTCTGAGGTAGTTCAAGAACGCTGTTTCACTCTCCACGCAACTTGCCCACATCTTGGAACCATGGCTGTTTAACTGTTTTTTTACCCTTCTGTACAGACAGATTGGAAGTACGTTCAGTTTCGTCTTCTTTTTCGGTTCTGTACCATAAAATACCTTAACGTGAAATACCTGTTGCGTTCCAAGTTAATACTCGACAGTAGTAGAGCCTTATTGTTGAGGGGAGAGCATTCTCCAACTGCGCTAGCGTATTCCAGTACTTTCCTGGCTACAGTCATCCTGTGCTATTTTGTTCACTCCTCTTTCTATTGCGTTTCTTTTTATTTTTTTTCCTCATTCGCTGTTCTCATTACAAGCACTCTAGGTCGTTCACAACTCTTCGTTTTATCTTTCATTTTTATCCCCCTTTTGCAATATTGTTTGACTTCATTGTTTCTTTGACTCGTAAGCGATAAGCTACAACCCTGATTCACATTTCCATAAAATCCAAATTTCCTTCTTTGCTTACCCTTTAGTGCTACCTATGCCTTATTCCAAATTAAATTCTCGAGAAGTTCAGCACAATAATTATGTTTCTCGGAAGTGTTAGTGATAAGAATATTAATTAGCACTGCATTTTTTGTGACTACCTTTTTTATATCATTGTAGTATTGGTTTCTGTTTCTTCTGCTTCATCATGTCATTCATCATTAGTGGTTCTTCTGGCTTTGGAAGTGGTTTATTTTCTTGTGGACAAGAGGTGAACACGAACAAACTCCGCTCTTCTTTTGACAAGATTGTTTGGTTATAAGTATTTAAAACAGCAGCTTTTATCCATCACAATAAATACAGTAATGCTTATTAAAACAAGCGCTGTCAATATAAATAGTGCCTTCTTAATTGCAGTCAGACACTAACCTAGACCACACCCATATGTTTTTTCCTCTACAAAGAAAAGTATAAACAATTGAAAATATATGTACGTTCGCCCAAAGAAAGGTTCTACATGCAGTGTAGTTCTTAAGACACTGCACTCTCTGTCAAAATGGTGGAGGTTCAAATTACCACTCGATCATCCTAATTTAATTTTCCAGGACACTGTAAGTGATTTAGTGCCGAGCAACATCTTTGACTAATCCGCAGACTATTCCCGTACGAATCCTTGTTCAACCGAGGAAATGTCCCCTCTCAAAGACCAAGGTGCTGGTTAAATACAAATCTGTTACGTCACACTTCGTTTGAACACCAAGGGCTCCCTTTGGCACAAAATTTATCAAAAGCGCTACATCCTGGAGACTTGTTTATTCAGGTCCATAGGCTGTTATAGGATGAAAAGCCTTTGACTATGTCATATTTTATACGAAAAATTTAAAGGATTCTGTTACCGGGTTGATATCTCGGTCAACAGTTTCTATTATAAGTGCATGTATTAACACGTATGCCAAAGAAGTGTTGAGGAACGCCGCGTCTTTTACAAATATAAAAATTGAAAAGTGCTCTATAGCAAGCCATGGACTTGTACGTGACAGTCCGCAGCTCGTGGTCGTGCGGTAGCGTTCTCGCTTACCACGCCCGGGTTCCCGGGTTCGATTCCCGGCGGGGTCAGAGATTTTCTCTGCCTCGTGATCACTGGGTGTTGTGTGATGTCCTTAGGTTAGTTAGGTTTAAGTAGTTCTAAGTTCTAGGGGACTGATGACAATAGATGTTAAGTCTCATAGTGCTCAGAGCCATTTGAACCATTTTGTACGTGATAACCAAGGTCGTGAATAGTGGGAAGGACCAACCATAAGTTAATAACCGTGCTAGAAATCAACTATGACAGCAACGAGAGTTTCGACACAGATTAAACAAATCTCAAAGCGTTACTGACAAAATGCTAGTGGAGGGAAACTTAGCGTGAGGCGTGCAACGCGAGAAACATTCAATGAATTCAAGTATGAAGATTTGACAAGGGATATGACCAAATATCCTAAGCAGTGTTATTCTGAAGTAAAAGCACCAAAAGTCATCCATGCAATCGTTCAGTGACGTTAGAGTGGCAGTGAGATGGAAGCATAACTGAAATTGATCGAAACTGTGATGTGATTCCTCGTTCCAGTATCGGCACTACCGCCTATTGATAGATATCGAGGTAACTAAAATCACATTTTAGGGGAAAGGCATCTCGTCCGAATGAGATACTTGTGAGATTCTTCGGGAACTGTGCAGAAGTTCACCTATTCTAGCAGCAGCTTATCGTTGGTCGCTGGGGCAACGAAAGATATTTCGTGTACCTGTGTCTACAGCTGTTGTAGATTTCTTGAGGGAAGTCGTGTTCCTGTGTAGGCGTTTTATTTTTGAAATAATCCTTGTGCTTCAGGTATTAGCTAATTTCACCCTCTTGAGCATTTTCAAGTTACCTCTGTTAGCAACTTTTATTTATTTGTTGACACTGTCGCAGCGACAAAACCCTCACAATGACCTTATAACTCTCTTCATGCATACGGAGCTCACGTCTGAGATAGCTGTCCCCATAACTTATGAAGGACACCCTCAGATGTTCCTTACTCCAACAAGATATGAGTGACGCAAGAAGCTAACACAGGTAGCTAAGAAATGCCCAGTGGGTCGAAATTATCTAATATATCACATATGAAACAAAATGATTATGTCGAAAATGAATATAGCCTACGCAGGGAAATTACTTCCCTCGAGGAACGAATCACATTACGCGAAGAAAGAACAGACAGTCCTCTTGTAAAGATTGGTCGTAAGGTAAATTAAAGAAATTAAATATCTGTATCACTGCCGCAGAATTCTGGATCAATTTCAACCTGTCCAGAGAACGTAATTCTCCTCTTTAAAAACAATACGAATTGTGCAAATAGAAATCTTCGGAACTTGCTCCAAATGATACATAAAACCTTAGACAACTGTCCCGATTTGACAGGGTGAATTCGGAAGGTATTCGATACATTCCCGCCTAGCGTTTAATGAAACATATAAGTACTTGCATAGTGTTAGATAATTGCTGTGAGCCGATTCACGATTTCGTAAGGAAAGGATTCAGCAAGTGGTTCTTAAAGCTATAATACAGGCAGAAGTGCAGTTAATTTAGGCGTAGACCTAGGGGCATGTAGGGCCCTTACTGTAAACAGTATACACAAATGATGTAGTCAGTAACATTAAAAGCTCTATGAGGCTGTTCACGGACGACCCTGTTGCCTATAGCAAGATCACAACACCTGCAAGGAGATAAATATCGTGCTGCTGGAAAAAGCTCATTAGAAACAGTTATGACCGTGAAATACTTACGAGAACCGACTGGTGATACCTGAACTGATCACATAAAAGCAAGGGTAGGGAAGGCAGATTCCCGGCTGACATTCATTTAGAAAATCTAAAGCAAATCAAAATTTCCCAGGAAACAATGGTGTCACATAATGCTCATACTGCCGCTTCGAATGTATTCATTATCATTCTAGGATGCGTACCAGATCGGATTTATGTATGAGGTAGAAATGATATACCAAGGATAACCCACTTCGTCACGGGATCGTTCAATAAGCACGACTGTGTTACGAAGTTTATCAACCAACTCCAATAGTAAATGCTACAACAGAGACGTTTTACATCAAGAGAGATTTACCACTTTCATTCAGAGAGCGTATTTCTCAAAATAAAGACAGGCGGCTTATTAGTTCATCACACACACGGCTAACCCAATAACAATCTAAGGAAAGCAGAGACATTAGAGCTCACATGAATGTTTACGAACGGTCACTCGTAACTGGAACATGGAATGGAGGGCTAATGGTAATGACGCCGGACGCTCAGTCGTCCAGACACTGTAAGATGGCTTTTGGAGAACAGATATAGTCATACCTGGAGCAGATGGCGCGTATATATGAGACAGCAGAGATTTGCAGGCATGCAGAGCTGTGTCACCTGACTGCACACGTGGCCGACTACTGTGCCGTGCTGTCTGGGCAGTGCAGGACGAGGGGTGTGTGGGGTGGGGGATGGGGTGGGGGGGAGCAATGGGCAACTGGAATGTGCGGCAATTTTCAGTATTATTCAACTATACAGTATTTGTCATGCTGAAGACACAATGAAATTTATACGTGGTACAAATCGTCAGCTTATTGATACATACAGACAATTTTGTAGATTTTTCGATACTCAGTTTGCCACATTTATATGACTTATTTATTTCTACCATTGAAAAAACCCTTTGTGACACATACGTTGATTAAAATACAGTATCACATTTGCAACCTAAATATGGAGATGCGCACACTCTTTCTATGAAAGACAACGTGTAACTCACGGACAATCTTAACATAATTTGTCCTTTCAATGTCCTACCTAATAGGGATCCCAGATAGAAGAACAATACTCAAGAATCGGGCGCTTGTTCGCCCGATTCTTGGTATTGTTCATCTATATGGGATCCCATCAGGTAGGACTGATAGAGGTGACAGAGAAGATCCAACGAACAGCGGCGCGTTCCGTCACGGGATCGCTTAACTGGCAAGAGAGCGTTACGAAGATGCTAAACAAACTCGACTGACATACGTTACAAGAGAGACGTTGTGCATCACGGAGAGATTGACTATTGAAATGTCGAGACAGCACTTTTCAGGAGGAGTCAGACAACATATTACTTCCCCCCACATACATCTCGTGTATTGACCACGAGGAGAAAAATCGAGAAATTAGAGCAAATACAGAGGCTTACCGACGATCATTCTTCCCACGCACTATTCGCGATTGGAACAGGGTTGGAGAGACCAGATAGAGATACCGAAAGTACCCTCCGCCACACACCATTAGATGGCTTGCAGATAATGATGTAGATGTAGATGTAGAATTACGAGGCATATCCATCAGATCTATCTGCACATACACAGAGGTGGTCTTAGCTCAAAAGGCAAACGTTTTCGAAAACAGCTTTAAAACAAATGTAAGATTGTCAATGTCTTCTGAATTTTTAGAAAAATTCCTGTAATACTTCCACGAACGAAATAAATTCTTCCAAATTTGCATTTTCTATTACGTCAGCAATTCTGTCAGCAAAGGACCTGGAAGAGCCTGAACGGAATGTACTATAGTGTCTTGAAAGGAGGACATAAGATGAACATAAACAAAAGCAAAACGAGGATAATGGAATGTAGTCGAATTAAATCGGGTGATGCTGAGGGAATTAGATTAGAGAATGAGACGCTTATAGTAGTAAATGAGGTTTTCTGTTCGGGGAGCAATCTAACTTTTGGTGGTAGAAGTAGAGAGGATATAAAATGTAGACTGGCAATGGCTAAGATAGCGTTTCTGAAGAACAGAAATTTGTTAACATCGAGTATAGAGTTAAGTGTCAGGAAGTCGTTTCTGAAAGTATTTGTATGGAGTGTAGCCATGTATGGAAATTAAACGTGGACGATAAATAGTATAGAAAAGAAGAGAATAGAAGATTTCGAAATGTGGTGCCACAGAAGACCCGCTGAAGATTAGATTGACAGATCACATAACTAATGAGGAGGTACTGAATAGAATTGGGGAGAACAGAAATTTGTGGCACAACTTGACCAGAAGAAGGGATCGGTTGGTCGGACATATTCTGAGGCATCAAGGATTCACCAATTTAGTATTGGAGAGCTGCGTGGAGGGTAAAAATCGTAGAGGGAGACCAAGAGATGAATACATCAAACTGATTTAGAAGGATGTAGGTTGCAGTAGGTATTGGGAGATGAAGAAGTCTGCACAGGATAGAGTAGCATGGAGTGCTGCATCGAAACAGTCTCTGGACTGAAGACCACAACAAGAACAACATTACGTCAGCGAGGTCAGTGAGCTTAGGAAATTGGGCGGTGTTTTAAGTCAGAAGTTTCCCCTTCCAAAATGCGATTTTCGATTTGAAATGCGCCATTCATATGAGAAATTAGTTATTTCTCACCTTAAGACGTAGTGTTCAGTGGTGGTGGTGGTGGTTACTGTTTAACGTCCCGTCGACAACGAGGTCATTAGAGATGGAGCGCAAGGTCGGGTTAGGGAAGGATTGGGAAGGAAATCGGCCGTGCCCTTTCAACGGAACCATCCCGGCATTTGCCTGAAACGATTTAGGAAAATCACGGAAAACCTAAATCAGGATGGCCGGAGATGGTATTGAACCGTCGTCCTCCCGAATGCGAGTCCAGTGTGCTAACAACTGCGCCACCTCGCTCGGTCACAGTGTTCAGTTAAATCCACTTAATCTCAGATGTCTGCGACCGTTCCAGACACTATAATTTTCATTCCTGCTTTCCTTTTTCGTTCAGAAGTTCTACAACTGCTTGTCTTAGTTAAAAAATCGTCACAGGCATGCCATTGACTTAATAAACGTCCGTTGCAGTAACAGATACACTGATCAGCTAGAACATTGTGGCCACCTTAGGCACGGATCACAGAGAAGACGAGGCGTGGCGTGGAAGCAATGAGGCATTGGTAGGTCACCGGAGGGAGTGGACACTGCATCTGCATACACTAGTCACCTAACTCCCTCAAATTCCGGGGAAGGGGGAAACGAACTGTGTTGCCACGTTCAGTCACATCCCAAACTTGTTTAGTCAGGTTTATATCTGGCGAGTTAGAAGAGGAACACATCAATTGGAACTCACGACTCCATTACAAAAAATGGTTCAAATGGCTCTGAGCACTATGGCACTCAACATCTGAGGGCATCAGTCCCCTAGACGTAGAACTACTTAAACCTAATTAGCCTAAGAACATCATACATATCCATGCCCGAGGCAGGATTCGAACCTGCGACCGTAGCAGTAGCGTGGTTCCAGACTGAAGCTCCTAGAACCGCTCGGCCACAACGGCCGACCACTCCATTACACTCCTGGCCTTGTAACATGGCGCATTATGTTCTTGGAAAATGCTGCTCCCGTAAGAAAGCTTGATCGTTATGAAGGGGTGTACGTGGTCTACAACCAGTGTACGATACTCCTTGGCCACAATAGTGTCTTGGTGTCTTCCACGAACTCTACTGGACGCATGAATGCTCACGTGAATGTTGCCCACAGTACAAATGGCAAGGAGCTATTCTCCTGGAAGGTGACGGATTCGTGTCCTCCCATTGGTATGATGAGGAAGAACCTGCAACGCTCTGCCATTGCGCCAGCTTCCAGTCCCAAAGTTCAAGTGTCCATTTAAGTTGTAATTGCCTATGTCGTGGTGTTAACATTGGCATATGCATTTATCGTCGGCTGCTGAGGCCCATCGCTAGGATTGTTCGGTGCACTGTATGTTCACACACATTTCTGCTTTATCCAGCATTAAACTCTGTTTATTCCACGATGTTTCGGGACTGCAGCGGCGATGGCGGACACTCTCCTGAAGATGGATGAACGGCTGCCAGCCGAAATATAGCGGCAAGAAGCCAACATCATCCGCCGGCAAAACAGAAACCTCATAAAGTATTCGGTATGCCAGGCAAAACTTTAAGAATCACATTAAAATCTGTTGTTAGTTTCGCCACAGTTCGTCGCCTGTCCTGCTTTACCTCTCCGCCCAGACTTCGACGCGAAGTGTGTAACGATGGGTGGCCGGCCAACCGCACGATGTCTGGACTTCGTTTCACCGTGGTTTCACCTTGTGTTGAAGACACCCGCCACAGCACTCCTCGAACAACCCACAGATCGTGCAGTTTCCGTACCATCAACATCTGCCATCGATCAAACTCAGATTGACCGCACGCTCACTGATTCTAGAAGCACCTTGCGCGTTTCAGAGAGGTATACGTTTTGGAGCCATTATTCAATACATATTTAATTCTTGTTTTGGTCCATGCTGCCGCCATCTAAAACGTGGAAACCAAAGAGTTTGCAGTAGAAGATGCGTGTTTTACAGGATCGAACATGAGGAAGTGCTCGTAGCTCTTAAAGTATGCATTTCAAATCCCATGTTAAGTAGACATTTTTCTTCTTGTAGTCCGTAGTAACATCTCAGAATGTTTATCATACATTAACTCCATTAAAGTAAATTAATTCCAGTTATATACATTTGAACTTCAAAGCGTTAAAACATCAACAGCGGAAGGGAGCTATGGATATTGTCCGAACTGCGTCATATTTATAATTATTGCACTAAAAACTTACTACTGTGTCAGTAGTTGGTAAGAGATGGAGTGTCAACTAATGTTACTTCTTTATTAACTGGATAAAACGCGAACGTATTTATTTACACTACGAATTAAGTAATTGGAAATGTACGGGACATGCAGTTCCTTTGTTCTCTGTTACACACGTAATCGCTCACTGAATTGTATGTAATGATCACTTGTTAGCAGTTGAACGTCATTTTCGTCGGAATAGTGTAGAGTTGTCTCACTGCAGGCCTTCCGACATGTGGTGAGGAGCTCGGGGTGCGGTGTCTTAAAAAGACGCGTGGACGGATGTGATGCATGCAGCAAAAACAAGGGACGGATTCGTGCCCTCCCATTGGTATGGTGAAGAAGATCCTGCAACGCTGTTCCATTGCGCCAGCGTCCAGTTCCCAGGTTGAAGTGTCCATTTCAGTTGCTTTCCCCCAAATACAGATCGCAAGCTCTCAACAGAGCGTGGCTTACGGTGGCGTGCTGGCAATCTGTTTAAAGCTCTCTTCTTCCGCGAAGATGTGAGTGGCAAGCGGAACGCCATGTGCGGCCTACAAGATGAGGGACTACTCAGTAAAGTGTTCAACCACATTGGGATGCACCAACATTAGGAGAGGAGGTGTAACCTTCTCATCAAAAAACGACCGACATGGTTTGCAGCACAAAGCTTGATGTACGCGAGTTGGTAGCTGAATGCATTACCAAACAGAAATGTATCATACCATTGAAGTGGTTCAACTGGTAATTTTCAGTTGGTAGTTTGTGGTAAGTTCCTACGGGACCAACCTGCTGAGGTCATCGATCCACCTGCCGGAGTGGCCGAGCGGTTCTAGGCGCTACAGTCAGGAGCTGCGAGACCGCTACGGTCGCAGGTTCGAATCCTGTCTCGGGGATGGATGTGTGTGATGTCCTTAGATTAGTTAGGTTTAAGTAGTTCTAAGTTCTAGGGCACTGATGACCTCAGTAGTTAAGTCCCATAGTGCTCAGAGCCATTTGAACCATTTGCCATCGGTCCCTAGGCTTACACACTACTTAATTTAATTGAAAGTAACTTACGCTAAGAACAACACACATACACACATGCCCGAGGGAGGACTCGAACCTCCGACAGTGGGAGCCGCGTGAACTGTGGCAAGGCGCCTAAGACCGTCGGCTACGACGCGCGGCCGTAGTTCAACTGTTTGAATATATTGTATCAGTGCAGGACAGAGTCATTATTTTCATTGTAATAGAAAATGGTTCAAATGCCTCTGAGCACTATGGGACTTAACATCTGAGATCATCAGCCCCCTATGACTTAGAACTACTTAAACCTAACTAACCTAGGACATCAGACACATCCATGCCCGAGGCAGGATTCGAACCTGTGACCGTAGCGGTCGCGTGGTTCCAGACTGAGGAGCCTAGAACCGCTCGGCCACACCGGCAGCATTGTAATAGTTTCCACGCAAGTGTTTATAATATTCCCCCCACTTGACCAAGTTAAAATTGTGTGAGGCCATGTAACAGGTGTGGGTGGTCATAAGTGCGTGGCAGACCAAGTGTGAAGAAGGTCTATAAATATGATCACGTTGTACAGCTGGGGGATCCAGTGTTAGAATCGGAATGTAAGAGAGCTTTGGAGGATTTAAGATCAAATAAGGCAGAGGGGATAGATAATATTTCATCAGAATTTCTAAAGTCACTGGGGGACGTGGCAACAAACGACTATTCATGTTGGTGTATAGAGTACATGAGACTGTAGTAGTAGTTTATTCATCCGTAGGTCTATTTTTACAAGGAAATAGGACCTGTCGAAGTATTTACAATTTGAGAACAATTTAAAATAAGCTAATTCGTATACACATACTTTTACAAACTTCTAATTAGAAACGGTAATTGGGTTTACTATACTCTTTACAAATAACTTATTAAATAATGTAATGCGTCACTGTTCACTCGTATCTCACTACCAGTCACTGCACACACTATACACATATTGTTTCATAACGCTTCACACACTGCACACACAAACACACATACACTGGTGATCACTGGGGCATCTTCTGTACCACAGCTTCCCATTTGCTATGCTGAAAAACTGAGCTATCATCCCTCTATAATGAGTAAGACGTTCAGCTCAGAAAGAGGGCGAGATGTTTGTATTGTGCAATGCATAGCTTGAGGGTAAGTTTTTGTAGGAAAGGAGAAAAGAAGGAAGAAAACACAGTGTGAAGGTGGTATGTGGAATGTTGTATGTTTTATAATCTTTAATATTATTTATTTGTGTGATATGTTTTTTACCAAACCTCAACTCTTTTTTATCTAAGTAATCCTTCAATGTATAAAATGTATTGCATAACAGGTACTTTTTATCTGCCATTTTAAATAAGTGTATTTTGCAACTTCTTTTATCTCTTTTGGTAATTTATAGTACAGTTTTATTCCTTGGTAGAAAATGCTGTTTTGAGTTTTATATCTCTTTTTCTTGGCAAATATAAGTTGAGTCTAGCTCTTGTTCCATGGTCAAGGACAGAACTGTTTGTGCAGTAATTACCAATGTTATGTTTGATGTGTACAACTGACTGGTAAATGTATTCACACGGAGCAGCTAAAATCCCCAGTGTTTTGAATAGATCTTTAAAATGAGCTCGACTACCATTTCTTACGGGTCTTTTCTGGAGTTTGCAAACTGTGTTCACATTTTGTGGATTTGTTCCCCAAAAAAGAATGCCATAGCTAAGAACTGAGTGTACATATGAACAGTACGTAGCTAAAAGACACTGCATGCAATGCATGCTAGACACTGATAACAGGATTCTAAGGGTGTAACATGCTAATGACATTATGTTTGCAAGTACCTTTGTGTGTTCAGACCACTTCAGCTGAGAATCAATATTCATTCCTAAAAATTTTGCATTTGTTACACAGTCTGCATAGGTGCTATCTACATTTAATTTAACATCGTAATTTTCCCTCTTCAAACTGAAATTCATGGCATTAGTTTTCTTTATGTTCAATGTCACTTTATTGCTTATTGACCAATCGTAAACTTCCTTGAGTGCTTCATTTGCTTTCTCTGCAAGTTCTCTTGGTTTCACAGTGATTATAATATTGCTGTCATCAGGGAAGAGAATTTTTTCACCAGGAATAACACTACTGGAAAAGTAATTGATGTATATCAGGAATAGTATTGGTCCTAGTATACTCCCTTGTAGAATCCCTGTATTAATGTATTTTGGTTCTGATAAGTATTTTACTAAATGTTTAGATCTATTTGAAATCTGTCTTTCGAAAAAATATCATCCACACTATTCCGAAGACTGCTGGAGCTGAGAAGTACGAGAACTGGCGCACAGTCACCAAATCACTGTAGACACGTGCATTACCTCTGTTTTCATGACATGGTGGCTAAATGTAATACCACAACGTAAAATATAAGTCAGTCAGTGTCGTTTAAGACTCATTCATGCAGCAAAACGTGTCAGACATACGGCAGAACATTGGTCCAAAAGGTAACCGCTTACATTTTGTAATGTTTTCCTCAGTTTCTCCTAAGTATATGTACGAAGTGTGTCCCGGGAGCAATGGCCAATATACACAGATATGGCAGGCATGATCATTTGAAGCAAAAGAGTCCACTAAACGTGGCCTCTACAATGCATAACCTGCTATGAATACCTAACCAACTTCGATACTGTCAAACAAATCTATTTTATTACAAGCTCTTTGCTTTCCTTGGAGGGAGGTAGTATGGACCAAAACAAAAAGAAAATAGTCTAGTAAACATGCCCTCTAAAATGCGCATCTAAAGAGGTGTGAGGTCCTGCTCAGTAAAAGAGATGTAATTCACATTAGTAAACACGAACAAGAGCTTATAGTTTTACAGGTATGCACTTTACCGTCTATGTTTACAGGAAATTTTGTTCTTGTCTCGATCCATACTACTCCTCCCAAAATATGGAAAGCTAACAGCTCGCAGAGATTCCCTCCACATTACTGAAGATGAAGAAGTGCTCATATCTCATGAGGTATATATTTTAGGGCCTATGTTGACTCGATTTCATTTGCTACAAATGATCGTTGCTGTAATGTCCATCTGAGTCAACATATTTGTGGTCTAATGAAAGATGTAAATAGCTTCAGTCGCTTGATGATCCTTCAGTAAAGGATGTCCATCTAACATAAACACCTAGCTTACGTGGCATACACACCAGTCGACAACTGACTTAAATCTGGTACTGTCAGGTTTGGCTAAGGATACGTCAGCATCGCAGTTGCCGTCAACGTTTACTGTGAAGAGTTTCTTGCATTGTATTCAACTAAGGGTGACGTTATTGCTTCCATTAAATCCCCAAACTGGCTTTGGTGACTCTTCCTGACAGTTTATGAGCAGTGCATGGTTCGGGTTTACCCCATTTATTGTATGTCATCTTCTATTGCGGTGCTGCCGCCTCTTTTTCTTATTCCATTTACTGGCGTCACTAACTTCCTGCCTTACTTGCCCGTGAGCGGCAGCAGCAGCGTGTATCGATAAGTGCACTGTCGTAATATCTCTGGAGCGACCAAAAGTATCTCCGGGTCGTCTTGTGTCTGGCAGTCAGTTGGACAGGCAGTGCAGTCGGGACGCAGCAGCAGTGAAGTCGGGGACGGAGCGCTGGTGAGGCGCTGACAGCCAGTGCTCGCCGACTGCTGGCGACCCACATGAACTGTCCGACAGAGGGAGACTGGAGCCGGCCGATCGTTGAATGGTCGTTCGGTTGGTCGTCTCATCGGATGACGTTTATTTGGTCCCTTCAACGTTTCCGGGCCTGGGCAATTGGTCGTTTGCTGTGGAGCAGCGAGGAAATCTCCGTGGCACGTGTCTGACCGGGGGCCACTGGCGCCGTCCACGTGCGGTAGGAGTGTGAGGGGCTGTTCCCATTGCTACGAGGTCCGTGGCTCACCGATCCCGGAGACGAAAGTTGAGTCTTTACTTAATATACCTGCCAGCCCCAACTGTTCACATCGTGTCGTTTTGAATTTCGTTGTGGACATTCCCGCGAGCGACAACGTGCGGCCGGCCGATGCGGCCGAACGGTTCTAGGCGCTACAGTCTGGAACCGCGCGACCGCTACGGTCGCAAGTTCGAATCCTGCCTCGGGCATGGATGTGTGTGATGTCCTTAGGTTAGTTAGGTTTAAGTAGTTCTGAGTTCTAGGGGACTGATGGCCTCAGAAGTTAAGTCCCATAGTGCTCAGAGCCATTTGAACCATTTGACAACGTGCGTATTCAAGTTGGCGAAATTCTAGCCGCCCTCCTGTGGAGTTTAACTTAACTTGATTATTCTGGAATTGAAGTGCATCATCGGAATCTTCCGCCTTGTGGGCTTTAACGTTCCGGTTACCTGCCCTAGCCGTCGACGTAAATTCAGGCAGTGTATTTTCCTCGTCATTTTGTGGCTGTCCAGCACGGCATGTAGTTTGACAGCCGTATGTGTAATTCGTTGTGGGCGCTGATACCTTCTCCGTTGTTCCATTGAACTCCCTGTTGCGTACTGGTCGGGTGGAGCGGAAGTTACCCTGTCGCTTCGTCCATTGACTGTCTTTCGGTTGGATTGCCGTCGGAGTGAGAATTGTTGGGCCGACTGCGTGTCTCACCTAAGCGAGCGTTAGTGTTTGAATTCCAGGTCGACGCTTGGAAACTTCTGAGCGTCGTATGATGTGCTGCGTTTTCTTACTTATCATTGTTGTTTGTTTATCTATGGCTTCTAGACGTTTTTAAATTAAAGTTGTTTTACCCTTAAGGCGTGAGATTGTTTAGGCCTTCAGCCTAATTTAGAGAAATGTTTTAAGATGTGGCCTTCTGCCTTTTAAAATCCAAATTCTTGTTTTTGAGTCTTAAGTGACTGGCCTTCAGGATGTTTTAAATTAATATTGTTTTGCCCTTGAGGCTTGAGATTGAATGGCGCATTTAGCCGGAAATTCTAAATTTAAGAAAAATGGTTGAAATGGCTCTGAGCACTATGGGACTTAAATTCTGAGGTCATCAGTCCCCTAGAACTTAGAACTACTTAAACCTAACTAACCTATGGACATCACACACATCCATGCCCGAGGCAGGATTCGAACGTGCGACTGTAGCGGTCGCACGGTTCAAGACTGTAGCGCCTAGAGCCGCTCGGCCACCCCGGCCGACTAAAATTAACATTGCCTTGCTCTGTTTTATTGTTTTCTTTAGTCTTTGTGCAACTGACAGTCACTCATTTTTGCCCCTTTCCACAGATTAAACTATCTGTCCTGTCCTGCGAGTATTGCAGGGGTTTGAGTTTCATTACGTGCTGCCAATCGCAATTCATTAGAATGCAAATAATGATATTGTGTCATTTTATTTTCTATTCATTGCATGATCCGTTTCACTGATATTTTTAACGACATCTCGTAATATACGGAAACAAGTATTGCTGACGACAATTTTCCCAAGTTCCGAAATATATTCCAGGACGAAACTACGCTTCTGTTTGATTAACGTCAGTCTGGCGTTTTGATACCGTGTACTCGTATATGCATATAAATGTTTGAAACCTGGCCGTTGTAGATCACATAACAACATTACCGGAAGTTTGGGAGATCACTTTGTACAAACTCATTTAGCTGTGGCAGAGGAAATTTTGTTGGAACTCGCCGCTACCGCACCGCGTACACTCTGGCCTCCAAAATGACAGCCGGGGTTCATCATAACAGGCTTCTGGACAGCGGGAAGCCATAACTGTGCGACGCTCACTAGGTACGGGTGGTAGCTTGTCGGATGGGGTGGGTGGCACGGCCATGAGGGGAGGGGGGGGGGAGGGAGGAGGAGGAGCGTGCAGGCAGCGCGCTACTCTGCGGCTCCATGCTAATCATGTGAGGCGGATTTGCACGCTAAACAGGGCCAGCAATCTGCCGCCGCAGATTGACACAGCGCGGCCGGCCGGGGCACCGCTCTGCACACACGTGTCGTACACCTGCTGGGCCCGCGTCTGAGCAGCCAGAATGTACTGCAAACGCAGCCGCTGCCGCTGCCGCTGCTGTGCAGCGCCCCGACAGTAAACACCGGCAGGACAAGTGCACCCACCGGCGCGTTGGCACCAAATGGCCCAGCGGTTCTACGTGATTGGTTTCCACGTCGCGTCAAATTAACTTCGCGAGGAGTCTCTCGCTGATGCGTACTACACAGTAATCCTAGAGTGACAAGATCTAGAGGGTAACACGTAGATATTCGGATCCAAAAAGTTCGTTCTCTTTACCAGCAGCCATTGTCAAAAAATATCAATTTAAATTTATTTTAGTATATGTTTCAGCATAAGGTCACACAACTGGCAGATTTCGATATTATCATCAACTGATGATCTGTTTGAAAAGAAGGAAAATAGAGGTTATAAGATATTGTTCTTCTTCTGCCAATCCAGGATTAGGCCTTATGGCTTGTTCGGCCACACCATGTTTTCCTCGGCCTCCTTCTTTCAATAGGATGGTATTCCATCGCTTGTCTATGGCTTCTCAAGTGAGACACGCAATACATGCTCATTACAATCCCACATTCCTTGGTTTACTTTTTCAGTTAATGGCCGTACACCCAGTTCTCTGCTAATTTCATTTCTTATTCTGCCTTCTCTTGCGCAGGCTTTCACTGATCTAAGGAACTTCATTTCTACTGTTTCAAGTTTTCTTAGGTCTTTTGACCCCATATAGGTCTTTTGGCTAGTGCCATGAAAATTTCATTTGGGTTTCTGTTCACATCTTACCCGTCAATATTCTTCTTATCGTGCCACATATGTGTTGACAGGTATTAATTTTCTTATTTATGTCCTTCTCTTCTTCAAAAGTTATGTCACATTGTTGCCAGAGGAAATGGGGCACCTATTTTTATGATACTGATATCTTAGTCCTTATAGGGTACTTTGCTAAAAACAACATTTTTTTGTTTTAATTGTTGATATATTTGCATTGAAAATTGGATTTAAATTATTTAACCTAGGTACCACTGTTTGTAATTTGTATTCTATGTCCTGTGCGATTACCTGGGCGTTGGAAAAACGCACTATATTTAAAAGTTAGCCTAGTATTTGAAAAATATGCGTAGTCCAATTCCTATACCTTGACTTATACTGTCCATCATATACCAACCAGGTCGTCGAAGTAAATACTGAACGGTGCTGTTGACAAGCTACAGCCTTGCCTCCCTCCCTGGCTTATCTCCATTTCCGGTATGTATTCTTATTTTGGTGTTTTGTATAAACCTTGGCATACTTTTGGCCATTATTGATGAGAGATTTTTCCGTGGATTGTTACACAGTAACTAGACAAATGAAAAGACCTCCAAAATGTAAATATATTTGCGGTCTGATTGCTGTAACTACAGCGCACAGTGGCCTCGCAACATTGTAACCCTGGTAACTTTAGTCTGGTCGTAGAATGAGAACTAACTAAACCTAGAGTAAGGAATTCAGCGAACTAGTGCAAGATTCAACGTCCTGGCTTATGAGGATTATGTAGTTTTCATAGCACAGAATGAACAGGATGAGGTTCAGATAGTAAGATGTAGTGAAAGAGGCAACGACATTGGGAGAAAATACCTCTTGGCGAAAAGAGAGAACGATGACAGACATTAAAAGTGCACGGTAAAATATTTGAAACGGTAAAAGTGTTCAAATCAAGGGGTTCGGTTACTCGCTTCTTATGTATTCACGTCTGTATTAAAATTAATGGCGATTGCGTTTACTTCCTAGAGGGCCCTTGAAAAGAGACTATTCTGGATAATAACTTCTGACAACAGAGGGCAGTACGCTTGTAGAATAGCTATATATTACACTTACCAATGTGAAAGGTCGTATGTGGCTTGGATTACACAGGAGACACCTTTATCTTACTTGCTTCTGGTATCATAAATTACGTTACACTCAACCCTGTAACGACGTTCATCAACTTCACTATTCTCTATGTGCAACTCTCTTGATGAGGTACAGCCAAAGAAAATAAAATTAATAGCAGGATAAGTACGAGATACAGACAGCCTCTGATGTTAAATGCACTCTAAGACAAAAAGAAAAAAAGGAATGACGTACCAGGAAGCAATTATCCATCTGGAGCTATGTCGTGAAAATTCTGTCCAATTGACACGATAGACGAGAACTAGAAACTCTAGTTGTGTGTGGCCGCGCATTATCTTGCTGAAGTACAAGCCCAGGATGGCTTGCCATAGAAAGAAACGAAACGGTGCGCAGAATATCTCCGATGTATCGCTGTGTTATAAGAGTGCCACGGACGACAAATCAAAGGCGTCTTGCTACGATATGAAATTGTAACCCAGCCAGCACTGCTGGTTGGCCGGCCGGAGTGGCCTTGCGGTTCTAGGCGCTGCAGTCTGGAGCCGAGCGACCGCTACGGTCGCAGGTTCGAATCCTGCCTCGGGCATGGATGTGTGTGATGTCCTTAGGTTAGTTAGGTTTAATTAGTTCTAAGTTCTAGGCGACTGATGACCTCAGAAGTTAAGTCGCATAGTGCTCAGAGCCATTTGAACCATTTGAACTGCTGGTTGTTGGGCCACATGGCGGGCGGCAGTCGTGTTCGTGTCCGACTGCTGTCCGCGGCGTCTCCAAACAGGTCTTCGGCCTGGAATCTCATTGACTGCGGTAAACTTGAGTAGTCAGTCCCTGTTCTAAATGAGCCCTGATGAGCATCGAAACTAGATCATGGCAGTGCGCTCTTTATCGGTACAGGGAAAATCCGTCCTTCAGTTTTGATCTCCATATGAAGCCTACTTGGGAACTTTTCGATGTTTTCTCCGTTATCCATGAAAGGAGATTGAGGACTGTTGGAACCATGGATCGTATTTTTTCAATTTTTTTACAATAATTTCGTGTAGTGTCTTGTCAGTGGTTTAATCAGTTATTCCTGGGATGGCGATGTTATCACATAGATAACATCTGAAAGACAAACATATTTCACTTAAGAAAGGACTGCAGAAACCTGCTCTAACACACAAACATAAGCAGGCTAGATTGGAGATTGCTAAAAGCATATCTCATGGACTAGAGAAAGGGACAATGTCATCTTTATTGTTGAGAATTAATTTAATTTAGATGGCCTGGGTGGGATTTCAATGACTGGCATGATCTGAGGACAGAGCAGTAGGCATTGCTTCGGTGAACTTTAGAATGAACTCTGATATGTACACTGCGTTGGCGGAGGTAGAATTATGTAGAATATGTGAGGGCCTAAGGGACAAAAATCTGTTTCAGAAAGATAATACATCTGTGCATGTTCCTGCTATAGCTGAAAAATATTTTTAAGATAAAGATTTCGGTGTCTTGTCCTGGCCTGCACATAGCCTCCATGTGAAACTCGCGTAAATGCCTATTTAACGCAATAGAAGTTTATTTGAAGCTATATGTTAGCTGAAAAGAGCTGTACTGGAATACTGGTTCCAAAGAGATTTTGATAGGAACATTGGTTACAAGCGCTATCAGATCAGAAGTGACCATAATTTCACGATAAGACAAAGGCAGTTACTTTGGCTTATTAAATCGTTTCTTTGCATGTTGTGCACGGTGACCTACATGCCGTGCGAGAACATTACCCAAATAGTTCCCGAGTTTGTAAGTGGATGAATTCCTGATTAGTACGATGATCAGTGTTGCCACTTGACAACGGCTGTAGAACACCTGGTCGAAAGTTGGTGGTATTTTAGCCTCCGGAAGACCGAGAACATTTCATACAGTTCCTCAGAGGTTCGGCAATGTGTGAAAGAGAACATGGAGGCCCATTGATCTCTACGACGCGACTGCGGATGATATAGTGTTTTAATCCAGGATACGAGGACTTCTCAGTTGGCAGTTGGCGGAGAACATGAATACTTGTAATCGGCGCAATATAGTTATAATACTCTCGTATTTGACATGGCTATGCGTAGTTATCTTCATGGAAGTGGAAAATGCATACGCAGTGTGAAGCGCCTTACAATATTGATGGACAATATTTGTAACAAATTTAAAGCTTAAGATCCGCCAATGACAGCGTAACTCAATCGCTTTTTTAGTGATCCTCGCTTGTGAACTTCTCTAAAGTGTCATGCAGCCACATATTGCAGCTTGTCCCCAGACTGAAAATGCATGGAAATTATATAACAACTTACTTCCAAGACCCAAAATTAGTCTGTGCTTATGCGTCCTTGGATGTGCCACCGTTCGGTAATCATTCTTCAGTACACGTTGTTCAGTGTACACTCAAGAGTACACAGTGCCACAGATAGAGACGAGAGAATCACTGTGGGTTTCCTGCTCCCTAGAGGAAGCCAGGAGCTACCCCGCAGCCAGCACACAGCTGTGTCAGTAATTAGGCGCCGGTATTAATTACCACCGACATCGTCCCGGTGACAGCGTCTGACGGAGCGCGCCTTGTCCACCTGTCAGAGGAGTCTCGGCCTGCCATTCCGCCGGCCAGTCCACCTCAACGCAGTAACTTTGCACTGTCACGGGTAGGACCAAGCCAGTGTAACGTCATGGCTGCTTCACGAATAGTTTTAAACCTACTACATCCACGTCTATACTCCGTAAGTCTCCTTAAACTGAATACCGAGGGTACTTTGTACACCATAATTACTTATTCCCACTCCTGTTGCTCCTGTTGAAGTTACGAATGGCACATTAGAAGAAAGACTGCTCGTAAGAAACTGTGTACCCTCGAATATGTCTTTTCTACGAAGGTACACTCACGGAATTGCAACAGTTAACCACATAGTGATATACAGGGTTGTTATAATTAAAGTTATACTTTGAAACCGCTGCAAAAATAGCACTACTGGTCAGAATGACGTCAAATTGCAACGGAATATTATCGGAGAAGGGACAAAGGTATGGCAGAAGAGAAATAAAGAGTTATAAAATGTAACAATAGATGCCGCTGTAGCCGTCATAATTTAATAGTGGTCGACTACAAATGATAAATGAGTCATACAACAGTACCTAAGGCGTAGGTTTGACATTAAACAAACCTTACTACTTAGTTTACATGGGTTTACAGGTGTGATACTGTTAGTTACATTATCCTATCCACTATGGCAAAGTCATATCACATCAGAAGAGAAAAATCGGTTTGAAATTGTCCTGAGGCCAAAAACCGCATAAAAAGCAATAATCAAAATCAAACTGATTATTAATTTCCGTGTGACTGGCGCTAAACGTGTTCAGTATGCTGTCCACTATTTCCTGCAACGAGTTGAAATCGAGAAACAGCATGTTCCACAACTGATCGAAGTATTTCCGGGGTTCAGAATGGTTTGCGCAATGCGATCAGCTAAGTTCGTAATCGGAACGCTGAACACGCCATCTTTCAGACAGCCCCACAGCCAGAAGTCACCCGGATTAAGATCGGGTGGTCAGGAGGGCCGGGCTGTGGGGAAATGGCGTCTGGTAATTCTTAGCATTTCCGAAATGGGGCTTCAGCAGCTGCTTAGATGGTTTTGCAATGTGCTGAAGTGCGCCATCTTGCAAAAAATTGATCCCATCCAGACATCCATCGCTGTTGGAGAGCTGGAATGACGTGGTTGAGCAAAAGACACTCATAGCGCTTACCAGTGACGGTAGAGGCAACAGGACCGGAAGCACCTGTCTCTTCGAAGAAATATGGCCCTATGATAAATGATGCCGTAACCGCGCACCACTCAGTGACATTCTCAGGATGAAGTGGTACTGGTTGATCTGCGTGTGTATTTTCCGTTGCCCATATTCGACAATTCTGTGTATTGACATATTCTGTCAAATGGAAGTGGGCTTCGTCTGTCCACAAAATCTTCCACGGCCAGTCATTGTCCACTTCCATGCAAGCAAGAAATTCTTCTTTCGCTAGCAGGTCAACAGAAAGCAACAGGGTAATTTAGAATGGAGAGCAAAGAAGGATGTTTCGTTGGATTTTACGCACCATGCTCACAGGTATGTCCATTGTACGGGCAATTATCCGTGCACTACACGTTTGCGCACCACCACTCGTCTGCTCTTGCATTGCTCTGTCCATTACTTCCACTGTCGTCGAATCAATTCGTTTGCTCCCTCTACTAGGTTGTGCACCAAAAGAATCCGTCTTTTCGAATTTCCGAATCATTTTCTCCAGACCCACGTCAGTCACCGGACTAGCGTCCGGAACTTCTGTAGAGCGACGTGTGCAGAGTCATCATTTTTGGACTACAGCTATACAAGCAGAGCGCGATCCTGCATTGACACAGCCATTACGAACATCGCAGACGCGAAAGGAGGAATAGTCGTGTACCCGGCGTCTTTGTAACACCTTAAATGGCTCGTCGTCATTTACGTATTCTGACACACACAACGCCATCTATTTATGAATTTTCACAGAATTTTTTTTCCTCTGCCATACGTTTTCCCCCCTCTACGATAATATTCCGTTGCAATTTGAAATCATTCTGACCAGTGGTGTTGTTTCTACAGCGTTTTGAAAGTTCAACTTTAGTCATAATCACCCTGTACTCCGATAATCTGTCCGCTACGAAACCCTCATCACGCAAGAGCACTCCGAATGGGGACGGACAGGCGTTGTGTAGGCAGTCTCTTTAGTAGATCTGTTGCATCTTCTAAGTGTTACGGCAAAAAAACGCAGTGTTTGGTTTGCCTTCCCCATAACGTTTTCTATGTGTCCTTTCCAGTTGTTCGTAATTGTAATTCCTAAGTATTTAGTTGATTTTACTTGTAATCGAGGTTTAACAGATTCCTCTTAGAACTCATGTGGATTACCTCATCCTTTTCATTTTTTCGGGTCAATTGCCATTATTCACGCCATACAGTTGTCTCTTCTTAATCGTTTTTAAGTTTGTTTTGATGGTTGGTTGGTTGGTTGGTTGGTTTGGGGAAGGAGACCAGACAGCGTGGTCATCGGTCTCATCGGATTAGCGAAGGATGGGGAAGGAAGTCGGCCGTGCCCTTTCATAGGAACCATCCCGGCATTTGCCTGGAGTGATTTAGGGAAATCACGGAAAACCTAAATCAGGATGGCCGAATGCGAGTCCAGTGTCTTACCACTGCGCCACCTCGCTCGGTGTTTGTTTTGACCTTCCTTTACTTGACGATAAACGACAGCATCATTTGCAGACAAACTAAGGCGACTACTGAGATTCTCTCCTAAATCACATACGTAGACAGAAAACAACAGAGGGCCTATAACACCAGAAATCACTTTTGTTTCACTCGAAGACTTTCCGTCAGTTACTACGAACAGTCACCTCTCTGAAGGAACTCACAGATCTTGTGACATAACTGAGATGACATTCCATAAGCACTCAATTTGGTAATGATGAGTTTGGTTTGTTGGGCGCTCAAAGGCGTCGTTACCAGCGCCTGTAGAAATCCCTAGCCTTCGCACATTTCAGTCGTCACTTTCGCGAATGATGGTGACATGTTGAAGACAACACAAGTACCCTGTCCCCGGGCGGAGAAAATCCCCGACCCGGCCGCAAATCGAAGGCGGGATCCCGTGATCCTGAGGCAGCAACGCCAACTACTAGACCACGTGTAGTGGACACGCAATTTCACTACGAGCCGCTTGTGTGGTACAGTGTTAGAAGCCTTCTCGAAATCTAGAAATACGGATTCAGTTTGAAGTCCCTTGTCAACAGCACTCTACACCTCTTGTGTGTTATGAGCTAGTTTTGTTTCACAACAACGATGTTCCCTAAACCCGTGTTAACTCTATGTAGACCACTCTCTTCAAGGTAATTCATAATTGTTGAACACAATATACGTTCCAAAATACTTCTGCAAATCGACGTTAATGATATGGGCCTGTAATTTAGTGATTCACTCTACTGCCTTTCTTGAATATTAGCGTGATTCGTGCAACTTTCCACTCTTTGGGTACGGATATTTCGTCAAGCGAGCGGTTGTAAATGATTTTTAAGTATGGAGCTATTGCATCAACATACTCTGAAAGGAACTAATTGGTATATAGTCTGGAGTGGAGAAGTTGCCCTTACTAAGTGATTTACGTTGCTTCACCACTCCGAGAATATCTACTTCAAAGTTACTCATGTTGCTAGCTGATCTTGATTCGAATTCTGGAATACTTATTTCGTCCTCTCTGGTCAAAGAATTACATAAGGCTGTACTTAGTAACTCTGTTTTGGAAGCACTGGCGTTGATATAGTTTCCATTGCTATGGCGCAGAGATGGCATTGACTGTCTCTTCCCGCTAGCATATTTTACATATGACCAGAATCTCTCTACATTTTCTGCAGGTTTCGAGACAAAATTTGGTTGTGGAAACTATTATAAGCATTTCGCATTGAAATCCGTGCTAAATTTCGAACTTCTGTAAAGATCGCTAATTTTGGAGATTTTGCTTTCGTTCAAATTCGGCATGCATTTTTCGTTGTTTCTGCAACAGCTGACCCGTTTCGTGCACCAAGCGGGATCAGCTCCATCATTTGTTAATTTATTAGGAATGTAACTCTCTATTGCTGTCGATACTACTTCTTTGAATTCAAGACACATCTGGTCTACACTTACATCGTTAATTCGGAAGGAGTGAAGATTGTATCTCGGGAACGCGTCAAGTGAATTTTTATCTACTTTTTTGAGTAGATTTTTGTTAATTTTGGAGCTACAACGTACAGTCTCGCTACGATAACGCGATGTTCATTAAACTCTGGATCCAATTTTATGCTCGTTATTAGCACAGAATTAATTGTTGTTAAGAGGTCAAGTGTTTCTTGGCAACCATGTACTATCAGAGTGGTCTCATGAACAATTGCTAGAAACAGTTTTCAGAAAATGTGTTTAGCACAATTTCGGATGATATTTTATGCGTAAACCCGGATATAACCATGCGTTTTCACCAACAAATGTGCATGTTACGTATTTCTACGCTTTTCAAATAAATACTTGTGTATTTTCCGTTCTGCCCCACCAACGAAGCAGCATAATTCAATATTTTAGCGAAATTATTGCACGAACGGTCATATTGTTATTGTATGTTGAACAATTTAGACTAATGGATGCGGAATCTTCAAACAAACCGATAACGATAAGAAAATATTTTAATGCTGTTTTGAAAAGTGTGCAGTTATTTTTAACGCTCTATACTCAATGCTACTGTTACGATATATAATCCATGTACCAAATGTATTTTCTAGCTTGTAAATAGACAATGTAGGACATCTAATAATAAATCCTATAACCCTTTCCAGCCCAGTTACACAACATTTTCTGTCAAATTTATGTGGTAATCTATTTCTTCGTGTTAGTTCGTTGAGAGATGATCTAGCAGTAATATGTTTTCTCGTTAGACTAAGAGTTTGTACTCTATTGAACATAGGTACACTATCACTTCGTCTTCTTTCTTTACAGTGAACCAATTTTTAAACTATCCATCTGATTTGTCAGCACTGTAGTTATCATTCTTAGCTTTACGAACGTATCTTTCCAACTTGGATGCTTTTAAAACTCCCGTATCAGAAGATGAAACGGCTGAAACTACCGTTTCCATTCACTTGGAATTGCTGCCTACCAGTCTTTCTAGGAAATATTTCACACCCTCTGGAAAAGCAAAGGAAAAAAGAAATATACAGTTTGAAATCTATTGGCTTAAGAAAATTACTGGGCAGAATGGAACGCTAGTACCCCGTCTCTGTTCCGTCACAGGAGCGCATTTAAGGTTAACAGCTTTCATGAGGCTTGGTAACTGATGTATTTCGAAATATTATATAATTAACGAACAGCCAGTGGCACTCACTTTGGGGTTATATCTTATTTAAGGGCGTGATATTAACAATTAACGGCTTTTCTTGCACTGAAATGAAATTCACGTAAAGTTATAAAAACACAACTGGAAATGTGAAAGACAATCTTTCGCTTACAAGTAGCACTCCAGCCCAAGTTAAAACGGCTATACCACTTTCTTTTCCATTCAGACACCTAGTTATATGTGACTACAATAGGTTGTAGTAGGAAACAGCTCAGTACCTTTGGTCCTTCTACCCCATTCTGCCACGAATACCCTATCAGTGGAACAAGGGTGTTGTAAATTATATCCTTTTTGGCTAGACTACATTTTCCATGGATTCATCCAGTGAATGTCAGATTTGCCTTTCTTGTGATTAGTCTCATGTAATGGTAGATCTACTTCAAATCGTTCGCCAGCCACACTCCTATATATTTAATGGCTGTATCTGCTTTCATTGCTTGTTCGGCAAAAGTGAAATTGTATAGCAATGAATCTCTCCGCCAGTGCATCATAATAAATTTATTTATGTTGCGGGTAAAAAAAAAGGTTCAAATGGCTATGAGCACAATGTGACTTAACTTCCGAGGTCATCAGTCGCCTAGAACTTAGAACTACGTAAACCTAACTAACTTAAGGACATCACACACATCCATGCCCGAGGCAGGATTGGAACCTGCGACCGTAGCGGTCGCTCGGCTCCAGACTGTACCGCCTAGAACCGCACGGCCACTCCGGCCGGCTGTTGTGGATCAACTGACAATATCAGCATCTTGTCTTCATGCCCTACAGGTCACTCTTTATTTCACTGCAATTTCATAGCACTGTCACGTCTCTGCATACATTTTCTATAAACCACCGAAGGGTCTTCTGGAGTTACTGAGTAATTTGTACATTCATTGAATAGAAATTGTTCTATTCACTTCGTTGTGGAATGCCGGATGTTATGTTTCCGTCTATTGCCATAGTTCCGTTGAGAATGATGTGCTGCGTTCTGTGTGGTACGAATATTTTTGTTGCTATTTTTTTGGTAACTAGCATTCTGACTTGTTTGATGCGGCCCGCCACGAATTCCTCTCCTGTGGCAACCTCTGTCTCTACAGATTTTGTCTTCTACTGCTCCCCCTAGTGCCATGGAAGTCATTCCGCGATGTCTTAACAAATGTCCTATCAGCCTGTCCCTTCTCCTAGACAGTGTTTTCCCCATATTCCTTTCCTCTTCGATACTGCGCCTAATCTCCTCGTTCCTTACCTTATCAGCCACCCAATTTTCGACATCCTTCTGTTACACCACATCTCAAATTCTTCGATTGTCTTCTGTACCGATTTTCCCACAATACATGCTTCACTGCCATAAAGAGCTGTTCACCAAACGTACATTCTCAGCCATCTCTTCCTCGTATTATGGCCTTTGTTTGATACTAGCACATTACTCTTGGGAGAAATGCTCCTTTTTGTCATTGCTAGTCGGCTTTTGATGTCCTCCTTGCTCCGTTCGTAACTTGTTGTTTTGCTGCTTACGTAGAAGAATTCCTTTACTTAATATACTTCGTGAGCATTAATGCTGATGTTAAGTTTCTCGCGGTTCTCATTTCTGTTACTATTCATTACTTCCGTCTTCCTTAAATTTACTCTCGTTCCCTATTCTGCACCGGCCGGTGTGGCCGAGCGGTTCTAGGCGCTTCAGTCTGGAACCGCGCGGCCGCTACGGTCGCAGGTTCGAATCCTGCCTCGGGCATGGATGTGTGTGATGTCCTTAGGTTAGTTAGGTTTAAGTAGTTCTACGGGACTGGTGACCTCAGCTGTTATGTCCCATAGTGCTCAGAGTTATTTGAACCATTTGAAACCTATTGTGTACTCATTAGACTGTCCATTCCATTCAGCAGATCATGTGATTCTTCTTCATTTTCACTCAAAACAGCAGTGTCATCAGTGAATCGAGCCATTCACCTCGTATCACCTTGGATTTTAATTCCAGTCGAGAACCTTTCTTTTATTTTAATCATTGCTTCTCCGCCGTACAGACTGAACAGTAGAGGCGAAAGACTGCATCCATGTCTTACATCCTTTTTAATCCGACCACTTCGTTGATAGTTCGTTCTTATTGTTCGGTCTTGGCTTTTGTACATATTATGTATTACCCGTCTCTCCCTATGGCTTACCCCTAGTTTTCCCAGAATTTCGAACGTCTTGCACCATTTTATATTGTCGAACCTTTTTCCAGGTCGACAAATCCTATGAACGAATTTTGACTTTTCTTTAGTCTTGCTTCCATTATCAACAACAAACGTCATAATTGCGTCTCTGGTGCCTTTTCCTAACCTAAAGCCCGACTGAACGTCGTCTCAAATTTCTAGTCCATTCTACCGTATATTATTCTTGTCAGCAACTTGTATTCATGAGCTTTTAAGCTGACTGTGCGATAATTCTCGCACTTGTCAGCTCTTGCAGTCTTCCGAATTGTGTGAATCATATTTTTTCGAAAGTCAGTTGGTATATCGCCAAACTGGTACATTCTATACGCCAACGTTAGTCGGTTTGTTACCACTTCCCCAATGATGCTAGTAATTCCGATGGAATGTTATCAATCCCTTCTGCCTTATTTGATTGTAAGTCCTCCAAAGCCCTCTTAAATTCTGTTTCTAATACTGGATCACCTATCTCTTCTAAATCACCTATCTCTTCTACAGCCCTCTCTCCCAAACATTTAACAGCGCAATTCCTGTTAGATACCTAAAGTTACCACCCTTGCTTTTAATTTAAACGAATATTGTTTTAACTTTCCTATATGCTGAATTAGACCTTCCGAATATTATTCCTTTTTGATTTCCTCGAATTTTTCATGCAGCCATTTCGTCTAAGCTTCCCTGCACTTTCTCAGTGATTCGTATTTCTCTATTCCTGAATTTCCCTGAACATTCTTGTAATTTCTTCCTTGGTCCATCAGCTGTTGCATTTCTTCTGTTACCCATGGTTTCTTCCCAGTGATCTTCTTTGTATCTATGTTTTATCGTTCCATCTTCTCTGATTGCTCTTTTTAGAGATGTAAATTCCTGTTCAACTGTACTGCCTACTGGGCTATTCCTTATTGCTGCATCTATAGACTTAGAGAACTCCTAGCGTATCTCGTCATTCTTTAGTACACTTGTATCCCACTCCTTCGCGCTTAATTCTTCCTGACTAGTCTCTTAAAGTTCAGCCTACTCTTCATCACTATTAATTGTTATTTTCATCTCCCTATTGCCCTTTCAGTATCATCATATACGCCGTATCTCCTCATCTTCAGCTTGCGACGTTGGCATATTTACTTGAAATATCATTGTCGGTGTTGGTTTACTATCGATTCTGATAAGAAAAACACTATCACTGACTTGTAAACAGTAACACGCTCTCTGCCATACCTTACAGTTCATAAAAACTCCATCTTCCTTTATATCGTTATCTGCTGGTGTTGATATTACTCTATACTCATCTGATCGGAAATCCTTGTCTTCTTCCCATTTCACTTCGTTTCTTACATCTAGATTGAGCCATTTCAGACTTCCTAGCTTCCTTACCATGATCAAGCTTCAGACGTTCCACGCTCCGACTCGTAGAACGTTAAACTTTCGTGGGTTATACTATCTTATTCTCATGGTCATCTAAGGCAGTTTAGGAAACCAGTGAATGTCTAAATTATCATGGAGATCGATTTTGGGTATTCCGGATCATTAAGTGCGGTACAGTCCCTGGAAACGTTACCGAAGAAAATCCGACTTCTGGACATGCTGTACAACTCCAGTGTAATATTTCGTATTTACCACCAGAACCTACCGCCACACTCACAGCACATTCTTGCAGGGTGCACGGGAGGTGAGTTTCTTTTTCAATTTGTTGGAAGGACTATGGGACCAAACTGCTGAGGTCATGGGTCCTTAGGCTTATTCACTTCTTAATCTACCTTAAACTAATATATGCAAAGGAGAACACACACACACCCATGCCCGAGGGAGGACTCGAACCTCGGACGGTGGTGAGCAGCGCGAACCGTGACAAGACTCCCTAGACTGCACGGCTACCCCGCGCGGAACGGAAATGGAGCGACTATAGTTCGCAACAGCATTATAATTGAGTGTGCAGTTTTTCAGGTCCGCAGATACCTCATGTGATAGGAGAAATGAACAGGCACAAATTAACGGAGGTGACAATGCCGTACAATCTCATCACACCGTAATGGATGGAATGGTTTCCAGTGTATTAATAACAATTTCGAGTCGGAAAAAAATAATCATTAACCACCGAGACAAGACATGGAGATTGTCGACATCTTGATCTTCGACTCACGAGCGAACGCAGATATTGACCCGCCATCGCAAGAAATACAGTGGGTTCGTTCGTAGTGTTAAATAGAATAAAATATGTAGCCGTGCCAGACCTTGGAGTAACGTCTTGGCTTACGCAGAATTCAGAGGGATTCAGTGAGATATGCATACAACGATTTGTATTGATGTGGAACCTCTGAAGTCACACAAATCCTATGGTAACCTTCTTTTGAAAATCGTGAGCCCTTATCGAATAGATACACACTCCTGGAAATTGAAATAAGAACACCGTGAATTCATCGTCCCAGGAAGGGGAAACTTTATTGACACATTCCTGGGGTCAGATACATCACATGATCACACTAACAGAACCACAGGCACATAGACACAGGCAACAGAGCATGCACAATGTCGGCACTAGTACAGTGTATATCCACCTGTGGCAGCAATGCAGGCTGCTATTCTCCAATGGAGACGATCGTAGAGATGCTGGATGTAGTCCTGTGGAACGGCTTGCCATGCCATTTCCACCTGGCGCCTCAGTTGGACCAACGTTCGTGCTGGACGTGCAGACCGCGTGAGACGACGCTTCATCCAGTCCCAAGCATGCTCAATGGGGGACAGATCCGGAGATCTTGCTGGCCAGGGTAGTTGACTTACACCTTCTAGAGCACGTTGGGTGGCACAGGATACATGCGGACGTGCATTGTCCTGTTGGAACAGCAAGTTCCCTTGCCGGTCTAGGAATGGTAGAACGATGGGTTCGATGACGGTTTGGATGTACCGTGCACTATTCAGTGTCCCCTCGATGATCACCAGTGGTGTACGGCCAGTGTAGGAGATCGCTCCCCACACCATGATGCCGGGTGTTGGCCCTGTGTGCCTCGGTCGTATGCAGTCCGGATTGTGGCGCTCACCTGCACGGCGCCAAACACGCATATGACCATCATTGGCACCAAGGCAGAAGCGACTCTCATCGCTGAAGACGACACGTCTCCATTCGTCCCTCCATTCACGCCTGTCGCGACACCACTGGAGGCGGGCTGCACGATGTTGGGGCGTGAGCGGAAGACGGCCTAACGGTGTGCGGGACCGTAGCCCAGCTTCATGGAGACGGTTGCGAATGGTCCTCGCCGATACCTCAGGAGCAACAGTGTCCCTAATTTGCTGGGAAGTGGCGGTGCGGTCCCCTACGGCACTGCGTAGGATCCTACGGTCTTGGCGTGCATCCGTGCGTCGCTGCGGTCCGGTCCCAGGTCGACGGGCACGTGCACCTTCCGCCGACCACTGGCGACCACATCGATGTACTGTGGAGACCTCACGCCCCACGTGTTGAGCAATTCGGCGGTACGTCCACCCGGCCTCCCGCATGCCCACTATACGCCCTCGCTCAAAGTCCGTCAACTGCACATACGGTTCACGTCCACGCTGTCGCGGCATGCTACCAGTGTTAAAGACTGCGATGGAGCTCCGTATGCCACGGCAAACTGGCTGACACTGACGGCGGCGGTGCACAAATGCTGCGCAGCTAGCGCCATTCGACGGCCAACACCGCGGTTCCTGGTGTGTCCGCTGTGCCGTGCGTGTGATCATTGCTTGTACAGCCCTCTCGCAGTGTCCGGAGCAAGTATGGTGGGTCTGACACACCGGTGTCAATGTGTTCTTTTTTCCATTTCCAGGAGTGTATTAGAGTTCAGCAACAAGTATTGTGTTTTCGGTCACATGTGATTAGGTTAGTGGTAATTCATTATTTGAGAAAGAGCTATCTACGTATTTTGTTGAGTAGTTAAATGAATCCAAAGTTGGGGTGTGTGTGGAGGGGCGAATGTTCTCCGGGTTGAATGAGGCGGTGTTTTGTCACAAGCGCTTTTGGCTGATTTGCGTCAGCTCTTCACATACACTGATCAGCCAAAACATTATCATCACTGGCCACCGCGACGTTGGATGCCGCCTAGTAGCAGTAAGGGCATGTGACGTTCTAATGAAAGTATGTAAGCGGAACAGACACGGATGAAATCACCCTAGCCAAGATACGGGCTGCAAATGTAGAAATACATTGAGATAAGCAACAGACACATCCGTGGTTCGGAAAATGTTGTGGCCTATGGTCTGAGACGATTATTCAAGCAGGACTCGGAGGACCAACTGGATGTTGATGAATATGCAGGGGAGATTACTCCGGAGTCACTGGTTAATCAAAGTTGCTAGATCTTTAATGTGCTTCTGCTTCTTTTTAAGGAGATGGCCATGCATCAGGATGGTGACACAGTGATAAGTAGCGTTAAGGAAAGGTTAAGAAAAGGAGAACGTATCAGGCAGTATTGCTTAAAGAGAAATGTATTATGTAACACTGGCGGTAGGAAACGAAGTTAGTTAGATATTTTTTTGGCTGACCTGGTTGCCTTAGTCTTTAAGTATTATCACGAAACTCCAAAGAGAGGTCATTTAGGTGTGTTCAAAATGCACATGAAGGTTAGGGAAAACTTTGTTTGGAAGGGCATGGATAAAAAGTTCAAGGACATGGTGTTAGATGTAAAACCTGTGGTATCAGTAAACAGGCCTTGAATACACGACAAGCGCTTTGTCGTCCGATGTTGCGACAGAACGTATACAGAAACTAAATGCTGATTTCGTGGGGCGTTTCCCACGTTCCAGAGAGGGCAACAGGTATATCTTTGTTTGTGTAGATACATTCAAGCGCTTCTGCTGGTTCTTTCCCACTCGAAATATTACCATCCAAACGTCTAGAAAGTGTTTGCAGGTGCTTTTCTTACTTTTGGGCCTTATCGCATACTGGTTTCTGATAACCCTACATCCTTTAAATCCGCCGCATTCCGTAATTTTTGCTTCGAAGTAGGGACGGCTTATCCCAATCCTTTCCCGGCGGAGCAGATCAATCACAATTTGAGGACGGCTATGATCTTTTTCCATCATAATGATCATAGCAGGAGGGATAGTTCCTTATCTTGGTTAAGTTACGCCTTCAATACCGCCATGCACGTGGCCCACAAGGCCACACCATCCAGCTTGATGTTTGCGTTCAAACCTAATTCGCCACTCGCGAATTTGTGGTCACTCAATGATTTGTTTGCAAAGAGGATGGACACTGCGCAGATCTAACTGGAAGCGCGCTCGTAATAACTTGAGGGTAGACCATGGAAAGATGGAAAATCATTATAATGCTGGAAGACCGCCGATCTCGGCGAGAACAGGGGTGTAGGTGTGAGTGAACATCTTTGGGGTGACAAGTCGTGGGGCCTATAAAATTAAGGGGAAGCTTTTGCCCAGATTTGTAGAACATGCCTGAATTTAGCGCTTCCGCACCCTGGTCACCTTGCATGTCAGGAACCGCTAAAATAGAGTTTTTTGAACCCATATATCTCAAGTTAAACCATACGTTAAAGAGGATGCAGCCAAATAAAAAGTCTTCGTCTGCTGATTGTACTATTGTTATAACTGGTTTGTTGCTGAGTGTGGTAGTTGGATCGAGTGCCTTTTCCTAGTTGTTCAGACCACCATGCTGGTTTTCGTTGTTGAAAGTGACACCTTGTAATTTACAGGCCGAGATGAAGTGTTTTTCTGCTCCTTACTATTGTAAAATCTGGTGCAGTATTGTGATTATGCGAAAGTGCGAGTTTCAGCTAGGATCCGCTCCCCATGGGCTTCAGTTTGGCGGGTGAGTATGTGCTGACATTAAGTCGTCAATAGTTGCGGCAACATGAAATCCCGCACCGCCTCTCGAGGACTCGATGCGGCGTGGTCTCGGGAGCGGTGCGGATGTGGCGCCGTCTGCTGCCAGCCCTTCCTTTCCGGCCACACCGTGACCTCTCTCTCTCTATTGTAATCCAGCTGTCCGTCTGCCAGGGATGAATCGGATCGCCTTCTGCAGAACGCAGCTCACCTCACCGCCGGTCGGTATCGGTGTCAGCATCGCTGATATTGAATTTTGTTTTTACAAGTTGTGAAGAAAGAATTCCTATTGGTAGTGGAACCTGTTGGGCGCTGCTGAATGACGTAGCCCATGTACTTTAGCGAGAGCTGGTTCTGCTTGTTTTACCACTGCTATTTAATGCAAGCAATTTTTTTCTTTTACTAAACGGACACTGCCTTCGATATAAAATTTTTGTGGCGGTCTTGTTTATGAATGGAGAGTTGAATTTTTTGTGATACAAAGTGGCGCAGTCTCAAAATCATCTATCTATGTACCAGCTGAGGGGCTAAACTCTTTCAATTATATGTTAAACTGACCTAAGTCATTGTAATCGCCTGTTTGAAACCTAGTATCATTTACTGTGCGAAGTATTATATTAACTATTGCTCTTACACGTTATCTTGAGCTTTTGAATTGTTTTCTGTTTTTAAAATTGTAATATATATATTTGTTAAAAAGGAGAGTCACACTGCCGGCCGCTGTGGCCTAGCGGCTCTAGGCGCTTCAGTCCGGAACCGCGCTGCTGCTACGGTCGCAGGTTCGAATCCTGCCTCGGGCAAGGATGTGTGTGATGTCCATAGGTTAGCTAGGTTTAAGTAATTCTAATAAGTCTAGGGGACTGATGACCTTAGTTGTTAAGTCCCATAGTGCCATTTGAAAGTCACACCCACCTTCTGGAAAGCTTTTGACACTGTACCACACAACATGGAATCCCTGATGCGCTGATACAGCCCTGGTGGTTGGCGTATTGCATCGCAGCCGTCCACAATACGAGCACGAAGAGTCTCTACATTTGGTACCGGGGTTTCGTAGACAAGAGCTTTCAAATGCCCCCATAAATGAAAGTCAAGAGGGTGGAGGTCAGGAGAGCGAATCTGTTGTTGAGAAGCGTACCAACACTTCGACTGAAATGTGCAGGAGCTCCATCGTGCATGAACCACATGTTGTGTCGTACTTGTAAAGGCACATGTTCTAGCAGCACAGGTAGAGTACCCCGTAGGAAATCATGATAACGTGCTCCATTGAGCGTAGGTGGAGGAACATGGGGAAAATCAAGACATAACCAACAATGCCTGCCCAAACGTTCACAGAAAATTTGTGTTGATGACGTGATTGCACAATTGCGTGCGGATTCTCGTCAGCCCACACATGTTGATTGTGAAAATTTACAATTTGATCACGTTGGAATGACGAAACTAAAATGAGTTCTAACATGGAAATTAAGCGTTTCCGGACACATGTCCACATAACATCTTTTGTGTGGGAGGAATGTTTCCTGAAAGTTTGGCTGTACCTTTTTGTAACACCCTGTATATCACTGTATTTCGTGAATTCAAACCATTTCATAAGTGCTTCATTCGAAGACTTCGTAGCAACTTGTGAAACGGTCTTAATACACGAAAACCAGTGATATATGGCATTGTATGGCATTATCGTTTATTTTGAGAGATGCATATGGTTCCTGAAGACGGCATAGTGGAATGCCGAGACTGGATGTCGTCAAAGCAAAATAAAATAACATCTTAGTTACAAAGCTGTTGGAGAATTTCATTGGTATTGGCAATTACTTAACCAAATGATGTCCCCTGTCCATGACGGAACAACAGAGTTATTGTTTTGCGAGGATCCATCAGTCCCAGTGATAATGTTACTGCACTGAGGATCTTGTGAGCCTCCTTGGGATATATAGCGACACTACTTTTGTGAGGAGCCTTCAGTCCTATTCCAACAACGTAGCGAGAAGTGGCTGTTGTAATATGGGCCACGATGGGTGAGCTGATGATGCCTAATTTGTAAACCGAGAGGAGGATGCATGATGCTGTTGTCTGCGGAGATATTCGCAAGGGTTGGTTACTTATGTCATATGTATGTGAATAATTAGTGTTTGGAATAGTAGCGTTCCTCCTCAGATATACAATCGAAACCTAATATTGTTTTCAGCTGGGGTTCAGTTATTATTTAAACGATTTGTTCGCACTGTTTCACCCGGCTCACGCCACGCAGCCGCGCTCCTGACCTGTGCTAAGTTATCACCTGTCCGCCTGGCAGCAGTGCTGCACAGTGTCGCAGCGTATCGCAGAGCGCGCTCTAAGCCCATTAGCCGGGACGCTCTGGGGCCCGGACAAAGCGCCACTGGGCGCGGTGCATGATTCAGCCGGCGCGCCCTGTCCTGGGTTCGGCCGTGATTAAAAATGCAGCCGTCTCGCAGGGCCGCCGCGAACAAAGGTCCGGGCAGGCGCCGCGATGGAAGCCCTGTCTGATGATTAATCCACGGCGGCGCCGCTCGCTGCTGTCTCAACCTGGCGCGGCAGTCGCCGACTCCCGGGTCCACCTCTGGCAAAATTCCATTCCGCGAGATGGCTTGACTGCATCGAGAGCTGGTCTGATGTGTGCAGTACGGTGGGGCTGGCGTTGGACAGTGGCCCTAGAAGATGGTCTCTGTCAATAGCAATTAGCGAAAGAGATCGTACATTATCCACATTCCAACAACTGACAGTGGCCCCGACTCTGCTTTCCAACGCGGCCGTATTCCTGCAGTAATAGCTTCTTTCTGTGCATAAGTACTATCCATAGAATTCCACGATAAGAGTGAAGAGCCGAAGGAGTCAATATCCTACATCTACATCTACATGTACATCCATACTCCGCAAGCCACCTGACGGTGTGTGGCGGAGGGTACCTTGAGTACCTCTATCGTTTCTCCCTTCTATTTCAGTCACGTATTGTTCGTGGAAAGAAGGATTGTCGGTATGCCTCTGTGTGGGCTCTAATCTCTCTGATTTTATCCTCATGGTCTCTTCGCGAGATATACGTAGGAGGGAGCAATATACTGCTAGACTCCTCGGAGAAGGTATGTTCTCGAAACTTCAACAAAAGCCCGTATCGAGCCACTGAGCGTCTCTCCTGCAGAGTCTTCCATTGGAGTTTATCTATGACTCCGTAACGCTTCCGCCATCACTAAATGATCCTGTAACGAAGCGTGCTGCTCTCCGTTGGATCTTCTGTATCTCTTCTATCAACCCTATCTGGTACGGATCCCACACTGCTGAGCAGTATTCAAGCAGTGGGCGATCAAGCGTACTGTAACCTACTTCCTTTGTTTTCGGATTGCATTTCCTTAGGATTCTTCTAATGAATCTCTGTCTGGCATCTGCTTTACGGACGATCAACTTTATATGATCATTCCATTTTAAATCACTCCTAATACGTACTCCCAGATAATTTATGGAATTAACTGCTTCCAGTTGCTGACCTGCTATATTGTAGCTAAATGAGAAGGGATCTTTCTTTCTATGTATTCGCAGCACATTACACTTGTCTTCATTGAGATTCAATTGCCATTCCCTGCACCATGAGTCAATTCGTAGCAGATCCTCCTGCATTTCGGTACAATTTTCCATTGTTACAAGCTCTCGATATACTACTGCACCATCCGCAAAAAGCCTCAGTGAACTTCCGATATTATCCACAAGGTCATTTATGTATATTGTGAACAGCAACGGTCTCACGACACTCCCCTGCGGCACACTTGAAATCACACTTACTTCGGAACACTTCTGTCCATTGAGAATGACATGCTGCGTTCTGTTATCTAGGAACTCTTCAATCCAGTCACACAATTGGTCTGATAGTCCATATGCTCTTACTTTGTTCATTAAATTACTGTGGGGAACTGTATCGAACGCCTTGCGGAAGTCAAGAAACATGGCATCTACCTGGGAATCCGTGTCTATGGCCCTCTGAGTCTCGTGGACGAATAGCGCGACCTGGTTTCACACGATCGTCTTTTTCGAAACCCATACTGATTCCTACAGAGTAGATTTCTAGTCTCCAGAAAAGTCATTATACTCGAGCATAATACGTGCTCCAAAATTCTACAACTGATCGACGTTAGAGGTAGTCCTGCACATCTGTTCGACGTCCCTTCTTGAAAACGGGGATGACCTGTGCCCCTTTTCCAATCCTTAGGAACGCTACGCTCTTCTAGAAACCTACGGTACACCGCTGCAAGAAGGGGGAGAGGGGGGCACGTTCCTTCGCGTACTCTGTGTAAAATCGAACTGGTATCCCAAGAGATCCAGCGGCCTTTTCTCTTTTGAGCGATTTTAATTGTTTCTCTATCCCTCTGTCGTCTATTTCGATATCTACCATTTTTTCACCTGTGCGACAATCTAGAGAAGGAACTACAGTGCAGTTTTCCTCTGTGAAACAGCTTTGGAAAAAGACATTCAGTATTTCGGCCTTTTGTCTGTTATCCTTTGTTTCAGTACGTGCGTTTAACGCACCGTCAGTGACGAGTTCATTTGAGATGAAACACAAACAAAGTTTCCGAAGAAACGCAGCTGTGGCATTGACCTTAAGCGATTTACGGAATCACATATCACCTTAACGTGGACCGCCAGACGGGGGTCAGATCCGCCTCCCTCCCCAAGGCGTCCACAGTCGCTCACTCGGTATGAAACCTGATTCCACTGCATTGCTAACATCCAGCTATTACCACCATGGAGTACGGGAACATAGTCTACTACGGATGTTCTCAACACCAAAGGGGGATAGTCATACGATTTTCGGACAGCGCTGCTTGTCTACAGTTTTTAGTATTTAGTATTTATCACAAGTATTCACCTTGTTTCATATTCGTTTTTGTACGATTGAGTTCTAGTAACAGCTATGAGACAGTAATGGTGATGTTACGGATGTAAAGAGAAGTACATGAAAGGAGGTCCAGTTACTTTTTATACGGATGTACAATGCCACATTAATATGAGGCGCTTTGTACCTTGAAAAATATCGAGACACGATATTTTAAAGTCTTGTACTGTAGACATAATTTCTACGATTTTATGACCATGTGTTTATGAGACAAGTGCTAGAAAAATTTGCAAGTGTGTTTCAGCAAACTGCCAGTAAATGCATAGATATCGTTCTATTGGTGCTATATTCACATTTAGATAAAATTTATACGTGTCAGCCTGATAAATTTACTCCAACTTATGTAGGATCTCAAACCCTTGCGTGTATGTAAATGTTTCTACATTAGATACTTCCCTATACAAGTTCATTGCAACGTAATCAGTTAAAACATATTCGACAATATGAATCAGTGCAATAGAAAACATAAGGAAACATATTGTTGGCTGTCACATCTTTTATTACTCCAAAATTCGAAGACTGATCTATTTTCTTTGTTTATTTTTTAGGCTTAGTGTATGAATTAACTTTATTTACGAGATGGCGGAAAAACGTTGTAAATCATTTTGGTTAAGTAGGTGGAGCAAATCGCTTGCCTTATTTTCAGTAACAATTTCATAGTTCCAAATACATTGTTCTTACGCGACACTTTTGCGTCGGCTACAGTGTCATTGTAATGTAATTAATTGGACAGACGTTCGACAATATGAGTAAGTGCAATAAAAACACAAAAAATGTTGTTGGCTGTCACTTTTCACCCCGTTACCGAAAAGACGTAGATAAAGTGGAATCTGAACATGATGCTGTGGCGAAAAAGCTCAATACCGTTACTCTCCATATCTTTAAGCCAACTTTAGTTTCCAGTATCAAATAGTTAATATGCCTTTAAAACGTGTGTACAAACTTTCACGGTACTACTGGAGGGCACATGCCTGTAACAGCGAAGTAATAACACTCAAATTTTGCTAAGCACTTTATATGCTGAAATGAACTGTCCCAAAATCACGTTACTTGAGCCGCAGGAGATAGTTCGGAAAGAGTTTTCGGTCTGAGCATTCGTGTGCTCACACCATAGATAATTATACTACGTGCATACAGTGGCGGTAACCAGGTGTAAAAGTTTGCATGTAACGGACTAAACACTTCAAGACTGTCGGCTGCGCTTACTCCTCAAAGCTGTCGCATGTAACGTGCTGTAACATGCATTCGGACTGTGACGCCCCTCCGACGTGTCCCATCGTATACGTATTTACCACCCCTTGGGAGCAACAGACACACTCAATGTTATAATTTATGAATACGGTACTTCGCAGTTATTATTCACCCTGCCACCGATAAATACACTAGAGGAGGATAATTTCTTATAGGAAATAAATAATCTAAGATCAGTGAATGAAAAACAGCAGTTCGAGCTATGGGATTATTATATTACCTGTCTTTCGCACTATAAAAAGCAAACAAAAATAGCAACAATCCTTCGCTACGATCGATAAGGTCAAGCACTGCCATATTCCGGTATACAGTAGTTTATCAATCAGCAGTTACTATAAATCTACAAGTCTTTCTCTTTTTTTATATTGAAGCTATCAAAATTAAGATCGTTTTGCTTCCCAGATTCACACAATCAACATCTAAACATGCATTATAGTAAATATTAAGTAAAATTTTCTGTTTCAGCATTAATTAAGAAACCCTTGCAGTACTATGTCCACCTTTTGAAAAAATTCTAATCTAGTCATATATTATGTACGTTAACATTTAGAGAAAATATTTATTGGTTTTAATGACTGCTTATGCCTGATTCCATAATTGTTTCCAGTTTGTGAATAAATTATAACCCAAAAATTGAAGCGTTAGGAGTGAATGTGACTTTTCGAAATTACGTCATATCGATACTTCAACGTGCATAAGCTGTCTTACACATTTTTAAAAAGTCTGTTGTGTAGAAAAGTCAACGACAATCAACAACGTCGGTTTTTTTTTAAGTTTTGTTTTGGTGGTCTTAAATTGCCCCTTCACTATGTGTACACACTACGGAGAATACGTTGGTATTGCTAAGATTCTCCGCTTTCCCCTTCGGTAGTAGTACGCCTTATGGAAAACGCGTTGGTACTGCTGGAGTTAAAATCCTGTCTATTTGTTAGTTACAGAAAAAGTTCCGTTTTCGCTTATCACCCTTCGTTTGTCAGTAAAAGCAGTATAACATATTTAATTAATATTTCGTCTATTTGTCAGTTACGGGGAAAGTTTCTTGCTCGCTTCTCACCTTTCTTTAGTATATGTGTGTTGGTTACAAGCAAATAGTAACTAAACAGTACTGTTTCATTCATCATCTTGTCCTTAGGAAACATATAGAATGAAAAATGTTATTTCTACACATTATTACGCTATGCAAGCTTCCTTTAGTCCGGAAAAATTTAAACGATACTATTCGTATTCGTCGGATATCGTATCAAAAGGGTAACTTGCCGTCCGCTTGAAGCGCCCCTGGAGAAATGTGTAAAAAATTCAGCATGAATGTCGGAGCTATATGTGTTTTACTGTGGTAAAAATGTAGCAGCACTCAAATGATGTTATTCCTGAAAGAGTTTACTCGATCTGTATGAGGTTTCTGCTAGATATTGTTGTTTAGTAATTTACCAGTAAATACTAAAGTCTTTAAGGTATCGAACTCCCACGTAAAAATCTTCTCCAAACATCCGATTGCGTTACAAATGAGTTAATGTGTTCAGTATGTGCTTTTAAGCATGAAAGCGAGGAAAAGCTTAAGAAGAGTTTGAAATTATGCAGAACGTTGGTTGTAAGTCGATAAATGTCCTAATTACGAAACACTGTATGAATATATAGTGGACAATTAGCGCGACACTATTTTATTATACTTTATGCCTGGCGTCTTTTCTATTGGACATGTGACCATTCATACAGAAATATATACCCATTTTAACGGTAATGATAACATCTTTGCGGAAGCACAATATATCCGAACCTTGCGGGTATCACGTAATGCAGCGAGCAATGACAATAATGGACGGTGGACGCTATATGTATAGTGTGTAATAAGTTGAAAATTTAGACTGGACGGAAAGCGTGTCCGCATAGCCCAAACGGTTAAGAGGAAGCAGGAAATCCTGATTAGATTCACGATCCGGCACTAACTTTCACTTGTCGCCATTGAATTTAATTCAGTGCTCAATTGCGTCTGGCATCTGTATTTCTCTTAAAATCATGTACAAAAAAAGCTAAAATGTCGCGCATCAAAATGTTTATAACGTCATATTTCCCGAGCTATGTGTCATACGATGTTATAATTTTGCAATCACATTTTGTGATACATTTGCGTACTGACTTTGTGTTGCCAATAGAGTTACTAATTAAAACTTCATGCATGATGCTGCCACTTTACTGCATGAAAATTGGAAAAGCAGTAAGCAATTAATTTTCGTTTCAGTTCGTCATTTTGTGGGGCTGTCCGCTGACAGTTTAGAGAGATGAATAAATTCCGGACCTTTGTGTGCCGTCACGATGACTCGAGACAGCGACACAGTTTCAAATTAATGCTTACCATACTGTGTTTAAAATTTGACGTACGATTAAACATCTCATTGATGGTAGCATTTTGAATTTTTAAATTCGGTCATTAATGACGCGAAACTTTGAAAATAAACTTTTATTGTCCCTGTAAGCCATCAGATAGGCAGTCAGCAAACGGGTTGATGTACTGTGGCCTGGGCCCGGGATACTCGTTTGATCATATACACTCCTGGAAATGGAAAAAAGAACACATTGACACCGGTGTGTCAGACCCACCATACTTGCTCCGGACACTGCGAGAGGGCTGTACAAGCAATGATCACACGCACGGCACAGCGGACACACCAGGAACCGCGGTGTTGGCCGTCGAATGGCGCTAGCTGCGCAGCATTTGTGCACCGCCGCCGTCAGTGGCAGCCAGTTTGCCGTGGCATACGGAGCTCCATCGCAGTCTTTAACACTGGTAGCATGCCGCGACAGCGTGGACGTGAACCGTATGTGCAGTTGACGGACTTTGAGCGAGGGCGTATAGTGAGCATGTGGGAGGCCGGATGGACGTACCGCCGAATCGCTCAACACGTGGGGCGTGAGGTCTCCACAGTACATCGATGTTGTCGCCAGTGGTCGGCGGAAGGTGCACGTGCCCGTCGACCTGGGACCGGACCGCAGCGACGCACGGATGCACGCCAAGACCGTAGGATCCTACGCAGTGCCGTAGGGGACCGCACCGCCACTTCCCAGCGAATTAGAGACACTGTTGCTCCTGGGGTATCGGCGAGGACCATTCGCAACCGTCTCCATGAAGCTGGGCTACGGTCCCGCACACCGTTAGGCCGTCTTCCGCTCACGCCCCAACATCGTGCAGCCCGCCTCCAGTGGTGTCGCGACAGGCGTGAATGGAGGGACGAATGGAGACGTGTCGTCTTCAGCGATGAGAGTCGCTTCTGCCTTGGTGCCAATGATGGTCGTATGCGTGTTTGGCGCCGTGCAGGTGAGCGCCACAGTCAGGACTGCATACGACCGAGGCACCCGGCATCATGGTGTGGGGAGCGATCTCCTACACTGGCTGTACACCACTGGTGATCGTCGAGGGGACACTGAATAGTGCACGGTACATCCAAACCGTCATCGAACCCATCGTTCTACCATTCCTAGACCGGCAAGGGAACTTGCTGTTCCAACAGGACAATGCACGTCCGCATGTATCCCGTGCCACCCAACGTGCTCTAGAAGGTGTAAGTCAACTACCCTGGCCAGCAAGATCTCCGGATCTGTCCCCCATTGAGCATGTTTGGGACTGGATGAAGCGTCGTCTCACGCGGTCTGCACGTCCAGCACGAACGCTGGTCCAACTGAGGCGCCAGGTGGAAATGGCATGGCAAGCCGTCCCACAGGACTACATCCAGCATCTCTACGATCGTCTCCATGGGAGAATAGCAGCCTGCATTGCTGCGAAAGGTGGATATACACTGTACTAGTGCCGACATTGTGCAAGCTCTGTTGCCTGTGTCTATGTGACTGTGGTTCTGTCAGTGTGATCATGTGATGTATCTGACCCCAGGAATGTGTGAATAAAGTTTCCCCTTCCTGGGACAATGAATTCACGGTGTTCTTATTTCAATTTCCAGGAGTGTAGATAAAGGGTGCTTTTCTTGTACAAACTTTTCTTTTGTGTAATCATTTACGGCATAAATCGGTCTGCATAATTACTTTTCTGAAATTATCAGAATTAAATACAAAATTCCAAAACATCCAATGTACTTTCCTCACTCATTCAAGTAACTGCGCAGGTACAGCTTACTATTTGAATTTTTGTTGTTTTTGAAATCACGCGCCTTCTCAGTATTCGCCGCGTCGTCAATAGCGATATCGGGTTTGAGTCTCTGGTCGCCGCATAGCTTTGGCGAATCGGCGTCCAGCGCACTGCGAGGCGACAGAACGAGGAAGAAGGGGCCTGCTGTGAGCTCTCGGCAGTGTCGGTGTCGGAGGGCAAGGCCGCTTGGTCGGTGGGCCGGGCACAAGCAGTCGGTTGGCGACGGAACGCCGTGGGCTCGAAGATCCTAGTGTGGAGGGCCGGTGTTGTCACGATGACGATCACCGTATGGTCATTCTAGGGCGGAAAAGTGATTTCTTGCTTCTGCCCGCGGATTCCGACGAAGAATTAAGGCAAGTTTGGTGTATGAGGTGAACATAAGAATTCTAAAAAGACGCACGTTGGTGGCGAGTATATCAGACGTGTGACTGATGTTAGCTTTGCTGCGGTACTGCAGTCACCAGTTATAGCACTGCTTGGGAAGAGAGCGTTGACATTAGCATTGCCATCTATTTGGCTGCTTTAAATTAAATGACAGTTTTGGGTCGAAGGTGGCACCAAGTGAAGGACCGAATCATTGCTTGCCTTATTAAGAAACCTAAGTCGGCCTCAGCTGTTAAACTTTGTTATCTACAGTTATAACGAGTAATTGACACTACGGTAGTGCCCACGACTGAACTTTGGGGGTACTGTTAAGTGTTTGTAGTAAGGGAAAGGTTGACTGTGGAGCTGTTCAGTCGGACGCTTATGAATAGTGTTAATTCTAGTTAGCTTCTTATGATATTTTACGGATCTACTTGGCGTGGCGAAATCGCCGATAGTATTTTCATAATTTAGCTTGGGACGTCATTCTGGGGTTTGGTGTGGCCCTCCCAAGAATTTAAAGTCCCACATATTTTGTTACTGCCTTTGCTGAGGTTGCCTTGCAACAGTTGTTGATTTGTCTCTTGTTTACCCCACCGTAGTGTTGTTTGGTGCGGTGCAGTGTAGTCGAAGTGTTTAGTAGTACTGCGTCTACTCCCTCGCCCGTTTTAAGCTTTGCGAGCGGAATCCACATCGACGTGTAATCCTAGTATGCAAGTTGTGTAAGTTTTTTGCGCCGTGTTAACGTTTTGTGCATCGTGGAAAAGCTTTCCCGTGCAGCATGTGACCTTGAAGAACAGCACTGTGCACAACAGCACATCACAACCACGAAATCAAGAGATATGTATACCGGAAGTAACGACTGAGCTTAAGAGTTGATTGCGTTTCTTGAGTTTCTGAGGAGAAGTTTTATATGTCTGGTAAATTATGTTTAATTATTTGTCATAATTCGTTGGTTGTAGTATGCATCACGTGTAAGGGTGTTTATGGTGTAAAATGTTTAAAAGGAAGGAAAATCTTTGTGATGTGGTGTGCATCGTAGCGGCTATTGGGTTTGGGTGTACATTGATAGGAATCAGATTTTACTGCATTTAAGTTGCTTTAATTAAAAATTTTGTAAGCAATATTTTATTGCCTTTAGAGAGCACAGATCATACGGTTCAAAAATGGCTCTGAGCACTATGGGACTTAACATCTGTGGTCATCAGTCCCATAGAACTTAGAACTAATTAAACCTTACTAACCTAAGGACATCACACACATCCATGCCCGAGGCAGGATTCGACCCTGCGACCGTAGCAGCAGCGTGGTTCCGGACTGAAGTGCCTAGAACCGCTCGGCCACAGCGGCCGGCACAGATCATAAGTACGAAAATTTTGGTATTGCCAGGTGGCGTAATAATCTTTTATTTATCCTTGCAATATACAATTTGTATTTTTTTCTTTGTTCGAAAGGGGATTTTAAGTTTTAAGCATTGTAAATTGATTCTGATAGTTGTTCTTTGATCTGTTAAAATATTACTGCAGGAAGTTTCATTACCAAATTATATTGAGGATACTGTTGTCCGTGATAACGAATGGCCACTTACTATTTTAAAACCAAGTTAATAAAACTTGAAGCGTCCCCATAGAAAAATTTATGAATTACTGTGTTGATAAACCTCTTACATTATTGGCTTTTCAAACATCTGAGCAAAACTGAACGTACTCAAACATTCACTAAAGTGACACACAATACTTTTAGCGCAACGCAATCTGACTTTCAGTAATCACTACAAAGAATGGCCCTGACTAACATTAACCTATATCTTTCACAAATCACTTACCTCACAAAAATCTTCGTTACTCGAACTACTGCAATACAGCGAGCGCCACTACTGCCAGCTAAATAAAAGATTCAAACTACTGAAGGCACTAACTACTGATAGGCATAGATAGCAAATCAAAGATTTTGATACAGAACAAACAATGTATTTACCTTAATAGTATTAAAAAGTCATAATATACAAAGCAGTTCATCACATCCAGTCTTACAAATCTCTCTCCCCACATCCACCAGTGCTGGCGGCACACCTCCAACTGCGCAATGCTACGCGCTATTAACAGCCAACAGCCCAACACTACAATAGCCAACAACAATGCAAACCAGCCACAGACTGCACACAGCACAGCCAGTGATTTTCATACAGAGCGCTACGTGGCGTTACCAATATAAAAACCTGAACAGCCTATTTACATAGCCCCCATGCTCCCCACAAAAAATTTTACAAATTGTTTTGGGCACTGGCTAATACATATTTGTTAAAATTTTTTCACAATTACAATAACAAAGAAATCAAATGCACACACTTATTGATACAGTGTTGGTCAAAAGCTAAAATTTTCTCACAGTCCATAAAGACAGTCCTGATTGTTCATCACAGTAAAATTGCAGTGTTTTTCTCTAAGTCTGAGCAGTAAAAGAAAATGCATACGGAAGTAATGGATTTCCATGCAGTCTTGAAGAAGTAGTGTTGTCCTTCCAACGGAAAGACGGTGTTGACTCTTGACATGCAGACAGGTAATGGGCCACAACAGAGCAAACCCACAGCAGTCAGTCAAAGTTTTGAAGAATATTAGTAGGCAGGTCATCACAGAGTAGACCCACTGTAGTCCTGGTGGAGATTATGGCATTGGTGGGCCACCAGAGGTGCAGAACCACTGCAGTCATTGTAGAAATAATGGTATTTGTGGGCCATCAAAGGTGCAGACCCACTGTAGTCCTTTTAGAGACGGCCAGCAGCCATCTGTTGCGACTGTGCAGGTGCACAATCACCATCGAAGAGTCTTGCAGACACTATAGCAAGTCCATAAACCACCACTTGTGCACTCAAAAAGTTTTTGGAATTGTCCTTAGAACCAGCAATGCTGTTATCCAGTCCCTTGCTGAATTATTAACACACTTGCAAACACTAACAGTCCCTACTTCTCACATATTGGCCATATACTATGACCAACTGAAACATGCGCAGTGAAATGTAACTTACAAGTTAATAATATGATGAACTGGAGACAATTAGAATTTTATAACATGAGAATACAATTACAAAGATACAGAAAACATCATTAAAACATAATAATACAGATAACATTTGTAGTAATACAGGCTTTACAAAAGAATCGAAATAACATATACATCAGTGTTACAGGAATTATAAGTACCTACATAAAAGATCAGAATAACTTCCGAAACATCAACTGAGCATTAAAACAAAACATCTTTACAAAGTAAATAACATATTATTAATGCAAATTATATTTGAGGATAACAGTATTCCTCATCATAGTGAATGTAGCTGAGTATTATAAAAATTCTACATCATAAATCGTATCAGATAAACATATAAAGACAGGATGAACACAAATACTCAAGGGTACACAAACATATAGCGGAATAATACAAAAGGAAAGGACAGGGTTTGTTTTACTGCAGTATTTTGCAAACAAAACTTTCTTTACTTCTTGGAGATCTCCCTTCATTCATCGTTATTCCCAAAAAGTCCTATCTATACCTGCTTTCTGTACTTTTTTCATATAACTTCTCAATGCATTTCTTCCAATTCTTCGCAACTCATTCTCTTATATAGTCTACCCCCTCTTAAGCTAACTTAAATCTACTGAGCTCAGATGCATAAACTAGGGGACGAGGCAATGCAGCAGAACAAAACAATTAATACAAACAGGAAATACAAAAAAAATGGAAATTGGCAAAGCAAGCAGTAGTAAATGTAATAACTTATATCTAAACATGACAAACCCACAAGCAGAAAAAGTAGTACACTAAAGACAACAATGCATAATTGTTGGATAATCACATCTTAATGTCTATGTAATTAAAGTGGTGCACCACAAAATCTAATTCTACAAAAAATTACCAAGTACTTGAAAAGAAAATTATATATGCAGTTACTGTTATTAGTCCCTTCTTATTGTTCTTTCCATTCCAAGAGCTCCTTTTTCGAAGAATGTAGATCATAAAATAATTATTTAATAGATCTGTTGACAGAAAGTGTTCACATTAGCAAATGCATTTAAGTTTATTTTATAAAACCAATGCTGCAACACAGTTGGAAAACATATATCAAATTAAATAAGCAATTACACAAACCAAAGCATAAAAACATCATTCAATAGCTATGTGACATTTCATAAGTCAGTAGCTCTCAACTCTCATAGAAAGACACTTGTCATAATCAGGTTTGCAGATGTAAGAATATTTCCCATCAATTCATAAGCATTTCAGTAAGTAGCACAAAGTACGAGTAATCATATGTTTACAAGTAATGAGCGTGTCATATTTGCGATGCTTTCTCTAAAGGAATGTCAATGGCGAGGATAATGGCCTCTTTTTGCTCCACCTAATGGTTTTCTTTTGTCAGACGACTACCTCTCAGCTGGGCACCCAAAACGCATTACGTCAAGGTCACTTACCTTTCTAACTGAAATATTTATGACAGCAGTTTCTGCTACAGTGGCAGTCTCATATAAAAAAATTCCACAGGTTGAGAATTTGTGTTACAAATGTGTAGAAACAAAATCCTATTGATATAACAGTGTCCAAAAAATTTTCGTCGGCATTGTAATACATTCAAGCATTTACATACATTTCATAACTCTTAAAGTACGATTCTTGGTTTCCAACAACCTTTTTCACAAATCAGAGTTCCTAACCACTACTCATTATTCCTCACCTTATTGCACATATACATATTCATCGACACTTCTTCAATATTTCATCATAACATATACGTAGCATAATCAAATAACTCATATAGCATCAGCTTATTGATCATAAACATACCTTAGCAGCATAATACACATCGTCGTCGTAATAATACCATAACACCTCCAAAATGTCGTAGCTTTCTGTAATAATTTCAAAACCCAAAAAAATTCTCTGCTCATTTCAAAAGTGTTATCTACCTAAACGTACTTTAAAAATCATGATCCCATACCAAATACGTCATTCAAAGCTCTCATAGTATCACAATGGTTCCGAAAAAATATGAACAGTTCACACAGTACAGACAAAATACAGTTTCATAAGTGTGAAGTTATCCAACTGTGTAACTGTGTAAACGTGTCAGTGATGTAGTAAAAAAGTTTTTCTCTCAGTTAAATGATCAGATAGCTGTGTAATTTATGTGTTAGAGGAATATGGTACCAATGTGTAAAGTTGTATAAGCAAGTACCATATTAGCTAGGGCTCCTTGTGCTTGCCAAACACATGGTACACAAAGTAGGCGTGTACCCCCCTGCGGATTCATGAAATTATACCCTCAGGTGTTACAGATTACAGCAATGGAATGAAAGGTATCACGGAAAACCTTTGTATCATTGTACTTCAAATATCTTTAAAAATAAATGATTTAAGTACAAAATTACAAAATTAGTCACTCAAATACGTGTACCGTAGCGCTAAACTGTGTGTCTTGTTGTAAGATAATCTCTGTGGAAGTGTCATAGTTATAGTCCTCCAAAAGCCAAGTTCTGCAGAAGCCAATGTACTTACCTCATGATAAACAAAAGTGAAATGCTTTGCGTATAGATATCTTAGTTATTACTCTTATTGCCATGTTGAAGAAAGTACTGAGCTGTAACGTATTGTTGTGCTACGGAAAAGGCAGTCTCATTGTAGCTATACCACAAAAGTTACTACTAAAACATGTTTTACTTTCCAGAATAATACAGAAAAACTGTGCAGATATAAAACAGAAACACTGCAAAAGCAACATTGTAAATTGTCACTCATTAGTAGCGTCATGATAAAATCGTGTAGCTGTCACATAAACTAACCACTCAGTCATCTGGTATCTCACAGAAAGCACTTTAATTCCAGAATGTATTTTGAAGTAAACCAAAATATTGCATTAAAATCTCATTAGCAGTACCAGTATATGCTCTAAGTATGTAATCCTTATAGTCGTTACGTAATCGTGCAACTATCAAGCAAGAATGTACACACACAATAACACTGTTACGTCTGTTCACTATAACAATGCATTCGTAATTTCTGTTTAAATAAGTTCTCTTGGTTCTTGATTGGATATTTAAACATTGTTGCCTGTTAACAGATTCTAAGTCTGACAAAGCAAACTAGGAATGTAAAGTGAAAAGTTATATGGCAAAGACAAAGTTAAAAAGCAGATTCTTTTTCAATAAATGGTTTTACATGTCAAATGTGGTGTAACCCTTTGCTCTTCCTAGTACGCAGAGTTTCAACTTTAACGCAGTTATCATGTGGTATACATCGGTAAAGAATACTGGAATTTTTCTCAAGGTTAGCATCTATGTTATTTTTCTCTGAGCCAGCCGGCGCAGGTGGCTGCCTGCGGTGCTGAGTCATTGTCTGTTTCTTTGTTGGTGCGCAGCTTTATTGGGATTTGGAGACCTAACTTCTACAAATTCACCTTGTCGAGAGGGCCCTGCTCTGTTTGAATCCCTCCAGCTCTGATGCAATTCAGCTCTGTCGTTATGATCACATCGTCTGTCGTCATGTCGGTAGATTCCATGGTTTCTTTCTTGTCGGTCACATGGTGGAGAATTTCTCCCTTAATCGTAACTGTGCGCTGGACCATTGCGTTTAAAGTTATTCTGTCTCCCTTGATAATAATTATTTTGGTTCCCATATTGTCTGTTTCTCTGATTGTCTCTGTGATAGTCACTACCGCGGAGAGGTGATCTTTCCCTGTAACTATTACTACTCGGCCAACAGTTGTCATATGGGTGGTGTCTGTTTTGGTCACGATTTGTGTTGTGAGAATAGCCTTGTCGTGTCCAGTTATTAATTCTTTCATAGCGGAATTGCGACGGATGTGACCTGTAATTGTTGTGTTCCTGTTTTCGCATTCCGCGATTGTCAGTGTCAATTTCTAATTCTTGTAAGAGTCCCTGAAAAGCTTTAGTGTCGTCTTTGCAACGTCCTGCCAAAATAATATGTCGTAAATGTTCAGGTAATTTGATTAAGCAAATGCAAATGAGTTCTGAGGGGCTGTATGGGTTTGACAGGTAGTGATTCTTGTGCAACATGTCTTCAAAATATTTCACAAGACTGGAAAATTCAGATTGTTCCAAATGTTTCATCATTATGATGCTATGTTTTACTGTGTCTTGTGTAGTTTGAGACCAATATGCTGAGAGGAAGGCATGGTAAAATTCTCCTTCACTGTGACAATCGTGAATGACCGATCGCATCCTTACAGCTGGTTCATTCTCTAAATAGCCACACATAAATCTGTGCTCTAATGACCAGTTGGGAGGAAAACAATGAGAGAATTGATGGAGCCACGCTTGTGGATGAATGTCGTTGCCAGAATTCTTAAATGTTTTAAATTTACGTGTAGTAATGAACAGCTTATAGTCAAAATCATCGTGTCGGCAAGTCGCATATCGGTCATTGTTACGTCGTGTTGGCGGTTCCATCTCAAAATTCGATGCACCTTGCCAATTTATTTCAAAGTTTCCGAAATGCCCTGTGTTATTATTTTGCGGATTTTCCGTATTTCTAAGTCCCTCTTCCAGTGTTGGAGCGCGAGTGTCCTCTGAAATACGTAATTCTTGTATCACCTGATCTTGTACTTCCCGGATTTCTCTTTGGTGTTGCGTATTAATTTGATTCTGATTTTGTTTGAATATCCAAATTTGTTCGCACTCTTCTGTGTCATTAAAGACTCCCGGTTTTGTGTCATTCAGATTATCATCTACCTTCGTAGAAAAATTATTTAGCTGATCCGAAAGTTCAACTACTTTCTCTGATAATGAACTAATTTCCTCCATGTGTCCTTCTGAACCAATTTTCAGAGTATCTACTGTGTCCTTTAAGTTGTCCTGAGTTTTTGCAAGTTGCGTAACCGAATCGGCAGATGCAACTGAGTCAATTTTAGCTTGCAAGGTCTCATGATTTTCAAGAACAATAGTTTGCAGTTCTTTTATGGCTGCTTCGTGATTTTGTAATGCATTTTCACGCCGCGAAAAAGAAAAGGTTGAAAATGCTCACAAATTTGTGTTTTTACGTCATTACAGAATTTATGACATTTCGATTCAATGTTATGTAACTCAGTAGTTAAATCTTCACGTGTTTATTCAAGCGTATGTTCCACTGAGTCTAACTTTTGAAGCTTTTGATCCATTGCGTCTAACTGTTGCTGTGTTTGTCTCTGATGTTGTTCCATTGTGTCTAATTTTTGAAGATTTTGTCCCATTTGTTTCTCATTTTGTTCAAGCGTTGTGTCTAACTTTTGTAGCTTTTGTCCCATTTGTTGCATTAACTGTAATAACAATGCACTGGTGTCTGAAACATGTTCCTCAGTGCTTTTCGGCAGTGAAGTTGCACCGGCAACATTCACATTTAGACAAGCAGAAAATGTGTCTTGACTTATTTGAGAAAACTGTGAGGACCCAAAACCTGAATCTACAGTATTTGCAAGATTGGGTCCTGTCATTTCGGATTCCTGGGGCGAGCTGTTGCCGACCGCTCGATCGATAATGCTTCCCTGTTCACTAATTGTTTCACCGCCTACACCATTATTTGCAGCCCGCTCCATTTCCCTATGCACATTTACCAAATTACTATGTTGAACATTAGTTAATTCATTACACGGTGCCGCTAACACACTGCTTTCGTCTTCACTGTCATTTCTCAGTTTACTTTTGAGCCTAGTACTACGTTTTTCACACGCCATAATTGTCACAATATTTCACACGATAACACAGAAAAGCAAAATATGAAGAACAAAAATAAGAAAATAGATTAACATAGCACTGAAGATAAAATCTAGTTAATCGCAAGCGCAGCTGCGAAATATTTGGTGCAAATCTACATGCATGCCACAACTGTTTTACTGTACAACAATGAATGACTGCAACTACAAAGGAGATTCTCTCTACATTTACGCGCTAGCAATAAACAAAAGCTACACTAATTACACAAACTACAAGAAAAAATCAAAAGATTTCAGTGAGGTATCCTCGGCTAAGGGTCGACTTCTGAAACGTCCCCTTAGAAAAATTTATGAATTACTGTGTTGATAAACCTCTTACATTATTTGCTTTTCAAACAGTGGAGCAAAACTGAACGTACTCAAACATTCACTAAAGTGACACACAATACTTTTAGCGCAACGCAATCTGACTTTTAGTAATCGCTACAAAGAATGGCCCTGACTAACATTAACCGATACCTTTCACAAATCACTTACCTCACAAAAATCTTCGTTACTCGAACTACTGCAATACAGCGAGCGCCACTACTGCCAGCTAAATAAAAGATTCAAACTACTGAAGGCACTAACTACTGATAGGCATAGTTAGCAAATCAAATATTTTGATACAGAACAAACAATGTATTTACCTTAATAGTGTTGAAAAGTCATAATATACATAGCAGTTCATCACATCCAGTCTTACAAATCTCTCTCCCCACATCCACCACTGCTGGCGGCACACCTCCAACTGCGCAATGCTACGTGCTGTTAACAGCCAACAGCCCAACACTACAATAGCCAACAACAATGCAAACCAGCTACAGACTGCACACAGCACAGCCAGTGATTTTCATACAGAGCGCTACGTGGCGTTACCAATATAAAAACCTAAACAGCCTATTTACAAACTGTAAGGTTTAAAGGTAAAAAAAAAGCTTTTATTAGAGAAACGGTACCTGCTCGTTCCCCCCACATCTTCCACGTATTCAAAGCACTGGCCTTCGGGCGATGTCTGATGTTTTCCCCAGTACCCATCCCAGCTAAACCCTGCGGGGCCGTGCCAATAACTACTATTGCTTTCCTATCCCATCTCAGAGGGAAGCAACATAAAAATACAATAAAATGTAATAAAAAAAGAAAAATTAAAATCTAAGTGTGGAGTAGCTAGGAAATTTACACAAAACCCTTTCTGATATCTTTTTTGTTGAACAAATATATGGATTTTTCATTCCTTGCGGGCACTTGCTGTGTTCGAGTACTATTCTTGGACTTCTCTAAAGCTGGTATCAACCGCCACTTTAACCTTACTCATAACACAATGAAGCAAATCTCTTCCACGTCCGGCTTAGAATTCTCACTACACGTATGTGGCGCAGAGAGAGAGGTTACAGCAACAGTGCTTGATCGAAGCAGCCCGTTGTTAAAGTAGAAACTGTTGTTTCTGGCATTCTACAGTTCCAAAATATCAAGAGTCATATCAGGTAACAGAACTGGTTGTGTGTGGGGCTCAATATTATTGATTTTATACAACATCTCAGACGATTAGGAAAACATTAGCACTAGCATCCATTACACCACCAAAAGAATAGTCGGCTTTAACACTCGAAAGAACCTACCATATAATGTCAAAAACGCAAAACAGTTACCGATCTCATTGGACACGGAGCTGCCAATCTACATATATGTATGACAACGAGCGTAACAACTTTTCTTTGAACATATCTCCAAACCCGTTAGAGACGTATTTTACTTAGTGATCAATTAAAGACCACAATTTTTTTACTCATTGTGATATTTCTTTCCGTGGATTAAGTGTTACTGCGATTAGTTATCGTTTCGCTTATTCTCTTCGGTACTCGGAGACACTAAGGCCGAAAACCACAATTAGTAGAACTGAACTAATAAACACAAACAAATGTACTAATGAACACAAAAAATAGTGAAAATCCTTCTTTGTTAACAGTTAGACTAAACTATAACAAAGCAAGGGGACAGCATAATTAGCGATTGTAATTTAATGTACTATACGGACGTCCGTCGTCTTCATATTGCCCAGCTGAGATCTAGTACGCGTTCATTAACATAATGGTCCATTCGTACACGCCCCATTCATCCGTTCTGACGACTCGGAGCTCTGAACTTTCCTGTAAAATCTGACAACATCGTAATAAAATTTTCGTATTAATTCGCAATACATCGTGCTCTACAAAGAGGTTCCCACTACTTGGAACTTTCATAATTCGGACAAAGTAATGAAATGTATGAATCTTTAAGACACGTAGACGGTCACGACGTTGTTGATGACGTTTTATTGTTGGAAATGTTCAAAACGTCCGTCATCGACTGCAGTACATCGTCTGCAACGTTGCAATACAGATCGACAGACGTGTTACGGCTGCCATTTGAATGGATTCATCGGTAGTGAAAATCGTCTCTCTCATGTCGTCCAGCGTACATGGATTTGTGGGGTGGACGGTGTCCTTCAATGCTCCCACAGAAAGAAAAGTAACAACGTTAGATAGGAAGATCTGGAGGAAACTCAACATTTGCTCATCGTCTTATCCACCTCTCAGCAAACGTTTCGTCCAAGAATTCTCGCACGCCACGATGTTAATGTGACGGTGTACCGTCTTGCTGAAAAAAACAATCGTCTTGGTATAGTTGGTACAATTGGTCCCTTCAACATGGTAAGGTGCTTTACATCTGTATTTCATCCTTCAGATGGGAATGACCCTACAAGTCCTCTGAGGGGCATACCACACCGTAGTGGTAACCCCGGAAGATTAACAGCCCGTTCTACCTCAATGTGGGGATTATCTGTTGCTCCGTACACACAGTTATGGCGACTGATGGTTCTGTTCAATTTAAAATTCACCTCAGCACACCCAACAATGACATCAGTCAACTGTTCGTTACAGCAAATCCATTCGCAAAACTCGAGGCGCCTAATCAAATCGTCCTCATTCATCGAGTGATGCAGGCGGGGTTTGTAAGGTTTCCAATTTGCTTACTTTAAAATGTGGTGAACTGTTGATTTACTTACATGTGAATCATGCGCAGCTTGCCTTATGAACTTGTCTGGATGTCTTGTGAAAGCATGCACCACTGCGCCAACCCCGCTTTCGTTCGCTACTGATTTCTTCCTGCCACACATCCCTTTTTCAGATTACGCTCGCTTCCGTCCGTCTCAGATTTGTCTCTCAACTTCGTTTTTTATACACTTGACGGTGTTGCAGCCCTTTATCACCTCTGCACTTCTTTCATGTTTTCACATTTCCAGCAACACTTGAAAAATCTACTTTCTGTGTTCAAAGAACAAGCTTTCAGCCATCTTGTTATTTACGTTTACTTACAGGCAACTGAAAATAAATAAAAAGAAAACACAAGCTGCGACATTGTCGCAAATAAAACAGTGACCCATATATTCAATAAGTTTCCTTTAATTTACGTCTATGTTCACAAACTTTTTGTTAACAGATTAACGGTTTCGGTCTATAATGACCATCATCATGACGGATGAGATACAGATGTAAAGCACCTTACCATGTTGAAGTGACGAAAATCTGTAATCTGTTAACAAAAAGTTTGTTGCCTTAGACGTAAATTAAAGGAAACTTAAAAAGAAAACAAGTGAATGACTACATATGTGACAGAACGATCTTCTATCGACTTTCGACACCGTTCGATACGAAGCTTTATCGCGCATGTAATTATGTGCTGTGCTTTATTCGAGCGTGTTATCAAAGAGTATATAAGTGATTTTATAATCGCATACGAACGCCCGTTATCAGGCTTTTGCACAAGAGAGAAAGATATCAAGGCTCCCTTCAGTAAAATGAAATATGTCAGATATTCGCATTCAGTGTGACGCAGATCTCATCTTCAGAAATCCGTCGATGCTGCAAGCATAACATTTTCTGTTAACTTCGATGCTTAGGAAAATTTTGTTTCTATTGCTCCAGGGACTCTACGATTCCTATTTCGCCATTTGCACTAGGATTTCGAAATACCCTACCATGATTCACAATTTACGTTGGAAAACAGAATGTAGGAACAGTGTACGCTCGGTTCAAAATATTATGGTAAATGAGAAGCATCTGTTTCTGATCACGTGGTGTGCAACATTAAATATTTATATTTTTTGGCGTACCTACTTATCCAGTCGTAGGAGATACGAATTTTATGCAAGGTATCAAAACTTAAATACGTTCGTAATTAAAATTGAAACATACAGATAATGTTTCTTACTTCACATTGTGCGAATATGTAATAGCTACATTATTTCAGTACTTCGTCTCAGTGTAGTTGTGTGTGCGATTCCAACGCATTAGTTTATTGTAAAATAAACAGAATTAATATTGGTTGTTTATGATAATGTAAAAAGAGTAACATTAAGACCACCTTTCAGTGTTTACTTGTTTCGTTCTTGATCTGTTTTCGCAAGTTTTTAATAATTTCTTTTTGCATAATGGAGCATACAAATTTAGGATTTAGCTTTATTTTTCATGCTGCGTTTTAAACTGTGGTTGGATGCGGTCTCATGATCATGTGTAGCCCAGATTATTTGATATTGACTTAAACACTTCACTGTTCATGAATGAAATGGATGCGCCATCAGCTACCATGTCCATTTTGTTTTCAAACCCAGAGACTTTCAGTTCTGTGAATAGTGACTGAAATTTGCCAGAAATAGCTATATCAAGAGTTTGTGAATCTGACACTGGCCTCTTAGTATATATGTTAATGGCATTAGCATCTTCCACTCAGTGGCAAGAAACCAAGAAATTTAATAACATAACAACTTGCTTTCTCGATAAATTATAATTTACAATGCCCAGTCACAGGCGATCCACTATGTCATAGAGAAGACGTCTACCAAACGCTCTGCGGTGGAGGGCCATAGAAAGGAAGAAAGTACGACGGTCGCAATTTGATATGGCCCGATGGCTTAATGTGAATCGTTCTGTTGTTTCTTGGATATGACGACAGTTTAATCCCGAAGATCAGGGCAGGGCCTAGCACATATGACTTCAGGAGATAGGACCGTTATTTGGCTGTAAGGGCATGACAGTACCGCCTTAGTACTGCACGGCCACTGGTATGTGAGCTGGACTTGCTGTAATCTAATTGTTTCATTTCCTGTATAATCAACTCGTTTACTTTGAGATTTGTATTATTCAGTACCTTAGTTTTTTATGATGCCCTTAATTTATAAAGCGGCTTGGAACTGACTCATCTCATAAAATAACCTTTTGTATGATTATAAAAAGAAAACACTTTACTATGAAATTCCTTTGTTGCTTGAGGTGACCAAAACAGTTGAACCGTCTAACAAAAAACATTTGACACACCCAGAAGGTATGGCCGAACGTAAAAGTAACTTCGTTCACAACAGGTGTGTACACAATTTAAGCTGCAGTTCTGTTCATTAAAGTGGTTCGTGTGTAGTGTCATTACCAGGCGAGTAGGGTACGTAAGTGTGAATAGCGTCATATACATTTATTATCCGGAACGGTTCAGATGAACCGTTGGAGATAGTGCTATCAGACTCTGACAGAGTTTGAAAGGTGCTTCATTGGAGGTCTACACTTAACTGGCTGGTCGAATATTGGAGTATTTAGACTTGTGGGGCACTCCCTATATGGGACCATAGGAATATCCGGGCATGCATTGTGGTAGCGACCTGTGGGGAGCCCCTATTCTTCAGATCCTTTGGAGAGGCACAAAAATGTTATCCTGGCACCACGGTGTAGGGAGACATCAGGTATGCCTTCAGTTCACAATTGGTAGTCACTGAGGGAGCTCTGACGATAAAACGGTACGTTGTGTTGTCAGGAAAAAGTTCGTCCACACATGGCACATCTGTCTGTGACGTTTAGGTACTCCTGTGGGTAGTAAGAGCTACGTACTAATTGTGAGACTAATTGAGTCCTGCAATAAATCTGAACTAGTAATAGCGAATACTCTGTTCAAGGACCACAAGAAGAATCAGGAATCGATTTAGAAGAGATGGGGGATCGAGTCATGGAATCAGGTATACTTGGAAAAGTGTACGTGATACGAGAAGATTACAGTTCTATTACGTCATGGTCAGACAATGATTCCGAAATCAGATGCTGGATTGTAACGCGTACCCAGGAGCAAATACAGACTCAGTCACAATCTACTTGTGGTGAAGACTAAGTTGAAGTTTAAGAGATTAGGCAGGAAGAATCAATATGCAAAGACGTGGGATGCTAAGGAATGATGAGATACACTTGAAGTTCTCAAAGGCTATAAATACAGCAGTAAGGAATAGCTCAGTAGGCAGTACAGTTGAAGAGAAATGTACATTTCTAAAAAGGGCGATCAGAGATGTTGGAAAGGAAAACATACATATGAAGAAGTACCTGCGAAGAAACCATGGGTAACAGAAGACACATGCAGTTGATAGACGAAGGAAGGACGTGCAAAACTCTTCACGGAAACTCAGGAATACAAGTCGCCGCGAATTAAAGAAATAGTAAGGGCGGAGAAGCTAAGAGGAAAGGGCTGCATCAAAAATGTGAAGTAATCGAAAAGGAAATTCCTATCCGAAGGACTGACTCAGCGTATAAGAAAGTCAGAATAACCTTCGGTGAAACGAAAAGCAAGAGTGGTGAAATTAAGAGTGCATTCCACTGTTAAATGCAGAGGCGAGAGCGGATTGGTGGAAAGAGGACACTGAAGGCCTCTATGAGGGGATGATGTGTGTTAAGTGATAGAAGAAGAATCAGGAATCGATTTAGAAGAGATAGGGGATCTAGTCATGGAATCAGAACTGGAGAGAGCTTTAGAGGAGTTAAGATCTCATAAGGCAGAAGGCATACATAACATTCCATCAGAATTATTAAAGTCATTGGGAGAAAAAGCAACAAAACGACTATTGATCTTGGTGTGTAGAGTGTATGAGTCTGGCGACATACCATATTACTTTAGAAAAAGTATCATCCACACAATGCTGACGATTGCGAGGACTGAAAGTGCGAGAATTATCGCACAATGATCATAACAGCTCATGCATCCATGTTGCTGACAAGAATAATATAGAGAAGAATGGGAAAGAAAATTGAGGTTGTATTAGATGACGACCAGTTTAAATTTAGGAAAGGCAACGGCACCAGAGAGGCGATTCTGACGTTGCACGTGGTAATGGAAGCAGGACTAAGGAAAAATCAAGACACGTTCATAGGATTTGTCGACCTGGAAAAACTTTTCGACAATGTAAAATGGTGCAAGATGTTCGAAATTCTGAGAAAAGTACGGGTTAGCTAAAGGGAGAGACGGGTAATATAGAACATGTACAAGAGCCAAGATGGAGTAATAAGAGTCGACGACCTAGATCGAAGTGCTCGGATTATAAAGGATGTAAGATCGGAGTGTAGTCCAGTGCCCACAGCAGAAGAATACTGTTCCACCTGAGCATCGAAGAAGCAATGCTGGAATAAAAGAAAGGTTCAGGAGTGAAATTAAAATTCAACGCGAAATGAAATCAGTGATATGATTCGCTGATGACATTGCTGTCCTCAGTGTATGTGAGGAAGGATTACACGATCTGCTGTCGAATAAAGACGAAAGTAATGAGAAGTAGTAGAAATGAGAAGAGTGAGAAACTTATCGACAGGATAGATAGTCAGAGCAGATGAAGTAAACGAATTTTGCTACGTAGGCAGCAAAATAATTAATGACGGACGAAGCAAGGAGGACATCAAAAGCAGACCAGCACCGGCAAAAAAGGCATTCCTGCCCAAGAGGTCTGCTAGTACCTGAGTATGTATGTTTGGTGTACAGCGTTGTATGGTAGTGAAAGTTGACTGGAACAGCACAGAATCAAAGATTCTGAGATGTGGTGCTAGAGACGAATGTTGAAAATTAGGTTAACTGATAACATAAGGAATGAGAAGGTTCTGCGCAGCATCAGAGAGGAAAGGGACATGTGGAAAACGCTGACACGGGTAAGGGGCAGGTTGATAGGGAGTGTGTTAAGACATGAGGGAGCTGTAGAGGGCAGATACTGTAGAGGAAGACAGGTATTGGAATACATCCAGCCAATAATTGAGGATTAGCGGGTGCTAATCTGAGATGTAAAGTTTGGCACAGGATAGGAATTCGCGGCGAGCCGCTTCAAAAGAGCCAGAAGAATTATGACTAAAAACAAAACACCTTCTCAACCCGTTAGTTTCACTTCGTTTACTCCTCCATTTCTCGATTATTCACTTTAAGAGTATCTTACTGATGGTACACTAGCCTACCAAGTTCGGAAGAGTTTTCCAAGAGTCGCGCTCACAGCAGTGTAATATAGAATGAAATGACTTTTGGTCTCACAACCTGGGATCAGAAAGACCAGTCCGCATTGTGATCACGTGACAGCAGGGGCAACTCGTCAATATAGTCATTTATCATTCGGTGTGTAGGTGGGGTGTAATGCATTTCAAATTAGATGTTTGTTGATGCTGGCTGACGTTACTGTCAGTAGACTGATCTGCATATGGTGTTGTCTCCACGCTAGCCGATCCTGTGAAACTATCTTCACCTCTTCGTAACTGCTGCAACCTGCTCCAACATAAGCCTTTTATTGCTCTCAAACCTTGTTCTCCTTCGACAGTTTTTACCCCCTCCTCTTTCTGCCACATTTACCTCTGATACAAAATTAAATTTTCACTGCCCATAAGTTCCTTTTTTAGCCATTTAGATTCGGTACTTCATCCTTAGGTATCGATGTACCACCCCAACCTTCAAAATTCTTCTGTATTACAACATGTCATGTTTCTTTTTCGTTACTGCCTGAACAGTGTATAGTCCAGGTACACTTCCGTATACTGTAAAAGCTACGTTCAGGAAAGGCTCCCTATCACTTTATTCTACACGATATTAACCAATTACAGAAGCACTTTTTTGGTATTACCACTCGGTATTTTATATCACCTCTATTTCGGCTGTCGTTATTTTCTTGCCCCAATACGAAAATTCATTTACTACTTTAAATGTTTTACTTCCTCAATGAATTAATTCGAGTAGACTTTATTAGTCCAGTTTTACTTTTATTGATATCTATCTTAGAGCCTTTTCTGAAGACGCTGTAGGCTCCACTCAACTGCTATACCACATGGTTTGGTGACCCTGGCAACATTACGATGTCATCAGAAACACTCAAAGTACTTGTATCTGCTCCCTCAGTCTTCTTTCCCGACCTTCCCTTTTGTTTTTGCTTACTTTACAGCTTGATCGATGCACAGATTTAGTAGCAGCGGGGATAACCTAAACTTTTCTCTGATTCCTTTCTAACTACTGCTTCTTTTTCATATATTTCGACTCTTCAAACTGCAGTCTGCTTCAATAAAAACTGAAGACAGTCTTCTACTCCTTACACTTTACCTCTACATTTTTCTTTAACCTACATTCTAAAATGAGTCATATTGCCAGTTTTGCTTCTGGAACCCAAAATGATGTTTTCTACGTGGTCGACTTCTATCAGCTCCTCCAATGTTATTTCAATAACTCGGGTCAGCTTCGTGCGACCATGGCTTATTAACCAGGTGGTTCTGTAATATTCATACCGGTCAGCATCTGCTTCTTTTGGAATTGGAATTATTGCCTTCTTCTTGAAAGGGCAAATCGACTACCTCACTTATCCACGGATTTCAATTACTCTGCAGAAACGTCGTCTACCCCACGTGCTTCGTGTACCATGTCATAATATACGGAATGGAATGTCTTACACATATTATTTGTCATTTTTTCTTTCTTGTTCGAACATCGTCTGCATATTGCTGACATTATTAGTGTGGGATATGGCTGGGCGGCATTTATTTGTTGCCACGAAAGCAATGGTAATTCGTCGATGCAACCTAGTGGTAGTTGTGTAATCAGATCTTATAGTCTGAGACTTTTATTTCGTTTGAGAGGTACTCTTGGCAAGAGATGATTCCAAAGTATGACGTAAATTAACTTTTTGATCCTTTTTGTTGGCATATGAAATTGCCCGAATAACGAACAAGACGCGCCGGTGCGTCACTCTCGATACTTAACAGTCAAATTGTAGTGATTGAAAATAGGTCACTACTTTATGGTTGGAAATTATGTCATTATTTTATTATTACTCTATTGTCGGGGGTCAGGACTGCCTATTTCAGATCTCTGTTCTTGGATTTAGGCGTTTTCCATTTACGGGGATGTATTTAAGGTCGGAAGCTTACTGCTTACTTTATTATGTTTTGTTAGTCTATAGGTTAAGCTGTTGTGTAATTTAATGAATTCAGTCAAATTCCTACGAGTCCAACATCGATGTTGCCAATGTTATGGAGACGATTACCGTAGTCACCGTTTACCCACAACAAAAGAAAACCTTCTAAAACGTCGATTAGGACAGAAAGATTGTAAGTACATCCCGAAAAAAATGTGAAAAAATAGGTGTTAACGGGTACCGCTGTAACGACCGAATTAACGTTGGCAAACTAAGTAAAAATCATTAACATCCAAGATACTTCTAATTTAGCCATTTCTTGCAAAAGATAATGGAAATCAAAAATAGAGCTCGAATAAAATTTGCTCGCGGAAGTATAACCAGTAAACCAAACTACGGTATGTTCAGTCACTATTATACTCCGAAACAAACCGTGAAGACTGAACATTGTAACTGCAAAAATTTCAACCAATAAAGTCGTATAGAATAATGTTCTGGTGTAGCTCCTCTTTGGGAAAGAAAATCTTCATTCCCCTGAAATGTACTATAAGGATAAGGTGTGGTGCTCACCCTGTAGCATCTTGGAGGCATCTGTTCAAGGAGTAAGGTATTTTCACTGCTCCTTCAAAGAATATTTATTCCCTCATGAAATTTGTTGCAAATAGCGCACTCTAGTTCAAAAGTGACAGTCATGTACGTACTGTAATTGCAACAAGAGGAGAAAAATTTACGTTCACTATTGACATGAATTTTGTCTACATTTCAGTAAGGGGATGTACAATGCTGTCACCAGAATTTTTTATTTCTTGCCCAATGATATAAAATGTCTGACAGACAGCAGATTTTAACTTGTAAGCAAATTGAAAAATTTTTTCCTTAACAACTCATAATGTGTAGAAGAATTCCTATTTTGGTAATGTGTGAAAAGTGGCTGGCAGAAACTACTATTTCGCATCGTATTTTTAAAAAACAGCACTTGCAAATGGTCAGCAGGTAAACATGTTTCCATATGAATATGTAATCTGAGTGTAAAATGACTCTTTTCACATTATTACAAATGAACTATGGAACACGAAACTAATTAAAATACCGCAGTTTTTTTAATAAGCTTCATTCTCTACTCATAAACATACACCACCGGGCTTCACCGGTAATGACCCACTGAACATTCGCCAAATACCAGGCGAACCGATAGTGGGGCACAGTAAGTCATTATTAAGAAAATATGTGAGGGTATTTCTAGTTCCAGCATTAACTTCCAATCAAAGAAAACTTCCCAAATACCGTGGGCTGAGCCGGGAGATGGAAGCCATTATGGTCTAATTCTGGAACAATATATCGTGAATAAAAAAATGTGAAGAGTAGTGCTTGTGTAAGAGCATTTGATCTTGTGTGTATTCTAAGTGTGTATTCTAAGTCATACATTTTGTGTGTAGTTATTATGTACCTCATCCATACCGTTCCCTTCGTTCAGTGGTGATCTTCCCTCATAAGCGCAGCCGCCTAACAGTCATAATTCGTAACAAGCGTCTTCACTTTTGCAAGGGTCGCTATCCCTTCCATGGTTTTCAGATGCAGTATTTTCTACTGCTGCTGCTCTCTTTCGTCTTTGATTCTTTTCCTGCAATCCGAATCCTACACTCGTGCAGTTATGTTCCGTTCAACAGATCTTTTATCGTTTCAGTGATTTTGTTCCAAGTATCTATGTCTTCCACTCACCCCAGGATTAATGTTTATGTACACAATACATGTATTGTTCTTCTGAATATTTCTGACACTTCTCTCATACTTTTCTTTTGAAATACAAGCTAGAAACCATCGGCGTTAAATTTGTACTTGCTCCCTTCGTTACACCAGCCTCACTTCTTGATTTTTTTTTTTACTCATATCGCAAAACACATTGTCTTTCCCTGTATTGATTTTTCATTCTTATTGGCATTTTACTCACGTTATCGCACTTTCTACTCTCGAAAACTTTATCGAGATCCAGAAATAACTCAAAAATGGTTCAAATGACTCTGAGCACTATGGGACTGAACATCCTAGGTCATAAGTCCCCTAGAACTTAGAACTACTTAAACCTAACTAACCTAAGGACATCACACACACCCATGCCCGAGGCAGGATTCGAACCTGCGACCGTAGTAATCCCGCGGTTCCGGACTGCAGCGCCAAAACCGCTAGACCACCGAGGCCGGCCCAGAAAAAACTTCATAATATCCCCCTTTCAAGGGGTTTTCTGGTCTGGATGGTTTTTTCCTTTCTTTTTTTTTCTTTGTTCAGTCTTAAGAATAGTGACCAAGAGTATTTCCTTGGGAAATTATTCTTTATTTTTCTTTATACCTGAAAATCACGTTTAAATGTAAGCGCGCATACACCACCCTAGCTGCTCTGCGACTCTGATTGATATCTCGTTATCTGTAAAGTCAATGTATATTCTAGATCGAAAAAATATTCATATAGGTGCTGTACTTGCCCACCAGATGTTTATAGAACATTCTTTCAACTAAAGTGAGGTGAAACCAATGGTCTACGGGGACACTTCATCACAGGAGTTCCACGAGTGACAACCCGCAGCTCCGTTACTGTTTTGAAAGTTTTTGTAAATGGAAGCAAGCTGACAAGAAAGGGACACTGGATACTTGTGATCGTTAGCCACCAGGGGGGATGAAGTCATTGAAGCTATTGCCGATATGTATAAACATCTGACTAATAACAATATGATGAAGAGATGCCTTGGAACCTAAACGCAAAACGACAATGAAGTGTTGTTTTCATGATTTTGGACGTACGCTCGAAAACACATCTTTACGTGTGTAAAAATGGTCCAAACTGCTACCTGTCAGGTGTGCGTCGTTTTTAACGACCGATTTAAGGATGTCCTGCATAACACTAAAGCCTTGGGAGTCTTATCGGTACCATGGGTTGCTCACTCGCCACGAAAAGGGAGGAGAAACCATCAAGCGTTCGGAGCTGCGTTCGTTCCAGAGCAGCATCGGAGCTATAACTGTGGCTACAGAGTCTCTCGCTTTAGAAATTGAGATCTTCGAAGAAGAGCTAAGTCTATTGGAATTCTGTCAAATAAAGACACGGTTGGAGAACGTGCGAGTCAATATTATTTATGGCATTATATACTACGAGGGTTGCCCAGTAAATAATGCCCCATATTTTTTTTCTCCGAAATAAAAAATATTAGAAATGTGACACTTTAGGTGCGAGTTATTTGAAGTTTCCCGCGTGTGTACGCAAAGTTTCAATTTCCTCCGACAGAGAGCGGTGGTGTAGGAATGTTCTAAAATGGCGTCTGCAGGTGACATCCGTCATAAACAACGTGCAGTGATTGAATTTCTCGTAGCAGAGGAAGAAACCGTGGGCAATATTCATAAACGCTTGTGCAAAGTCTACGGAACATCTGCAGTCGATAGGAGTACTGTTGGTCGCTGGGCACAGAGGGTGAAAGCATCAGAGGGCGGTGCTGCGGAGCTCCGAGATTTGCCGCGGTCGGGAAGGCCTCCCACGGCTGTCACGCCTGACATGTTGCAGCGGGCTGATGTTCTCATTCGACGGGATCGACGCATTACGACTCGACAATTGGCACTGGAGTTGTCAGTAAGCAAAGGAAGTGTGGATGTGATTATCAATCAGCTTGGATACTCAAAAGTGTGTGCAAGATGGGTTCCTCGGTGTCTTACTGTCGATCACAAATCCCAAAGAAAAGACATTTCTTTCGATTTGTTGCGACGCTTTCACGTTGACGGGGAGGCCTTTTTGTCACGGATTGTGACAGGTGATGAAACTTGGGTGCATCATTTTGAGCCCGAAACAAAAAGACAATCGATGGAATGGCGTCATGCTTATTCTCCACAGAAGAAAAAATTCAAAACAGTTCCTTCAGCCGGAAAAGTCATGATGACTGTGTTTTGGGATTGCGAGGGCGTAATTCTCATTGATGTGATGCCAAAAGGCAGTACCATTAATTCAGAGGCTTATATCAAAACATTAGACAAACTTAAGCAGCGCTTCCGGCGCCTTGGGCGTCATGTTAACCCACAGGATGTTTTGATTCAGCATGATAACGCTCGTCCTCACACAAGTTTGAGGACTTGTGAACACATCGCGAAACTGGGTTGGATAGTGTTACCCCATCCACCCTACAGCCCCGATTTGGCTCCTTCAGACTTTCACTTGTTTGGGCCAATGAAGAATTTCATTCGTGGAAGACGTTTTGCCGATGACGAAGAAGTGATTCACGAAGTGACAACCTGGCTCCGTAGGCAGAGTACAGATTTTTACCGGCAGGGAATACACGCTCTTGTGTCTCGCTGGAAAAAGGCCGTCGAACTTGAAGGAGATTATGTGGAAAAATAAAGCAAGTAGACAAAACATCAGTCTTTGACATATGTAAATTTGATTGTTGTGGAATAAATACTTCTGGAGAAAAAAAATATGGGGCATTATTTACTGGGCAACCCTCGTAATAAATTTTAAAATCAAATACTAATACATTTTAATTCATTGCAATCATCCATGTACAAACAACACGTAAGGTTTTAACTCATTTTTTGTCCACATTTGTATCTCTAACGTTATAAAAAATAAGTTTGTACAGTTATAATTTACAAAATCCCATCTATTCGTTCTTCCTCTCTGCATTTAATGCTGTAGATTTAATGTGAAACACTTTGTCAATCAACTATAACAATAATTTATCCTTCCTTTCTCCCCCACAAAACATGATATCTTTGTATCATTGAATTGTAGCATCTTTGACACTCACATACATTGCAAATTGTGCATTTGTTTTCTTATATTGTAAATCAAAACATGTGGTACCCATCGAAAAGTCGTTTAGTGACGGAGTGAAAGTGGTTTACAATGCAGTGCAACGTTCGTGACTGTGAAAATACATACATCCTTGAGAATTTTATCTCCTTGGTAGATAACTGCGAAAACAAAAGCTCTAGATGGATATTTCAGTAAACTGCAATCCAATACAAATATACAATGGAGCAATTTTGGTTACACGTTTGTAATTTTTTATTGTTTATCATAGGGCAACTCTCACGAAACCAATGTGTAATTTGTACTGATGAAGACATGAAAAAACCGTCTGATGATGAATTGTGAAAAATTCGAAACTAGTAACGATAGGTTTTGAATAAAGTAACCTAAAACCAATTTGTGGCTGGTTGCTGTACACTGTCAGCGATCTGTAGAGGAAGGTTTACGGTGTGGCCAAGGAATAACACTTTAATGGTAACTTGGAAAATACAAACAACTTTCTAGTCTGGGGAATGACAGCTCAGAGACATAAGAATAACAGCACTCAATACCCATTAAAACTATCATAAAGGTAATAACAATCAAAAAGTAAAAAAATGAAGTGTTTCCAAAAGGTGTACAGCTGTATGAAGGTGTTTTATTAGCAACTCGAATTTTGGATTTAATAAGGACATTTGTAATTTTGGCTTGAACCTCGAGAAACAATACATTTCTCCTAATGTGTTATTTATTTACTTTGTAAAAGTAACTAACAGACGTACCCTTCCATGTGACTTCCATTTTGGAATACTCCATAGAAACTTTTATTTTCGAGGATCATGCCATAGAGAATTTTATTCTAATAATGTACAGATGCTTAATTTTGATTGTAGACCTATATTTCACACTCCGCAGTCCACACCGAGATAAATTTGTGCTGCGTAGGTTCATCAATATAACTGCCCAAATTTTTTACACGATATTTAAGGTTTGCACTTTTATTCGTTAATATAGACTTGTAAGAAAAGAAATTGTAAAATAAAAACAACGTTGAAGATGAGCATGAAATAGGGCTCTGAAGCCTTAAGGCATTATCAATTCTTCTTCGTTCCACTACTAATGATATGTCAAGAATGAAATTTTCACTCTGCAGTGGAGTGTGCGCTAATATGAAACATCCTGGCAGATTAAAACTGTGTGTCGAAGGGAGACTCGAACCTGGTGCTTTTGCTTTGCATGGGCAAGTCCTCTGCCAACTGAGCTACCCAATACCCAAGCACGACTCACAACCCGTCCTCACAACCTTACTTCTGCCAGTACCTCGTCTCCTTTCTTTCAATCTTCACAGAAGCTCTCCTGCGAAACTTTCAGAACTACCACTCCCGGAAGAAAGGATACTTCGGAGACATGGTTCAGCCATAGCCTGGTGATGATTCCAGAATGAAATTTTCGCTCTGCAACGGAGTGTGCGCTGATATGAAACATCTTGTGTGCCGGAAGGTAGGACACGAGGTACTGGTAGAAGTAAGGCTTTGAGGACAGGTCGTTAGTCGCGCTTTGGTAGTTCAGTTCGTAGAGCACTTGCCCACGAAAGGCAAAGGTTTTAATTTCGAATCTCCCTCCAGTGTACAGTTTTAATACTCAGGAAAGTTTAATATCAGCGCACACTCGACTGCAGAGTGAAAATTTCATTCAGGAAAATTCCGCTAGGCTGTGGCCAAGCCGTGTCTCTGGAATACAATTTCTTCCAGGAATGCTAGTTCTCCAAGTTTCGCAGGAGAGGTTCTGTGAAGTTTGGAAGATAGGAGACGATGCACTGCCGGAAGTAAGACCGTGAGTCATGCTTGGGTAGCTGAGTTCGTAGAGCAGTTGCCCCGCGAAAGCCAAAGGTCCCGAGTTCGAGTCTCGGCCGGCACAAAGCACCAATGACATAGACGGAATAGCAATCAAACGTTCCTGATTACCGATGAAAGCTTCTAGAATTTGGTACACATTACCAACCTCCAAGTATTCCTTACGCGTGGCTGGCGTCCACTAAGCATTGTGATGCCACCCAGTGCACTGCTTCAGTTCAGAATGATATGGCTCAGTCGTTGCAGGACGGAATTTGAATGCCAGAGACTAAAGACCCTTTTGTAGCCATATGTCAGTCACTGCGATAATGCCTTCTCCAGGGCATAGTATAACAAATTCATCATAATTATCTTTGCTACTGAAGTAATAGTTTAAAGAAATCTTGTACAGATAAATAGAAGAGAGGACAATAAATGAAATCGTCCAAAATTATTTAATAATTTCTTAAAAAATTACTTCCAAAGTTATACTTCATATAATTTCTTTACAACGTGGTAACATACTTTTACAACATTAGTACAACTTAGGGAAAGGCAATATTGAAATGAAAATGTTCCAGTTTTTAGACTGTGCGTGTTGGTCAAAATGTGAAGCCGTAATCACTTGTTACTTGTTGAGGATCAGAAACTTGTGTTCTGTATGTAATTATTGATTTTCCTGAGCAAAATATCAAAGTTATTCCGCTTGCATATTTTAATTTACGTATATCGTACTGATTGGAGCTGTGGTATTCAATAGGTAGAGCACTAGGCTTCCGCCCTGGGAATTATGTCTTCTAACACGGATAGGGGTGATGATTCCCCTCGTTCCTGTATACTCAAAAGTTCAGCCTGCTGTCAATATGGATCGTGCGGCTGGTCCCGGCGGAGGTTCCAGTCCTCCCTCGGGCATGGGTGTATGTGTTTGTCCTTAGGATAATTTAGGTTAAGTAGTGTGTAAGCTTAGGGACTGATGAACTTAGCAGTTAAGACCCATAAGTTTAACACACATTTTAATTTTTTTTCTGTCAAAATGAGTACCGTAGATCCTACCTGGAGGCAGGGTGGACGGGTCTCGACAGGTAGACGGGCTGAACTCTACCGACAGTCAGGTTTGCTCCACAGAAGAAAATATAACAACATAAACTTGCTGAATGGTATTCTATAATACTTCTACACACTGCGTCCCTGTTCCGTTAGGACGCTTGTATGATATTTGCAACTGCAATGCTATTTTGTGGCCAGTTAAGGTTTTACGATCCTTGAATTGCAACACCAAATGTGTAGAAGGTCAAAACGCTCCCATTTCTGTAGCAGGAGTTGTAGTCGCGAAGTTAACTTACGTCCCTGACACTCGTCGGAAAATGGTCGTGGAGCAATGAGGTAACATCAGGTTTTGTGTTTAGTTAGGCAAACCAGCCAATGAATCATTTGATATGATGATAGGCTTTTATTGTAGTGACTGTTTAGGTCGTTCAGGGATGCCAGCAAGGTCACGCCATGTGCGTCATAGCTGCGGTTAAGTCGCACGGACGGAAATGTGCAAGAACTCTCAAAACTCGTTGCATCTGGTAGATATTTTACCGCATGACTGATCATGAAGTTGTCAGGATACCGAAAAATAATGTGCTCAGAAGTTCTGCCGACGATTTGGACAATAGGAAACTGTGCGTGGTTTGTGACACACACACTTTTAGGCGATAGAAAACATGGCAGAGCCGTGCACCGCATAGACCTGTTAAAGGCAGCCCAAATTGGCACTTGTTTAGCGAAATCGTTGTAATGGTCTGCGAGACATGTAGTTTCCAATACGAGCCACTTACAAACAGACAAAGGGCAGAAGCCGAAACCGAAGGAAGTTCATAACAGAAGAGTCTTTAGCCGACAATTGTAACAGTTTTTCTTCAATTCCGATGGAGATGGCTCCTGACCGGTAAATCGTTAACCATTGAATATTATGTCGGCGTGCTCCATCGTGAGGCTTCGTGGTCGAGACTTGCCCAAGCTCGACTGGAATACCGAGAGACAGGTTCTTGCTCGCTCCCCACAAAGCCAATGCGAACAATTTTCTTCGCTTCCTAAGGAATCGCTCGCAAGAAGTTTGCAACAAAATGGCAAACGGTTAATTCAGAGCACTGTCTCGGTGTCCCCCTTCTGTTTTGGACGAAAATTAGTTGGATTCAACACGGATACAGCGAGGCAGGTTGCTGTCTGCTTCTCCACAGCATCACCCTAGCCCATAACGCGAAGACGATGTGTGAGCTTTTGGCGAGAAAACTGATCACAGTCCCGGATAACCCGCAGTATTCGACGGCTGTGGCCCCAGCCGACGTATGATTGTTTCCCAAGTTGAACCTCACAATGGAAGGGCACCGTTATGACGCACTGAAGGACATTCAAGAAAACTGTACTGCTGTGATAAACACGAGTCCAGTAAAAGGACAACAGTGACTGTTTCAAAGCACTTTTAAAATGGTTTCAGCTGAGTGATGATTCAGGGGAGACCATTCTGAATTAATGCAGTGATTTTGTGAATATAATCCGTGACTTATTTTTCATACAGCCTGACCTATCGGAAATCTGGCATGTAATGTATTCATAATGTAACAACCTCAGCACCACCAGTACTTTCACCACCATCATCATCGTCGTTGTAAATGTACTGGAGTGTGTTAAATCCAGACATTTTCTTTTGTCATGGTATTCAGTTATTATTCCTGAATGCATTCTACCGTCATCCTACCACATTTCATTAAAACACCATGTCTGTTCCTCTTATCTCTTCTAAATCAGCAACCAACTTCCTTAGACCACTAATCACGTACTGCAACAAATTGCCTCATGCATTGTCATATTACTCCAAAATTAGTACAAACTGTCCATGTCATAACCTAATTGTAACAAATTGTCTCACACATGTGCATGTCACTGCTGTTTGTAACGAGAAGTTCCTGTTCTAGTGAAATTGTAGCAAATTTCCCTACAACACGTAAAGAAACGAATGACTGCCATTAATCTTCAGTCATGATGGTTACCATTACCCTCAATACATGGTGATTCGAATGCACCGTAATCTAACGGGGAGCTAAACTATTCTATCTCAAATGGTTGTGTAACAACAGGCGCTGAATGTTAGGGAAAAATTGTAAAACATGTGGCCCATACATCGCGACACATAGTGGACACTACTGGGGCAAAAATGTCCAGCTGATATGGTAGCTGACATTCCCCTAGTTATAGTGACTATTATTTACTTGGATAAAACTGGGGGAACATGATCAACTGAGATGGTGACTATTGTTACCCCAGACAGTGCTTGGTAAAGTAATGGTGTTCATTTGACAGGGTGACTGCCATTACCCATCAGCCATTGTTATCTGAGAAAGCACACATTTATTAATGTCGACTTGGGAAGATATGACATACTCAGAGATTAAATTAGTGTGATGGCACTTATATCAGCAAGTCTAAACATAATGTCACATCCAGTTATGTGTGCACTAGATTGAGAAGCTGCTGACAGCCAAGGGCTATGTCAGCTACAATGGCCACATGATCTCTCTCATATGAAGCCTGGTTGCTATTATGACAGCGACTTGACTGTGGGTTTGGTTCCTTCTTGTTTTCGTTACAGGCATTCCTTTTGCGTTCTGCTCTTGACGAACTTGGCTTGTTCAGAGTCTGTGTTTGTGCCTGGGGCAGACACTTTACTGGCGATGAAGACTTACATCGTCGTGTTTTTGACGACACGTTCACATCTTGTGGTCATTTTATGGACCACTAGTAGACAGCAACAGCTGTCCTCCAACAGCAATCGTTTGTACCTCAGGAAAAACAGCACAAAGAACTGCAGATTCTGTCGCAAGAAGAATGTCAGTCAGTCGATGGCTTTGGCGACACCCCTACCGCCATTTGCTACCTTGGAAGTCTATGCAGAGCTGGGAAGTATTTGCACCAGTATGAACCTCACTATTTCGCTTATCACACGTGTTGCAGATAGCAACGCGCTCCGCTTCTGTATTGGAGTAGTATATTACATATAGGCAGTACACAATTGGCAGATGCCCTCGGACCCTAGTGACCTCTCATTCAATGATATCTGTGCTCCATTGAGAGAATACTGTGGCAAGCGCATGTATTGACAGTTGGCAGCTGACTTGTTGAATCTGGCAATCAACTGCAGTTTGCGCCACAAGTGTAAAATGGTTTGTGCAGAACCACAAATTAGAGATGTACCTAACACGGAGGTCACAGCCAAACCTTCGAACATTTCCGACCCTACCTTTTGTGGCGTGCTTAACCCTGCGAATTCTTTTGAGGTTACTTTGGCATCTCAGCATGATTTACAAGTGATGTTCAAATTTCCCCAGTCGTTAGTCAGCGTCGAAACCAGCGATTACCTTGTAGTTTTAATTCTTCATCCTCTGCTTCTGCCTCCAAGCTTTATCCAATTCACTGTCGTCTGAATAGTGTTGTTGATCGGGCAGATCAGAAACGGGCTCCCTCCTCGGTGTCGTAAAATGCTTCGTGTACATGAAAGGGTACCGGTCCTGTCCTCCATACGGCGACGGGCATAACAGGAAGCCATGGCCGCCCCATGTAGCGGACTGGCGGACCTGCGGCAAGTGCAGTTACGTAGCCGTCATGCGTCAACGACCATTTCACTACGATCAACTCGAAGACACTGCAGAGCCGGCAGTTACCCTCCGGCGTGCAGAAGCATTATTCGGATTGACACTGCTGGACACAAGTGATGCCGAATGTTTCATTAAAAAGGACACACAGCAGCTGCAGCAGAAACACACTGAACCCAACCTTACCTTTGTTGTGTTCTCACATAGTGCTGCAAATGTTTTCGGCCTAGACCCTTTTACGAGGTTTGGGATCAAAATGTAGGACCAAGACAATCTGGAGTCACTCTTTTAGTTCTCCGAGTTCTACATATAAAGAGAATTTAGGACAGACGCTCAGATAAGTACGTCATTCTGCAGCTCACACATCGTCGTAGGCTTCTGCGGTGCCTAGATTTTATCAAGCTGTTAGGAAGAGTTCAGTGGAACTCGCAGGGTTTCAGAACCATGGTGTTATTTCCCCTGCTCCCGCCAGGCAACAAGCTACGCACGTTGTGGTCATTAAGGAACCAATAGAACTGCTGCATACTTGTGATTTTTTTTTTAAAACCCATTATAAATTACCAGTCTCAAACTGATAAATATGCACCGTCTCAACCCCAGGAGCCTCGACTAAACTGACTGGCGCCACTATTTTTCGAAAATAGATTTAAGGAATGCATATTTACAACTAACACATGATGACGTGTCACATCAGTTGCTATTTTTAAATACGTCTTTAGGCTTATGCAGGTACACTCTTTTACCGTTTCGGGTCGATAGTGCACCTGCCTTTTCCGAAAAGTATTTCGAATAAATGATTTAGTATATTTCACACTGTATTACGATATCATTGTTATGGGATCGACACATGCCGAACACCGTTTCAATCCAATTTTAAACGGCCCCACAAATATGATTTACTTTTTTCAGTTGTAAAAAATGCAAGTTCTTTGTCTCAGCGTAAAATGATGTGAATAAGCAACTCCGCTGCAAGTGTTGGAATTCTTTACTGGAGAACGCGACCTGTTTTCCAAATTAAATTTGCATCTTCTGGTACTCCACTGTATATAAAGGGATAAAAGAACTTACCAGAAATTTAGCCATGTGAAGAAGCGGACTGAGACGAGACGAGAAGTCTGTGTCTGCTTACTGTCAAAATGTTAAAGGTTCTATTTACACGGGATAAAGGCCTTCGCCTCATTTATATCCAGGTACTTAACGCTTCTGACTCACGAATCTGTGAGTGTGTATAATAAAATGCATTAGAGGCCAAAGTAGTGTGTCAGCGTAAAATACCTCCGGTATATTGAGCTACAGACATATTATACCTATGTACAACCGCAGCTCCTACTAACTTTAAAGCTGCAGAAGATCATGTACCATGCCAATTATATTACCCACTAGCTGATACCTACGAATGCACTTGCATATCGGTAGTTTTGTTATGATGTGTAGTGGTAAATTAGTAAGCTATTATAGATGCAATAACGTCAGCTGCCCTGATGAATCGGCCTCTCCTGATTAGCATGTGTGCCCTGTTCCAGCCCCTGGCCATCACTCTACTGGCCCCATGCACCACATAGCATTATGTGCAATTTTGCTGCCAAGTGGTGCATGTGAAATGGCGTGAATAGGAGTGCAAATCTGCAAATAGCGCAACTGAAATAGCTGTGCATCACACAGTGGGACATTATGCTACGAATTTAATAATTTATAACATAGTTCATGGTCACTGAAATTTATAAATAAAATTCAACCCCCCCCCCGCTTCACATATACAGGGTGGTCAGAAAATGTGTTAAATGCTTGTAGGGATGTTACAGGGCAGGTTGAACTGAGGCATAAACGTTAAGAAAAAAAATTCGATACGTTGCTCCGTTTCCGAGTTATTTAGCGTAGAATTTAGCCAATCTGGGCGTCGCGCGTTCACACTCAAGCGGCCTGCCACGGGCGGTGTTGCCCAACGAGTGCTTTGTCTCGTTAGCTGAAACTTGAATTTACACGCGCGGCGATCTGATTGGCTAACTTCAATACTAAATAACACGGAAACGGACCAACGTATCGATTTTTTTTCGTAACATTCATATCTCAGTACAACCTGCCCTGCAACATCCCTACAAGCGTTTCAGACATTTTCTGACCACACTGTATATCAAGTTTATTCGGCAACAAATATAAAACAGAAATTAAATTTATAACATACTTATCACTTAGGGGTCTTTTTTATTTTACTTCCTAATGTATCTTCTGTTCTTCTTTAGGACTCAAGCTATCTCTATAGAAAGTTTCATCGAAATCGATTGATCAGTTTAGTCATGAAAACGTAACAGACAGCTATTTTCGAGTTTAATAATATTAGTTTGTAACTATGGGTGAAATACGCTGAAGATTGTGTAAGTACATTGAATGGTACTACGCATAACATATCCACCAATAAAAGCATTCACACAAGTACAGTACAGTTCAAACGTCAGAGAGGAAAAAGCTGTTTCAAAGACAAAATGTGTTTCCTTGTATCTCTTTAATATTTAAATTGGGATTTTTTTGGTGATCCTATTTTAGTGAAATCAAGCCAGTATGTTGCCGCAGGCTACGCTCACGTTACCTGTCGAAGCCCCATGAAAATTCGTTTGGTAGCTTTGGAGATAAGCATGTTCAAACAGAGAAAGAGACAGAAATGACCGTGTAACCATTTTAACGTTAAATATTGTATCCATCTTCAACAACTGTAGTCGTATATAATGAAATAATAAGCAACTAGGTGGAGAAAAGAAATTTAATTCCTTTACCAGTTTTGGGGACTTAGTACTCTTCTTCAGAAAGTTATGCCTATCATGTTATTAGCAACTGTCAATAACAAAGTGCATACAGAAAAAATGCCATGGTTCTAAAAGGTATATGCAGGAGCAACAATAATGCAATGCTCATTATTTCAATACTCATTGCTCCAGCATATACTATTTAGGACCACGGCTTTTTGGCCTTATGCGCTTTATTACTGACACCCTCAAATAATGCGATAGGCATACCGTTCTGGAGAAGGGCACTAAATGCCCGAAACCAGTAAAGAAATTAAATTAATTTATGCAACTGGTTGATAACTATTTCAATATATAATTTTAATTTTAGTACATATATAGATATAGATCTGACGCTCAGTGTGCGTCTTCAGAATTAGCTGCTCAAGAAGGGTGTTAAGTTTGTATGGTCAGTCGCCTTTCGAAAATCTTACGAGCGCCTTACGGACGACCTCAGGTCGGCGCCATATCTGATGTCGACAGATGGGGCCAAGTACGGCATTGCAGTAGTTTTGTCCCAAAAGTTGTTGTGTTCTTCTACACGCCTAATTGCCTTCTTCTCCTAAACGTTAAATGCTGCACAATTCGTCAGTTCCCAAATTGAGGGGAAGGATTTTGCGTTCATTTGTATAATTTTGATTGATCACAGACCCTTGATTTCCTTATTCAGGCATCATTCTAAGCTCGTGGCATAGGGCTTGCATCGCTGGAACTAGTTCCTGAGTGGACACCACTATGAAATTCATTTTCGCCCCACTGCCAACACGAAAACGCAGACATCCTTTTACCTCTGGTCGAGCGGTTCTAGGCGCTTCAGTCTGGAAACGCGCGACCGCAGGACAGGAAAGGTATTATGTCAAAACCAAAGACAATTTCCAAGTGCAAAAAATGTACACACAGTATCATAATGTAGTAGCAAAAAGAATACTCAAGATATTGGGATATCATAACGCAAAATGCCAAAGTCAACTGGTGTTTGTTATATCTTAATGATCCCGAGGGCATGCAGCTTTACTGTATGGTAAAATGATGATGGCGTCCTCTTGGGTAAAACATTCAGGAGGTAAAAAAGTCCCCCATTCGGATCTCCATGCGAGGACTACTCAAGAGGACGTCGTTATCAGGAGAAAGAAAACTGCCGTTGTACGGATCGGACCGTGGAATGTCAGATCCCTTAATCGGACAGGTAGATTAGAAAATTTAAAAAGGGAAATGGATAGGTTAAAGTTAGGTATAGTAGGAATTAGTGAAGTTCGGTAGCAGAAGGAACAAGATTTCTGGTCAGGTGACTACAGGGTTATAAACACAAAATCAAATAGCGGTAATGCAGGAGTAGGTTTAATAATGAATAGGAAAATAGGAATGCGGGTAAGCTACTACAAACAGCATAGTGAAAGTATTATTGTGGCCAAGATAGATACGAAGCCCACGCCTGCTACACGCCTAGAACAAGTTTATATGCCAACTAGCTCTGCAGATGACGAGGAAATTGAAGAAATGTATGATGAAATAAAAGAAATTATTCAGATAGTGAAGGGCGACGAAAATTTAATACTCATGGGTGACTGGAATTCGGTAGTAGGAAAAGGGAGAGAAGGAAACGTAGTAGGTGAATATGGATTGGGACTAATAAATCAAAGAGGAAGCCGCCTGGTAGAATTTTGCACAGAGCACAACTTGATTATAGCTAACACTTGGTTCAAGAATCATAATAGAAGGCTGTATACATGGAAGAAGCCTGGAGATACTGATAGGTTTCAAATAGATTATATAATGGAAAGACAGAGATTTAGGAACCAGGTTTTAAATTGTAAGACATTTCCAGGGGCAGATGTGGACTCTGACCACAATCTATTGGTTATGACCTGTAGATTAAAACTGAGGAAACTGCAAAAAGGTGGGAATTTAAGGAGATAGGACCTGGATACACTGAAAGAACCACAGGTTGTACAGAGTTTCAGGGATAGCATAAGGGAACAATTTACAGGAATCGGGGAAAGAAATACAGTAGAAGGAGAATGGGTAGCTTTGAGGGACGAAGCAGAGAAGCCAGCAGAGGATAAAGTTGGTAAAAAGACGAGGGCTAGTAGAAATCTTTGGGCAACAGAAGATATATTGAATTTAATTGATGAAAGGAGAAAATATAAAAATGCAGTAAATGAAGCAGGCAAAAATGAATACAAACGACTCAAAAATGCGGTCGACAGGAAGTGAAAAATGGCTAAGCAGGGATGGCTAGAGGACAAATGTAAGGATGTAGAGGCGTATCTCACTATGGGTAAGATACATAGTACCTACAGGGAAATTAAAGAGACCTTTGGAGATAAGAGAACCACTTGTATGAACATCAAGAGCTCAGATGGAAACCCAGTTCTAAGCAAAGAAGGGAAAGCAGAAAGGTGGAAGGAGTACATAGAAGGTCTATACAAGGGCGATGTACTTGAGGACAATATTATGGAAATGGAAGAGGATGTAGGTGAATAAGAAATGGGAGATACGATACTGCGTGAAGAGTTTGAGAGAGTACTGAAGACCTGAGTCAAAACAAGGCTCCCGGAGTAGACAACATTCCATTAGAACTACTGACGGCCTTGGGAGAGCCAGCCCTGACAAAACTCTACCATCTGGTGAGCAAGATGTATGAAACAGGCGAAATACCCTCAGACTTCAAGAAGAATATACTACTTCCAATTCCAAAGAGAGCAGGTGTTGACAGATGTGAAAATTACCGAACTATTAGTTTAATAAGTCACAGCTGCAAAATACTAACGCGAATTCCTTACAGAAGAATGGAAAATCTAATAGAAGCCGACCTCTGAGACGATCAGTTTCGATTCCGTAGAAATGTTGGAACACGTGAGGCATTACTGAGCCTTTGACTCATCTTAGAAGCTAGATTAAGGAAGGGCAAACCTACGTTTCTAGCATTTGTAGACTTCGAGAAAGCTTTTGACAATGTTGACTGGAATACTCTCTTTCAAATTCTGAAGGTGGCAGGGGTAAAATACGGGGAGCGAAAGGCTATTTACAATTTGTACAGAAACCAGAAGGCAGGTATAAGAATCGAGGGGCATGAAAGGGAAGCAGTGGTTGGGAAGGGAGTGGGACAGGGCTGTAGCCTATCCCCGATGTTACTCAATCTGTATAATTAACAAGCAGTAAAGAAAACAACAGATAAGTTCGGAGTAGGTATTAAAATCCATGGAGAAGAAATAAAAACTTTGAGGTTCGCCGATGACATTGTAATTTTGTCACAGACAGCAAAGGACTTGGAAGAGCAGTTGAACGGAATGGATAGTGTCTTGAAAGGAGGATAATAGATGAACATCAACAAAAGCAAAACGAGGATAATGTAATGTAGTCGAATTAAGTCGGGTGATGCTGAGGAAATTAGATTAGGAAACGAGATACTTAACGTAGTAAAGGAGTTTTGATATTTGGGGAGCAAAATAACTGATGATGGTCAAAGTAGAGAGGATATAAAATGTAGACTGGCAATGGCAAGGAAAGCGTTTCTGAAGAAGAGAAATTTGTTGACGTTGAGTATAGATTTAAGTGTCAGGAAGTCATTTCTGAAAGTATTTGTACGGAGTGTAGCCATGTATGGCAGTGAAACATGGACGATAAATAGTTTGGACAAGAAAGAATAGAAGCTTTCGAAATGTGGTGCTACAGAAGAATGCTGATGATTAGATGAGTAGATCACATAACTAATGAGGAAGTATTGAATAGGATTGGGGAGAAGAGAAGTTAGTGGCACAACTTGACTAGAAGAAGGGATCGGTTGGTAGGACATGTTCTGAGGCATCAAGGGATGACAAATTTAGTATTGGAGGGCAGCGTGGAGGGTAAAAATCGTAGAGGGAGACCAAGAGGTGAATACACTATGCAGATTCAGAAGGATGTAGGTTGCGGTAGGTACTGGGAGATGGAGGCTTGCACAGCATAGAGTAGCATGGAGAGCTGCATCAAACCAGTCTCAGGTCTGAAGACCAAAGACAACAACAACAGCAATGCATACATAGTAAAATTCTACTTTCGATAGGAAAATCACCATATATACAACTACAACAAAAATAGAAAATGTGCACGGTCTGATATATAACGACAAGAAAAGCGACTTGCTAACCTTACCTTTCCGGACACTTGCCAGGTAAAAACATAATCATCATCAGTAAGTGGTCATAGAAATATCTGGAAATGCCATTACAGTGTGATAAATCATGAACTATGTTCATTCAATAAAGGGTTTAATATTGGAAATAAGGTGATTGCCCTTGCTTTTTCTGGTTCTCAAAGTTTCGGCATGCACTACATTGGGGTGAGGAATGCTGCGAATTCTGTTTTTGCTATCGTCTCCGGCGCTCTGCGGCACGTTTGATGTTGTTGTGCGCATTGTCAATTACTTCATGGTGGCGTAGTTGACGAGATGTAGGAAAGGTACTAATTCTTTAATTTGGTTGGGAGATTCAACATTTTTCAATATAACAGTCGGAGATAGCATAGTAGATTCATTTGGTATGGAGTTAATTACATCCTTATACTACATCGTTCAGGCACCGCCATCGCTCCCCACGATCGGCCCAGCCAGCTCGATACACAAGTCTCCTAGCTACTACTTACTCCTACTTCCTTAGTCATGGACGTCTTACAAAGGTCTCATTCTACCTACAGTAAAGTCAAAACAACCCTAAATGAAATTTAAAGTAAAGATGTCAACATTAAAAGTGCAAAAGCAGCTGTAGTGCTAAACTCAGAGGAGGTGCTGTGTAGGAAGGAAGCTTACGTTTGTGATTTGATGGAAGAAGAAATGGAAGACGATATGTTCTCTTAGGATATATATAGGGATCCAGTTATAGTTTTAACGGGGCTTTGGATGACTTTCAGATGACTTGTAAACGAATTATGGAAGTGAAAGCTAATAATCCTCCGGAATTTCTAAAGTTATTGACGGAAGCGGCAATCGAAGGAGAATTCAAGTTAGTTTAAAGAAATGTATATACCGGCATGGCGTCTGAATCATCGCAGATATCCGGCAGAACAAGGTACAATTCGTTATGACGGAGCTGGTTCATACTAAGTGTCTGAGTATGGTGACATATCAAAGGACTTCCCTGAAAAATGTAATCCACACAATGTTGAAGACGCTATGGACAGATACCCTCGAGAACTATCGGTGAATCAGCTCATCAGTCATGTCATTCAAGGTACGGGCAAGAATAATACTTAGAAGAATGGAAAAGGTAACTAAGGCTCGAAAGTGAGGCATGTTTCGGAAACATAAAAGGTCCAGAGACGCAAATCTGACTTGCTTTTGATGATGGAAGCAACATGTAAGAAAAAATCCCAAGTTAATGACATTCATAATAATTGGTGAACTAGAGGAACCATTCGACAATGTTAAAAAGGGCATGTTATTCGAAACTATTAGCGATATAGGTTTAAGGGAGAAATGGGTAATGCACAAGAGTGGTACCTGCTGTTCTATCTATAAACCGAAGAAGGATCAAATTTTGAATGAAAGAATGTGAACGACATTTTTTTCCTTGGGCCAACCTATTCGTCGCAGAGTAGCACTTACATTCTACGTCCTCATTTGTTTGTTGGACGTATTCCGACTTTGTCTTCTCCTTCAGGTTTTGCAATCCACTGCTCCCTCTATTACCGTGGAAGATATTTCCTGTTGTCGCCCGCATCTCGTGGTCGTGCGGTAGCGTTCTCGCTTCCCAAGCCCGGGTTCCCGGGTTCGATTCCCGGCAGGGTCAGGGATTTTTCTCTGCCTCGTGATGGCTGGGTGTTATGTGCTGTCCTTAGGTTAGTTAGGTTTAAGTAGTTCTAAGTTCTAGGGGACTGATGACCATAGATGTTAAGTCCCATAGTGCTCAGAGCCATTTGAACCATTTTTTTCCTGTTGTCAGTGTTTTCCATGCTTTCCTTTCTCCACATATTCTGCGGAGGGCCCGCTCAATCGTTTTCCTTTTAGTCCACCTAATTTCGAACATCTTTGTGCAGCAACACAAGTAGACCAACGTCTCTTTTTTCGGTTTTCCCACATGCTCCAAGCGTACATTCTCAGAAAATTCTTCCTGAGATGTTTGTTACCATCAGATTCTCTTTTGGCCCGAATAGCATCCTCGCATTTCGTTTATGACAATGCTGCTACCAGAGAAACTGAGGGAAATTGCTGGGCCTGCAGAAGAGAGTGAACTGTCTAATCAGACACTGTTGGTTGAGAGGAATCGGAGGAAAACAAAAGTAATTGGGCTTAGCCAAAAGGAGGTTAATTATAAACTTATAACAATTCAGGACTGCGATGCATAGGAGGTGAAGGATTTCTGTTACCTTGTATGCAAAATGCACTCGACGAATGTAGTAAAAACGATATGATAAACATATCCGCATAGGCAAAGAGGACATACTTGACCAAAAGAAGCCTACCGAAACGAAATGTTTGACTCACAGAAATCCATGGAAGTGGTACAAGCACTGAGGGAAAACTGGAAAAGAAGCAAATTGAAGCGTTTCAGATGTGGTGATATAGCAGCTATATTATTGGGTGCACGTGCTCCTCTGAGATGAAGAGGGTGCCACACGAGCCCGCATCTCGTGGTCGTGCGGTAACGTTCTCGCTTCCCACGCCCGGGTTCCCGGGTTCGATTCCCGGCGGGGTCAGGGATTTTCTCTGCCTCGTGATGGCTGGGTGTTGTGTGCTGTCCTTAGGTTAGTTAGGTTTAAGTAGTTCTAAGTTCTAGGGGACTTATGACCACAGCAGTTGAGTCCCATAGTGCTCAGAGCCATTTTTTTTTTTTTGTGCCACACGAGAAGAATAGTGGCGGACCGCATCAAAACAGGAAAATACAAAACAAAAAAAGACACTAAAACGGTTGGCATGTGACACTGAATTTCAGTATATTCATACAAGATGATTACCTAAATCGACAGCAAAGGTAAAGCCGTTCTCAAGTAGTAGGATGGTTCAAATATTGCAGTACTTTTACTTAATATGGTCTGATAGGAGGTAGCATACCCTTTCCTAAAACCGTCTTCTGAACTTACGCAATCAGCCTACAATGAAGGTAACCACAGGTTAACAAGGACTGTAAGCCATAGTGAATTGTGCCAATTCAGGCATGAAAATGCACCACGCTTGTACAACGCTTCCATTCCGCTAAAGTGCAGTGCAGGTAGTTCGAAACTAGTGGTAGTAGGAACGAGATGCGAGCCGATGTGCGCCGGCCACAACCGTGGACCACACTAAAGTGGGTCCGGCTCGCAAGCGCACTGCCGCCCACTCATCCGTGTTCGCTTTGAGCGCGCCGGCACGTTTTGTAGCGAAGTGCTCTCGCTGCTTATCGGGCGATACAGCCGAATGGCCACGTCTGTTCACAGGCGCCCGAGCAGGGCTACAATTCCCTGGTTGGCTCGTTTTTCGGACAGCACCCAGCTGTCTCCGTCCTCAGCCACCCATGTCTCGCTTCAGACCGGTGTCCTCTTCCAACTTCTTGTCTCCTCCTCTTCCCTTCTCATCCCACCTCATTTTCCACTCAACCCCCAACATTCCGTACTCAATCTCTCACTCACCTCCGGCTTTTCCAGCGTTCTCTCTCTCTCTCTATCTCTCTATCTCTCTCTCTCTCTCTCTCTCTCTCTCTCTCTCTCTCTGAGTTCTTTCTTCTCTCTTATTTACGACTGACGTCCCTCGCGCTATCACAGTAATTTACGTTTAAAGAGGAGACCTTTTTTTAATTCAAGGCTTTTAGTAAAGTCAATGATTAATGCTTTCTCTTCGTTTTCTTTCCTTGTACAGTACTGGAGTTTCAGCACCTGGCTGTGAGAATTTGTTGTTTCTACAAGCAAATTTCGGGGGTTACCTTCTTTTGTAGCATCCTCTGCTGTTTTAGTAAACATTACCTGGACACTTACGGCGTCGGCGTTTTATGCTGGGAGTAAAAAAGGCACTTTTGAGTGAGAGAGGTAAAGTGGACGTCATAGAATGATAACCAGGCAGGCACACCACTCTTACCTCGTGGCAATTTTCATCCTTCTTTTTACCCTTGAGGAAATCAATCGTTGTTTGTAGTGAATTCTAATTATTCAAATATAATGTTCACTCAAATGATGAAAATCTCCTAAGTCACCAGTTGTACCTCGCTGTTGATTTCATTTTCACAGACATGGAAAAAAATACCTTGTTAACGGTAGGCTAATTTATCTTCCCGGGGATTACCATAACGAACAGTTGTTCTACTATGTTCTCTGTACTGAGAGAGGAGGCACTGGAATTTGAACGGAGCAGGTCTCAATCACCTATATGTAGTCAGTCTTATAAAAACAAACAATATAACGTAACAGGTGTTTAGCGTATATGCAGACTGAAGCGACGAATGAAAATTTGTGCTAAGGCCGAGGTTCGAAACTGGATCTCTGCTCACTAAGCAGAAGCGCCAACCACTACGCAACCCTGACACAGTTGTTTGGCGTACATGTACGGACTATCCTAAAATGCCTCCCGCTCGTGATGACTGCGTGTTGTGTGATGTCCTTAGGTTAGTTAGGTTTAAGTAGTTCTAAGTTCTAGGGGACTGATGACCATAGATGTTAAGTCCCATGGTGCTCAGAGCCACTAAACTGCCTCCCTCCTCGATACCAATTCCCATTCACGCCTCAACTCACTTGGTATTCCCCAGAAACTCGAACAGCATTGCAGAAGTTCTTCAGCTGTATTGGAATAGCACCTCAGCATCGAACGAAACAAGGGGATCCTGCGTGACAGCCAGACATAGGTGTTTCAGTCAAAGGAACCTATATGGTTCTAGGAACCTTCCCACAACTATGATGTATATACAGATAATTACGTTTCTCTAAATCCATTACGGCTAATACCGGAATCTTTCCTACGAAAAGCAAATGGCAAATTTCCTTCTAATCCTTGTTCTACTTGAGATTATACTCCGTCTCCAATGACTCAATTGCTTTTGTCTTTATCAGTAGCTGAACATTACCTCTGACTCTAAGTAAAAAAAATACGTTGAAATATGAGTCCTTAAGTTTTATATACACTCCTGGAAATTGAAATAAGAACACCGTGAATTCATTGTCCCAGGAAGGGGAAACTTTATTGACACATTCCTGGGGTCAGATACATCACATGATCACACTGACAGAACCACAGGCACATAGACACAGGCAACAGAGCATGCACAATGTCGGCACTAGTACAGTGTATATCCACCTTTCGCAGCAATGCAGGCTGCTATTCTCCCATGGAGACGATCGTAGAGATGCTGGATGTAGTCCTGTGGAACGGCTTGCCATGCCATTTCCACCTGGCGCCTCAGTTGGACCAGCGTTCGTGCTGGACGTGCAGACCGCGTGAGACGACGCTTCATCCAGTCCCAAACATGCTCAATGGGGGACAGATCCGGAGATCTTGCTGGCCAGGGTAGTTGACTTAAACCTTCTAGAGCAGGTTGGGTGGCACGGGATACATGCGGACGTGCATTGTCCTGTTGGAACAGCAAGTTCCCTTGCCGGTCTAGGAATGGTAGAACGATGGGTTCGATGACGGTTTGGATGTACCGTGCACTATTCAGTGTCCCCTCGACGATCACCGGTGGTGTACGGCCAGTGTAGGAGATCGCTCCCCACACCATGATGCCGGGTGTTGGCCCTGTGTGCCTCGGTCGTATGCAGTCCTGATTGTGGCGCTCACCTGCACGGCGCCAAACACGCATAGGACCATCATTGGCACCAACGCAGAAGCGACTCTCATCGCTGAAGACGACACGTCTCCATTCGTCCCTCCATTCACGCCTGTCGCGACACCACTGGAGGCGGGCTGCACGATGTTGGGGCGTGAGCGGAAGACGGCCTAACGGTGTGTGGGACCGTAGCCCAGCTTCATGGAGACGGTTGCGAATGGTCCTCGCCGATACCCCAGGAGCAACAGTGTCCCTAATTTGCTGGGAAGTGGCGGTGCGGTCCCCTACGGCACTGCGTAGGATCCTACGGTCTTGGCGTGCATCCGTGCGTCGCTGCGGTCCGGTCCCAGGTCGACGGGCACGTGCACCTTCCGCCGACCACTGGCGACAACATCGATGTACTGTGGAGACCTCACGCCCCACGTGTTGAGCAATTCGGTGGTACGTCCACCCGGCCTCCCGCACGCCCACTATACGCCCTCGCTCAAAGTCCGTCAACTGCACATACGGTTCACGTCCACGCTGTCGCGGCATGCTACCAGTGTTAAAGACTGCGATGGAGCTCCGTATGCCACGGCAAACTGGCTGCCACTGACGGCGGCGGTGCACAAATGCTGCGCAGCTAGCGCCATTCGACGGCCAACACCGCGGTTCCTGGTGTGTCCGCTGTGCCGTGAGTGTGATCATTGCTTGTACAGCCATCTCGCAGTGTCCGGAGCAAGTATGGTGGGTCTGACACACCGGTGTCAATGTGTTCTTTTTTCCATTTCTAGGAGTGTATGTGGTACACAATTTTCTTAATATTAACCTGTCACTGCTGGACAGACTTTGGTTGATTGGAACTTCCCACCAACCACTGGACATAGTTACGTTATGTATTCGAAGATTCCAATCATTTGCGTTCTCCAGAAAACAATAACGGTAACGGCAAGTGGACACTAGACAATTTTTCAGGTCAACAGCGATGTACATGTCATCCAAACTCCATGCTAAAGAGTCTAATCTCTGTTGCGGATTACTGCCATCTGCGTTATGTTGTTCACTCAGTATCTCAATAACTATTCCTAGATGGCGTGGAGGATGTTGGAATGGTCAGTTTGGTTTCACCTGTTTTTTATTGTGTGTGTGTGTGTGTGTGTGTGTGTGAAATCTTATGGGAATTAACTGCTAGGATCATCAGTTCCTAAGTTTAAACACTACTTAACCTAAATCATCCTAAGGACAAACACACACACCCATGCCCGAGGGAGGCCTCGAACCTCCGCCGCGACCAGCCGCTCAGTCCAAGACTGCAGCCCCTTTAGACCGCTCGGCTAGTCCCGTGCGGCACCTGTTTTTCACCAGTGCAAGGCAATAACTCTTGCCAGTTTAATTTTTTTTCTCTCTTTAATTGAACAATACGAAAATGGACGAACCTGAAGCGGTGATTCACTAGTTGATGCACTGGATTGCTATTCATTAGCAGCTGGTATCCTATGCCCATCTGCATATTTTATATCGACATAAGTTTGACACGTTAAGATCGATACTATGTTGGTGTTCTTCCGTCATGTCAAAATTAGGTCTTCCTTAAAAAGCTTTAATTATGAAGGTGCTGACAGACAGTTACTTACGATGATTTGGTGGTAGCATCATCAGAATCTCAAAAAGACTTTAAGTACTTCCCGGCATTTTAGGCATTCCGAACATTCCGATGGCTTCCAGTTTGTCCGGACCCAACGCTGCATCATCTCACGTTTTCATGTGTCACACGTATTTTACTTGTTTCCGCACCAATTTAATTTTATCCAAATTGACGGTAATATTCGATCATTCAAATGCTGCCAATACTTCGTTCACAGTTCCCACATTTTCTATTCAAGTCATGGTTCCAGTCAAAATATTGTCAGTGTAAAACACACTTATTGCCCAAAGTTCCATCAAATGAGCACATAAAATCCTATGATGAGAAATTCAGACCGTACGTAATTACCATGCTCTGGTAATTGTGGGGGAAGGCAGTGCATTTTCGGCTAGTTTAATCAAGTGCTAGTTAACGAAAATTAGTCGTTGTGTCAAAACGTGTTCAATAATTGATACCTTTGAATCTTTGTGAAAGTTCTTCTAGTTTCTCTGTCTGATCTCGCTGTAACCACAAAATTTTATCAATAGCAGTGCATATCCAATTACAATATGTCTGTTCCTTAAAGAGCATTTACTATTTGGATGAGATTACACATTTAATATCTGTTCACTCAACGATTCTTTGTTCCACCATTTCTTTATTTATTTGCCCTGCCGTTTCGCTTATTTCTGACGGGACAAGAAAAATTGGTTTCTGAACGATTTATAATCTTTAATATGCAATATGCATTTACAGTATTTTATTTAACCCTGCTTTATTATAAATCTCCATGTAACTGTATCTTAAAGCTTGACTTCACCCTTGTTTCTGTCCGTTCGTTAAATCATATCATTCTGGAATTCCACTACGAATTTCAAAAATATTTGCTTACGAATGAACTTACTTCATTTTCAGCCTCACTAGTAAATCTCACCCTATTTACTATAAATGCTGGAAAACTATCTACGCTGCGTAACTGCTGATATAATTTCTGCGAAATTGGTGTCAGTTGACTGCCACTGTAAAACAAAAATGAAACCTTAATCCTCTGAAACCGGTACAACAGATATTGAGATGTCATCCACAATTACTTTTCGTTCATGCAATAAATCAATCACGCCTTGGTCATTATCGTATTCGATAGCCTTAATAATACCTTGTGACCCATTTAGTGGCTGAATGGTTTCGTATCCACTCATAAAATTAACTCCGTTACTGGGTAATAACGTGACTGCGTCCACTCACCTTAGTTCGATCTTTTAGGTAACCTACAACGCTTTCGTTCCTCATGCTGTGACCAATTATTTTTTTCATATTGTCGGCGTATTTTCTTCACACAATGATTTTTAATTTCTTTCGGTTTTAATTACATAACATCTTCTGTGATTAATATTATTGTTGTGGTGTCGCTGAAGTGCGCCAGAATTTTGATTGCATCGATTATTTAAGTTTCTTTCTCGTATTCCGCGTTCACCGTTAGTGACTTCCCCTTGTTCGAGCCTCAAACATATTCCGAGAAACAGTGCCGTGGCACTGCAGCAAGTCTGTTGCGCTCAACTAACGTCACTCTTCCAATCGACAACTGAATTAAATCGTGATCTTTACAAGATCGTCTGGGTACGCGCTTTTATTCCAGTGACATTGAAAAGAGTTACTCATTGTGCCTGTACTTCGATCATATAACAGCGGCCTCGTTAAGTAAACTCTAATTTTCTGCTGGTAGCTTCGACACCAATATTATCACAATATTGCCTCCCAAAATTCTTGAAAAGGATTATATCCTGTGGAAGGTCTCTGCTTCATAAGTGTACTCCAGCTTTTAATAATGAACACGCATTTTACTTTTTCGTTCTGCGAAATGCGCAGTTGGAAGAGCACTATGAAATTCTGCCACGAAAGCGAATGGTGTGTTTCCGTTCCAAAGCGGAACTCCTGAAATTTTTGCATACTAAAATAATTGTGACCAAGGAGTGTAACTCAGTTACTACAACAGCATGATTTTTCTGTTGCCAATAATATGTTAATTTTACGGTCAAGATGGCTGTTGTGAATCATGATGTATCATTAACGCGTTAAATCTAGTTTCCGGTGCCCATCACTGTATCTGAACTCGTGTGAGCAACTTAGAAATCTCTTTTTTACTTGCGACACAGTCGTAATTCGCATTAGAAATATCGATGTTTTCTTAAGTTACGAGATCAGTTGTTACTTGAAAGAAATTAGTCTCATGCAGTAAATTTTTTTTCAGACTTAGGATTTAACGAGCAGCAGGATGCACATAAACGGTAGGCACATTGTCCTGGGTTTCGGTACCTACTAGGGAAATCTTCATCAGAATAAATTTTGCTAAGTCGTAAAATTACACTCATAACTTTACGATTTAGCAACATCTGTTTTGAAGAAATCACTCCTAGTAAGTGTTGAAACCTACGTCAATGTACTTACCATTTATGTACAAACGGTTAGCTGTTTAATTTTATGTTGAACCTAGTATACTGTTACTGATAACAGCCATATTCAAAACTATTATTATGTCAATTTTATTACAGTCCTGGCCATTATAATTGTTACACCACGAAAATGACGTGCTACAGACAAGAAATTTAACCGACAGGAAGAAGATGATGTGATAGACAATTGATTAGCTTTTCAGAGCATTCACACAAGGATGGCGCAAGTGGCGACACCTACAACGTGTTGACATGAGGAAACTTTCCAACCGATTCTCATACACAAACAGCAGCTGACCGTCGTTACCTGGTTAAACATTGTTGTGACGCCTCGTGTAAGGAGGATAATTGTGTACCATCACGTTTCCGACTTTGATAAAGGTCGGATTGTAGCCTATCGAGATTGCGGTTTATCGTATCGCGACATTGCTGCTCGAGTTGGTCGAGATCCAATGACTGTTAGCAGAATATGGAATCTGTGGGTTCAGGAGGGTAATACGGAACGCCGTGCTGGACCCCAACGGCCTCGTATCACTAGCAGTCTAGATGACAGTCATCTTATCCGCATGGCTGTAACGGATCGAGCAGCCACATCTCAATCTCTGAGTCAACACATGGGGATGTTTGCAAGACGACAAACATCTGCACGACAGTTCGATGATTTTTGTATCAGCTCGGAAACCATGCCTGCGGTTACCCTTGACGCACGAATGGCAAAACGTAATTTTTTCGGATGAATACAGGTTCTGTTTACACCATCATGATGGTCGAATCCGTGTTAGGCGACATCGCGGTGAACGCTCATTGGAAGCGTGGATTCGTCATCGCCAAACTGGTGCATCACCCGGCGTGATGGTAAGGGGTGCCATCGGTTTCACGTCTCGGTCAACTCTCGTTCGCAGTGACGGCACTTTCAACAGTGGACGTTACATTTCAGATGTGTTAAGACTCGTCCCTCTTCCCTTTATTCGATTCCTGTGAAACCCTACATTTCAGCAGGACAATGCACGACCGCATGTTGCATGCCTGTACGGGTCTTTCTGGATACAGAAAATGTTCGACTGCTGTCCTGGCCAGCACATTCTCCAGATCTCTCACCAACTGAAAACGTCTGGTCAATGGTGGCCGAGCAACTGGCTCGTCACAATACGCCAGTCACTACTCTTGATGAACTGTGGTATCGTGTTGAAGCTGCATGGGCAGCTGTACCTGTACATGCCATCCAAGCTCTGTTTGACTCAATGCCCAGGCGTATCAAGGCTGTTATTGCGGCCAGAGGTGGCAGTTCTGGGTTCTGATTTCTCAGGATCTATGCAACCAAATTGCGTGAAAATGTAATCACACGTCAGTTCTAGTATAATATATTTGTCCAGTGAATACCCGTATATCATCTGCATTTCTTCTTAGCACTCCGTCTTCAGGCCACAAGTGGCCCATCGTGACCATCTGACCGCCGTGTCATCCTCAGCTGAGGACGCGGATAGAAGGGGCGTGTGGTCAGCACACCACCTCCCGTTCGTTATGATGGTTTTCTTTGACCGGAGCCGCTACTATTCGGTCGAATAGCTCCTCAGTTGTCATCACGAGGCTGACTGCACCCCGAAAAATGGCAACAGTGCATGGCGGCCTGGATGGTCACCCACCAAAGTGCCGGCCACGCCCGACAGCGCTTAACTCCGGTGAACTGACGGGAACCGGTGTCTCCACTGCGACAAGGCCGTTGCCCGCATTTCGTCTTGGTGTAGCAATTTTAACTGAGAGTAGTGTATTATTTTGTATTATATGAATCACGTTGCAACTGAAATTACATTTTTATTCAGCCAACTAATGACAATGTCCGTTGTGTTCAACTGATTCTATTTTGACGGTCGCGATGTCATGTCAGAATTCAGCTCATCAACGCAACACGTCAATTTACTTAAGTTACGTCGCGTGTCTGTTGTTTGACCTTTCCTACTATGTATTTCTTTACTAATTACAGAATCCGCGTTTTTAATGTAAAATTTCATGCCTTGTATATTAAAAAACATATTCTACATTAGCTGGACAAGTAATAAGAGTAAGTCATTATGCGTCCTGTTCATATCCGAATCCTGAACTTTCGTAATATGTGTCGGTTGTATATTTCGCTCAAAAAACCTCAAAAATTGGGCTGCCCTTCTACTGTATTATCCAACAATATACTTGCTACAGACTCTGCTTTAATCGCAACATCCACGCTGCTAACCGTTTTATGGTTTCATTTATACCATTGCACAGTTACATATACCAACAAGCACTGTAAAAGTTCACTGTCTATAATATTTAGTATTTTTTTCCAATGCAGATATTGATGAATTTTTGACGCGCTGCAAAGTATTTGAACATTCAACATGTTTTTGGAGCTGGAGGGCAACCGCTCGATCCGAAGACGGTCTAGTGTTTGTTTTGTAGCACGAACAGCGGTGGGGCAACCGTTTGGCCAGTCTCACTTAAATATTTGTTGATACCTTTTCATTTGTGCCAACCGTGACTAGGTTTGCAATCTTTTCAGAGGGAAATAACGTAATATCCTATTTGAGCTACAGGTAAATAAGAAGTATATTTCTAAGTACGCCTTTATTTACTTATATACGCATTTTCCGTGCATTTGACGATGAATGTCAACCTTTCGCCAGTTTGAAAAGTTTGAAACCTGTGTCTTCATTGTAATTTTTTTCCATAAATCAATCATTTCTTCATTTATTTAAATTTATTAAAGGTCTGTCCCTTTCTTCTTTCAAGTTTTCACCCACCATCAATAATTTCCTTTAGACAAATATTCTGAGTTGATGTGAAGACTAAACTTAAGATATAATTTTGTAAATTGTGTGGTCAATTAATCACTTAGATTTTAAGTATATAGTGTCATTTGTTGGGAGCAGTCTTTTGCGAGAGACATTTGTCATTCTTCGTTAATTTTGGTCGAATTTAGTACTTTCAACATTACAGCCCAGTGAGCAATCGTGATAATCCAACATATAAGAAACTATCAGCCTCGATTGCGGTAATGAAACCAACCTTTACCTATGTTTCACCCCAAGTCGTTGAGCCTTCTTCAGAAGATAAACCTGTTTCTGTAATATGTCTACGACGGCATGCTCTAGATATAAAACTAAAACAGCCCGAATGGAGGTAGAGAGGTGCATTGAATTTCTAAGGCCTCCGATTTTTTTTCTAATTAACGACTCACCCGAAATCAATGAAACTGGCGTTACTTCTCGACGTAATCGCCCTGCAGACGTACACATTTTTCACAACGCTGACGCCATGTATCCATGGCAGCGGCGAAGGCTTCTTTAGGAGTCTGTTTTGACCACTGGAAAATCGCTGAGGCAATAGCAGCACGGTTGGTGAATGTGCGGCCACGGAGAGTGTCTTTCATTGTTGAAAAAAGCCAAAAGTCACTAGGAGCCAGGTCAGGTGAGTAGGGAGCATGAGGAATCACTTCAAAGTTGTTATCACGAAGAAACTGTTGCGTAACGTTAGCTCGATGAGCGGGTGTGTTGTCTTGGTGAAACAGCACACGCGCAGCCTTTCCCGGACGTTTTTGTTGCAATGCAGGAAGGAATTTGTTCTTCAAAACATTTTCGTAGGATGCACCTGTTACCGTAGTGCCCTTTGGAATGCAATGGGTAAGGATTACGCCCTCGCTGCCCCAGAACATGGACACCATCATTCTTTCAGCACTGGCGGTTACCCGAAATTTTTTTGGTGGCGGTGAATCTGTGTGCTTCCATTGAGCTGACTGGCGCTTTGTTTCTGGATTGAAAAATGGCATCCACGTCTCATCCATTGTCACAACCGACGAAAAGAAAGTCCCATTCATGCTGTCGTTGCGCGTCAACATTGCTTGGCAACATGCCACACGGGCAGACATGTGGTCGTCTGTCAGCATTCGTGGCACCCACCTGGATGACACTTTTCGCATTTTCAGGTCGTCATGCAGGATTGTGTGCATAGAACCCACAGAAATGCCAACTCTGGAGGCGATCTGTTCAACAGTCATTCGACAATCCCCAAAAATAATTCTCTCCACTTTCTCGATCATGTCGTCAGACCTGCTTGTGCGAGCCCGAGGTTGTTTCGGTTTGTTGTCACACGATGTTCTGTCTTCATTAAACTGTCGCACCCACGAACGCACCTTCGACACATCCATAAGTCCATCACCACATGTCTCCTTCAGCTGTCGATGAATTTCAATTGGTTTCACACCACGCAAATTCAGAAAACGAATGATTGCACGCTGTTCAAGTAAGGAAAATGTCGCCATTTTAGGTATTTAAAACAGTTCTCATTCTCGCCACTGGCGGTAAAATTCCATCTGCCGCACGGTGCTGCCATCTCTGGGACGTATTGAAAATGAACGCGGCCTCATTTTAAAACAATGCGCATGTTCCTATCTCTTTCCAGTCCGGAGAAAAAAAATCGGAGGCCTTAGAACTTGAATGCACCTCGTAAAAATGTGGTACATAGGTACTAAGTCACCACCAAACTAAGTTTCAAGTGAGCTCCCGAGGCCCACAGCACGGCGTCCATGGAGACGAGGCGCGCGCCGGAGCTTAAGTCTTGGTGGTGACTTAGTACCTATGTACCGCACTTTTAAAATATGACTATGCCTATTCAGGCTGCTTTATTTCTAGACCATGCCCTCGTAGACATATTATAGAATCAGGTTTATCTTCTGAAGAAGGCTTAGTTACTTGCGCTGAAACATATATAAAGGTAGGTTTCATTACCGCAATCGAGGCTAATAGTTTCTTATATGTTGTTCGAATATCTTAACTAATGTAGTTTCAGAATATGAATCATCCCTGCTGATGGTGCATATCGCACTAAATTTGTTTTAAGGATCGCTGTTTACGCAGTCAAACAGAATGATTCACCTGTCCCTACCGCTGTCATTTTATGCAGTTCGCAATGTCATAACTGGCCTTCATAGAGGACAGGCGACACCCTCAGATTCTTTTGGTCGCTACGCGTAAACTATCAGGCGTACAGAAAAAATGAACAGAACATTTTTGTAGGAAACGTATTGCAGTTAAATTTTGTGCTGAGATACGTATTCGATAGAAACCATAGATTCCAAATTATTCAAGAAAAACGTATGAAAGTGACCTTCAAACGCACTCACACTCAGCCCGCAGGTCAGTATTCTAATATGCTGTGTATGGCACGCTCGCACACCACATTACACGTATTAGCGACCTCACTAATTATTTCCTATATTCGACCTTGTCAAGCACGTACAAATCAGAAAACTGGTGGTTGTGTAAATTTTACCTAACAATTTTGTGAATTTTAACAGCGGAAAATAAACTATTATAGTGTTATTATCCGATTACGAGACGACTGTGCCTGTAAAGATTACGTTTCGATCGAATTATGCACGTAATTAGTTTTAGCGTAACGAAATTCGTTTTTCGATTCGTTACCCTCACGTGCACATTTCAATTAATAATGTTAACTAAGTGACCGACTATGCTGGAAACGTAATAGCCCAAACTGTAGAGACCAGAAATGGTCGAATAACGGGAATAGTTCGTATGGTCGGAAAGTTCCGTTCAGCGGTAGGAGGAAGGGCCACGAACAGCATACAAGATATCCTGACTAATAAGGGATGAGATGCGTCAAGATTGATTTTGCAAGTTTTTCTTGAATAACGGAAAACCGTGCCCTTCAGTGTAATTATATCCCAGAACAAAATTTAACTACATTAAATTTCCTGCAAAATGTTCGTGCTCAATTTTTCTGTGGCATTAGTAGTTGGCGAATAACGAGTGAGAGAATATGAAATTTTCGCAGGTGGTTTATGAAGGCCAGGTATGAAACAAAGCGGCAACTGTGGAAAAGACCTGTGAGTTTGGAACCGTCAATAGGTCTCCCTCATGGCTGCGACCCACTGAAAAGGTAAACAGGCTTGTATGCTTCAGAGTGGCTTTTACGTACAAAGGCGGTAACAATTTCCTTCAATATTTTGCTTACCACTCACACAAATAAATTCAGATGTTTTTAATTGATGGACATCATCACAACCTTGCATTGAAACATACGAACGATAAAAATATGAAATGCAGGTAAGATAAGAAAAAAATGGCTGCATGAATAATGTGAAGAAATCGGAAAAGAAATGGTCGTCGGAGGAATGGATTCAGCGTATAGCAAACGAAGCCTTCGGTGAAATTAAAAGCGAGGGCACAAACATTAGGAGCACAATGGGAATTCAGTTGTTAAATGCAAAGGAGAGACCAGATAGTCTGAAAGATAGGTTGAAAGAATACACTTAAGGCCGCTACGAGGCGGAAGCCTTGTCTGACGATGATATCAAAGAGGAAACAGGGGACGATAGGAAAGTAACACGGATCCGGTATTAGAAACATAATTTAAAAGAGCTTTGGAAGACTTCAGATCAAATAAGGCAGAAGGGGTAGATAACACGCCACCGGAATTTGTAAAAACACTGGGGGAAGTGACAAGAAACGACAACTGAGCTTGGTGTGTAAAATATAAGAGACTGGTGACATGCCATAAGACTTCCTAAAAAATATCATACACACAATTTCGAAGAATGGACAGATGAGAGAATTATCGCGCAGTAAGCGTAACAGCGCATGAATCCAATCATCTGACAAGAGAAATATAGAGGATAATGGAAAAGAAACTAGAGGAAGTGTTGGAAGACGATCAGTTTTGCTTTAAGAAAGATAAAGCAAAAGAGAGGCTCTTCAAATGTTGCGGCTGATAATGGAAGCAAGAATGCCGGTAAATCAAAAGAGATTCATTGCATCTCTCGATCTACAAAAACGATTCGACAATGTCATATGGTACAAAATGTTCGTAATTCTGAGAACAAGAGGGGTTAGGTGTAGGGAAAAATGGGCACTACACAATATGCACAAGAACCAAGAGTCAACAATGGGACAGAAAAACCAAGAACGAAGTTCTCGGATTAAAAAAAGTGTAAGACAGGGATGTAGCCTTTCGTCCATACTGTGCAATCTATACATAGAATAAGCAAAAATGGTTGCAAAGAGGGATTAAAATTCCGGATGAAAAGATGTCGATCATAAGATTCGCTAATGACATTGCTATCCTCAGTCAAAGTGAAAAAGAATTACAGGATATGTTGAATGGAATGAATAAATTACGGAATCCTGCTACCTAGGCACCAAAATAAAACGTGACGGATGGAGCAAGTAGGTAATAAGTGGAAGACTAGCTCCGGCAAAAAGAGCATTTCTCGTCAAGACAGGTCTGTTAGTATTAAGCATATGTCTTAATTTGAGTAATAAATTTCTGAGAATATACGTCTAGAGCAGAGCTTTGTATGGTTGAAATATGGATTGTGGGGAAACGGGAACAGAAGAGAATCTTTATCTTTGAGAGGAATGTTGAAAATTAGATGAACTGATAAGCTAAGGAATGAGGAGATTCTCTGAAGGATCGCACAGGAAAAGAACATGTGGAAAACAATGACAATAAGAAGGGACACGCGATAGGAAACTTTTTAGCACACCCCATAGCAACTACCATGGTACTAGAGAGAGCTGTAGACAGTAAAAACCGTTAGAAGACAGAACCTGTAAGACATCCAGCAAATAATTGAGGACGTAGGTTACATTTACCACTATGAGATATAAGGTTGTCGTAAGAGAGGAATTCTTGGCGGGCCGCATGAAACCAGTGTCGGAGGTTTGTGACTGTGTTTAGCAGTGGTTTCTTGGGGGAAAAAAGTACTTTTGTGAGCGCAAGGCACGCATGCGTTTTATCTATGCAGCGGCGAGTTTATGCTCTGTGGAGTCCAAAGATTGGATCGTACAGTCACCACAGCGCAGCATATTGTCACAAGAGTCTGACCCTATATTTCCATATTTTCCCTAGCTCGTACAAGTACTCACATGGTTTTTTCTCTAAGAACCTGGTCGAATACTTCTTACCAACACTCACATTCAGACCTAGGACTTTAAGGATCTCATGATCATTTAAAGTCGTGCTGTGACGTCAAGCAGACGTTGATTGTACGTCTCATCGCTTCATTCTCTGAGAGGAAACGCCTTGCATAACTATATACTATGTGTTTTTTTTAAAGTCATATATGAACACTGACATTTTTAAGCTGTATAACCAGAACCATCAGTCTAGATCGCTACTGTTATCTTTTTACTGTGGAAACCGGTTTCAAGGTAACATGACTGTCTTCAGATCACTAACTCTTTGGTAACGTGTGGAACTGCTGGTAGACGGGGCTTCTGTACGTATCAATATGTACAGTTGCTGAGTTATTGACTGGCACCTTCTGGTGCATAGAGAAGCTCAGTGTACCGACACCTCATATCACCAAAGAGTTGGTGGTCTGAAGATGTTCATCCTTCACTGAAACCCGACAGCAGAATAAACAGATAATAGCTGTTATACGAACAGAATGTTTTTGTTATATACACACTTTTCGATCAATGTATCCGGACGCTCAATCAAAATGTGCATTTGAGGAGTAAATGTTACACGAGTGGTGGAGAGGGCTGTATAAAAGGCGGCGGTGAGTATTATGATATCAGTGGAGAAGTAGTAACAGCAAAACGGATATGTTAGGAGAGCTGAGTGACTAGTCATTGGATGTCACCTGAGCCAGAAATGCATCAGGGACATTTCAACACTTGTAAAACTATCAACGTCGACTGTTGCTAATGTAACTGTGAAGTGGAAGCGCGAAGGGACAACAACAGCCAAATCAAGACCAAGCAGACCTCGTGTAATGGTGGACAGGGACCGTCGAGCATTGAGGAGAGTGGCTCTCAAAAAATCGCATGAAATGAGTGGAAAGTATCACTAATGAGTTCCTAAATTCCCCCCAGCAGTCCAGATAGCACAATGACTGTGCATTGGAAGTTAAAAAGAATGGGATATAATGTACGAGCAGCCTTACACTTATCACTCATTTATGTAGTCTGTGCTAAGATAAGTTTGAAGAGGTGTAAAGAATAACGCCACTGGACAGCATATCAGTGGAATCAAATGATTTGGAGTGGCGCATCGCCCAACAGTTTGTTGTAATGTGATTCAAGTGGTTTGAACTTTCAGCATGCCAGAAGAACACAACAACTTGTAGTGTCAACTGTGAAGTATGGAGGAGGTGGTGCTACGGTATGAGTTTTTCGTGGTTATGATGTGGGCCGCTTGTTGCAATTGAGTAAATGCTAAATGCGCAATGATGTGGATACGTTTTACAATAGAGGAACATTCAGGAGACGCTGATTGTGTCATCATAACAATGTGACTCTATACAGTAGTTCGTGGTCAGTAACATTCTTGAAGGATCACGTCTGCCGCGAGCCCCAAACTTAACCCAATGGAATACATCTGGGATGAGTTAGAATGCCGACTTCACCACTGAGGAAGAATGTGCTGTTATTCCTAAACAAAACTTGAGCCACTTCAGTGAAAGTGGTGAAGAAGAGTTCAAGCCATCTTAAAGAAAAGGACTGGGACATCCCATACTACTGTCCAGTAATAGGTATGTGAATAATTGTGGTCAGGTACTGTATTGATTATGGCTGAGACAGACATCTGCCGAGTAGGAAGTATACGACTGCTGATTGTGCATTTTAAGATTACATGCCTACGAGATACTGTGTGATGTCAGTCTAGGAAACCATCGTCATTTCTGCTTCAGGGCTTTATAGTATTGCTTTGCAGCACGTTTTCGTCTCTGGACAGGCGTAAAAACTCTTACTAAAAGGAAATGTGACGTCGATACTGACAGAATAAAAGGCCAATGATTTTGAGAAGATGAGGTATACATCAACCTAAAACGTTAAATGACTGCTAAATTCGCAAACTGAGCTGTGTTAACCAAGGCAAGAATATTGCATCATATTGAATTTGTTATTGTATACACATAGAAGGCAATCTGAAACTAATTTTGTGTACTAAATGCATTGAAACGGTTGAAAATAACAACAAAATATTTCATTTCTGAGCCCTTACATTTGATTACAATTACGGTTTCTACGATGTTTTTGTTATTTCCATTATTAATAACCTACTTCTTATTATAGTTTGAAAAACACTTCTTGCGTTTTGGTTGGTCTCAAACGAAGGACTGGACCATGTACCTAACATGTCTGGTAACGTTCATACGTGCCAACATAATTTATTAAACTCTGAACTACTACAGAAAATCGGGTTAATTAAAAAGGACAGCATTCAAATATTAAATTTTAAAACTTTCAAAGTAAATAAAAATTAAATCAAATTGATAAAATGCAGCAATTAAATACTGATTGTTAATTAAGGAAGAACTTCCATGATTTAAATATTTGATCAAGAGTAATAATGGTAATCAAATGACTTTAATAACTCCAGCCAAAATATAAAAATAAATTCCTAAGGTTCTCTGTGAGACATAACAACAAATAACAGAAACTAACTCGCAGCTGCTGCACAACTGTAAACTGTGGCGCAAATTTTACAAGCGGGAAGAACCAGGAGGAGCGTCATCCCTACGTCACCCAAAAACATAAAACATCGGAACGCCTTACAACAAGGGTAACCTCTCCGTTACTGACAAACAACTCCTTGAGTTGAGGTCGCAAGGTCACTCTTTACTAAGGCTTATTGGAAAGTTCTATGTCAGCAGGTATAACAGGAAGAAAAATAGCTGCTAATGACTAACCATGTGCATCATGACGGTGTCAAAAAATTATTATCCTGGAGGTGCAGAGATCAACCTTCTGTGGGATGCACGTATTACAAGTCACGTAATGGACATCTACGACATCCAAGAAATTTTTGAAACAAACCATTAACTTGCACCATCAACACTGAGTGAAAAATGGCGCGACAAGTGGTCACGAAGGTTTGCACCATCAGGATCGAAGGTAACCATGCAGGATTTTCAGTAGGTATCCAGCCAAAAAGAATGCATATGGAACCTGAAGTTATTAGTGTAACGGGGTGATGAGAGCTGGTGAAATGTGATAGCATAAAATCCAGTGCGAAACAGTCCGTCGAGGAGCTTATCGTGAAACTGCCTATCTTTCATGGCGTAGCTGCCGATAGTGCGATAATATGTTTCTTGGGCATGGAAAAAACACACGTCCAGAGGCTGAATTTGTCCAGTGCTTCCAGGTGGTATGAAGTGTTACGTCACACGCTTTTCAGGAGCAATAGTTTACTCTAAACGCGCATGATTTTTTATGCGCAGACCAAGAATCAAATACAAACCAGTTATATTAACAGAATATTCCGTCGGTTCTTGGTAGGACAACATTATAATAATAAATGAAAAGCACCAGATTGCTTTTGTTCTACAATATTATTTTTATTGCTAACCGGTTTTCGGCTTACAAGGCCATCTTCAGGCATTTACTGAGTATTACCACCAAAGAAGTTAAATGTTAGCAGACAACATTGGAAGAGAAGTAACACATCTAGAGTGAAGTAGAAACATACAGTGAGTAACATCTTTGCAATGAAATAGTAAAAACTGAACAGTACATAAATAACAATGGAGTTGACAGGAAAACCTTTAGCACAAAATAAGAGTAGCATGCCTACATAACAGTTTCTATTGATAAACAAAACTATTGAAATAAGATAAAATTAGTACTAGGCAAGGCTGCATGAAGAGGTATGAAACATGGCGAGTAATACACAAACTATTAGAAAAGAAGAGACAGTTGTCAATGTAAATACAGAATACACGAGGAACTTAAGCCATATCAATACAATAAACAGAAATTAATAAATGCAGGAAAATTGAGGTGTTAGAGGGAACCTACAGTTTGAGAGTGTGGTGGTACTGCATTTTAACATTAACATTATAATCAAAGCAGTGGCTGTATACCAGTTTACATTAAATAAATAAGCAAAGTAAAATATGAACAGTATTTGATGAGACAACTACAAGGGGAGTTAAACATGGACAGTAATACAAGTTAAAAGCAAACCCTTAACTATTGAAACTACAGCAAATGTGGAATACAAAGACAACTGCAACAAATAAAACAACTTAATGACTACAGGAAAATGGGAATATGTAGGAAGAGAGAGTGTGGGAAGTAATGAACAACAAAGATGATTATATGAAGTTTAGGAGAGGGGAAGTGTTGAGTTGTGTCTGGTCGTTTAGGATGAGATCTGGACTGTGAGCACGATGTTTGTTAATTTCCAGGGCTTCCAGCAGGTTGAGTTTATGGCCTTTGTTTGCTAAGTGAAGTACATGGGACACTGGCTGGTAGTTGTGACCCTCACTCAGTACATGCTCAGCAAATGTAGAGTCTGAATTCTGCAACCTCCAGCTGCATTCATGTTCAGCCAGCCTAGTTGATATGTCTCTGCCTGACTGACCAATGTAAAATTTGTCACAATCAGAACAGGTGATTTTGTATACCCCACTGTTGGCTAATAACTGGATCTTTTCTTTGCTATTAAAAACACACTGGGCTGTAGTGTTCCTGACATAGTAGGAAACCCTATACTTGCAGGATTTCAGTGCTTTAGCTATAGTCTGTGATACCTGACCTAGAAATTGTATAGTACACCATTTCTTGCAGACAGTGGATGGGGAATCAGGTGGGGCATAGAGGAGGGATATAATTTTCCGTTTTTGTTTCCTGTGCAAGATGTGGTCAATAAGAACTGGATTGTAGCCATTGGCTGAGGCAATAAATTTTATTGTATCTAACTCTGCTTTAAAATCATCTCTGGACATGGGGATGGATATGAGACGGTGTACCATTTAGTGGAAAGCTGCATGTTTGTGAGCTATGGGGTGTTGTGAGCAAGAAGGTATTACTGTGTCTGTAGTTGTTGTTTTTCTGTAAATTTTGAAACAATGTGTGTGTGTACTGATGTCAATGGTGAGATCTAAGAAGTTTATGGATTTGTTGCCAATTTCCATAGTGAACTGGATATTTTTATGTTGACCGTTTAGGTTTTTCAAGAATGTGTTGAGTTGTCTTGTAGTACCAGTCCACATACACAGGACATCATCTACATATCTAAACCAGTATTTGATGTTTGCACTCAAAGGTTCTGTTTTTAGAAAATTTTGTTCAAAATGGTCCATAAATATTTCAGCCAACAGTGGACTAAGAGGGGAACCCCTAGCTAAGCCATCTAATTGTTTATAAAGAGTGCCTTGGAACTGTAAATAATTCTGTGCAAGGCAGGTCAGTGTGGCCAGTCTCAAGTCATTCAATTCCACAGAATTGACATTAGACTTGTGCATCAGCTCTGTCAGAATGTCAATACATTCTGCTACTGGTATGTTAGAAAACGAACTGCTGACATCAAACGATACTAATTTATCACTGTGTGAGACAGATATACCTTTTGACTTGTTTACTAGGTCCACAGAGTTTGAAATACCATGCTTTTGTTTAAATTTAGTCTTACTAGTTTTATCTTATTTCAGTAGTTTTGTTTATCAATAGAAACTGTTATGTAGGCATGCTATTCTTATTTTGTGCTAAAGGTTTTCCTGTGAACTCCATTGTTATTTATGTACTGTTCAGTTTTTACTATTCCATTGCAAAGATGTTACTCACTGTATGTTTCTACTTCACTCTAGATGTGTTACTTCTCTTCCAATGTTGTCTGCTAACATTTAACTTCTTTGGTGATAATACTCAGTAAATGCCTGAAGATGGCCTTGTAAGCCGAAAACCGGTTAGCAATAAAAATAATATTGTAGAACAAAAGCAAATTGGTGCTTTTCATTTATTACAAACCAGTTATTTTGACGAGTTATTCGCTATTGCTACGACGTAAATATTTCCTGCTACCCTTGAAATTCCGACTTCTCGCTGCAAAATTATTAACTTTCAAGCCAATTTACCATCCATATTTACAGTCAATGAAATTGCAGGCGAATGCATTAAGGTATCGATGTTAGTTGATCTTGGTGCAACTCTCTTGGTATCTCTAATTTCCCGGGTTTCTTTCATAAGCATTTCCTCTTGAAATCCCGAAGTTGAAAACTACTTCCATACTGAACGATGGCACAAGTTTGTTTCTTCCATTTGCAAATTTTCGGGCCGATTACACAAGTTACTGAGCATCGTTTCCGCGCGGAGTGGCCGCGTAGTCTTAGGCGCCATGTCATGCACTGCGCGGCCCCTCCCGTCGGAGGTTCGAGTCCTCCTTCGGTTCAAATGGTTCAAATGGCTCTGAGCACTATGGGACTTAACTTCTAAGGTCATCAGTCCCCTAGAACTTAGAACTAGTTAAACCTAACTAACCTAAGGACATCACACACATCCATGCCCGAGGCAGGATTCGAACCTGCGACCGTAGCGGTCACGCGGTTCCAGACTGTAGCACCTTTAACCGCTTGGCCACACCGGCCGGCTCCTCCTTCGGGCATGGGTGTGTGTGTTTGGTGTTCTTAGCACAAGTTAGTTTAAGTAGTGTTTAACTCTTGATACCGATGATTGGCAGTCTGGTCCCATAGGAATTCACACACATCTGAACATTTTTTGAGCATCGTTGATATACTTTCTTTGAAGTTTCGTTATCTTACGTCTTCCAATTCTGTAGCACTGTTTAAAGTTATGCAACCATCCACTGCTGCCATTGATATTACAGTAATGTCACGCGCTATTTCGTGTGCATAATGTAGTAGCTCACTATAATGCTGATTTTGTAAGTAGTAGCCGGCCGGTGCGGTCGAGCGGTTCTAGGCGCTACAGTCTGGAACCGCGCGACCGCTACGGTCGCAGGATCGAATCCTGCCTCGGGCATGGATGTGTGGGATGTCCTTAGGTTAGTTAGGTTTAAGTAGTTCTAAGTTCTAGGGAACTGATGACCTCAGCAGTTAAGTCCCATAGTGCTCAGAGCCATTTGCACCATTTTTGTAAATTGTATTGAGCATCCTTGAAATGCACGAACGCCAGTTTTTGTAAAAAATACGCCTTGCCCTCCCTTGAATATCGGCTGTTTTTTCTTATGCACTACACGGTCATATGGCTACAGACACTTTCGGAATCGGTTCGCTATTAGTTTTTTTTACTATACTGCGGATGATCTTCCATGTACGTAATTATGTTAGTACCTGCTCTTTGGACAATGATTGTCCTTTACTACTTTTCACTGGAAACTGGAATTGTGGCTTCCTGTCGGACAAGCTCATTACACTACATGGTTCGACATCTGCTTCAGTATTACAGTACATTCCGTTGTTTAGCACGTATCGTCATCATTGTACTCCTCATGCAAATTTTCCGCACAATCGATCGTGTACGACACCAATCAGTCCACTGATTCATCTTGCAGAAACGCTAATATTTCAGCTGCCGCTTCTTTCTCACTGTTTGAAACTCCTTGGGTTTCTTTCTGACAAAATTTCAATTTCGGTAACTTTTGCTGTAGACGCAATGCAATGTTTGCTTTGTTTATCGTTGGCGTTGTTCAGTTTCGTAATAACACCACTAGCCCTATAGCACCGTAGCAAGTTACCCTAGAATAAACAGTTCATCTGCGCTCCGTAGCCTCGTGGTGCGCATACCATTGTATAGGATGGATACCTCCAGTACCGCCTTCTGTTGCCGTTAAAAGCCAATATTGTGTTTGCATGATAGGCAATATGTCCCGCGTCGATTGCCGTAAACATCACTGACCTTTTGCGACCTCGCAATCGAGTGCTTCCTTGTGAAAACTCCGCCATCTATAACAGACAACAAATAATTTTAAACGCATGCAACACTCTATTCGAACAGTTTAAAGTTAATTAACAGTACAGAGCATACGAAACCCAACTTAAGCAAACAGCGTTCAAGCGTAATGCACTAAATAATACACTCAAAACTGTACCTTAAGCTGCCCGTACGTGAACACACAAGGCCCAAGGAGTTGCTTCACGAAACCAAATTACACGGCAATATGCTTTCATCATGTTACAGACAAAGGGAATTTACAGTGCCACAATGAAACCCAGATTTATAAAATACCTCTTCACGTAATTTATGCCTCTTGGGAAGAAACACATTTCAGTATTGCCATAGTCACGAGCGATCGGCGAGCGTTGCACGGCGGAGAATGGAAACGCTAATAACGAACAGAAAGGACAGATGAACAAGTAGCGGCCGACCGACTTGACGGCCGACCAGGACACATCACGAGACAAGCAAACAAGAACTGAGGTGATAAACACTGCAAGAAAACAGCAACGCAGCAACACTCCAACAACGACAATGCAGTACGGCCTAGATGCACACTCGACTACGGCGAGTACCAGACTGACGGGATAGCGCCACGCTGCTGCCTAAATACACTCCTGGAAATTGAAATAAGAACACCGTGAATTCATTGTCCCAGAAAGGGGAAACTTTATTGACACATTCCTGGGGTCAGATACATCACATGATCACACTGACAGAACCACAGGCACATAGACACAGGCAACAGAGCATGCACAATGTCGGCACTAGTACAGTGTATATCCACCTATCGCAGCAATGCAGGCTGCTATTCGCCCATGGAGACGATCGTAGAGATGCTGGATGTAGCCCTGTCGAACGGCTTGCCATGCCATTTCCACCTGGCGCCTCAGTTGGACCAGCGTTCGTGCTGGACGCGCAGACCGCGTGAGACGACGCTTCATCCAGTCCCAAACATGCTCAATGGGGGACAGATCCGGAGATCTTGCTGGCCAGGGTAGTTGACTTACACCTTCTAGAGCACGTTGGGTGGCACGGGATACATGCGGACGTGCATTGTCCTTTTGGAACAGCAAGTTCCCTTGCCGGTCTAGGAATGGTAGAACGATGGGTTCGATGACGGTTTGGATGTACCGTGCACTATTCAGTGTCCCCTCGACGATCACCAGTGGTGTACGGCCAGTGTAGGAGATCGCTCCCCACACCATGATGCCGGGTGTTGGCCCTGTGTGCCTCGGTCGTATGCAGTCCTGATTGTGGCGCTCACCTGCACGGCGCCAAACACGCATACGACCATCATTGGCACCAAGGCAGAAGCGACTCTCATCGCTGAAGACGACACGTCTCCATTCGTCCCTCCATTCACGCCTGTCGCGACACCACTGGAGGCGGGCTGCACGATGTTGGGGCGTGAGCGGAAGACGGCCTAACGGTGTGCGGGACCGTAGCCCAGCTTCATGGAGACGGTTGCGAATGGTCCTCGCCGATACCCCAGAAGCAACAGTGTCCCTAATTTGCTGGGAAGTGGCGGTGCGGTCCCCTACGGCACTGCGTAGGATCCTACGGTCTTGGCGTGCATCCGTGCGTCACTGCGGTCCGGTCCCAGGTCGACGGGCACGTGCACCTTCCGCCGACCACTGGCGACAACATCGACGTACTGTGGAGACCTCACGCCCCACGTGTTGAGCAATTCGGCGGTACGTCCACCCGGCCTCCCGCATGCCCACTATACGCCCTCGCTCAAAGTCCGTCAGCTGCACATACGGTTCACGTCCACGCTGTAGCGGCATGCTACCAGTGTTAAAGACTGCGATGGAGCTCCGTATGCCACGGCAAACTGGCTGCCACTGACGGCGGCGGTGCACAAATGCTGCGCAGCTAGCGCCATTCGACGGCCAACACCGCGGTTCCTGGTGTGTCCGCTGTGCCGTGCGTGTGATCATTGCTTGTACAGCCCTCTCGCAGTGTCCGGAGCAAGTATGGTGGGTCTGACACACCGGTGTCAATGTGTTCTTTTTTCCATTTGCAGGAGTGTATGTGATCGCGGGGAACACTATTGGCCGCGTACCTCATGTGGCAAGGAGAGCGGCGCACTCGCACATCGAGGCTCGTGGTGCAGGCGCCCACCAGAGCACAGAGACCTCCGGTGGGTATCCAGAAACATACCATTTGGCGCGCATTCAATTTCCGCTTCTTCCGACATCAGATCCCTCGCCCCTCCTCCCCCCTCCCGATGATGTCGTGGTTGGCGGAAGGAGGGAACGGAGAGAGACCACGTGTGGTCGACCACCAGCGGTTGGGTGGGAGGGCAGGTCGTGGAATCCATCAAAACGCACAGCGCATCCCGTCCTTGTGGATGCAGGAACTGGGGGCCATTATTGGAGACCAAGGTACAAAGCAAACCTTCGATGGCGAGAACATGAGCCAATGCCATGAATGTGGCATCACTGGTGGCGGACACCATGTGCATCACAAAATTGTATCAGGAGTATGCATCCACAATGAGTAACTACATCAATCCCAAGAAGGGGCCCACAAAATTGAGATGGGTGCGATCCCACAGTCAGTGAGGCGTGCGCCAGAGTCTAAGGGCTGGCCTGGTGGTGAACACATATCATGCACCCACAGACCAAGCATCTGATGTCGCAATCGATTCTGGGTCAATACACATGCTGGAGAGCCAATGCCTTGATACGGGACTTCACCCAGTGACCACTGTAGGACCCGATGGGCGTCAGCCTCTGTGGCCAACAGAAGCACACCTCCCACAACTGACAGCCTGTGTGCGAGGTGCCGCCAAGGGCTGAATTCAACTGAGAACCGCCGAGTCAGATAGGTGGGCCAAAGATAGTTCATATATCGATGAACCTGCCACAGAATGTGGTCCCAGCGTGTGTAGGTGTGATGGGAAACCATGTCATTGTGAAAGCGGAGAACTTTCTGCTGGGGATCAGAGCCTGAGGAGATGTGTGACAAGAAATCTGCGTTAGAATGTTGACAGCTGGCCTTATATTGGATAACATAAGTGTAATTGCATAAGAACAGCACTGAGCACTGGAGACACTGAGCAGTTCTCTGTGGGAGGTGTGTGTGGGATGAATAGGGTAACTGTGATCAGTGAGAAAAGTGAACCTCCTCTGAAACAGGTAGATGTGAAACTTTTGAGTGGCAAATACAATCGCCAATGTCTATTCCTCAATCTCAAAATACTTCCTCTGTGCTGGCGATAGTGTTTTTGATGCATACACAACGGACTGTTCTGAGCCATCCATGTGAGCCAGAACTGCCCCAGTACCATAGACCAAAGCATCAGCCACGACAACCGAGGACAGTCCTGAGAGAAGGCAATCAGGCAACAGCTGGACTTGAGTACAGTTTTCAAGCAGAGAAATGCTTGATAACAGGCAGGAGTCCAGCCGAAAGGCACCCCTTGAGGCAGGGAAGGGCGTTGATGGCCAAGACATGGCGATCAGATGGATGAATGCCGTCTTTACTGAGTCAGTGGCCCAGTTATTCGACTTCCGGTTGAAATAAATTACACTGTCCAGGCGACTATGGTTTTGAAAATGCAAGTGGCTTGTACGGCTGGTGACCAAGACGTCATCGATATAATTAACACAAGCTGTGTGAGCTGCTCTATGAAACTGTGGAAAATGGCTTGCGTCGACGAAATACCTGATGAAAGGCTTTTGTATTTATGCATTCCGAAAGGTGTGTTGATGACAACGATGTTCTGTGATTCCTCATATAAAGGTAATTTGTGGTAAGCCTCCGCCAGGTCGATCTTAGAGAAGTAATCGCCATATGCAAGTTTGTCGAAAAAGTCTTCCTGCCAGTGAAAGTGATAAGTTTCAGCCAGAGACTGGTCGTTTATTGTAACTCCGGAATCCCCATATAGGCGAAGAGAGCCATTGGGTTTCCTGATCACGACTAATGGGGTAGGCAAAGCGCACACTCTCGCGGGCTCGATGACGCCAGCAGCCTGTAGTCGATCGAGCTCATACTTGACCGCCAAATGTAAGGAACTGGAATGGGCTAAGCTTGGAAGAACCGCGGCTGAGCATCTGGCAGGAGAGCAATGTGCATCTAGAAGTCCGAAGCACACCCTAAGTCAGACTGAAACAGAGAGGCATAGGCCAAGCACAGTTTGTGGAGGTCCTGGAACAGGACGGCAGTGGAAACGACCTTAACCATGTCAGAAATCGAAAGGTCGAGGTACTGAGACCAAATATTTAGAAGGATGTATCAGCAGAAAGGGAATGTGTTTATAGGTGGCCCCAGATCTGCCCAAGAAGGAGATCACTGTCACCTTACGTGATCAGTCGCTGATATGTGGGAGACAGCTCTAGGAAACAGGCTTGCATACATTGCCAGATTGATCAAGGAGGTGGTGGCCTCCATATCGACTTGGAAACGAACATTCATATGGAGCATGAGGAAAATTTCTGTGTCAACAGCTCGTGCAGTGAGACGACTGATGGCAGCACGTGCACTGTATCCTGATGCCCTGTGGGTGAGGGGTGGGAGCAGGTTTAACGGCAGATATGACCTACGTTTCGACCCCCCTGCTTCGATCTTCCTCAGGATCGTTGGTGTCCACTACTGCTAGAATTGGTAATGGCCATCTTTGTGAAGGAGTGTGCACGTCTTCCAGTGATAGGGACAATCTGTGCGAGAGGGGGCGGGAAAGAACGGCGGGATAGACGAAAGTGAGCCACGTGACCGCCGACGAGGGGCGACCGGCGGCTCTGAAGCCATAGAGACGTCGGTCAAGAAGGATTCCTGACGATGTTGCTCTGTGGGCTGTACCACGCCGACGGCGCAAAGGAGGCGCCCGTGGTGAGGACTGTTCTGCTGCCACCTGTGGGCTCGCCATTACACGCTCACTCGTCGCTTGTGCGATTTCAAAGTAGTGGGCTATGCACAGAATGTCTTCCAGCGAGGGGTTATACAGTATCATACCGACCTGTGGATAGGTTGCCTGTTCAACGACAACATTGCGATTCTATGAGTCTGCGAACGATGCCTTGCAACGCACATTGGTGCAAGCGAAGTCGAATTTGAAGTTGAGCCCTTGCGAGTCTGTGACCCAAGAACAGTATGACTGGCAGGGATGTTTATGGTACTGTTGGAACTCAAGCAGAGACTGCACGAACATGCGATCGCTGGGAATATTTGTTAGTTAGCAGTACACCTATCTCGTTATAGGGAGAGCCATGGGGTCTGACAATGGTGCCAACTTACAGAGCAGAAAGAGCGAGTCTGGTGATGCCCAGGACATGAATGACGATCGCTGTAGGAAGACATTCATGACCTGAAGCGCTGTGAAATGATGTTTCAGACTATGGAAATATGTTTCCCAGTCTTACTTAGCATCGTTAAAGGGCAGAAACGATGGCGGACGTGGAGAAGCGATAGAAACCAGGACACCCGGGAGCTGGTGCGGTAGGGCGTCCGTGCCGTGACTTTGTCCGTCGTCAACTGCAAGTATTGTTGTAAGACGTCTAACTGGCGCTCCTGCTGCTGCTGCACTAGCTGCCGAGACAGACCAACTTAGCCTCCATACTACTGAACCATTAACCTCATTGCCAAAGTTATAGCCACGAGCGACCGGCGAGCGGTGCACAGCGGAGAATGGGGACGTGTAGCCGCCAGGCGGGGCAGCTGCAGGAGGTAACGCCAATAATGGACAGAACAGATGAACAAGTAGGGGACGACAGACTCGACGACCGACCAGGACACAACACGATGCATGCAAGTAATAACTGAGGTGATATACAGGGCAAGACAACAACAATGCAGGAACACTCCAATAACGACACTATGTATAGTAAGTAACACACAGAACTGGAACGCAGTACGGCCGAGATGCACACGCGACTACGGCGAGTACCAGACTTCCAGCGCAGCACTGCGCGGCCGCCTAAATACCTGACCGAGCGAAACGCGATTGGCTGCGGACTTCACGTGGTACGGAGAGTAGTGCACTCCAACGGCAAGGCTCGCGGCAGAGGCGCGGGCCGGAGTATAGAGACTCCTAGTGGGTATCCAGGTCCATACCCTGTGACACGCGTTCAACTTGTGCGTCTCCCGACACCAAAAGTACAATATAAAAACATTATCACCTTTCAGTTTATAAGGGAATCTTTAAAAAGGCCAAGGCTGACTCTACTAATTACGCTGGACTGTGCAGACACTTAAATGAGATGCTAAGCAGAGCATCATGTTTAGCTACCAATTTAAAAAAAAATGCCAGTAAGAGAGACCGAAACTAAGTGGCACTAAGTTCAATCTCTAAACGGTAATGAATCCACATCAGAGGTTCTCCAAACAATTTGGCAATTTTAAGCACTTTACAAATCACCAAGCAGTACTTAAATACACGCTGGCCATATAATATGTTCTAGGGTGATGTGAGGACACACAAATGCAAGCGTACTCTCAAGTAGCCGCCGTGGCTGTCAACAGTCCAAGGAAGAGGCACAGTTGACAGCAACAGAACCGCTCCAGAAAATGGCTGAAAATACCACTGGGAAGAGGCGAGTACCCCGAGCCTCGTCGAGGAACTTGCCCCGCACGTCGTACATCAGTAACGGACTCTGTACACGCCACAATCGGCGTCTCCCAACTCGAACCAGCAGTTTCACTGTCGCAGGAGCAGACCCTCTGCCTCCAAGCCCCGCTAGCCACTCTCTGAATGCCACCATACCTGCTGGCAGTTCGACCACACTTCCACCTTCCTGAGCAAAGGTCGCATTTAAGGAAGTGGCGCAACTGTCTATCGTGGCACGGCTCACTGTTATTTCTGTTACCAATAGTATTTTTATTAGTACTAATTCTATCATTAGCTCAAGCTCCAAGCCAGTTACTTGAAATGTCGTTCGACATCAACAGAATACGTATTCGCTTTAATTATTACCGTTGCCATTATTATTTATCAGATTTTGATCATTACCATTATGTAATTCAACTACGATAGAATATAAATTTTATGCAAAACCCTGGGCCATTGTAACAAATAGCGTTAGGTCCGGCTGATCAGATTAAATAAATCCGTAGATCCACATATAATACAAAAACGGATATAAATGTGTGTGTGTGTGTGTGTGTGTGTGTGTGTGTGTGTGTGTGTTTGTGTGTTTTGCACATCATCTCCTAAAGCACTAGATCTATTTCAACCGAACATCGTACCCATTACTGTCAGGCAATAATCACTGTCGTGGTAGGAACCACCTTCGTACTATAGTTCGGAAGATATCACGTCATAAACAATGAGATGCGTGATAAAGCTGCAGCATCGTACCTAATGCTTACTTTGAATACTTTTTTGCCACAAAGTCTGTTTTCAATAGGTTTTGCAGACGTAACCTCACTTTCTGCTCAGTGTACCTAGAAACCTACGTATTGTACGAGGCGTAGTTGAAGAAATATGACGTCATGACATGTGTAACATCCACGAGATAAATTTTAGCTACAGTGCGACGAGAGGAAATTATGCCTGTAACAGTTATAAACATTATCTATTCGACATATGAAAAATAGTGAAAACGATGATAAATATTAATTATTTATATAATATTCTATGATGCAATTGAAAATATCGATGTGTATCATACAAAGGCAATGATAATTGTAAATTCCATTTATGATCTGCGTTTGTCTTCTTTTGTTTTTACCTTTTTGTTGGTTGGCTTTTGTAGGTTACGGACGCATATCAAACTGAGGTCTGTTAAGAAACTGTAATTATTTGTTAACTTTTACTTGAGAATAGAGTTCATTATTATTATAAATATGAGTGAATAATTATTTGTAACTTTAATTCCTCTCTCAGTAAGCATTATCCGTGTTGATTATTTCATTCCGCTGAAAGGAGCGCAGCCCTTGATGATAGCGATTTGTATCACGTTTTTGTCTGTGTTTCCCTTAGAAACAAATCAAATGTTTGCTTGATGAAGTCTGAATAGTGCACAACACGAAAGTAAAGTTTAATAAGCATTTCAAATACTTATCTTATTTGCTCTAACAATAGAAAGTCTCTATCAATTGTCTGCCGCCATCTTGACAACTATCTCAGCGGCAAATTCAAATTACGCGACTCTGCTGACATAAATGCCGAACGTAATACAAATGTGTAAAAATGAATGTGCACCGGTGGTCCCGAACTCATTTTAATGAAAATATTTCGAATCAGATTGTTTCTTTAAAAACAGTGCTCGTATCACGATCCTTATAAGAAACTTTTCTAGCTGCTGTATGGAGCCGAAATTAATTAAGCACGAGTGACGAAGAATATTGTTTCAGGTAACATACGTCAGTGTTGTGCGCTGCTGATATTCGGTGGTTTTAATGGTCATTTTGCTGAAGATAACTGCTTCTATCATAATCAATAGTTGTATAGAATCTGTTGTATGAACTGTGATTTAGTGACACTTACACAACTTACAGACAACACTTTAACACGACGTTAACTTGGAGTTCTTTAGCAACTTGATTAAATCTTTAGCCGGGAGAAAAATTATTTAGTAGTTACTCAATGTAATAAAATTAGGTTATCATTTTCATTTACAATTTAGTTAAATACCAAACCACTGAATAACACAGCGAATGCCACATTGACGCCCAACGTGGAGCCAAGAATGCACATTTATTCATTTTAATAATTGAAATCGTTATCTATTACAAGTACCAAAACAAACTATAAATCATTGTTCATTTACTTGTTTTCATGAGCATTGACATCTTCCTACCGAACTACTGTTCGAATCCGTATCTGCACCGGTGCGACAGTAACCTCATTTACGCCTTTACTGTTCGAATCCGTATCTGCACCGGTGCGACAGTAACCTCATTTACGCCTTGCAGTTTAAATCACTCTACCGGCACTGTTAGGAGCAGTTTCTTTAAAAAAAAAAAAAAAAAAAATGGACTTGCAGTCCGGGGTGATATATGTACCTCCAGTGATAAATAGTAATAATTGAATATTCTGGCTGCGAGAATAATATTTTAAAGTGTTATTTGTGTATATGTGTTAGTTGTAAGATTATTTTGTGTCATTTGGTGCTTGTCAATGATTTATGCATTTGTTGTGCTATATAGGTGATAGAATGGTTAAACAAAAGAAGCAAAATAAACCGAATGAGCATACTGATGCAGAGATGACATCAGAGTCTCAGGTAGAAAAATCTACCGATATTTCTGTCGAATTATTAGAAAATTTAATTATGAATGATAATTTAGTAACTGATGTCCCAAGTTATAGTAAGACTGAGGAGTTGCCAAAACAAACTGACACTCCTGCATTCAACCAGTTAGGAATTAATGACAATATTTCTTCTTGGCAAGGGGCAGAAGTTAGCAATGCTAAAGCTATGTCCATACAGGAAATGCTAACAGCATTATGTGAAAAGTTTACTATTAAAGAGCAGGAGCATGAAAAACAACGTGAGCTTAAAGAGCAGGAGCGTGAAAGACAACGTCAGCAGGAAAAGGAAAAACGTAGACAGGAAAAACTTATAGAAAAACAGCCACAGATGCTCAGGGACCAAGAAAAGGAAAAGAAATTTATGGAAAATATAAACAATGTTTTTCTGGGAAGAGATAAAGAAATTGTCCTTAGGATATATCAAGTGTTCGTCGATCGTGATAATACTATTACTATCCATTTTAAGCAGGAGATCGATGCAACAAAAACCACTATTGAACCGTTAACAAACATTCCAGTTCAGGTCAATAGCCTTCAAACTGAAGTAGATAGACTAGAGAACCAATTCAAACTTTAGCTACCGCTGTGGAAGCAATGCAGGAGGACATTCCCTCGGAAATCCGAAAACAAGTCCGAACAGAAGTAGCCAGGGTGCTGAGCTCTGAAAATCAAAACTTTTAAAATCTGACAGTATGCAGTAATGACAACACTGGTACTGACAAGCAAAAGATCGCAGATAATCGAACCGCGAATTTTAATGCACCACAAAGAAGACCAAATTTTGGTAATCAACCGATATTACCAGAGCAATATGTGACACCAAGGAACAATAATAGTGAAATAGAATGTACTTGTAATAAAGTAACCACACCACCTGCGAATGATAGCGATTCCACGCACTTAACTACTTTGATGCATGAAGAAGGCCTGATTAAGCATAGACAGCTTCAAATATTTAACGAAAAAAAGCAAGAAAAACATACATCCAGTAGTTTTTATTCGAAACTTCAAAAGTGTTCTTCCAAAATCATGGTCGGAAGAACAGAAAATACAGTTTGTGGTTTCACATATTTCTGGTGATGCGTCGCTCTGGGCATTAAATGCAGCAGAAACTTGCAAGATCCTCCACGACTTTGAGGAGGCGTTCCTTGATCAATTCTGGTCAGCGTCTGTCTAGTCAAGAGCGACTCCGTAAATTTGTTTACAATGCAGAAATGTACAATCCGAAGTCAGGTTCCTTAAGGAATTACTTTGGAAAATATATTAACATGACCCGGTATTGGGATGAGCCAGTAACCACCAGAGACTTATTGCGAGTGTTAAAAGCTAGATTACCCATACATGTTAGAGAAAAATTATTTTATGTTACAGACACCGATCTGAAAGAATTTCGGTCTGTAATTGATTCTCTGGATCTAGTGCAAGAAGACGCCAGAAAAAATTATGACGTGATCAGCAATACCAATAGTCCTAATAGAAAAAATTCATGAAATGGAAATAATGGAAATAGGGGCGAAGGTAGTCCAAAGAAAAATAAAAGTAAAGCTTGAAGTAACGGAAAATACAATAATAATAATAGTAGTAGGAATCCATACAACCACAACTTTGGTTATCCTAATTATAATAACACTAATTATCAAAAGGCCGAAGAACACCAACAACCGAATGGTAATCAGAGGCAGTACCACAATGAAAACCCAAACAGTAACAATAGTAACCGAAAGAGATGAAATGACAATAGGTCAGACAGTCCATATAAACACAAGCCTAAAAAAATGCGGGGTGACAGTGAATATTGGCGACAGCCAGGGCCAAGTCATTGGCAGCCGCAGCAAAATTCTATCAATTCAGGTCAGCCAATAAATTATGTACAGGCTATACCTATACCAAGCAATCAATATCCACCGTGGTGGGATCCAAGCAGGCCTCCTCCGACTGAAAACTCACAAAATGTTAGAATAGTGGAGGTACCTTCGGAAGCAAAATAAAACACTCAGAAGCCATGTAGGCCTTCGCCAGGTGACCGAGGCCAACAATGAAGGCAATAGGTCGACGGAACAAAACATAAACATGATACGGTATCAGGATGGCAACAGGATCGAAGATGAGCTATATCAGGTACCTGCTGTCTCTGATAAGTCCTAAAGGGAAAATATCCAAGCAAGTGTCACCGGAGCTGTAAATGGTGTAACAACTACTATTCTGCTTGACACAGGTGCGATTGTATCAGTTATGAACACGCAGTTTTTCAAGAAGGTATCGGAGAAAAGAAGACTCCGATTTTGCCAGTTGCAAATTGTAAGGTTATAGGGGCATTGGGAAAAAAGGCACAGAGTGTAAAATACCAGACACAGGTAGAAGTTTCCTTGGGAAATGATCGCTTATTATGCACGTTCCTACCAATGGACAACTTGCCAGTACCGGTGCTTCTGGGTCTTGAGTTCCTTCAGGAAAGGGAAGCTGTAATTGATCTCGCCCGTGGGACATGTGCACTTAAGTACCAACAGCGACCCATAACATTAATGCTGAATCGGTAGTTCGGTGCGAACCTTCCGCTGATGAGAAAAATGAATCTTTCTGCCAGCAAACTGAAGTTGTTAGTGATGGATCATAAGCACCCACAGATGTGTCACAAAAATCGAAATAACGATACACCCAGCAACGTGAGTGACAGCGTCACAACAATAGAAGAGAAAGTACAGGAGGCAACTTGCATTAATGCTTCAGAGGTTAGACAATTAATAGAATTATTATCCGGATACCTCGATGTATTCACCGAACGCCCTGGAATCATAAAAGGTTATAAATATAATATGAAAGTATATCCGCACAAGACCTATTGCTGAGCATCTTACTCGGTTCCCTGGACTAAGAAAAGCGAAGTGCATATACAAAGGACCAATCAGAAGTGCAAGTGCCCCTATACCACAACTGTAAATATAATGTCTATGGTAAAATAATTAGCAGTAATAATGTGATAATATTATGTATGTACTAGTTTATAATCTTTTATGTCAAGCACTACACTGTAATGTACTTGAATTATTTGAACGAGGAGTAGAGAATTACCACAATAAATGAATTTTTACTCTAAACGGGATCAGTAAATTGATAAACACTTGAGTGTTATTGCATTAAATGTGAGGAATTTTACCTTTCTATACATAGGATAGAGATGATTAAAACGCTTAAATAACATATTTGTTCGTGTGTAAGAATGGATATAACAAAAATATTTTCATAAGTTTTAGTCATGTAGTCCCACACACGTAGCGTGTGTTGGTGGTGTGTGCGCTGTGTGACTGAAAAAAAAAAAAAAACTACTTTCACCACCAGTGAAGCGAAATCTGAATGTGTACTGATTTACGTACACGGTTCCATTACGAAGTGATTTAAAAATCTCTTATGAGCAACATTCCGGTTAGATAAACCGAACATGGACATCTGTTCCAAAAACATGGTAAATAAGAATCCCAATAAAAATAAATTAAAAATAGATATATATAAATATAGGTATCCCTAATAAAAATGGAAATGTACTGTTATCTGGGCAGTTCAGTAATGGCCTCATGGTTAAGTTAATGTAGCAGATTCTGAAAGTTTTATATTGTCTCATGTTTATGTGACAGTGTAAAATTTAAAATCTTGTTATTCGGTCATGGTAATATGAACTTATGTGCAAGTGTACCAGACCTCTTTACTTGAAAAGTGTCATTTGCATATAGATTGTCTGTTAAGTACTGTGGAAAACTGCTGACAGCAATCAGAACAGTGAAATGTGTTTCGCAGGAACTAGTGGATGCATGAAAAACTGTGATATTGTGAATGATGATGAACAGTGATAAAAACTGTGATCACGTAACCTTATGAACGCTCTTGGAGTGTCAAAGTTAGCAGCAACGCTATGAACGTTGAGTTCTGTTGACTGTATTAATAATTAACTTGAACTGATGACCTTTAGTAGTTTGATACGAAGCGTCTTCGCGTGCCAATTTTAATGTGACAGACTGTACAGCCAGCCGCGCGGCAAAACAGTAATACAACGTTGGCTACACAGTGCGTAGCGAAAATATTTACATTCCGCTTAAGTAAATGAAGCACACTACGGACACTTGTATCATTAACGGTGCAGTGTTCAAAATGTGCATATTGTGAGAAACTTACATGTGAATCACTACATTGTGTCGAACAGTGTCAAAATACAGAACATACTCCAAAAACCGTCTAATCCCATCCGTATGAATGCGAGTGAAATGGACACTATTACTTTTCCAAAGGTGAGAATAGTAATTATCTTGTCACTGATGCTTATATTTTGACATTTTATGTGCCCGTCATAAACTGAGGGACGTGGGAAAGGAGAAACAACACCTTCTGCAGCGCGACTTCTAGCCAGCAGCAGATCCAAACCACGATACAGCCGACGGCAGCCGACGGCGCACCGAATCGGCCGGGGGCGGTCCAGTAGCAGCCACTAGCTGTCTGCGTTCCAACGGCTCGACATGGGGGCAGTCTTACGACGTCAGCGGCAAATTGTTATGACACTAACTTTCGAAATTGTTATGATATACCACCATAAAAAACATTCATTACCTCAAATGCTTATAACAGAGTCATAAATTTGCATTTTCCAGCATATTTTATTACATTCATGTCAAGCCTGACTGTTAAAAGTAGGTGTCTGTATTTTCGTGAAGCCCCTTGGACGGTTTTATTCCCGGTTTTTCGAGTCCAGTGAACCCAAATGGGGGGGGGGGGGGGGGGGGAGGGAATAAGATAATCCGGGAAGTATCCGTAGCAACTTCCGAGATAATACAGTCACTGAAGTCATATAAAGTACTCGATTCAACTATAATTTTATCATGTGTAAAACAACATTGAAACTAAACATTTGCATCTTGAGAGTAGCAAATCTACGTGGATTACGTGAACTGATAAAAAAATATATACAATAGATAAACTAATTTTTTTTTCTGAGCCCAAGGGGTAAAGTGGGAATTGACTGGGAATGACTATGTTAGGCTGCTTTAAGACCATTTGTAGCCATTCATGGACATCATTTGCCAAAAAAACCAATGAAGATTTTATAGATGACAATGCGCCGTTTCACCAGGCGACAGTTGTTCCGATTTGAAAAATGTTCTGTACAATTGGAGCGAATGGGCAAGTAACAAACGAACATTTCTATGACATAATTGAAAGGTCAGTTCCTGCACAACGTCCTGCACCAGCCACACGTCCTGAATTATGGACGGCTATAGAAGTCACGCGGCTCAGTATTTCTACAGAGGAGTTCCAACGGGTCGTTGAATCCATACCACGTAGAGCTACTGCACTAATCCGGGCAAAAGGAGGTGCGGCCCGATATTAGGAGGTATCCCTGTATCCCTCAGAGTACATTTGATGTTAACAAACTTCTCTTTCTTCAGAAACGCTTTACCTGCCATTACCAGTCTACGTTTTATATTCTCTATACCTCGGGCATCATCAGTTATTATATTGTCGATCAACGGCGGACATCCCATGAAAGGTGCTCCACGACAACGAGCGTCTCCAAGGTCTCCGTAAGTATAATGGCCATCGGAAGGTAGTGGCAGTTTGAGCGTTCGCCGCGAGGTCGGACTTGTCGCTATTGATCCACTATACTTAACACCTCACACCAAAGCACTTCGTTTCTATTACAACCAGCACTTTCTGATTGCGTACACTAATTAATTAGATGCCCTAATTATGGGTGAGATGAACTGATATTTTGGTGAACGGTATATACCGACTGCGAGAATCGGACGTTCCGTGCTACGAACGCATCTCAATGTCTTAGCGAAACAAAGATTTGTTTTTATACTATTTGTGAAGGAAATGGAGAGATTGGAAGTGAGATAGGAAGAGAGAGATTGTATTGTTGTGAGACGCCATTGTGGTATATAGTACATGTTCGAATAGTTTTTTTTTCAAAAAATAAAATCCAATAATTAACATCAAGCATTCAAGGAGTATACATATCCATACTGAAATTAATTATCACGGTACAGATATTACGAGACGCAGATAGCTCGGAGGTGACCTTTGAAACGGTAGTGTGAACCTTCATCTTCCACGGTCAGAATTCGTCGAGATATTACCTCCGAATTAATAAACTTTAACTTGCTAAATTGTGGGACCCAGAATTAATAAACTTTAACTTGCTAAATTGTTGGACCTATCATCCAGACTCATCAAACAACATAGCACACATCTGTGCCAAACAATCTGAGTAGTGAGTAAAGGTTTTAGGGATTTCAGGTGGAGCAGATAATGACGAGGAATTACAGCGAGATCGCCGCTGCGAAATACATCTCTTGCTCTCCTGTGGTATGTAAAACGAAATATTGATATCTTCCAGGGTCTCAGGAAAGTAAAGATAAAAGGAAATAAGGAACTAAACTAAATAAACTAAAATCAATAAGTAAAACAATAATTAAAATAAAAGCGTACATAAAGAATATTTATTTATAAAATAAATAATTAAAGAATTTTTTAAATAAACTAACCAATAATAACATATTAGACTGTGATATACAAGGCTTTCTGCTGGCCTTGTCTTTCTAGATATTTTACCCTCTGCTGCCTCCTCTATTTCCTCTCTCAAAGCTACCCGTTCAGCTGCTGCTGTATTTCTTTTCCCTGCTTCAGTCAAACCTTTCCTTTAAAAATTTCAACAACCTGTGGTTCTTTCAACTTATTCAGGTCCATTCCCTAAATTTCATACCTTTTTCTAATTTCTTCAGTTTTAGTCTGCAATTCATAACCAATAATTTGCGGTCAGGGTCCACATCTGTCCCTGGAAACGTCTTACAATTTAAAATATTTAAAATCCGATGCCGAAATGTTTGCCTAACGATATAATCAGTACGAAACCTTCCTGTGTGTCCAGATCTCTGCCACGTATACAGCTTTATTTCATGATTCTTAAACCGAGTGTTAGCAACGGTTAACTTAATGTCTGTGCATAGTTCTACCAGGCAGCTTCCTGTTTGATTCCTTTCCGCGTCTCTGCAATCTCCTACTATTTTATTTCACTCTTTCTACTACCGAAATCCAACGACCCATCACAGTTAAAAGTTTCCTCTCCCTTAACTATCTGAATTATTTGTTTTATCTCATCGAACATTATTTCTCTCTCATCATCCTCTGCGCTGCTAGTTGCTGTGTTGGGTGTTGGCTTTGTGTTTATCTTGACTACGATAATGTGTTCACTGTGGTGCCCAAAGTAGCTTAGCCGCATTTCAAGTTTCGTATTCATTATTAGATTTAAAAGTAGTTCAAATGGCTCTGATCACTGTGGGACTTACCTTCTGGGATCATCAGTCCCCTACAACTTAGAACTACTTAAACCTAACTAATCTAAGGACATCACACACATCCATGCCCGAGGCAGGATTAGAACCTGCGACCGTAGCGATCGCGTGGTTCCAGACTGTAGCGCCTAGAACCGCTCGGCCGCTGCGTCTGGCTATTAGATTTACTCATGCATTAGTTAATATATATATATATTTTTTTTGCATTTATCACCTGACCTGAAACCCTGTTAATCCTGCCACTTAACTTCACCAACCTCTGCTACACTGAACTTGAACACGGCCACTTACCTTCCTAAATTTTTCAACGGGTTAAGGGCTCTAACATTCGACGCTCCGTTCCGTGGAATCTCACATTTGGTTTTCCTAATGACATCTCATTCCCCGCCTGGAGATCTAAATGGGGGACTATTTTACCCTCCGGAATATTTTATCCAATATACTATTACCGTCATTTAATCCCACAATAGGGATGTAAATCAATGGAGAAAGTAACGGCTGCAGTTTCCCTTTGCTCTGAAGCCTTCTTAGTACCAGCAAAGTAAGAGCATGTTGGCTGATGTTACAAGGCTAGATCTGCCAATCATTTAGACTGTTGTCCTTGTAACTACTGACAAGGCTCCTGTTCCTCTTCTGGAAGCAGCGCAGTGGGGCCATCCAGGCTGATGTAACGAGCCCAGATCAGATTCAGACTGAGCCCTCGTAACTAGTGAAAAGGCTGCTGTCCTTCTTCAGGAACCACATTTTGAATAATTTCGTGGATCTGTTGCGAACTCGTAAAATCAAGAAACCGCCCTACAGCGGTCAGGATGTCGAAGTGCGGCTCGTATACAACATGGGGATTTGTTGTGTTTATGTTTTAAAGTGGTGGTCATTTTGGAGTTCTGGAGTTAGTCCTTCTCCGTAAGCAACGTCATTACCTTCGCGATAAGGAAAGCTTATAAATCATTCGATAGCCCGTCATCATGTCGGGCTTCGAATTCTACTTAGCAAGTGTTGTGGATCAGTGAGCGGGGAGTTTCTCTATCACAAGAAACCTGAGAGCAGAGCTTGAAGCTAATAGTAGAATTGGTGTCTGATTAAAGTGTGGACTCGGCTGGGGTTAGTCATTGGCATAAAATTATTTTGCTGCCATATCAATTTAAGTGATATATATATATATATATATATATATATATATATATAATGTTCAAGCGTACGTACGTTCTGTATTTAAATTTAAAAAAGCTACCTGTTACCAACTGTTCGTCTAAAATTGTGAGCTGTATGTCTGTGACTATTACAGCGCCATCTGTCACAAAGCGAATAAAGTGGTCCAACTAGAACATTCATATTTCTTTACGTACTACACGAATATGTAATGAAAAATGGGGGTTCTTATTAAAAAAAAAAAAACACCTGATATCCGTTTGACCTATGGCAGCGCCATCTAGTGGGCCAAATATAGCAACATCTGGTTTCCTCCTTTAAGCTAGACAAGTTTCATTCTTTGTAGTTTTTTCGTTTGATGCTTATTTCAAGAGATATTTGGCCTGGTCACTATCAATGGACCACCATATATATATATATATGGGCAAGACGAAAGTTATCAAGCTGGTTCTCGGTTTTAACAAAGCTGAGTAAAGAAGAGACTTCTGCAGGTGATTTGATTAAATGCACTGAGACACTGCATTATCTTATAGATAACTTTTAACACATAGAAGGATGGTTTTATCAAGTGATATATGCGGTACTATGACCATCATTATAGTTTGATAAAAATCTATTGGTTGCTCTTTATGGACGTTAAAAGGAGATTTTATTCGGCAAATGAGTTGGGAAGTGTCTTCTCTGGGGTATGGCACTCTATTCAGCAGAAATGTGGACACTGAGACGAGAGGATGAGAAAAAGCAGACGTATTTGAGCTGAGGATTCGGATGAGAATGGAGAGGGTAGGCTGGTTGGAAAGCGTAGATAACTAACGAGTATAGGAAAGCGTTGGTGAGAGGAGAAGACTGCTGCACGTGATAAGTGAAGGGAAGAAGAATTGGAGGGAACATTCGACGACACAGGGGTGCCTACCAACAATCAGTTTGTAAGTTGTTGTCCATGGGAGGAGATTGATAGGAATAAAGATATACAGGGTGAAAGAGAAGTGGAAATTACGCGTATCCGAAGGAGAGGTAAGAAGAGAAGAGAACGTGGAGCGTTATCCAGTGAAAACCTGCCTTTGGGGAGAACACTGATTATGATGATGACGACGACGACGACGATGGCGATGATGATTATGAAATTGCTTTATAGCTCTTTGCTTAGCACAGAGTCAATGCGTTCAAGTGAGGAGCTTGCAGTTCCTCCACTCAAATGAAGGGAGTGACGTGTCGCATTTCCGTGGACAATCTAATAAGCCAGAGAGATCTAAAGAGATCCGAGCGGAGACACGTTGCGTGAAGGCAGAATAGCTGCTGGGAACCTGTGAAGCGTCAACGACGCTAGTCAGTCATAAAAGATCAGTTATTTATTCGCAATGCTCCGGCTGTTGGTCACTCAATGCATGTTGGATTATAGCTGACGTCCGTCCGTCTGGTCAGCGGTTGCGCATCCAGGAGAAGATGTCAGCGACTTTGGCACCGCAGTGGAATGCCGGCGAGCTGGCGCCGCTGTTTCTGGCTGGCTCTTGGAATGTACTCAGTCCTCCTCCAAATTCTACGACGACTCTTGATGACCCATGCATGTTGAACCTGGTGTTGGTAGTCGTGTCTCGGTTGAAGTCCTCCCCACCCCTGGTAGGTGTCAGCACCCGACAGTACCTGTGTGTTCAGTTGGAACACGGACACCAAGAGGCCCTGTTGCTTCCTTCGACGTTGAAGTTCGGTACTGGCCCCACTTTGGGAGATAGCTAGTTGATCTTTCAGTAGATGGTACGTGGTGAGCACCTTAATGTGCATCAGGAGAAGGCCATTTCCTTGATTACATCTTTGGCTTTTTCATAGATTTGCTATGCAATACTTGTGTCAGGCTGTCTTTCGTAGGAAGGACAGGGCCAAAGGGAGACTGAACACATTCGAGTTACGAACATTCTCTTTATTTCAACAGAACACACTAGGCTAGATATACGAAACATGAATTGGAGAAACAACTCCAGCGGTATTGCCTACCCAGAAACTAAGTAGTTTACAGTCATAAAACCCTACCAGACTGATTAATAGCAAACTGAGTAGATACAATAGTAAAAACTGTAGCAGTACAATGAAAGAGCTACAAATTCTTTCTCTGAAGAAACTTGAAGATTTAAAATCCAATATGGAAGTATAAGCACCGTCTAAGAAAATTTGTATACCGCTGGATAGAGGAGGAGCTCAGGGTACGCAAGAGAAATAACCAGACAAAATATATGTTAAATATTGCTTTCAGAGTAGTACAAATAGTAAGAATCTTCATGAATTTAACAGATCTTAAATCTCTCACAGTTTGGCAAGTCCAAAAACCGACAATGCATACAAGGAGTAAGAAGACTGATAACCATTCAGTTGGCAGAGCCACACTTTCATGGACACATTTAAGTATATAGGGTGATCAAAAAGTCAGTATAAATGTGAAAACTGAATAAATCACGGAATAATGTAGATAAAGAGGTAGAAATTGACACACATGCTTGGAATGACATGGGGTTTTATTAGAACCAAAAAAATACAAAAGTTCAAAAAATGTCCGTCAGATGGCGCTTCATCTGATCAGAGTAGCAATAATTAGCATAACAAAGTAAGACAAAGCAAAGATGATGTTCTTTACAGAAAATGCTCAATATGTCCACCATCATTCCTCAACTATAGCTGTAGTCGAGGAATAATGTTGTGGACAGCACTGTAAAGCATGTTCAGAGTTACGGTGAGGCAGTGGCGTCGGATGTTGTCTTTCAGCATCTCTAGAGATGTCGGTCGATCACGGTAACTTGCGACTTCAGGTAACCCCAAAGCCAATAACTGCCCGGACTTAGGTCTGGGGACCAGGGAGGATAACCATGACGAATGTGGCGGCTCAGTACACGGTCATTACCAAACGACGCATGCAAGAGATCTTTCACGCGTCTAGCAATATGGGGTGGAGCGCCACCCTGCATAAACATCGTACGTTCCAGCAGGTGTTTAACAGCCAGGCTGGGGGTGATGCGATTCTGTAACATATCTGCGTTCCTCTCACGCGTCACGGGAGCAGTTACAAAACCAGAATCACGGATATCTTCGAAGAAAAAAGGCCCGATAACGGTAGATGTGGTAAATCCTACCCATATCGTGACTCTCTCGTCGTGCAATGGAGTTTCCACGACAGTTCTAGGATTTTCGGTAGCCCAAATTCGTTTTGCTGTCCAGCGCCATCTATCAAACATTTTGTGAACTTTTTTTTCTTTTTTTTTTTTGTTCTAATAAAACCCCATGTCATTCCAAGCAAGTGTGTAAATTTTTACCTCTATCTACATTACTCCGTGGTTCATTAAGTTTTCAAATTTATACTGCCTTTTTGATCACCCGGTAAATCTAGTAATTACTCAATTGGCAATTTCGCCAGAAACACTTCAACAATTTACACAAACTAGAAATAAAAAAATTGAAAAGGTGACCTGCAGCAGTAGGTATGCAGTGATTAGGACACAAATAAATACATAGATTTGCTATACATTCATGTCTTGGCAGGGCGTAGTGGGCTCGGGAAGATTAAGTGGTGCAGGACTACCAGCAGCATCAGGCGCCACGCATTTCCGTTCCATTTCACCTCTGGAAATAGCAGCCTGTGCAACACTCCAGTACGTCCCACGAAAGGATCTACAAATGGTAGCCTAATAAACAGGGGTATGCACAATTTAGTACAGGAAGTTGCACAGGCCTCTACTATAAAGTGAGCACCTCTGCGCGACAGTCTGAATTAAAACCACAAGAAAAACAAGTAAATAATTTTTCAATGAGTTAACGGAGTCGATCAACGAAACTTGCGAGACGCGAAAATCCCAATACAACTAGATAGCAGGAAGTTCTGTGGCTCCTTGCGGAGACTGCTGCCAGTTGCCGCAGTGGGTGCTCGTATCGGTGGAAGCCGGACGATAGTGGTCGCTCGCGCCTATGCTGAGGTTGGGGCGGGGGAGGGTAGACACCGGCTTGTAATTACGGTACAGAGGCGGTGGTGGCGGCTGCGGCAGCGATGTATCCGCGGCGGTCAGGCTGCGGCCAGACGCTCCGCACGTGACCGGCATCGCGCCCCGGCACCCGTCTGCTGGCACTGTGCTCCTCGCAAAGGCAAACCACTCTCAGTGGCGTACAGGAATGTGCGTGTTCTGGTACGCACCTCGGCCAGCAACAGCTGACCAATGTTTTTCTTACCTCTACGACTGTAGTCGATATCTACGTTCACCTCTTTACTTCGCGTGTTATTGTTTCGTGCTCGGCTAAAAGTAATTTTGTAATAATAATTTTGTACCAGTATTAGTCTGAACATTCCTTTCGTCTGTCTTTGGAGTTTCCGCGCATAGAGGCTGCATTCTGAATACAAGTACTATTAGCGAAATGCGGCATGCGACACTAATTACGTTACGTACTGCTCAGCTGTTTTACTTGGAAACATTTACTGGCCGACCCAGATTAACTGTCTGCGTGGATACACTGCCGGGTCGGTACAAAGAAAGACCGCCAGGCCGTCTATGACCAGCAACGCAGGATCGAACTACTTACAAACACGGTCAGCAATTAAAGGCCCTGCAGCTATCTTCACTATTAGCGGGACAAATTACTAGGTGCTGTCTACTGAATTGGACATGTTCACTGGTAATAATTCGATGTATCTTACTTCAGTGGCTATTAGCTACTGCCTATGGTAGTCACCATAACAACAAAACAGGAGCACAGTTGAGTGTCGATATGGGAGAGATCTTAGAAAATAGGCTGTAACAGCATGCATTCTCAGAAGTGATACGTTCACAAAGGTTCATCTATCACATTGGAACAACCGAAATAAAATGTTCAAGCGTACGTACGTTCTGTATTTAAATTTAAAAAAGCTACCTGTTACCAACTGTTCGTCTAAAATTGTGAGCTGTATGTCTGTGACTATTACAGCGCCATCTGTCACAAAGCGAAAAAAGTGGTTCAACTAGAACATTCATATTTCTTTACGTACTACACGAAAATGTAATGAAAATGGGGGTTCTTATTTTTAAAAAAAACGCACCTGATATCCGTTTGACCTATGGCAGCGCCATCTAGTGGGCCAACCATAGCGACATCTGGTTTCCCCCTTCAAGCTAGACAAGTTTCATTCTTTGTAGTTTTTTCGTTTGATGCTTATTTCAAGAGATATTTGGCCTGGTCACTATCAATGGACCACTATATATATATATATATGGGCATTTCCAGATACCCGCTGCATTGTGAAATTCGTTCCAGACTTCTGGCTAAGTTACAAGTGACTCGAATAATGCTAAACTTCTAATTATAAAGTAAGAGGGAAACTCATAATGCGCTCAAATTTGAACCAAACTGCTTAATTCAGCACTGACTCAAAATGGTGTAATTTCAAGTTGTCCATGTTATAAGTTGGTCACATGCAAAGATAATAGTGCATCGGAAAAATGCTCATATCGGAGCACAACAAGGCAAATATGCTTCTGCATTAGAAGACTGTGACTGAAAAGTTGTGTACCAGCTGTGTCAGCACCTGTAAAAAGTTTTCCACTGCGCAAAGGGTGGACCAAGTGTCAGGTTTGCAGCAAGCACTTGGTGGCAGCAGCCACGGGTCCTTGGAAATTTTCAATTGATTTGCAATCATCTACACATGTGTAGTACAGTCACACGACATTTCATGTGAAAGAGGCTTTAATTAAACATCTAATGATTATCATCTGATTGTCTTACACAAAAGAAATCATTGACAGATTTATTTATCCTGTATCCACTTTATAATTTATAGCTTTTAATGCAACGAAATTCACCAAAGAAACTGAGCATTCAAATTGTTGATTTTGATGGGACATGTCATTTGAGGTATTCATGTGATCCATGACTATAAGAATTCAGATGAGAGGATCAATTTAAATGGATATTAATTAAATTCGGTGTACTTAGTAGATCAAAGTTTTACATATGAACCTACGTCTGGAAACAATTCGTTCCCATGTTACAAGAGCTACCCAGTCACACTCTGGAAGTTTCTTACGCAGTTCACCTGTTATGGTAAGCTACTCACATTCATGAAAGGTGTGATGATTTGAGGTCACGTGGCTTCCTTTGTTTCCATCTGCCATGTTTTCGTGCTTCCCGGTGATGCATCAGTTAACATTACGATGACTAGTACTGCAGTAGCAGGATGCCAAAGTACACATTCACAGAGTATACCGATGTGTCGTTAATTAACGGTGAAGCTAGCCTTAATTGAACAGAAGCTCAGCTCCTGTGCCACGAGTACTTTTCAAATCGTGTGACTCCAGTCTATCCCCAATTTGTTAGAAAAAAACAACGGCTGGGGAAAAGTGGGATATGCACAAGCGATAGAACAAACTGTGTAAGGTGTCTAACAAATAACACACTTTACGTTGAGTTCCTGAAACAAGTCTGGTTATATCGATACGTAACACGACATAGTTACGTGAAATTGTACAGTTTTATTAATATGCAGATCGAATAAACAAGCCGTCATTTCGTGAATATAAACCGCTAACACTCACACTAGTAATCCAACACACGTAATTTCCCAGGCGCAGTTATGAGGGAAGGTGATGTTTATGATGAAATGCCTGTCCTGCGTTCGGTTAAAAACCCCACAGAAGGCCTTCTAGCACTCACAATGAGACGCGGGAGCCACTGTGTAGGCCACTGATAAAAGCAGCCCGTTTCCCTGATGTTAACAACCCTTCGGAAAGTTTCTCTGAAGGAACATGGCCAAAGATGGCAGATAAATGTCCAGAGAAAGCCAGCTGAAAACATTGGTCACTCACTGTAGCTACCTGTGTTAAAATTTTGCATGATAGAAGAAGCTGTTAACATCAGTATTACGTACCAAAAGTTAACTCTGTCCTACAAAAGAAACAACGCCTGTTGGAGACTACAAATAACTCTAGTGGATGGAGTTATAAGAAATACGAACGCTCTGACTGGCCTGAAAGAAGACGCATGGCTACCAGCTTTGATTTAAGCAAATTGTAGAGAAAAAAATTCGCTTTTTCTCTTGCAGCAAAAGTTCGAATGTTTGAGCTAGGCGACTCACGCCGCGCTAAGACGACTGCGAAAGTTATTACATGAACACTTGTTCACAGGCTCGTTTTAACTCAGTTAAAGAGTTAAACTTGAAAGTCTCCTAATACAGAGAATCGCACAGAACATCGACAGTTAACGCTTGTGTTCGATTTGAGGGCATCGACGTACGTCCTATTCCAGCTAAATCGCGTGTACCAATGCAATTAATTTAGCTAGGGAACAACTAGCAGTCTAGGCTTCACCAAATATGTAGGAAATGTATCAGACTGGGGTTTAACAATTAATAGAGATTTATAATAGATACTCAGGGTCACTGCTCGCCCCGACAGCTGGCACTGCAGCCACTGAAGAGAGGTAAACACGCGCATTTTCGCTGTGCCAGAAAGTAACATTCAATTGACAATCAGAACTATGGTCGTCTCCGCTGTCCTGTTTTTTTGTACATTCAACCATGATCTGTAGTAAAAGATGTTCACAGTTTTTGGGCTTAATTGAAGCAGAAACGCGAGATATCCGATTTAACGGAAAGAATAGACCAGCCATTGTAGAGTGCTTTATTACGTAAAGTTATTGAATTGTTTTAAGTGTGTACTTCTTTCTGAATGCTCTTTACCAACCCCCTCCATTAACTGGTTATTTTAATTGTTCATTTTTATTAATTGATATATATCTGGCCACAACTGTATTTAATTTGTTTGTATTTTATCTACAGGCAAACATGGTGAGCAACCATCCTACTGTTAAAGATCCCATGAATAGTTAGGAATTTCGCATCATGGTCGTGAACATCCCATATCAATATTTTACCACCCTGTACATATAATATGTCACGAAGCCGTTCTTAGAGTAAAAATAAACCTTAATTAAGAAATTCTAATTTTTTTCATCTTTTGCTAACACATAAGTATGCCTAAATCAGTACACTAATTTCTGTTAGCGATAACGTTCCCTTTACAGGGAATGTAATGGAATTGACATTTAGATCATTGTCTAATTACATCATTGTCCATACTGCTGCACTCTTCTGAACTTTGCATGTGTGAGATGGTATCTTCCTACCTTGCAGGTCGTAGGTTCAACAACAAATTCCTAAAACACCCACAGAGCATCCTTGCGCAACTGTGGTTCTAAAGTAGATCAGAACCAGTCTCACACATGTTATAACTGTAATGCTCCAAGAAGGTGACGCATAGTTATACTGAAAGAAAAAATGATTCATCAAGCTGAAGAGAACCCATCGATGAGTACTCGAGCCACTGAATGAGACATGCATGTGTCCCACACGTCTGTTTGGTGTGTTATGCATAAACAAACTCCACCCGTATCACCCTCAGAAGGTAAACGCCGTTCTCCCAGCGGATTTTGTGCTACGTGTCAATCTCTGTAATTGGTTTTTATACCACTGTGTGAGTAGTCCTCAGTTTCTACAACGAACTATGTTCATTGATGGAGCACATTTCAACAAGGAAAGTGTTCTGAATGCTCGAAATAGCCACTTTTGGGATCAAGAAAACCGAAAAGTAACGTGTACACGAAGATTTCTGCACACCTTTGGCATCAATTTCTGGGAAGCTATCTGCAATGGTCACGTGACTGGGCCATCTGGGTCATACATCTTCCGCCCCCCGTCCCCCCTCCTCAAACAGATGCCAGATACTTGATATTCCTGAAATAAGTGCCGGCGGAGTTTCTGGAAGATTTGCTACTGGACATTGATCACGGACTGTGGTTCCGGCATAATGGCGCAGCAGTATATTTCGCAGTTCGAATCTGAAATTACGTGAACTTGGATCAACTCAGGTGGAACACATGCTTGGCCACCAATATCCTCATATATCACCCCTTTGGGCTTTTTATTGTGGGAACACATGAAGAGTCTTCTTTACAAGATCCTTGTCCAGTCGGAGGAAGACCTGCTTGCACGGATCATAGCTGTGGCGCAAGTGTTAACCGTGCACCATGCATGTTGTACGATGTTCATGCGAAGTTACGTCGCAGTTACATTGTGTGCAGCGAACTTGTTAGTCGTCACATTGGATAGTTGTTGTAATATTACAGTGAATAGGAGTTACATCTGTATATATTGTTGCTATTGAAAAATGGAAACGAACTGTGTCCGGGCATATATTCCTAATACTACTTCGTCTATTCCCTCTACAACCTCTAGAAGTCTGTAATGTGAATTGTAAAACACCTTGTATCTCACAACAAATAAACTGAAAGCGTCTACGTTTTGTCATCGGTTACTAGTAACTACACAAACTATTTAGACTATAAAATTTTCATTTTTACCAGCCATTATTATTATTTAACGTTTTTACCTTTAGTCATCGAAGATACATAAATTGTCATTACGGCAATGGAAACAGGAGACAAAACGTGATGAAATGATATGCCATTAGTAAGTGTACACTAGATAACAGAGATGCGAAAAGTATGAATAGTTTTCGCCAATGAAAGCTCATTTATGGGCAAACTATGATACATAGAAACTGTTATATATATCGTGAGTGGAAGACGGTGAGAGATGGAGAAGGGGATAGTTTTTGGAGGGTCTGGCCGAGGCTTTGACAAGTCTGCATCAATATTTCTTGTGGTCTGTCTGTCCGGTCGGTATTTGGCGGTCTGGCTGGCTGTGATATGTGTAATTTGGCACGTGCAAGCGAGAATGGCTTTTGACGTCTGTCGGTCAGTATGTGGACTAGTTTCTAGCATGATCGCAGGACTGGAATTATTCTGGTTTGAAATCTGGTAATTATTCAGTGTCCCACAGCGGTTAGTGGAAGCATTATTTGAATTACTTATCTAATCGATGTACAGGACAATTAATCGTTTTGTCGGTTACCTAGCTTCTTAGATTTATTTGTCATTTTGAGCTGTGAACACAGTACTGTGTTTTTCATCTAATTTATATTTATTAATTTTGATGCATTCTCTACCACCACTGGCGGCCCGACTCATGTCATTCTTTGCTGCTGTGTAGGTTATCAGAGAACTTTAACGGGTGTTGATTGGACAATAAATCTGGTTTGTGGAAACTTAAATCACTTGTAGTTGAGTTTGTGAGTGTACCTGTGTTTCATCCTACCATTTAGTGGAATTTTGGCTAGTTGTCAATAATGCAGTTTTAATTTCAAAGTAAAGTGATGCACTGTAGTTAAAAATCTGCTCCTACACGAACAAAACCAGAGTCCCAAGAAGGATCCCAGGCCACAGTGTTTATCGAAAGAGAATGCACATTGACATGCACGTAGACGGCTACCACCACCCCACGTAGAGCATGGGATGGTCAAAACACTTGGACGTCAAATGAAGAATGTCTACTACAGGCACACTCAGAACAGAATGGCACATTAGGTACGCTCTACATGTCATCACTACAGTACAGCCTGTGGAGACGGAAGAAGTTATGAAAGAAAAACGCAAGAACTGTCTTTATACCGTACACAAGGGTGATACTGGGTAGCATCAGGCGCTTACTGAAAATCCTGTGGTGCTATATGGAAGTAAGTCATGGACCTGAAAAAAAAAGAAAAGTGATCAAAGTAAATTAAATGTAGCAAAAACGAGATTTCGCGACAAAATCAGAGATGATACTAGGGAAGGTCTCATAAGAAATAAGGATATTAGGACTGAACTACATATTTACAATATGAATCAAAAGACTAACGAGAATAAAACAATATAGAAACATTATTTATAATGTTTCTGGAGCGTAGAGAGTATCTCATGTCAGGCCATACTGTGCCAGTCCAGCTGAAGAACGGAAGCAGGAAGATCCAGAACGGGGTCGAGAAGAGAGGATGTAACAGGCCCGAAGTGGCTGAACATTAGAGTGCAGAGGAAGAAGAAGAATGAAGCAACATCGCTCAAGAACAATCTTTTGTCCATCTACGACGTGCATTCAAATTCTAAGGCCGAATAGAGGTAGACACATTTTACGAGGTGCATTGAAGTTCTAAGGCCACCGATTTTTTTTCTAATTAACTACTTACCCGAAATCGATGAAACTGGCGTTACTTCTTGACGTAATCGCCCTGCAGACGTACACATTTTTCACAACGCTGACGCCATGATTCCATGGCAGCGGCGAAGGCTTCTTTAGGAGTCTGTTTTGACCACTGGAAAATCGCTGAGGCAATCGCAGCACGGCTGGTGAATGTGCGGCCATGGAGAGTGTCTTTCGTTGTTGGAAAAAGCCAAGAGTCACTAGGAGCCAGGTTAGGTGAGTAGGGAGCATGAGGAATCACTTCAAAGTTGTTATCACGAAGAAACTGTTGCGTAACGTTAGCTCGATGTGCGGGTGTGTTGTCTTTGTGAAACAGCACACGCGCAGCCCTTCCCGGACGTTTTTGTTGCAGTGCAGGAAGGAATTTGTTCTTCAAAACATTTTCGCAGGAAGCACCTGTTATCGTAGTGCCCTTTGGAACGCAATGGATAAGGATTACGCCATCGCTGTCCCAGAACATGGACCCCCATCATTTTTTCAACTTTGGCGGTTACCCGAAATTTTTTTGGTGGCGGTGAATCTATGTGCTTCCATTGAGCTGAATGGCGCTTTGTTTCTGGATTGAAAAATGGCATCCACGTCTTACCCTTTGTCACAACCGACGCAAAGAAAGTCCCATTCGTGCTGTCTTTGCGCGTCAACATTGCTTGGCAACATGCCACACGGGCAGCCATGTCGTCGTCTGTCAGCATTCGTGGCACCCACCTGGATGGCACTTTTCGCATTTTCAGGTCGTCATGCAGGATTGTGTGCACAGAACCAACAGAAATGCCAACTCTGGAGGCGATCTGTTCAACAGTCATTCGGCGATCCCCCAAAACAATTCTCTCCACTTTCTTGATCATGTCGTCAGACCGGCTTGTGCAAGCCCGAGGTTGTTTCGGTTTGTTGTCACACGATGTTCTGCCTTCATTAAACTGCCGCACCCACGAACGCACTTTCGACACATCCATATCTCCAACACCACATGTCTCCTTCAACTGTTGGTGAATTTCAATTGGTCTCACACCACGCAAATTCAGAAAACGAATGATTGCACGCTGTTCAAGTAAGGAAAACGTCGCCATTTTAAGTATTTAAAACAGTTCTCATTCTCGCCGCTGGCGGTAAAATTCCATCTGCCGTACGGTGCTGTCATCTCTGGGACGTATTGACAATGAACGCGGCCTCATTTTAAAACAATGCGCATGTTTCTATCTCTTTCCAGTCCGGAGAAAAAAAATCGGATGCCTTAGAACTTGAATACACCTCGTAATACACTGTTGTATTAAAGCAACGAACCACTATATCACCGTCCTATATCTAACTAACGGTACAATCACACAAGCTGCAAACAGATGTCCGTACGATCGTGTTCTGCACGGAATATAGCGTTCCGGTCAAAGAACAACCAAGTCAACGATGACGTCTGGGCAACTATGAAACGTTGTAGTATTTGCCGCGTAGTCCAAAACCACGATCGCTGTGTACCTACGGTCATAAATGTTGCCATATGGCACAGTCAAGATGCCCACCATACTCTTTGCGGTGCAAGGACATAGGAAGAATGGAAACAGGAAAGTCGCAAACTGAAGTGGCCCGATTGCTTCACGTGGATAGTTCTGTTTTACTGATGTGGTGACAGTTTATAGAGAAAGGAACTGTATCACGAAGAACTGAGCAGAGCCGAAAACGTGTGACACCTGACACCGTGGACAGTTATTTGGCTGTAAGGGCACACCGATAACTCCTTAGACTGCAAGGCAGCCAGCATTTGACCTCGTAGCACACATGGGGCGGGTTGTATCGAGGCAAACGGTGTACAGAAAGCTTCAGCAGAGTGGCCTTTATTGTCGATTACCTGCTGTATGTCGACCTCTGACGCGTCTTCACAGAAGGCAACGTCTATAGTGGCGTCGTAATCATACCATCTGTATGGTCGAACTGTGGGCAATGTTCTTCCACAGATGAGACTAGAATTGATCTTGAGCGGGATTCTCGACGAAATCGCACCTAGAGGGAACATCGAACATGGTCTCGAGGTCCAAACATCGTGGGAAAAAAACCATACCAAGGAAGGTCCCAAATGGTGTGAGCAGAGATTGTGTTGACCACTCGAGCACCTCTTCATGAACATTTTTTTTTCCTGTGTGTACCAAACTCTGTCTTTCTCGACAGTTGTTACCCTCTACAGCCTCCCCTAGTACCATGGAAGTCATTCCCTCATTTCTTAACAGATGTCCTATCATCCTGTCTCTTTTCCTTTTCAGTGTTTTCCACATATTCTATTCCTCTATGATTCTGCGCAGACACTCCTCATTCCTTACCTTATCAGTCCACCTAATTTTCAACATTCGTCTGCAGTACTACATCTCAAACCCTTCGATTCTCTCATGTTCCAGTTTTCCCACAGTCTATGTTTCACTACCAAACAATGCTGTGCTCCAAACGTACATTCTCAGAAATTTCATTTTCAAATGAACGCCTGTGTTTGAATCTAGTAGACTTCTGTTGGTCAGAAATGTCCTTTTTGCTAGTCTGCTTTTGATGTCCCTCTTGCTCCGTCCGTCATTGGTTATTTTCTGGGCAGGTAGTAGAACTGCTTATCTACTTGACCATAAGTTTTGATATTAAGTTTCTCTCTGTTCTCATTTTTCCTACTTCTGATCACTTTCGACTTCCCTCGATTTACTCGCAATCCATATTCTGTACTAATTAGACCGTTCATTCCATTCTGCCGATTGTACAGTTCTTGTTCACTTTCACTCAGGATAGCAATCTTATCAGCGAATCCCATCATTTATATCCTTCACTTTGAATTTTACTAGCAATCCTGAATATTTCTTTTACTTACATCACTGCTTCTTCGATGTGCAGATTGAACAGTACGGAGGAAAGACTACATCCCTGTGCTACACCCTTTTAAATCCTATCATTTCGTTCTAGATCCTCCACTTCCATATACCCTCTTGGCTATTGTACATGTGTATTTTACTAGTCTCTCTCTATAGTTTCCGACATTTTTCTCAAAATTTCGAACATCTTACACCATTTTATATTGTCGAAAGCCTTTCCCAGATCGACAAATCGTGTGAACGTATCATGATTTTTCTTTAGTCTTGCTTCCGTTATCAGCCTCAAAGACGGAATTGTTCTCTGGTGTCTTTAGCTTTCCTAAAACCAAACTGACCGTCACCTAACACAACTTCAATTTTATTTTCCATTCTTCTGTATATTATTTTTGTCAGCAACCTGGATCCATGAGCTTTTAAGCTGTTTGTGAGATAATTCTCTCTTGCAGTCTTAGGAATTGTGTGGATGATATTTTTTTCGAAAGAGAATGGTTTGGTACCAGACTCAAGCATCCTACACACCAACTTGAATAGTCAGCTCGTTACCACTTTCTCCAATGATGTTAGAAATTATGGTGGAATGTTATCTATCCCTTCTGCGTTATTTGATCTTAAGTCCTCCAAAGCTCTTTTAATTTCTGATTCTAATACTTGACCCCATCTCTTCTAAGTTGACTCCTATTTCTTCTCCTATCACACAAGAAAAATCTCACAGACGCCTTCAATGCACTCCTCGAAGGTATTCTCTCTGTCCTTTGCATTTAACTGCGGAATTCCCGTTGCACTGTTAATATTACCACCCTGGCTTTTAATTTCACTCAAGGTTCCTTTGACTTTCCAATAGGCTGAGTCAGTCCTTCCGACAGTAATTTCTTTTTCGATTTCTTCACATTTCTCATTTAGCCGTTTGGTCTTAGCTTCCCTGCACTTTCTATGTATTTCATTGCTCAACGACTTAGACGGTTGAATCAGCTAGGTATAAACTGCTTTTAGGTATCGTGACGTGATCTTGGGACCTCACTTGGGGATCTTGCGAGGTGCTGCATGCTTAGACTTCGTACTAATGGACTTTAATGCTCTATCTCACAGAGTGTCGGTGGTTGCTATTTTCTTTGAAGAACTTTCATGATTTACGGGGCCTGCTCGCTCTCCCGATTTGAACCGCATAGAGGAGTTCTGGGATCCACTAGGGACACGGGTTGAATCACGTTGGCATCCGCCTACCACTCTCCGAGACTTGCGAGCAGCACTGCAGGAAGGATGGGCGTTATTGCCTTGACGTGTGATTGATGAAATCATTTACAGCATGCCCCATCGCTGTCCGGCTTGTACTAATGCCAGAGGTGGTCACACTCCATACTGAGAACATTAAGGGGCTCCGGAAAGGCTCAAAATCATGAAAAGTTCAATTTTTACTTTTTGCGTTTTCTGAATCTGCAGACTATTACCTTTTAATAGATATATAATTAATTCAATTCTGAAGACTACAACTATTTTTAAATTTTTTTTGAAATGTGTTCTACATGGGCGTGACCCACTATGGCGCTGTTAAACTGCTGTCAATGGTGTTAATATTAACGTCCGTGTTCATCAGGTACATTTTAGTGGTGTGAGCTAAAGTATGTGTTGTGGCTAACCTATTTTCAGAGACTTAGCAGCACCTGAACTGTTGAAAAAGTGTATTCACGGAAAAACTCAAAACCCCAATGAAAGTGTAAATAGTGTTGTATGGTCGAGAATCCCCAAGACTGTATTTGTTGGAATAGAAACACTTCACTTTGGTGTGTATGATGCTTTTGCGACTTTCAATGATGGCAACATTGTAAGGTGCAAGGTATTTAGAAATATGGGAATGAAGATAGGTTCTAACATGGTACGAGCGATGCTTGCTTTAGACAAGGAACGCCTTCGGGCTGCAGACAGGACTGTAAAGAGTCTAGAAATTCAAGCAAGAGTAAACAGGAGGAGGAACAAGAGGAAGCTGGAGGAGGAGTTTGCAGAGGATGAAGATAATCCATCCTATGGACCTGGAATGCACTAAAAACTTAATCCAATCTTTGTCGCTCGATTCCCAAAACTTTTATTTTCTCATACTAATTACATGTTTTCTAAGGATCTTTCAAACATATTTGTTTCAAACTTTCAGTAAATGTTACACAGTACCTTCTGCATAATTTAACACAGCCTTTTTCCAAAAAACTGTATATTTTTGAATATATAAATAAAAAATTGCAAAAAAATGTTGTGAATTTTCATTACAATTGAAAAAAATCATGTTTAATAACCGAACTAAAATTTTGTAAAATCCCTTTGTTACGTTGTAGCCCATATTCCAATAAATAATCTGTAAAAAGTTCAACTTCCTACCTCAAATACTTTGTGAGGAAAGATGTAATTTATAAGCGTTATTTTAACATTGCAAGTATAGGGCGTTCCGGAGCCCCTTAACCAGTTGTCGGAACGTGTGTGTAAATCGGTTAAGTCTACTGTTACGCATTTTGCAGTTTTTTACGTTCTGTACCCTTTAAATTGTTTCTACTTCACTATCACCTGTTCATACTGTTTTGTGGCAAAATGAAGGCAACTCTGCAAAATTTCTGTTTGTTGCTTTAATTTTGGACGCCAGTGTAGAACAAGGGAATTTTTGGGTAGTGCTAGATATGACCTCGGTTTACGGAAGGGTTGGGTATGACATACTCCTTGTCTACGTGGGAATAGTGCACGGTATAGAAGATCACTGGCTAGAACTCCTGCGACTAATGTTTCCTAATAAATCGGCAGTCACATAGCACTGTTTTTTCGAGACTAATGCGATGGAATATTAACGTCTCATAATTTTAAGAGATACAACGAAACACTGGGACAGCGCTCTCCGGCGCTGCCTACATACGGAGCGATCGTCAAGGGACGCGATGCAAGTCGTCCGTGGGCCCTGGGATGTCAGTTCGTCAGAGCACCTGATAAGGTCGACATGCCTGATAGCCGAAGGATAGTACTTTCGAATTATTCGATCAACTAATAATGCACCAGGAGAAACTGAAGAACCACACAGCTGGAATTTCTTGCATCATTCGCTAATGGAAGCCAGAGATAAATACCGGACATGCCATAAATAATGAGGAGTGAGAGAAAATTCGTGAAGTAATGTCGTAACAATAGAACATGTGTGGTTATCTGAGCGTCAGCAAAGATAATCTCAAAGGAAGAGGAAGTCAGTCACATGGTATTTGGGTGTCAGCGATGGAAGCCGAATTGCAGACCATAGCGGGAAATACCTCTGGCAACAAAGGACGAACACTCGTTTTGTTCTTGACACATTATCTGAGATATTCGAATTTACGTGCAACCTAAATTTAATAGCTTCCAATTAAAACTGACATCCTGATATATATTGAATGTTACTGTAATTATATAGGGATCGCTTAAAATAAAACTTTGTCGTTACTGAGGAACAGTATCTGGCAATGCTGTGTGTACTTTGGAGGCGAGGTCTGTGTATTTCTATCGCAGGAGAAAATTGCTGTTGAACTTACACAAGAGTGAACTGCCAGCAAAAGGACTGTAATTTGACCTCTCTAGTAAAAAGTGCAGTGTTATTGCTACGTGGGAAATAGTATCAGGGTAAATCGACGTCTCTGTATTCTGATCGCAACAAAAGTCACTACGACCAGAGACTGACATTATTCATGTTCCTGTATAAAGTACCAAGGTGTACGCGGACGCAGTATTTTAAAAATTGCTAGACGTTGTTCTCTGACGTTATTTATATGAATGAGAATGATATTTCACTATTACTCCAATGTACACTCCTGGAAATAAGAACACCGTGAATTCATTGTCCCAGGAAGGGGAAACTTTATTGACACATTCCTGGGGTCAGATACATCACATGATCACACTGACAGAACCACAGGCACATAGACACAGGCAACAGAGCATGCACAATGTCGGCACTAGTACAGTGTATAGCCACCATTCGCAGCAATGCAGGCTGCTATTCTCCCATGGAGACGATCGTAGAGATGCTGGATGTAGTCCTGTGGAACGGCTTGCCATGCCATTTCCACCTGGCGCCTCAGTTGGACCAGCGTTCGTGCTGGACGTGCAGACCGCGTGAGACGACGCTTCATCCAGTCCCAAACATGCTCAATGGGGGACAGATCCGGAGATCTTGCTGGCCAGGGTAGTTGACTTACACCTTCTAGAGCACGTTGGGTGGCACGGGATACATGCGGACGTGCATTGTCCTGTTGGAACAGCAAGTTCCCTTGCCGGTCTAGGAATGGTAGAACGATGGGTTCGATGACGCTTTGGATGTACCGTGCACTGTTCAGTGTCCCCTCGACGATCACCAGTGGTGTACGGCCAGTGTAGGAGATCGCTCCCCACACCATGATGCCGGGTGTTGGCCCTGTGTGCCTCGGTCGTATGCAGTCCTGATTGTGGCGCTCACCTGCACGGCGCCAAACACGCATACGACCATCATTGGCACCAATGCAGAAGCGACTCTCATCGCTGAAGACGACACGTCTCCATTCGTCCCTCCATTCACGCCTGTCGCGACACCACTGGAGGCGGGCTGCACGATGTTGGGGCGTGAGCGGAAGACGGCCTAACGGTGTGCGGGACCGTAGCCCAGCTTCATGGAGACGGTTGCGAATGGTCCTCGCCGATACCCCAGGAGCAACATTGTCCCTAATTTGCTGGGAAGTGGCGGTGCGGTCCCCTACGGCACTGCGTAGGATCCTACGGTCTTGGCGTGCATCCGTGCGTCGCTGCGGTCCGGTCGCAGGTCGACGGGCACGTGCACCTTCCGCCGACCACTGGCGACAACATCGATGTACTGTGTAGACCTCACGCCCCACGTGTTGAGCAATTCGGCGGTACGTCCACCCGGCCTCCCGCATGCCCACTATACGCCCTCGCTCAAAGTCCGTCAACTGCACATACGGTTCACGTCCACGCTGTCGCGGCATGCTATCAGTGTTAAAGACTGCGATGGAGCTCCGTATGCCACGGAAAACTGGCTGACACTGACGGCGGCGGTGCACAAATGCTGCGCAGCTAGCGCCATTCGACGGCCAACGCCGCGGTTCCTGGTGTGTCCACTGTGCCGTGCGTGTGATCTTTGCTTGTACAGCCCACTCGCAGTGTCCGGAGCAAGTATGGTGGGTCTGACACACCGGTGTCAATGTGTTCTTTTTTCCATTTCCAGGAGTGTATCTACTGTTTAATTCCGTAACGGTAACGTGAATGAGTATGTCTGTTTAATGATGACAGCCTGTGAGAATTTTAAAACATTTTGAATTTTTTTTATTTTGTACTTCAACTTTTTTATTGCGTTTATCAAGATATGAGACTCTGGAATCTTGTCAAGTAGGACAGTTTTATCATCACTAATTAATAAATTCTTGTAAGTAATTAATGTAGATAATACTGATCATGCTCAGCACCACAGCTGACACTGATGTTCGGGTTACTAAAACTTATCTTATATGTAGCACTTCACATGTACTGTGTTATGACAGGTTTCGTTCGTTTAACATATTCAGGTTACCAAGTTGTACTAAAGTCAAGGTTGTCGTAGGATTTGGTCTTTGACATTAATTACGAAATGGAGACCATTTACATCATGACTTTAACACAACTCATCAACCTGTAGTTTCTCAATAAACGAAAGCGTGAGACAATAAATGTTTTACAATACAGGTGAGATAGATTTTTAATGATTAAGTTATCTAGATAATTCGCACGACATTTCGATGTATTAACATGAGTGTCTACTACTTTCACCGTTTCTGTCATTTAATACAACTCTAGGGAGCAAGGAGCAGGTGTCAGTAAATACCATCTGAGGCCAAGTATCCAAAAATCTACCAGTGGACATTATTATAGGCTGTGTTGTCCTTTCACCAACATGCCGGCTTGCACTATGCCGCACAGATTTTCAGTGAGGCATCTCAACTTCTGTGCTAGAATGATAGACCGTTCTCCCTCACTCTTCTCAGTACGAATATAATAAACTTCCTTGAAACTGAGACATAAGCTTGTTCACGAATCGGCACGGTTTTAGCAAGCGTCGCTCGTGCGACACTCAGCTTTCCCTTTTCTCACATGATATACTGCAACCTATGGATGAAGGGCAAAGGCAGATTCCATTCTGCAAGTTCGTAGATTCCGTTTCGCTAGATTTCCAGGAAGTATTTGACATGCTACCCCACTGAAGGCTGTTAACGAAGGTACGAGGATACGGAAGAAGTTCACGAATCTGTGAGGGGCTCGAAGTCTTCTTAATTAATAAAACCCAATATACGGTCCTCGACGGTGAATGTTCATCAGAGATAATGGTATCGTTAGGAGTGCTCCAAGGAAGAGCGATACTATTGTAGTTGTGGCAGACATGGTGGGCAGCAATCTGGTGTTATTTTCTGATGATGCTGTGGTCTAAGGTAAGGTGCCACAATTGAATGACTGTAGGAAGATACAAGGTGACTTAGACAACATTTCCAGTTGTTGGGGTGACTGATAGATAGCTCTAGATGTGTACGTTAATGCGGATCAGTAGGAAGAACAAACCCGTATTGTTCGGTTGCAGTATTTCTAGTGTCCTACTTGACACATTTAAGACGTTTTACTGTATGGCCGTAACGTTGCAAAGCGATATGGAATGGAACGAGCATGTGAGAACTGTGGTAGGGATGCCGAATGCTCGACTTCGGTTTATTGGGAGTGGTTCACTTGTAAAGGAGACCACATACGGGACGCTGGTACGACGAATTCTTCAAAACTGCTCGACTGTTTGGTATATGTACAAGGTCGGATTAAAGGTGACATCGAAGCAATTTAGAGACGGGCTGCTAGTCTCGTACCAGTAGTTTCGAAGGACATGTAACTGTTACAGAGATGGATGGAGAACTCAAATGGGAATCTCTAGTGGAAAGGTGACGTACTTTTCGAGATACACTATTCAGAACATTTAGAAAACCAGCATCTGAAGCTTAACTGCTGAACGATTCTACTGTCGCCAACATACACTCCTGGAAATGGAAAAAAGAACACATTGACACCGGTGTGTCAGACCCACCATACTTGCTCCGGGCACTGCGAGAGGGCTGTACAAGCAATGAGCTCTATCGCAGTCTTTAACACTGGTAGCATGCCGCGACAGCGTGGACGTGAACCGTATGTGCAGTTGACGGACTTTGAGCGAGGGTGTATAGTGGGCATGCGGGAGGCCGGGTGGACGTACCACCGAATTGCTCAACACGTGGGGCGTGAGGTCTCCACAGTACATCGATGTTGTCGCCAGTGGTCGGCGGAAGGTGCACGTGCCCGTCGACCTGGGACCGGACCGCAGCGACGCACGGATGCACGCCAAGACCGCAGGATCCTACGCAGTGCCGTAGGGGACCGCACCGCCACTTCCCAGCAAATTAGGGACACTGTTGCTCCTGGGGTATCGGCGAGGACCATTCGCAACCGTCTCCATGAAGCTGGGCTACGGTCCCGCACACCGTTAGGCCGTCTTCCGCTCACGCCCCAACATCGTGCAGCCCACCTCCAGTGGTGTCGCGACAGGCGTGAATGGAGGGACGAATGGAGACGTGTCGTCTTCAGCGATGAGAGTCGTTTCTGCCTTGGTGCCAATGATGGTCGTATGCGTGTTTGGCGCCGTGCAGGTGAGCGCCACAATCAGGACTGCATACGACCGAGGCACACAGGGCCAACACCCGGCATCATGGTGTGGGGAGCGATCTCCTACACTGGCCGTACACCACTGGTGATCGTCGAGGGGACACTGAATAGTGCACGGTACATCCAAACCGTCATCGAACCCATCGTTCTACCATTCCTAGACCGGCAAGGGAACTTGCTGTTCCAACAGGACAATGCACGTCCGCATGTATCCCGTGCCACCCAACGTGCTCTAGAAGGTGTAAGTCAACTACCCTGGCCAGCAAAATCTCCGGATCTGTCCCCCATTGAGCATGTTTGGGACTGGATGAAGCGTCGTCTCACGCGGTCTGCACGTCCAGCACGAACGCTGGTCCAACTGAGGCGCCAGGTGGAAATGGCATGGCAAGCCGTTCCACAGGACTACATCCAGCATCTCTACGATCGTCTCCATGGGAGAATAGCAGCCTGCATTGCTGCGAAAGGTGGATATACACTGTACTAGTGCCGACATTGTGCATGCTCTGTTGCCTGTGTCTATGTGCCTGTGGTTCTGTCAGTGTGATCATGTGATGTATCTGACCCCAGGAATGTGTCAATAAAGTTTCCCCTTCCTGGGACAATGAATTCACGGTGTTCTTATTTCAATTTCCAGGATTGTATATTGAGCGTAAGGGTCACGATGAGAATATTTGATTAATTGGAGCTCATACCGAGGCATAGAGACAAGTTGTTTGGCCCTTGGTCTATTTGCATTTGGAACAGGAAAGGAAATAACTAGTAGTGGTACACGGCATCCTCGGCCAAGCACCGCAAGCACGGTGGCTTGCGGAGTATCTGTGTAGATGTAGATGCAGAAGTGCCGAAATCAGAGAAAGTGGTAAGGTGGGACGCTGAGGTGTACAGCAAAGTCGCGGTCCTATTCTCCGCAAAGGTGACACATTGGTTTCAGGTCGGGACTTTGGACAAGCCAGTTTACTTCAAGATTGTTATTGACTACAAACGACTGCGTCACGGAAGCTGCTGTATGAGGGCGTGTATACTCGTGTTGACACAATGATCGCTTCCGAAATATCTTGTGTTTCTCGCAGTAAATAATTCTGTAAAATAATGTTCATGTCTTTCCGTACTTAGCGTTTCTTAAGCACGATCATATGACCACACCCTAAGCATGAAAAACACCCTCATACAGTAACACCTCCACCCCCGTCCCTACTGACGTTATAAAATGTTCAGCAAGCATCCGCCAAACCCATACTCTTCCCTCGGGCTGCCACCGGCTATAGCATGATACATCGTTCAAAAGCATTCTTTTGTCAGCTACTGTCTGGTATCATTCCTCACATTCCACCTCAAGCCTCACTTAACAAATGTAGAAACATGTGGCTAATGGGGAACTGCTCGACCATTGTACCTCCCCCTTACCCCTCCCCCCACTACTCTTTTCAAGTCCCTATGTACAGTCGTTGTGCTAGCTCGTCTGTCAGCACTTCGAAACTCCTGAATAATTCCTTCAGTTCATTTCATGCAATTTTTACAACACCCTCCACTGTGCACGACAGTCTCTGTCTCTCAACACATGAGACCTGCTTGGTCTTGGTTCAGCTGTGGTTACTTCTCACCCTACAATCACGTCACCAACAGTCGACTTGGTCAGGTTTAAAAGGGTTAAAATGTCCCTGAAGTATTTGTTACTCGGTGACATGAAATGATCAATCGACATTAGAAGGTCACGGTGCTCTCCTCACTGATCAATTCTCTACCTACAATATAATACTCCTCGCCTCCTTTTATGGTGGTGGATATGACTCTCGTGGCATTTACTGGTTAATTTCACATTACATTATTATATTCAGATATTGTTGATCAGATAATGTATATATACGTCCAGGTTTCACAGCCAAAGTTTTATGATTTAGATTTCATATGCAAAGGACGTGACTGCGTCGGTGGTGTTGTAAAGAGAGTCATTTTCGATTTCTTACCTCATCGAAATTTGTTTGCTTTCTGCTGCTACTGGCATCGGTGACGACGAAGAATTAACTACATCCTTTTTAGCACTAAAAATTAAGAAACTTTTAAAAATATTGTCAGGCGCCTATCAGACTGCATTAAATGGCATGTACCGGTAAGTACGCAAGCGGAGAGAAATGTAACGGAACAGCAAAAACTGTAAATGCTTGGACTTTCTGTTGAGGTAAAAGAGGAAGACACACTCTTTGGCAGACGTTATTCCTTAAGGGAAGAAAATGAAGGAGAGCAGTAATTACTAGTATTAGGCGTCAAGTTAAGTTATGCTCAAAGCCACGGAAACGAATAAATTAGACTGTTGTGACAGATGTAAATACACGAGGCAGGAATACATACATCTCCAAAAAGATAAATGTGTCTGCCTGCATTAATTACAAAGTAAAATCGTCCTTTCGTCGTGAAAACTAACATTCCAATCAATCAGTTCATTAGCATGGATGAAAATGTTAAATGCAGATAATTTGCAGAGCCTGTAAGCCACATATTCGTACGGTTGAAAACATTCACGCTGCCTCAGTCCGATGCAGATATTGCATTTCTACAACCTGAAGAAGAAATTCTCATTTTTATTAAGTAACGTACACTGACGGAAATGGAAAAGTGGTGTCTACTGAGCACCTTTACAGAACGCTACCAAAGTGATACTCCAGTATATCCTGTAAGATATTATGTTTAAAACTGCTTCATTGTGTGACTCTAATTTCAGTATTTTCAGTACAGATAAAGATATACAGACGAAAAGCCATCCAAGAATATCAAAATGTGTCGGAGATTAGCCAAACATAAAAATGACCCATCCCGCTACTAGCTGGAATGAACGGATGATCCGTGAGTATGAGGATCACCGGACATAAACGGTATTAGGGGTCGGACAGGTGGTGAAATCGGCCATGGGGGAGATCGCGCTATATAAGACTACTAATAAAATTCGCTGACACGTCGGTTTTTGCTGTGGAGGAGACCTCTCATGCCTGTTTGTTGAGGGAAGCTATTGGAATTCACAAACACGAGACTCGGTTTAACAGGAAAGAAGAGTACCTCAGTAAGAGCGAGTCCAGATTTCCGTGGTGATACAGAAGACTGTTACATATAAAAACGGAGGAGCTATAGTGCAGCGACACTAACAAAGTAACTAACCCTCCTCCAGCTGCCTCCCCCACCTCCCGCCCATCCAGAGGTCTTGGCCACTCGCTCGACTCCAATCGGCCGCCACTATTGGAAGGTGAATCTTTGACTGTGCCAGCCTCTCGTGCCAGAGAAACGTCAGAGAAAATGTTAAATAATCTTCAGCCGAAGGTCCAGAGACGAAAGCCAACACGCAAAAATTCAACAAGTGGCCACGAAAGTATCAACAGACTTTTTGCAAATCCAAGAAGCAGCGTTTCTTGATACCCAGACATCCTCTGGAGTTCCTGGAATCATGGCATGGGGAGCAATGATGAAGGGAGGCGAAACAGTCGCCAGGCTGTTGCACGAGTAGAGGACCTTTATGATCAGGTTACCAGGTGATAATATTCAGAAGGATAATGCAAGCAAGACTCCAGCTGCAGTTCACAGGGCAAACACACTGAGAAATGTATAGCTCCTTGAGTGGTGTGTCTGGCCCTTGATTTATCACCGACAGGGCTTATATAAGGTCGGATGGAAAGATCTGTACTTTCATAGTAGTCTACATCCAGTAGTGTTCATGAACTGCACAGCTTGTGCACACATTCCTCAAGATGACATTCTGAGTTTTTCTACCACGCCACAACCAATACTTGTGTAGATTCGTGCCTGTGGGGATAGCATCTTATCCTGATGTTGATGATGGACATATATTCAGATTATAAGTTTAAGTGTTTAATACTGAAACACACCCTTAGAGATATTAATGAATTACTGTGCTGGTAAACCCCTTACGTTATTGGATTTTCAAACAGCTGAGCAAAACTGAACGTGCTCAGAGATTTCTCTCTTTAATTCTTCTGATCATCAATAAACTGACACACAATATTTTTAGTGCAACGCAATCTGACTTTCAAAAATCCCTACAAAAGAATGGCCCTGACTAACAATAACCTATACCTTTCATGAATCACTTACCTCACAAAAATCTTCGTTACTCGAACTACTGCAATACAGCGAGCGCCAATACTGCCAGCTAAATAAAAGATTGTAACTACTGAAGGCACTCACTACTGATAGGCATACTTAGCAAATGAAAGATTTTGATAGAGAAGAAACAATGTGTTTACCTTAATAGTGTTCAAAAGTCATATATATATATATATATATATATATATATATATATATATCAGTTCATGACATCTAGTCTTGCAAATTTACTGTCTCTGATGGACACACGTCCAGATCATCCGCTCTCAAAACTCCGCCATCTCTCTCCCACATCCACCACTGCTGGCAGCTCACCTCCAACTGCGCAACGCTACGCTCTGTTCACATCCAGCTTCCCAACACTACAATAGCGAATATTCCAACAATGCCAGCCAGCCACAGATTGCACACAGCACAGCCAGTGATTTTCATACAGAGCGCTACGTGGCGTTAATAACATGAAAACCTAAACAGCCTACTTACAATACGAGTTACGTGAAATTCATCTCACAAAAATTTGATAAGTATCTCACCAGTGCTTCGTAGTGTAGCAGTTATCATTTTCGTCAGTATATTAATGTCGTAATCAGGATTAATATAAGCATCCCGCTAAATACTAAACGTGTGCTTACGAACTAAATTATAAATTGTAACAAATTAGAAATTGTAAGAAAAGTTGTCTCCAAGCAAAGCGATGAATTTTGCAGACAGTTTAGTTACCTCTTTGAAATGCAACGCGTTTTGCTACAACGAATTTACGCTGTTGCAAAAAGATTTCGGTTTCCCCGCAGATTAATCGAACTCTTAAAAATGTAAATGAAACGTAAATAGATAGCTAACATTCTGTATAATTACTAAATCTTCATTTATAGTACAATTAGCTTATTGTCTAAGTGTCCTAAACTACTGCTGATTTTGTGATTTTCGTGTGGCAAGTGGTAATATATTACATTTCGTACGCCATTTTTATTCACGAAATTTATTATGTTTACCGCTCGTCGAAAATCTGGGAGTATTATTCGTAACAAAAACACACTATAAGTTTTCGAGTGAGCGCATAATACGGACTGTGTTGCTGTAATTAGTTATTGGTCACCTGACTGAAATAAATCAATAGATCTATGAATACTGACAGTTTGAAATCAGTCATATACACATGGCGAAATGACTTGACGTTCTCAGTTACTGACAGAAATTAATGACACTTTTGCGTGAAAATGAGCATAGTGATAGCCATCTGCAAGAGGTAATCAACACTGGATGCAGCATATTTTTGAATTATAGCAATATTCAGAAAAGAATTTTGACAGCGCGTAAAAGGTCCGCTCCTGCTTTTCGAGCTATATCATTTATAACTATCCCTTCGTCGATGATAAATCCTTTGAATGCGGAGGTGATTGATAGCGACCGGAGAAAACTCTAACTCGTGAATGCGGTTTCCGCTTGGCCACCGACATCCATATTCTGCCTCTGATAACGCAAGCCTTCGTCTGTCGGTCGATTCGCTTTTAGCTTTCACAACCAGTATAATCTAGTAGTCCATCAACTTGCACAATGTCAGTATAAAACTTATTATAAAATGTTAAAAATACAGCTGACTAAGAGATTGGCGGACAAAGTGATCCTGGCTAGAAATAAATATATACCCTCATTATGTAAAATGCCTTTCCTCAGTAGAGAATGACTGTATCTCCGTTACTAGATAATTTTTCTGTAATTTTTGTAGTCCCCATTAGGTAGATATAATTATTTCACAAGGATTCGTAAAATTTGAGACCTTTGTCTTGCATACTGATGTGCTGATGGTCAGAGCTGTTTCTGTGCCTTGATATTTTTGTCCACAGTCCCTCTTTTACAGTATATATTTTGTTTGTATGGATGATTAGAAACCATTAAGTCCCAACACTCAGGGTTCTATCTCTGTGTCGTTCTACGTTTAAGCCGGCCGCGGTGGCCGTGCGGTTCTAGGTGCTGCAGTCCGGAACCGCGGGACTGCTACGGTCGCAGGTTCGAATCCTGCCTCGGCCATGGATGTGTGTGATGTCCTTAGGTTAGTTAGGTTTAAGTAGTTCTAAGTTCTAGGGGACTGATGACCTAAGATGTTAAGTCCCATAGTGCTCAGAGCCATTTGAACCATTTCTACCTTTAAGAAGGCCACACACACCTTACGCCCTTTTCTAGAGCAGACCATGTGGCTAATCCAGATATTATTATTCTAATTGAGGCCGTTAAGTTTCCACGAATGTATAAATTACGCTTTTCGTAGTAGTCTCTAAAACACTTGCTTATACTAATGTAATCGAAATTATCAAATCTTCTGGTACTGTGGCGTTACCATTTAGTCAAAAATGTTTAAGCTTAACATTGGCATGTTACTTCAATTTGTATCTCATTAACGCATTCTTTCAGAACTCTTGTCGCGCTGATACTGACATCTTCCACTGATATCTGCTGTACTGCCTGAATCTCGTATTCTTAGTTAAATTATGAACTGGCTTTATTTTACAGAGTTGCGTGGTGTGTTATTTATTTGTCCGCGGGTTGGTGAAAGCCTTTCAGACTGGCTTAATTTCCACAGCAAGTTTCCGGTGTGGTTTCTTTCAAGAAACCCATGTAAATATTGTAAACATATCACTTTATCATCGGTGCATCCAGCTTTGTGTAACCGTAAACAGTATTCAAAGTAAATAAGGGCAAGCGCACTCAGCTAGTTATTCCTCATGTTCTTGGGTTATGGATATTTTACGAGTACACCTTTACCCTCTGATTCTTACTCAGTACTTCATGTTGCTTATCCCTTTTCTTGCGAGATATCTAAAATTTACTTTAATAAATTTACGGAAAAAATTCGCAACACCAAAAAATAATTTTGTGAAGTAATGAAATACGTACCTCTAGTCAAGCTATGCAAGTGATTAACCCTACAAGATTACCGGTTAATTAAGCGCGAGACAAGCCGTGTGAAATGCTGGCACATTAAAACCGGTGAAAGTGCTACAACGTTGAATGCAAGCATCCAAACGTCCCAGTGGCATTTGGTCGGTCAACATAGGGACGGTTAACGCTGTTTGTAGATGCCGCTGGAGTTGTTATCTGATGAGATCCCAAATGTGCTCGATTAGAGATGTATGTGCTGATCGAGCAGGCAAAGTCAAAATTGCGACATGTATAGAGCAGGCTGGGTTACAACAGTGGTATGTCAGGAAGCATTATCCTGTTGGGAAACAATCCTCGGAACAGTGTTCATGAATGCCAGCACAACAAGTCGAAAAACCAGATCGGGTATAAACTGATAGCCACGAGAGTGCTGCTGCTTTCATACGAAACTCCACCTCAGACCATAACCTCAGGTGTACGTTCAGTGTGTCTACCACGCAGGCAGGTTGGCTGCAGGCACTCAACTGGCCTCCTTTTAACCAACACACGGCCATCACTGGCACATAGGGAGAACCAGCTTTCCTCAGAAAACACAACAGACCTCCATCCTGCCCTCCAATGAGCGCTCGCTTGATACCACTGAAGTCGCAGTTGGCGGTGGTTTGGTTCAGTCAAATGCACGCTGTACACTACTGGCCATTAAAATTGCTACACCACGAAGATGACGTGCTACAGGCGCGAAATTTAACCGACAGGAAGAAGAAGTTGTGACATGCAAATGATTAGCTTTTCAGAGCATTCACACAAGGTTGGCGCCGGTGGCGATACCTACAACGCGCTAACATGAGGAAAGTTTCCAACCGATTTCTCATACACAAACAGCAATTGACCGGCGTTGCCTGGTGAAACGTTGTTGTGATGTCTCGTGTAAGGAGGAGAAATGCGTACCATCACGTTTCCGACATTGATAAAGGTCGGATTAAAGCCTATCGCGATTGTGGTTTATCGTATGGCAACGTTGTTGCTCGCGTTGGTCGAGATCCAATGACTGTTAGCAGAATATGGAATCGGTGGGTCCAGGTGGGTAATACGGAACACCGTGCTGGATCCCAACGGCTTCGTACCCCTGGCAGTCGAGATGACAGGCATCTAATCCGCATGGCTGTAACGGATCGTGCAGCCACGTCTCGACCCCTGAGCCAACAGTGGGGACGTTTGCAAGACAACAACCATCTACACCAACAGTACGACGACGTTTGCAGCAGCATGGACTATCAGCTCGGAGACCATGGCTGCGGTTACTCTTGACGCTGCATCACATACAGGAGCGCCTGGGATGGTGTACTCAACGACGAACCTCGGTGCACGAATGGCAGAACGTCATTTTCTTTCGGATGAATGGTCGCATCCGTGTTTGGCGACATGCCGGTGAACGCACATTGGAAGCGTGTATTCGTCATCGCCATACTGGCGTACCACCCGGCGTGATGGTACGGGGTGCCATTTGTTACACGTCTCGGTCACCTCTTGTTTGCATTGACGGCACTTTGAACAGTGGACGTTACATTTCAGATGTGTTACGACCCGTGGCTCTGCCCTTCATTCGATCCCTGCGAAACCCTACATTTCAGCAGGCTAATGCAGGACAGCATGTTGCAGGTCCTGTACGGGCCTTTCTGGATACAGAAAATGTTCGACTGCTGCCATGGCCAGCACATTCTCCAGATCTCTCACGAATCGAAAACGTCTGATCAATGGTGGCTCAGCAACTGGCTCGTCACAATATGCCAGTTACTACTCTTGATGAACTGTGGTATCGTGTTGAAGCTGCATGGGCAGCTGTACCTTTGCACGCCATCCAAGCTCTGTTTGACTCAATCCCCAGGCGTATCAAGGCCGTTATTACGGCCAGATGTGGTTGTTCTGAGTACTGATTTCTCAGGATCTATGCACCCAAATCGCGTCAAAATGTAATCACATGTTAGTTCTAGTATAATATATTTGTCCAATGAATACCCGTTTATCATCTGCATTTCTTCTTGGTGTAGCAATTATAATGGCCAGTAGTGTAGGTATGGTTGGTTGGTTGGTTGATTTGTGGAGGGGACCAAACAGCGAGGTCTTCGATCCCATTGGATTGTCTAGGATGGGGAGGTAAATCAGCTGTCCCCGTTCAAAGGAACCATCCCGCTGTTTTCCTGAAGAAATGTAAGGAAATCACGGAAAAACTAAATCAAGATGCCCGGACACTACAGGCTGTCTGCCTCTGAGCTGTCTTTGAAGTAACAGATCTGTGACACTGTGGTGCCAACTGCTGCTTACATTACTGCTGCAAAGGCAGTACGATGCGACAGAGGAGTGACGGTACGTTCTTGTGACCAGCAGTCATGTGACTACATTCCTACCAAGTGTTAATGAAGTATCGCAGAAGGAACATCTATCTTCTTGTAGCCCAATTACAGCACCCGTTCGAACTCAGTGGGGTGCCGATAATGACGTCTTTGTTGCCTTAAAGACATTAGTGAGTAAGCATCATCTTTCTTTTATGTCGCACAGCTACTTCTTCGTGCTGCGATTTTTTCCCGTCAGTATATTTTTGCCATCCCTGTTTATGTCTGCTGCTTTCTTTTCCTTTAATACGTTGGTCAAACGTTTATTTCTGGGCACTACGGGACTTCCATCTTCTAGACAATCAATTCGGACGTTGATTTGGTAAAGCTTCGTTTGCATTTGTATGATGCATCTAATTTTGTTGATATGATTCACCTGTTTTTCGCAAATGCTGTCTCCAGACCACAAGAGTTCGGAAAAGTTCTGTGTACCTTGCAAACGTGCCACTTTCGACTCTAATGACAGACAGTTCTCATGCACGTAACGCCCTTCTCCTAGCCCACTTGTATTTACAGTTTACGAGGGGCCGTTCATTAATCTTACTGAAATGTTGCGCTCAGTACATAAGCTATTCTCAAAGGCTGTTTTCCTCGCAGCACAGAAATCTCAATGGACAGCCATACTGTCATACAAGTTAATTATATTTACTCTATTCGTGACTTGTATTCAGAATTGCAGTGACACTGTATTTTGACTTTGATCAGTTGAATACTTGTACAGACTTTGTAGTTTGTTGTATACATGACAATTACTACAAACAAGTTTTACATAACGAAAATAATAGTGAAATAGAAAAAAAGTTTTGCCATATCATTCTAGCCAGTGATTTTTTTCACATGTTGTATTACTCAATGTCTACATAAATTTAATATACGTAATTCTATCGAACAAGACCAAATGATTTTCAACGTCAGAAACAGCTACATAACCGTCGAACATTGTTCGAGATGATATGAAGGAGACGTGATATAAAATGTAGGCTTCTACGCTTCTTCATTGCGCTTGATAGTATGGGCAGTCTGATACTTTTTGTTCGTTGGACACCGACTTTCTGTTTGGCCGCTCATCTCAGGGTTTTTATTTTATCCAATTACCTGTGGAGTCACTTTTCCCTTTTTCGCATTTAACGTAAGTAATACAGAACAGCGCCATAGGATAAGAGGTGAAATGCCACGACCCCTAGCCGCCATGGCCCTCAACAGGCCAGAGGGCTGCGGCGCATCCAATCAACCCACCTATCAGTTAATTAATCTACAGTCAAGTGAATAATTTAATACGCCCATTGGTTAACGCTGAATTACGACCTCCATTTGTGATGGAAATTTCGAGAATGTAGGAGACAGAGAAGGACGCTAGATTAAGGGGTTTGCGCGTACGAATAACGAGAAACTTACGAGCCAGATTGGCAAGATTTTTTCGGTAACGAATTTTAGGTGGGTTTCCTATCAGTGCAGGATGAGCATTTAACAATGTTATCAAGTTCCGATGTAATCGCTGTGTCTCACATGTCAAAGAAGTACATTTCACCACAGTTACATTAAATCAGTATGGCACGAGCTTTTTTCGTAGTAGGTCTGTTTCTCGAGGTTTTGAATTGGTTGCTCAGCAAAATTCCAAAATTATCAATAAATTAGTATGAAACATCATAACTCATCGATAAACTTGTTGGCCAGTCAGTCTGTAAGCTGCAATGTTTTGCAATATACCTTCATCAGTTTCTCATCACTTCTATCTCTCACACTGTCTCGCAACTTCACGTCCCTGAATCAATAAGTAATTTGGGTTGTTTCAGGTTGCCTTTTAGGTTCCTTGACAGGTATTCCACTCTTTTCCTCTGTGATCCATGGAGAGTGTAAATTATTTCTAATCGTAGTAAATCGTAACTGCTGAAAGGTCTATTGCAGCTCTCATTGAAAACTGCCTGAGTTAAGCGGTACCCACAGTGACTAACCCAGTGGCTGGTTCTACGTACCTGATTGCCAATGTAACCCACTTCATGTAATTAGTACTGACAGTAGGACAGCTGAGAAAATACTGGCCCAGTAATGCTGAGCGGTGTCAGCCGCTGTAGCTGTAAGGTCAGCGAGGCTGACTGAATCGGGTGGGATCTGGACTCGGTTCTTTGAACTTCCTGGGACTTTTTCCTGCTGGGAGCACTGGTACTAGTTGCATTCAGCCTCGTGAGGCCATTTCAGGAGCCACTCGACCGATCATAGCAGTTTCAACGTCAACAAGCAGATAACGACAGGGATAGCAGTGTGTTACGCATATGCCAATCCATACAATGACGTTATTGGGTGGGGATGACATAGCGGTCACTCGGGCGCGATTGGGACGTCAGAACCAGGACGCGGAGCTTCACCTTTACCTTCAGAACGCTGAGCAGTGGTTTTTGAGTATCCAGATTTATGTTGCTGGCTGTCACACAATCGATTCGAGCATTCACTCGCATGATTCTTTCAGTAAGAGTCCGAATGATGTTTCATATCCAGCATAGCTTAAGTTGTGTCTCTGTAGGCTTGGAAGTCTGTGCCAAATATAGCTGAAGATATTACACTGATAATGCATAGTAACTGATTTTTGTAAGCCACGGAAGTTTCGAACTCAATAAATCAATACCAATCACAACATAGAATCAGGATCACCAGCGACTGGTAGCAATTTTAAAAATAAAGCGTCGAGATGGTACTAGGTCATCCGGAAATCCGGTTGTGCAGCCTAGGAAGCTCTTGCTCTGTCTACTGTTCTTCCATTGGGTAGAGACTGAATGCCAGTAGCAAGCTTTTTGAGATGTTTTCAATATGTTTGAGTAGATCGTGTTACTGTCTCGGAAAACTAATGATTTGTGAATTTGATAGTCTGAGTCATATTTCACAAACAGAATGCTAAATGATGATTAAATAATTGAAACGCTGTTGGAAGTGTAGAAAATCTTTATGACTGCAGGGAAAACACGAAGGGGGTATCCGAGGGCTCAGTTTTTAGTCCACCCCTACTCCTTATATAAGTGAATGAACTCACACATAAAATTCAACAAGCTATGTTGGTCCTTTTGCAGACGATAACAGCGTTATAACAAACCACATCAGAGAAAATCAACAGAAGATATGGCAAACGACAGTGTTTAAAAAAATATGAAATAGTTTTCGGAAAATTGACTATCAGTACGTTTTGGCAAAAATACCACTACATTGTTCTGTACAACAAATGGTGTCATACCAACAATTGACGTATCACATGAGCAGGAGTCAGTAAATTGTATGGAATGCATCAAATTTTTGAATGTACATGTTGACTAAAATTTGAAATGGAAGAATATTACCGAGCTTCTCAAACACCTAGATTGAGCTGCTATTCGTCTTCGATAATTGTTCGTTTTTGAAACAAACGAATCAACCTCCAGATTTTTTTTTCGAGTCATCAGTCTTCTGACTAATTTGATGCAGCCCGCTTCGAATTCCTGTCCTGTGCCAATTTCTTCAATTGGAAGTAGCACTTGCAACGTAAATCCTCAACTCTACAATTCTTTCCCTCTACAGCTCCCTCTAGTACAGTGGAAGTCATACCCTGATGCCTTAACAGATGTCCTATCATCCTGTCCCTTCTCCTTGGCTGTGTCCCACGTATTCCTTTCCTCTCCGATTATGCACAGAACCTCCTCATTCCTTACGCCATCAGAACACTTAACGTTCAACATTCGTTTGTATCACCACATCTCAAATGCTTCGAGTCTCTTCTCTTCCGGTTTTCCGACAGTCCATGTTTCACTGCCATAAAATGCTGAGCTCCAAGCGTACGTTCTCAAAAGTTTCTTTCTTAAATTAAGACGTATGTTTGATACTAGTAGACTACTCTTGGAAAGTGCTAGTCTGTTCTTGATGTCCTCCTTGCTCCGTCCGTCATTGGTTATATTGCTAGATAGGTAGCAGAATTCATCTACTTCATCATCAATCCTCATGTTAAGTTTCCTCCTGTTCTCATTTCTGTTGCTTCTAATTACTTTCACATTTCTTCGATTTACTCTCAGTTCATAGACTGTATTCATTGGACTGTTCATTTCACTCAGAAGATCATGTAATTCTTCTTCACTTTCATTCAGGACAGCAATCTCATCAGTGAATCATACCATTGATCCTTTCGTCTTGAATTGTAATTCCACTTCTGAAGCGTTCTTTTATTTTCTTCATTGCTTCTTCGATGTACATTGAACAGTATGAGCAAAAAACTACATCCTTGCTTACACCCTTTTTAAACCGATTACTTCGTTCTTGGTAGTCCACTCTTATTACTCCCTCTTGGCTCCTGTACGTATTGTATATGACCAGTCTCTTCCTGTACCTTACCGCTATATCTCTCAGAATTTCGAACGTCTTGCACAATTTTAAATAGTCAAACGCTATATCTAGGTCGACAATTACTAAGAAAGAGTCTTGATTTTTCATTAGTCCTACTTCCATTATGAACCGTAACTTTAGAATTGCTGTCTAGTGCCTTTACTTTTCCTAAAGCCAAACAGATCGTCATCTAACACATCCTCAGTTTTCTGTTCCGTTCTTCTGTATATTATTCTGGTCAGCAACCTGAATGCATGAGCTGTTAAGCTCATTGTGCGGTAATTCTCGCTCCTGTCCGCTCTTGCAGTCTTCAGATTTGTGTGGATGATATTTTTCCGAAAGTTAGATGGTATGTCACTAGACTCATAGAATCTAACACACAAACCGTAGTAGTCGTTCTGTTGCCACTTCTTCTCCAACTTCAGAAATTCTGATGTAATGTTATCTATCCCTTATGCCTTATTTGATCTTAAGTCGTCCGAAGCTCTCTTAAATTCTAATTCTAATACTGGATCAGCTGTCTCCTCTAGATCTACTTCTGTTCTATCACATAGACAAATCCTTCCTCTCATAGAGGTCTGTAATTTACGTTTCTACCTATTCGTTATCTTCTCTGCATTTAACAATGGAATTAACGTTGCACTATTAATGGTAAAACCCTTGCTTTTAATTTCACCAAAGGTGTCAGTCCTTCCGACAATAGTTTCTTTTTCGATTTCTTCATATTTTTCTTGCAGCCATTTCGTCTTAGATTCTATCTACTTCCTGTTTATTTCATTCAACAGTGACTTGAATTTTTGTATTCCTGAAATTCGGTGAACATTTTTGTACTTCGTTCTCTCATGGTTACTTCACAGTTATCTTCTTTCAACCTATGTTTTTCCTTCCACTTTCTGTGAGTCTCCTTTTTAGATACGTCTATTCTATTTCAGTTGTGATGCTTACTGAGCTATTCCTTGTTGCTGTATATATATAGCCTTAGAGAAGTTCAAGCGTAACTTGTCCTTCCTTACCACTTCCATATCCCAGCTGTTTGCGTAGTGATTCTTCCAGAATAGCCTCTTAAACTTAGCCTGCTCTTCATCACTGCTACACTGTGATCTGAGTCTGTATCTGCTCCTGGGTATGCCTTACAATCCAGTATTTGACTTCGGAATATCTGTCTGATCATTATATAATCTAACTGAAATCTTGCCGTATCACCCTGCTTTTTCAAAGTATACCTCCTCCTCTTGTGATTCCTGACCAGAGTATTCGCTATTACCAGCCGAAATTTATTACAGAACTCAATTAGTCTTTCTCCTCTCTCGTTCCTTGTCCCAAGCCCTTATTCTCCTTATCCTGCAACTGCATTCCAATCTTCTATGACAATTAGATTTTCATCTCCCCTTACCTACTGTATCACCCTTCCAGTATCCTCATATACTTTCTCTATCTCTTTATCTTCAGCTTACGACGTCGGCATGTATACTTAAACTATCTTTCCCGATGTTGGTTTGCTGTCAATTCTGATGTGAACTGTTCACAGTAACACTCTCTCTGACATGCCTTTCTCTTAATAACGATTCCTACTCCAGTTATACCATTTTCTGCTGTTGGTGATATTACTTTATTTTCATCTGACCAGAAATCCTTGTCTTCTTTCAATTTCAAGTCCCCTACCATATCAAGATTGAGCATTTCCTTTTCCCATTCCAGATTTTCTAGAATTCCTACTTCGTTCAAACTTCTGACATTCCACGGCCCGACTCGTAGACAGTTATCCTTTCTGTCGTTAACCAAGTTTTTCCCATGGTCACCTCCCCTTCGGCAATCCCCTCCCAGAGATCCGAGTGGGGGACTATTACGGAATCTTTTTGCAGTGGAGAGATCATCATGACACTTTTTTAATTAGAATACGCATTTCTTGTGGAAACACGTTATGTGTCTTTAATGCAATGGTTTCCATTGCTTCCTACATCCTCATGCCGGTGATCATTGCTGACTATTCCACCTTTAGGGACAGTTTCCCATCCTAAGGACGAGAGAGTGCCCTGAACCTCTGTCCATTCGTCCACACTCGTTACAAGGTCGTTGGCGGAATGATGATTCCTTCTTATGCCCGAAGTGTTCCTGATATATATTATACATTTCCACTTAGTATTACTCTTACTGGAATAATGTTCTGTGGTAGCTCATGACTCAGAAACTAAGTATTCATTACACAAAGCGAACTGTAAGTGAAATAAGTGATTTTCACCCACAGAGCCAACGTAGGTACCTCTTCAAGGAACTAGGAATTTTAATTGTGTGGTCACAGTATTTTCACCAATAAAATAAAATAATTGTATGGCATTTTTGGTAGGGATGTCCTATTCGGGTTCGGCCACCAAGTGCAAGTTTTACTTCAGTCGGCGCCACATTGGGTGACATGTGGCTGATGGTGAGGATGATATGATGATGAGGACAACACAAGACCCAGCTTACTGGCGGAGAAAATCTCCAACCCTGCCCGGGAATCGACCACAGGCCCAGTGCATGGTTCAAATGGTTCAAATGGCTCTGAGCACTATGGGACTTAACACCTGAGGTCATCAGTCCCCTAGAACTTAGAACTACTTACACCTAACTAACCGTGATGACTGGGTGTTGTGTGATGTCCTTAGGTTAGTCAGGTTTAAGTAGTTCTAAGTTCTAGGGGACTGATGACCATAGATGTTAAGTCCCATAGTGCTCAGAGCCATTTGAACCATTATTTTGAACCTAACTAACCTAAGGACATCACACACATCCATGCCCGAGGCAGGATTCGAACCAGTGCATGGGATCAAGCATTTTACACCAAGCCAAGCAGGCGGACTTCACCAATCAATTCGTCATAAGTAACCCATCACCATTTAAGAAGAATGATGATGTTCCTGCCTACAATATTAGATGCAAAATATACACATTATTAAAGATGTGAGCTTAGAAACTATCATTTCCCACTCGAGTGAGAAATGTGAGCAATTTCGAGTAATCGGCACCATCGTTTGTTTAAACGGTTGCGATCTAGTTATCTGCCTGTGGGAAATGATGCTGTCAGGATGTAAATCAAAAATTTATACTCTGAAGTCAGTATAAAGACTGGAAGAGCAGCTTGCTACTTAAAATGGCACCCATAAAAATTTGTAATGTGACCACGGAGGTATTCCCATCTATGTCTTCCTACACGATTTCTGTCTTCCTCTACAGATTTATATCCTCTACAGGTCTTAGTATATCGGAAGTTGTTTCTTCATATCTTAACAGATGTCCCATCATCCTGTTCCTGCGTTTCGTCAGTGTTTTCCATACATTGCTTCCTTCACCGATTCTAAAGAGAACCGCCTCATGCCTTGTCAGACCACCTAATTTTGAACATCCTTCTGCAGAACCGTATTTCGAACTCTTCGCTTGTCTTCTTTCCCGGTTTTCCCACAGTACATCATTCACTAAGCAATAACACTGTTCTCCAAACGTACATTCTCAGAAACTTCTTCCTCAAATTAAGGATTATGTTCCATACTAGTATACCCCCTGGCCAGAAATACCGTAATTGCCTGTAGTAGTCTGCCTTTATGTTCTCCTTGCTTTGTCATATGTTTTTTTTTTTTTTTTTTTTTTTTTTTTTTTGCTTTCAGGGTAGCAGAAATCCTTTAGACTCTTCGTTTACTCAACAGATCTTTATGTTCACAGAGGATAGCATCCTCATCGACGACTCATGTCACTTACATGCTTCTATTCGGAATTTTAACATCACTCTTGAACCTTCGTCTTGTATCCATCGTTGCTTGTTCAATGTATAGATTGATGGTTGGGGGGAAAGATTGAATTCTTGTCTTACATCCTTTTTAGACGAGCACTGCTTTCTTGCTCTTCTGGTCTTATCCTTTTCTGGCTTTGGACATTTTCTACATTATCCATTTTTCTATAAAGTTGCAGCTATTTACTGCAGAATTTTGAATATCTTGTACCATAATAGAGAGTCGAACGTTTTTGTATGTTGACAAATGCAATCAACGTCTCTTGACTTTTCTCCAGTTTCCCATCCAATATCAGTCGCAACATTATAACTGCTTCCCTGGTATCTTATCGCTCCCAAAAGCCAAACTGGTCACCTAACAAATCTGCAGTTTTGATTTCCATTTTTCAGTGCATTGTTCTTCTCAGCAATTCCAATGCAGTAAGCTGTTAGGCTAATTATCCGAAAGTTTTCGCACTGATCTTCTCTTGTTGTCTCCAGTATTGTGTGAGTGATGTTTTTGAGAAAGTGTATTGTTATGTATCTTCTCGTAGACTGAATAGCTGAACTGCCACTACCACAGTGTCTTTAAGAATTCAGAAGATTTATTTCCTATCCCTTCAGCTCTGTTTCATCTTGTGAGCTCCAAACCTTTGTCCAGCTCTGGCATTAACACTCGATTCGCTGGGCATCAGAAACCGACTTTCGTTTCTTCATCAGAGGAGTCCTCCCCATCGTATATAGGCTTTTAATGTCTCCAAAGTGTGTTTTGACTTTTCGATATGCTTAAGCTTTCTTTCCGAAGACCATCTTTATAGTTCTTCACATTTTTCTTGTAGCCATATCGCCTTGGCCTTCCTGCACTTAATATTTGCTTCATTCCTAAGTGACTTACAGTGCTGTATTCCTGTCTTTCCTTGAAGATTGTGTAATGAGTGTGTCAGAACTCTCCATGACAATGCAAACAATATAGCCAACTTAACGGTATTATTCGCATTTTGTAAACACTCAGATGTCGATAGCAACAATCTGACGGCGAAACGTGGGAGCGCGTTTCTAAGCATTGTTGTGAAAGGTGGTCTAACTGCGAGAGTGGTAGTAGCAGTGTCGGTCGAGAGATCGGAGACAGAAGACGTGTCATGCTGCCCTCACATCGGCTATGGCAGGTCTTATCACACTCAAGGCCTGGTTTCATTTATATAGCCAGGAGAGATTTAGGTGGCTTAACTACACTTGAAGATGGCATTCAAGGCAAAATTTTCAAGCATTGCAGGCTTAGGCTTGTGATTGTTAGTCAGAGTGTGTTATAATCCAATGTTTTAAAACTTCCTGGGAGATTAAAATTATGTGCTAGATTGAGACTCGAACTCGGGACCTTTGCCTTTCACGGGCAAGGCCCCTACCATGGCTCAGATGGTAGAACACTTGCTTACGAAAGGCAAAAGTCCGGAGTTCGAGTCTCGGTCCGGCACAGTTTTAATTTGTCTGGAAGTTTCGTATCAGCGCACATTCCGCTGCAGAGTGAAAATCTCATTCTGAAAACATCCCATGTTTTGCCTGTCAGTTAAAGAAGCCTCTTTACCCTCCAAATAATAACGATTATTCTCCATATTTAAATAAAACGTTGTGGTTATTAAATGTTAATGTAACTTTGAAACTGAAATAATTTGTTAATGTGGCTCTCAGCCCTTATTTGTACTTATACGCTCATTGTGAGATATTCCGCTATTGTTAATACTTTATCAAGATGATTCTGAGGTTTCAGATAGACTTAATTTACGAAATCCCTCCTCACTAGCTATTTAGTAGTTAACAGAACCCAAACTAACTGCTTTTTATGAAACTCATTCTTAGTAACAATAAGCTTTACCCCCTACAGCTGCATACTGACGCAAATTTGTTGCAGTTACGTTCATATGGCGAACTCTGTTGCTAGACGACAATACTGGAAATTATAAAAATACAGTCAAATCAACATCAAACACAGCGATTACAGCTGCGATGCCTTATTACTAATTATAAATGTACTTCCTTTTTCTGCAATAATTGTGTATTACTGTCTCTCTATCTTAATTATAAGAATTGCGTGTGACATACTTCACGAATCATCGTCAAGGACTTCGAGTTGCGAACATCATTTTATGCGTGTGACATTACTGATGCTAAGACGCAGTCAATTTATCTAGCATTAGCAGAAATGATTATCTCTAATGTGTAAGAGATTGTGTAACGAGATACATTCGTTGGTGAGCAATTTTTTTTTGTCGTACTTTTATGATTATTACTAACGAGGGCTCAAAACATGAGATCCGCTAGTCACTTTAGGAACCTCAGGGAACTTCCAAATGCAGACACCACCAATGACGAGATTAACTCTCCAGAACATTCCCAACCTTCAGAGACTGAAGCGGAAAAAATTCGCACAGATAATGAGACATAAGTTTCTACTGCCTCATTGCAAGGGTCAAACGATGTAATGGATGGCCACAGCGGCAATGCAGAAAGCATTTCCGAATTCAAAAATAGTGAAGTATTACAGCACAATGACACATGATGACAAATCTTTTCAGAAACAGTAAAATCAGGTTCTGTATGTCATTCTGAGGTACAAGCAGCACCTCAGACGGCATCACATAACAGCAATGTTGAATTTGGTACAAATGACGCATTGCAAACACTGTTAGAAACCATGTTTAACAAGTTCCAACAAAAGGCAAACCATGTTTACCGATGCTAAACAGGACACACAAGCAATGGTACAAGGCTTGAAAACTCAAATCGAGCAGATTAATACGTGGCAAACAGACTTGCACACTCGAATTGTGCAGATTAATACATCGCAAACAGAAAACAAAGCAACTATGAATGAACCGGTCAAAACAGAGTCTATTACAAAGACTTCCTTCAGTTACGAAAATTTAAAACATTTCGTATTGCTATTAGAGAAATACACGCAAAGCCTGGTTTGATCAATACCTTTATTCTTTACCCCTTGAATGGCCGACTGCAAATGAGCTGGAATTCATGTTCTCTTATTTGGATAAAAAACCGGCTTCTAAAGTGGGTTCAATAGCGCAACAATGCCTGTCATTGGCAGAATTTCAACAGGCCATTTTGACGGTATCCTAGTTTCCCACAACGCAGTCACGAGTAAAACCAGCATATTAAAACAGAAACTATAGGAGTTTACCACCACCCCCCTTTTTACTCTGAGGACATGGTGTGTAGAAACCAGTATTTAGACAATCCAGCAGAACCTATCGGTATTTGAGTAAAAAAAACTGCCCACTTTCATAACACATGTCATTGTAGCTAGTAGATGCAAAGGTGATACTGACGAATTCACATGTCATTTGCAAGAACTGGAAGATGATGATGATGACAATAACCTCGATAGACAGGGTTCTAATAACAACAAAAGTAGAAGCAATAATAAAATGCAAGCTTCTGTGAACTAGTATGGGAATAATGGCCACTCAAATGACAATTATAATTACGAAAATCACGCATACCAACATGACTATTCGCAACTCCTTGCAAAAAATTCAGTTTGCGCAGAACAATGAGCCTATGCAAGATTTTAACAGTAGTCCTAACAACTGCAACAATTACGACCAACAAACCCATCAGCAAACACATTATGATCAAGGTAGTATGCCCAACCAACAATTCAATGGAAACTCTGCTAATTTCCAAAGAAATAGACGCAACAAAAATTTCCAGAATGGACACTTGTAAAGTTCTACAAACAAGACTAATAGAATGTAGAATTATAATAATAGAGACCGTTTCCAGGGAAGCAATGCTCCCCAGAATATCCCTTACAATTATGCAAATCAGTATAACTTTGACAATGGTGATAACCATCCACCAGATAGCTACAACAATCAATGTGATTTGCCATCTGATAGTCATGGCAACGCGAATCAAGGATGGGCTATCTCTACTCATAGTAACAGTCAGTGTGAATTTGTTGAAATAAGGACACCAGATCCTCAAAAAAATTCCTGTGAAATAGCACTGTGACTAGCACAGCCAGCAGCAAGAGCATATGAGACTTTATGTGCTCACGAAAAGAAAAGCCTTCACAATATCTACACATAAAACCATTCATTGAATACGTTGTGTATTTTCCAGTGTTTTCTTCTATGTATATTTTCTATATTACATGTTACGTTTAAGATGTATTTTCTTCATTATGTTAACAATAAGTTTCCACTCAAGGTAAGAAAATATGACGGCACAACAAGCTTCTGAGAGACAGCGAAGCGAGAGTGAAGCATTTAATTTTTTTTCCCTTTAGCTTGACACAGCTAGCCACAAGGTAGTCAAGGCCAAAATCATTAGCGGGAGTTCGTCATGCAACTTAAGAAGCCGTTACAAGTTCACCTTTTTTTTGTATATAACTCCAGCACACAGGTAATAAAAATGCGTCACAGCCCTCGCTGAAGTGTTCCTTTTAAGAGAGGATCATATTTACTTCCTTGTGAAAGCAAGTGGTCGCCGATGCCTCCAAGTAAATAATTCCACTGTACTCCCACTTTTAAATAATAAACGATACCCATTGTTGTATCATTACCTTAATAAAAGAATCCAGCGTTTACTAAGTGATGAAATGATTATTCCCCACAGACTACGATGAGACATGTTGTGTATAGAAACTTCCACTTGAGAAAACACAATGTTAATTTTCAGAACACTCCAGAAGTTGATGCATAACAGCACTGATGAATTGTATGAGCTACCACTAGGAACAGATGTGGAAAGCACAATTAAAATAAGAACATGACACCACTCCTAGAAAAGGATTAGTATTAAATAATAAAAGGGGATTCAAAGGAATTCCTCATTATTAAAGTAAGTTAATGAAGATAAGATGCCCTGAGGGTCCATTGTAGACGCCTCCAATAGTAAATATTTTGTAAGAAGTCTGAGAAATGGACTTCGATAATTGTATTATTAATAAATCGTCATTGTTACGATTATTCTAGGTTAAGCAAACCTTTCTAAGGAGTCAATGGAGTCTCAAAGAAATAGTTCAGGGCATAGCTCGAAAAACAGGCGGAAATGCTAACAATGCAAATTATGGAGAAAGGTAAAATTAAAACCACGGAATAAGGTAAAGTTCAGATTTATCACTTACAGATTTTCACTGTCACAAGTAAATATAGACAAATACAGAGCTGTAGATTTTACAATGCATATATGTATGTCACTAATGAAATGTTTTCAGATAGTAAAAGAAATTAAACAAGAAAAGAAAGAACCAGAGATGGAAGTAAATCATAATAAAATGAAAGCAAGCGAACCACAAATACTTTATTAATAAACATAACAATATTTTCTGTATTAATAATCTTTTCGTGGGTGTCAAAGGAAACCGAATTTTGCAGCCACTCCAAAAAGAAGAAAACTTGTTGTTAGGTTAGAAACTGAATAAGTTCTACCTTTGGAAACCAAAATAAGTACAATAAATGTGCCAGTACCCAATTCAATGTAAACCATGAAAGTGGAAATAACAATTTTATGCAACATTTATAGTACTGTTAGTATAAGGCCTAATCAAATTTTTTTCAGATGAAAAGACAACATATATATGTAGAACATATGGTGAACAATGCTCCAGAGTGAATACAACAATGAAAACGCTAACTCTCCAAATCCTCCATACTACAATTCGTATCTCATAGAAAGGTGGATCTGATTTATGTGTAGTATAGATTCCTGTGTGTTTTGTGGTATTTAGGGTGATGGCAGCATTGTACTTCCATTCACCAACAAAAGTACACTTCTGATCACTGCAGTATGATGTTATTCAATATATGATTACTAAGACATTAAGGTCACTTAAGTGAAACACTAATATATGTCATTGTTAATATTTTTAATCAATATGCACCACATACTGCCTGTGCAGACCATTTTTTCAGCATTCCTGCATATAGCTGCCTCAAGCAGCGTATTCTATATCCACAGGTACAAAGCTTTGGTTATGCAACATATTATTATTTGTGTCATTTTGTGTATGACGTTACAATATGCAAAGCATTTCTTAGCCAACAAATCTTTTTGTGTCTTTTGACATTGCCTGAGCAGAATTATGAGTTATATGTACAATAATTTTAAATTCATATTAATACATATGTGTCTCACAAGAAACAATTTAAAAAATTTCATTGATGTAAACTGCATGTGCAGTTACTAACTGAAATGTTTTCACTTATGTTTATAGTAACTAGTAAAACCTTTTGTTGCTACAATAAGTATTGTCTGTCTGTTAAGTACCTAGTAACTGGGATCTGCCTGGGCACAAACAAATTACGAAATACACAAGCACATGTGATGTCTGCTACAATGATGTCACTCCCAATTATAGCAGCAACCAACGAGGTCTGTCATAATGAAGGATGTCTTCAGTAAATGCCAGTTTTTGGGTGGCAATCAGCGGCCAATGCTGAGCTTTGCCTTTGAGAGCCACATTATACAGTGCTGTCTCAGTGAAAGGACACTCACAATACAAGCCACTATGTCACCAAAAGTACAGTTTCCAGAAGCAAGGGTGTCAGTGAGATAGACACTGTACACACCACTGAATCTACAACACTCTTCTTTTCTACATTGGGGTGTTAGTGATATAGACACTAAACTCACCTCTACACACAGTGTAGGACGTTGCTTCGCCTCTCATATTTCTACAAGTGTGCAAAGTGCAAAACAATACAATACTCCATGTGCAGTGAACATTCCCTTTTTTTACAAAACAATAGCACATACATATTTTTCTTGTTATTTTTCTCAATTTTACGGGTTGAAATGTGTCAAGTATTAATACATGCCTAATTACTTATTTTAAAATCTCACAAAACTGTCTCAAAATAATTGAGCCTAAAATGAAAAATCCTTACATCTTTATTGTTGTTTGTTCTTGTGGTCTTCAGTCCTGAGACTGGTTTGATGCAGCTCTCCATGCTACTCTATCCTGTGCAAGCTTCTTCATCTCCCAGTACATCTTTATGTATTTTGTTTAAATATTTGAACATTTAAGCAAGCAAGAATTGCTTCACTATATTCTTTCTAAAAACAATATTTTACTCTCTAATGTATATACCAGGTGATCAAAAAGTCAGTATAAATGTGAAAACTGAATAAATCACGGAATAATGTCGATAAAGAGGTACAAATTGACACACATGCTTGGAATGACGTGGGGTTTTATTAGAACCAAAAAATTCAAAAGTACAATAAACGTCCGACAGATGGCGCTTCATCTGATCAGAATAGCAATAATTAGCATAACAAAGTAAGACAAATCAAAGATGATGTTCTTTACAGAAAATGCTCAATATGTCCACCATCATTCCTCAACTACAGCTGTAGTCGATGAATAATGTTGTGAACAGCATTGTAAAGCATGTCCAGAGTTATGGTGAGGCATTGGCGTCGGATGTTGTCTTTCAGCATCCCTAGAGATGTCGGTCGATCACGATACACTTGCGACTTCAGGTAACCGTAAAGCCAATAATCGCACGGACTGAGGTCTGGGGACCTGGAAGGCCAAACATGACGAAAGTGGCGGCGAGCACACAATCATCACCAAACAATGCGCTCAAGAGATCTTTCACGCGTCTAGCAATATGAGGTGGAGCGCCATCCTGCATAAACAACGTACGTTCCACCAGGTGTTTATTAGTCAGGTTGGGGTTCATGCGATTCTGTAACATATCGGCGTACCTCTCACCCGTCACGGTAACAGTTACAATACCAGAATCACGCCCTTCCTCGCAGAAAAAAGGCCCGATAACTGTAGATGTGGTAAATCCAACCCATACCGTGACTTTCTCGTCGTGCAGTGGAGTTGCCACGACAGTTCTAGGATTTTCGGTAGCCCAAATTCTGCAGTGGTGGGCGTTGACAGGCCCTCGGAGCGTTAAATGAGCTTCGTCGGTCCACAACACGTTACTCAACCAATCGTCATCTTCCACCACCTTTTGAAACGCCCACACCGCAAATGCCCTCCGCTTCACTAAATCGCCAGGTAGCAGTTCATGATGTCGATGGGTTTTGTACGGATAGCATCAGAGTGTACGCCTAAGTGCCAACCAAACAGTAGTGTATGGAATGCCGGTGCGACGTGCGACTGCAAGAGCGCTGACTTCCCCGTGCTTAGACGAACCCGCTACAGTCTCCATTTCTTCCTGAACTGTCTCAGCAGCATTACGCCTTGTGCTCGGTCGGTCACTACAGGGTCTATCGTCTAAACTACCCGTGGCTTCGAACTTCGAAATCATTCTCGCCACAGCTGCATTTGTCAACGGACCTTTACCCGTTCGAATCCCCTTCCTATGGCGACAGGATCGTAACGATGAACCAGCACATACGCCATTCTGATAATACAACTTCACTACAAGCGCCTTTTCAGGTAACGTCAACATGCTGCGACTGCTGGCGCATCTGATTCTCTGTCATTACAGCTTCTTTTATACACGACTGTCATGCGCAGTCACTAACGTGTTGCTGTCCAGCGCCATCTGTCAGACACTTTTTTTTGTTATTATAAAAGCCCATGTCATTCCAAGCCTGTGGGTAAATTTTTACCTCTCTATCTACATTATTCCATGGTTTATTAAGTTTTCAAATTTATACTGACTTTTTGAACAATATATATGCATGCGTGTGTGTGTGTGTGTGTGTGTGTGTGTGTGTGTGTTTCATAATTAAAAATGTTTAGATCCTTTTGCCCTATTTGTATGTAAGTCACGTTAAAATTCTTAAAGAAGCGACATTACATTGAAAACAATATAGTCAACACTATTCTTTGCATTGTGTAATCACTCAGATATCGATAGTAACAATCTGAGGGCGGAGCATGGGAGCGTGATTCTAAGCATTGTTGTGAGATGAGATCTGTCTGCGAGAGTGGAAGTAGTATTGTCCGTCGAAAGCTCGTAGGGAGAAGACTTTTCATGCTGCCCTCACGTCGGTGATGGCAGATCCTACCATACTCAAGGCCTGATTTCATTTATATAGCCAGGAGAGATAGAACAGGGCAAAAGCAACTGCAGGGCTAGGCTCGTGATTGTTAGTCTGAGTTTGCAGTAATAGTTAGTACGACCCAAGAAAGCTCATTCTCAGCAACAATAAGCTTTAGCCGCTGCCACTACTTGCTGCAGCGAATTGCTGTAAACCACATGGAAAAAGGCAGTCATCTAAAGAGGTGAGTGAAAAACTCACACACCACAGCACGCTATGTACTCTAATGCAGTAAATTCCGTTCCTCAAGTCAGATTCTGTATGACTTGTAAATTATTGTTCAAAAACGCAGTCAGGTAGCTCAGGTATTCATTGTTACAGATTCGTATGTTGCTATAGTTTTTCATACTCAAATACGCAGTCAGATAGCTTATCCAAATGTTAGTTTTAAGTTTTCCATGTAACGGTCTGTTGAGGGGTTAAAGGACAGTGAAACCGACAGTCGTACAACACATTCACAGTGTTATACAGGTTAGATTCTCTTTACTGATAGATCAGATTGCTTATCGAGTCCATTTTCACTGACGATCACATATTAATTGCATATACGTTACAATTATTGTACTTTCATTTTTCGTCGATTAATTGATTTCTTCAGGTACATAAGATTTATTCGCAGCTAGTCTCCTTACACCCATTTTTGCGCGTCCATCTCCTGTGTTTGCCGTTTTAATGAGGTCCATTTCCCATCAGCTGAGCTGTCCACTGTGGTATCGTCATATCTCGAGCTTTAAACAACATCAAACACTTGTCATCATTCCTCAGTTCTTCAGTATCGCAATTCTTTCCATAGTTCATCATTACCAAATTACGGTCAAAATTTTGTATCTGCTCCTTCGTACGACTTGCTATCCACTAACTAATTTCTGTATCTCTCATCATCGTCGTGTAATCCACCTGGGAAAATTTAAAGCACAACTAATTTGGTCTTATTCCTTTCTAATTCCTTCTTTAACGTCTATATTATCCGGCAAATCTTACGTCTGTTCCGCGAATGATTGCTAGATTGTCATATCCCTTTAACACGGAATACGAGTTCAATATCCTCAAACCTATTCATCTTCTCCTGTGACGCCAGCATGTGTACCTGAACAGCTATTGTTGGTGATCGTTTATTGCCGACACTAATAAAAACAACCTTATCACTGATCTTGGCCGTTAAAAATTTTCTCAGTTATCTCCCCTTTGGCAGCCTCACGGAAAACCAAATGAAGGACAAATCCGAAATCTGTTGTGTGTGTTGGGGCTTATGGGCGCTCAGCGTCGAGGTCATCAGCGCCCTGACACACATTAAAGGGAACGAATGTGGGCAGACCTAATAAAACCGAAGCACATACGCAAAGAAAGAAGGAAAATGCTACATAAGAAAGTAAAACGTAAGGAAACGGAAATCTTGTCAATGTTTGGCAGCAAGTCCTGTGGATACACTTTATGAGTCTTTAAAGCAGTGGTTTCCATTGCCTTCTGCATTCTCATGTCGTTGATCATTGCCTTTTATGTTATGTTTCCCATCCCAAGGCCAAAAGGGTGCCCCAAGCCTCTGTTCGCTTCTCTGTTCTCTTTGATATGGCCGTTGGCAGAACGAGAATGACGTCCAGAATGAGGATGACATCTAACACCAGGAGTCGTCCGTCACCACGGCTTATGATTTCATTTAAAATCGAACACGGGACATTCTGATTAATAATCAAAGACGATAACGCTAGAACACATTACTTCGCAATATACCGTCATAAAACTACGTTTATCACATATTGAAATACCTGGAGTGCGCAATAGGAAAGCATCCACATCAGGTGACTTCTAGGACATTTATGTTATTGAAGAGCCTGTATACTTTAAATGAGGAACCAGATTAATCCTGTTTGCAAAACAGAATGGAGCTATACATTCCGTATTTGTTGTCTCACATATGTTGTTCCTGATGCGGGTATAAAAATCGAAAGTCCTTCTGTAGGACAGAGTGCTCACGATACATATAATTATGCGTCTGAATTACAGAGACAGGGACAGCAGTTCCTTGAAGTCAGAATTTGAAAGTTGCTAAAGACTATTTGCAACCGGTCAATAGTATTATACACATAAACGGTATGTTTTGGAATGAATATAGCACACGCTCGTCCTGATAATAGTGATGTCTTTACCAGAGGCTTAGGAATCATTCTGACCCTCAACTTGGATATCGACTGACACTGGGTCTGCGCGGGATTAGCCGAGCGGTTTGTGGCGCTGCAGTCATCAACTATGCGCCTGGTCCCGGAGGAGGTTCGAGTCCTCCCTCGGGCATGGGTGTGTGTGTTTGTCCTTAGGATAATTTAGGTTAAGTAGTGTGTACGCTTAGGGACTGATGACCTTAGCAGTTAAGTCCCATAATATTTCACTCACATTTGAACATTTTGACACTGGGTCTGATGTATTTTCTTGTAGTTTGGGGCCACAGTTTCTACAAATGGAGGGCCGTACACTACTAGCATCGTCTCTAATAGGCAAACGGTACAGGAACCTAAAGACCAATCATATCCATCCGTTTGTGTCCTATTGCATAGAAAAAATAGAGTACTTGAAAATTTTACGTAAAAGTAATGTACGAAATGGATTCCACACGAATAACAAAGTAGGGAAAATAATCGGACACATAACCCATAAAACAAAACCATATAAACACTCAGAGATTTATAAATTCCAACGCAGTGAATGTGAAAATTTCTGTGTGGACAAAGAGAATCAAGTTTCTCCACCAGATTTAGAGAACACGCAAACTTGTGCGACGCCCTTCTTCGCTTAGGGCACATCTAAGAAACTATAATCATAATAACAACAGCATCGAGGAAACCTGAAAGGTACTACACAAGTAAGAAGACGTTAGGTTTATGGACGTTGTAGAAGGAACTGCAATCTATTGCGCCTTCGAAGAACAATCTCAGTATGTTCTCATTGAAGAAACAGATCTCACTAATGAAAACTTTCTCTACAGTTTCAGACAATTACTCTAATGCATTGGAACTGAACAGTTGTGCTTTTGTGGTTACAGTTCACTCAGAATCGCTGTGCATAAAATGGAGTACTGTATAGCATCGCTGACAGTTGTTCTTTGATGTGTATTTGTGCATCTTATCTCTGCGTACATGTCAAAATCTTATAAGTGCGGTGTATGATTGTCAAAAGACATCGAAATTCGTTGTACGTACTGTTAATCCCGCTCGTTCTCGTTACGTTGTATTATGTTTCGTAGATTCTTGAAAATAGCTCGGTGCTGAAGTAGATCTAGTGTAGACACACTACGCTCATAGGCGTCTCATATCTTATCAATACGATTAAAGTTACGGACACTGGGTGTAGCGGGATGGGCTGGTTCGATTCCCGGCTGTGTTGGAGATTTTCTCCGCTCAGGGACTGGGTGTTGTGTTATCCTAATCATAATCATTTCATCCCCATCGACGCGCGGGTCGCCGAAGTGGCGTCAAATCGAAAGACCTGCACCAGGCGAACGGTCTACCCGACGGGAGGCCCTAGCCACATGACATTTCCATTTCCATTGGCAAGACTAATCACCTCGTGTAGTTTCGAATGTACTCTTACACAGCTTTCGACGTGAAGGTAAGAGAACGGCGAATTGTTTTTTCAAGTGACCTCTTTGGATACCTCGAACGGCCATAATGTTCACACTGTCCTGAGACACAGTATGGAGAAGTACACCTCTAACTGTACGGCACATGCTGTTCCCATATGGCATGCCTGACGCAAAGCACAGCGACTGCATTACAGTGGAGCATCTGAATCCCGCCTTCTCGCCGCAGTTACATGAGCAAAAGTACTCAACCTGCCCATCAATGAGCGGCTTTTACATTATGTAAACATGTGTGAAGTGATATACCAACTGGCCATCATAATGGAAGCACACAGATGGACACTAACGAAAGCAGCCGCCCATACTGTCGCAGTAAGTACAAAACTAAATTTAGCTTCCATATGGACACATAAATAATAGTCATGGAGATAAATTAAAGCGTGTTCTATCTTCTTATCACAGAGCCAGCATCCAGCATTATGCTAGAAATAATGATGTAACATCCAGAAAAAAATCTGAAGATTAACCTGAGGATGAATCTGAAAAGGTTCGAAAAGCGGTTCATGGAATAATAAATAACCATTCTGAAAGTACCCTTTAAATAATAAAAATGTAAGACTGAAATTTATCAAAATAGTAAAAATATTAACTGAATTATTTTGTTTCTGACTGTAAACTTTGAGCTGTAATAATAAATCAATTGTCGTAATAAAACGTGTACCATCGTAATGTGACAGCTGAGCTCCACTGTAATAATAAGTAATTGTCGTAATGAAAAGGGAAGTCTTCCGTACTGTAAAAGTTAGCAGTCTGACTGCAAGAATTTTGAACAGTATAAACTGCCTCAATAATTAACCTGGATATGAAACCTAAAGTAACTGTCGTTGCAAAATTTGATCACAAAACTGTCTCTGAATAATATGAGTTGGCCCTGATTGAATAAAATAAAAAAAAGTCATAATATTTTCTCCTCCCTCTATTCCGCACAAATCTGGATAACGCGTTGCTGTCCTGCTCTGTCTTGAGCGCCGCTATGCTAAAGCTGCAAATTACTGTATCTACACAAAGACATCTAAGAGATCCAATGAGTTCTCTGTTAATTGAAAATCGAACTGTTTAGCGAACACACTTGATTGGATGATCCTTTAAAAAAATTGTAGGAGAAAGGTTGCTAAGAAAATGAAATATGCGCGCAAATGACAACACTAAGTCTTTGTTATTCTGTGAAAAAGTGCTCCAGGCAGATTTTAAATGTAATGAATTTCTTAACGTCCAAACAATACACATTCCTATCTCTCAATTCTAGGGACTTTCAGTACAATAACCAAGATAGTTCGATGACGCAGGAGTAGTGTGGAAAAAACGTAACATCATTATTGTATTTACCTGAATTCCATTAGAGTTCTTCCTTTACAAATCAGTTTCATAATCACGTTGATTGAATAAACTGATGAACTGAGACAGTAGATTTAAATCATGTTATTGCCATAGCTTCCTCACTCTAACACAGCTTAACATTGTATACATCCCTACTCATACACTGCTTAACATTGCCAGCCTAACTCCAATGCACCTGAAGTTAAATTGCTCTCTCCACCCACAGCTTAACTTTTGTAAGTAGGCTGTTTATGTTTTCTTATTGGTAACGCCACGTAGGGCTCTGTATGAAAATCACTGGCTCTGCTGTGTGCAGTCTGTGGTTATTTTGCATTGTTGTCTGCCATTGTAGTGTTGGGCAGCGGCAGCTGGATGTGAACAGCGCGTAACCTTGCGCAGTTGGAGGTGAGCCGCCAGCAGTGGTGGATGTGGGGAGAGAAATGGCGGAGTTTTGAAATTTGTAAAAGTGGATGTCATGAACTGCTGTATATGTTATGACTTTTGATGAATATTAAGGTAAATACATTGTTTGTTCTCTATTAAAATCTTTCATTTGCTAACTATGCCTACTAGTAGTTAGTGCCTTCCGTAGTTTGAATCTGCTCGCTGTATTGCTGTAGCTTGAGTAACGAAGATTTTTTGAGGTAAGTGATTTGTGAAAGGTATAGGTTAATGTTAGTCAGACCCATTCTTTTGTAGGGATTTTTGAAAGTCAGATTGCGTTGCGCTAAAAATATTGTATGTCAGTTTAAGCCCAGTCATGTATAATTTGTTCTAAGGGGACGTTTCACATTGACTGCTACACTGCACCCTGTCACACCTCAGAGATGCTAGCTTAACATCTGAGGTACAGCTCACCACATCGCTGCTCACTCACAATCGTTTCAGATACCAAAATGTGACACCTATCAATTCAAATAAGTGATTGGTAGCAGTTTTATGTATTTACATTCAATTAACAGTCACGGATTCTAGAATATCCGTAATGGATAAGCTTAATCAAAAATGTAGTAATTTGTTTTGTCCGCATCTGCTGTAGTTACTGAGAGAAAACAGCCTGAAATCTAGTCTTCGTTCTGCAATGACGTCACTACTTTCCGTGCGACTTCACGAACCACCATCTAGCTCAACGGACCATCGTCCTCCTCGATACATTCCAGTTTCAAACATTTTGCTGACAGTAGTATCAGCACTCGGCGCGTGCCCAGCATAAAGCGGTAAAACACATTTTAAAAAGCGGTAAAATAAAAAAATAAAAGGGCTACAGTTTCGGAACAGAGTGGAAATTCCTGCGCTCTCTTGTAAGCCGACGCGGAGACCCGTAATGAAATGAAACACCGCTCGCCCACAACCGCAGACCGCTCGAAGCCTCCCCTGAAAACCGCAGCGGCGGAGTGGTGGTGGCCGCCCAGAGCGAGCGAACGCGCGCGCGAGCAAATTCTGCGGGCACAGTAGTTACAGCGGGACAGCAAAGTGTTCCGGGCTTACCTAGGTAGCGGCGCTCCGGCCTGCGCTCGATTTATGGCGTCCGTGGGACAGTTTCATTACAGGGCGCCGGCCGGGCGCCGGGGTCCCGCGGCCCGCTGCATTCGTCGGCGCAAATGAGAGGAAAAGGAGGCTGCTGCCCGCCTGCCCGCCTGCCTGCCGCGATAAATCGCCAGCCCTCGCCGCGGAGGGCCGCCCTGGAGGCCCGCCAAGCCGTTACTCTTTTATTATCCAGAAAATTGACCCGAGAACGCGCCGCGAGAACGAACAATATTGTCTCTACATTTTGCTTGCCTCCGGGCGTGATCCCTTAGCGAGGACTTGAGAGCGTAATGGAACGGATGTAAATGCCACCAGAGCAGAGTGGATGGTGGGAAGGGACGGGAGGGCACAGGGTCGCAAACGAATGGTCGTGAAACGCCGCCCGGCGCTGTTTCTGCTTTTTAAGTGCCGCGGCTGCTGTTTACGACCGAGTTCGGTTTTAGGGAATCGTGGTTACCGAAAGCGTAAAATCCCGTAATAGCTTTCTAAAGACCGGAGCGTTCTAGTCAAAGAAAAACTCGCAGACCCTCTTAGGTTCTGTATCACACGTCCCTAATAATTTAATCTCAAGAACACGTAAGCTTTCTATGCAGTTTAGCTACACTATTGGTCATTAAAATTGTTACACCAAGAAGAAATGCAGATTATAATCGGGTATTCATTCGACAAATATATTATACTAGAACTGACATGTGATTATGTTTTCACGCAATTTGGGTGCATAGATCCTGAGAAATCAATACCCAGAACAACCACCTCTGGCCGTAATAACGGCCTTGATACGCCTGGGCATTGTGTCAAACAGAGCTTGGATGGCGTGTACAGGTACAGTTGCCCATGCAGCTTCAACACTATACCACAGCTCATCGAGAGTAGTGACTGGCGTATTGTGACGAGCCAGTTGCTCGGCCACCATTGACCAGGCGTTTTCAGTCGGTGAGAGATCTGGAGAATGTGCTGGCCAGGGCAGCAGTCGAACATTTTCTGTATCCAGAAAGGCCCATGCACGACCCGCCACATGCGGTCTTGTACTATCCTGCTGAAATGTAGGGTTTCGCAGGAATCGAATGAAGGGTAGAGAAACGGGTCGTAACACATCTGAAATGTAACGTCCACTGTTCAAAGTGCCGTCAATGCGAACAAAAGGTGACCGAGGCGTGTAACCAATGGCACCCCATACCATCAAGCCGGGAGGTACGCCAGTATGGCGATGACGAGTACACGCTTCCAATGTGCGTTCAGCGCGATGTCACCAAACACGGATGCGACCATCATGATGCTGTATACATAACCTGGATTCATCCGAAAAAGTGACGTTTTGCATTCGTGCACCCGGGTTCGTCGTTGAGTACACCATCGCAGGCGCTCCTATCTGTAATGCAGCGTCAAGGGTAACCGTAGCCACGGTCTCCGAGCTGATAGTGCATGCTGCTGCAAACGTCGCCCAACTGTTCGTGCAGATGGTTATTGTCGTGCAAACGTCCCCATCTGTTGACTGAGGGATCGAGACATGGCTGCACTATCCGTTACAGCCATGCGGATAAGATGCCTGTCATCTCGACTGCTAATGATACGAGGCCGTTGGGATCCAGTACGGCGTTCCGTATTACCCTCCTGAACTCATCGATTCCATATTCTGCTAACAGTCTTTGGATCTCAACCAACGCGAACAGCAATGTTGCGATACGATAAACCGCAATCGCGATATGCTACAGTCCGACCTTTTCCAAAGTCGGAAACGTGATGGTACTCATTTCTCCTCCTTACACGAGGCATCAAAACGTTTGACCAGGCAATGCCGATCAACTGCTGTTTGTGTATGCGAAATCGATTGGAAACTTTCTTCATGTCAGCACGTTGTAGGTGTCGCCACCAGCGCCGACCTTGTGTGAATGCTCTGAAAAGTTAATCATTGCATATCACAGTATCTTCTTCCTGTCGGTTAAATTTCGCGCCTGTAGCACGTCATCTTCGTGGTGTGGCAATTTTAATGGCCAGTAGTGTAGATAGGAAACACAAACTACTCTTTTTCAAAAACTTTCTCCTGGTGTAACATATCCTTCAGATATCGTATTAAAATGCTGACCAATAATGACTATTGGTTGGCCCTTTATTGCGCTTGTGAACAGTGTCATGAAACAAAACTTTAATCCTTGTGAAATGCTGAAACAGAAATAATGAAAACGAATATAATTAACTCTCAGAATAAACTAACTATGCATTCAGTGAAATCTATGTAACTGAAACAAAATACAAACGTACGTCGTGAAAGTTCCTCAGCATTAATTGGAATATATGACTTGAAATACGCTCAAAATACTGTTCAGCTCAGAACAAAATAGCTAAGATTACCTTCAATGTTTAAAATGGTTCAAATGGCTCTGAGCACTATGGGACTTAACATCTGAGTTCATCAGTCCTCTACACTTAGAACTACTTAAACCTACTGTGCAGCTGGTCCCGGTGAAGGTTCGAGTCCTCCATCGGGCATGGGTGTGTGTGTTTGTCCTTAGGATAATTTAAGTTAAGTAGTGTGTAAGCTTAGGGTTTGATGACCTTAGCAGTTAAGTCCCATAAGATATCACACACTTTTTTTTTCTTTTTACTTAAACCTAACTAACCTAAGGACATCACACACATCCATGCCCGAGGCAGGATTCGAACCTGCGACCGTAGCAGCAGCGCGGTTACGGACTGAAGCGCTTAGAACCGCTCGGCCACAACGGCCGGCCCCTTCACTGTTCACTGTATACAGGGAGTTACAAAAAGGTACGGCCAAACTTTCAGGAAACATTCCTCACACGCAAATAAAGAAAAGATGTTATATGGACATGTGTCCGGAAACGCCTAATTTCCATGTTACAGCTCATTTTAGTTTCGGCAGTATGTACTGTTCTTCCTCGATTCACCGCCAGCTGGCCCAATTGAAGGAAGGTAATGTTGACTTCGGTGCTTGTGTTAACATGCGACTCATTGCTCTACAGTACTAGCATCAAGCACATCAGTACGTAGCATCAACAGGTTAGTGTTCATCACGAACGTGGTTTTGCAGTCAGTGCAATGTTTACAAATGCGGAGTTGGCAGATGCCCATTTGATGTATGGTTTAGCACGGGGCAATAGGCGTGGCGCGGTACGTTTGTATCGAGACAGATTTCCAGAACGAAGGTGTCCCGACAGGAAGACGTTCGAAGCAATAGATCGGCGTCTTAGGGAGCACGGAACATTCCAGCCTATGACTCGCGACTAGGGAAGACCTAGAACGACGAGGACACCTGCAATGGACGAGGCAATTCTTCGTGCAGTTGACGATAACCCTAATGTCAGCGCCAGAGAAGTTGTTCCTGTACACGGTAACGTTGACCACGTCACTGTATGGAAAGTGCTACGGGAGAACCTGTTGTTTCCGTACCATGTACAGCGTGTGCAAGCACTATTAGCAGCTGATTGGCCTCCACGGGTACACTTCTGCGAATGGTTCATCCAACAATGTGTCAATCCTCATTTCAGTGCAAATGTTCTCTTTACGGATGAGGCGTCTTTCCAACGTGATCAAATCGTAAATTTTCACAATAAACATGTGTGGCCTGACGAGATTCCGCACGGAATTTGGCAATCGCGTTATCAACAGAGATTTTCCGTGAACGTTTGGGCAGGCATTGATGGTGATGTCTTGATTGGGCCCCATGTTCTTCCACCTACGCTCAATGGAGCGCGTTATCATGTTTTCATACGGGATAGAACATGTTCCTTTACAACTACGACACAACATTTGGTTCATGCACGACTGAGCTACTGCACATTTCAGTCGAATTGTTCGTACACTTCTCAACAACAGATTCGGTGACCGATGGATTGGTAGAGGCGGACCAATTTCCCGGCCTCCATGCTCTTCTGACCTCAACCCTCTTGACTTTCATTTATGGAGGCATTTGAAAACTCTTGTGTACGCAACCCCGGCACCAAATGTACTCTTCGTGCTCGTATTGTGGACGGCTGTGATACATTCAAATAACTGCCGGGAATTCAGCCAGGTGACACTTTCAGCGACCGCCGATATTTTGGCGGGAGAACACCCCGCCATTTTCAAGGCAAACTGCAACGGACAGGCGCCGTACATGCAAATTTAATACCTCGGTTCTCGGACCGAAGCAGGAAAGATAACACACACACACACAAACACACTGAACACTAGTGCTACCAAAGATGACCAAAGTCAGAGCTATCGATAGTGAGACTATGAATTCGCAGGTGAGGCAGCATTGACTCTGTTCCTCTGTTTTTTGACAAGGGAGAGAGCCGGATTCCAAACAGAGATTAAACAGAAACCTCCATCCCTGTTAACGAGGTTGCTCGCTAATTTAATCTCAACTGCCTCCCGAATCACACTGTCCCAATAGCTGGACGTGCATGCCAATATCTCGGTGTTATTATATAACATGGGGTGACCAGTATCCAAGCAATGTTCGGCAATAGCAGATCTATTTGGCTGCTGTAATCGTGTGTGCCGTTTATGCTCAGTACATCTGTCCTCCACGGTCCTGATAGTTTGACCAATATATGCCATGCCGCAGCTACAAGGGACACGATATACACCCGCCTTACGCAGTCCAAGATCATCCTTAACGGAACTCAAAAGTGCTCTAATTTTAGATGGAGGTCGGAAAACACATTTCACATCGTATTTCCGTAAAATACGACCGATCTTATTGGACGTGTTTCCTACGTAAGGCAAGAAGGCAGTAGACCTAGGTGTTGACTCAGAATTATCATCAATCACCTGATGTACAGTTGGTCGATAGCGCAACGCACGTTCAATCTGTCTGTCACTGTAACCATTTTGACGAAATGTAACTTCAAGATGGGACAGCTCAGCTGGCAAAGTCTCAGCGTCAGAAACGACATGTGCCCTGTGTACCAAGGTACGAAGTACCCCTTCACGCTGAGCCGAATGGTGACAACTATTAGCTTGTAAGTACAAGTCGGTGTGAGTACGTTTCCTGTAGACTGCATGTCCCAATGATCCATCATCCTTCCTCCTAACCAACACGTCGAGAAAGGGAAGGCAACCATCCTCTTCCACCTCCATCGTAAAACGAATGTTCGGGTGGATCGAGTTCAGATGTTCTAGAAAGACATTCAAATTCTCCCTACCGTGAGGCCAAACAACGAAGGTGTCGTCAACGTATCTATAGAAACAGGCGGGTTTTAAAGGCGCCGACTCCAATGCACGTTCCTCGAAGTCTTCCATAAACAAATTTGCGATCACAGGAGACAACGGACTACCCATCGCAACTCCATCTGTCTGCTCGTAATACTGGTCATTAAATAAAAAGTAAGTGGATGTCAACACATGCCTAAAGAGATTAGTTAAATCAGCACCAAACCTGGCTTCAATTAACCTGCTGAGAAGGGCAATGCCACCGTTGTTTTAAATAAACATGATTATGTACAAAAGATGCAACGTTTACTATCTGATTCAACGTATCGCAGAATCGATGCTGACCCCACGAAAAGTGTTGAGAGAAAGACCAACAGCCTCCTGAAGAAAAGTGGTTTGTCGCAGGACACAATCAAGAGGCTTAACACCTATAGTGCGGTTCCCCCTAGGTTATATGGCCTTCCAAAGGTTCATAAGGAAGGGGTTCCTTTCCGTCCTATAGTGAGTAACATCGGCGCCCCGACATATCGTGTATCCAAGCATCTTGCTCCTCTGTTGAGTCCACAAGTAGGACGGTGTGAACATCATATCAGGAACTCAGCTGATTTTTTACGTCGTTTGGAGGGACTGAGGCTGAATGACTCTGATATTTTAGTGAGTTTCGATGTGGTTTCTCTCTTCACTCGTGTTCCTCTGTCTGATTCGTTGCGGTTAATTGAAGCCAGGTCTGGTGCTGATTTAACTAATCTCTTTAGGCATGTGTTGACATCCACTTACTTTTTATTTAATGACCAGTATTACGAGCAGACAGATGGAGTTGCGATGGGTAGTCCGTTGTCTCCTGTGATCGCAAATTTGTTTATGGAAGACTTCGAGGAACGTGCATTGGAGTCGGCGCCTTTAAAACCCGCCTGTTTCTATAGATACGTTGACGACACCTTCGTTGTTTGGCCTCACGGTAGGGAGAATTTGAATGTCTTTCTAGAACATCTGAACTCGATCCACCCGAACATTCGTTTTACGATGGAGGTGGAAGAGGATGGTTGCCTTCCCTTTCTCGACGTGTTGGTTAGGAGGAAGGATGATGGATCATTGGGACATGCAGTCTACAGGAAACGTACTCACACCGACTTGTACTTACAAGCTAATAGTTGTCACCATTCGGCTCAGCGTGAAGGGGTACTTCGTACCTTGGTACACAGGGCACATGTCGTTTCTGACGCTGAGACTTTGCCAGCTGAGCTGTCCCATCTTGAAGTTACATTTCGTCAAAATGGTTACAGTGACAGACAGATTGAACGTGCGTTGCGCTATCGGCCAACTGTACATCAGGTGATTGAAGATAATTCTGAGTCAACACCTAGGTCTACTGCCTTCTTGCCTTACATAGGAAACACGTCCAATAAGATCGGTCGTATTTTACGGAAATACGATGTGAAATGTGTTTTCCGACCTCCATCTAAAATTAGAGCACTTTTGAGTTCCGTTAAGGATGATCTTGGACTGCGTAAGGCGGGTGTATATCGTGTCCCTTGTAGCTGCGGCATGGCATATATTGGTCAAACTATCAGGACCGTGGAGGACAGATGTACTGAGCATAAACGGCACACACGATTACAGCAGCCAAATAGATCTGCTATTGCCGAACATTGTTTGGATACTGGTCACCCCATGTTATATAATAACACCGAGATATTGGCATGCACGTCCAGCTATTGGGACAGTGTGATTCGGGAGGCAGTTGAGATTAAATTAGCGAGCAACCTCGTTAACAGGGATGGAGGTTTCTGTTTAAACTCTGTTTGGAATCCGGCTCTCTCCCTTGTCAAAAAACAGAGGAACAGAGTCAATGCTGCCTCACCTGCGAATTCATAGTCTCACTATCGATAGCGCTGACTTTGGTCATCTTTGGTGGCACTAGTGTTCAGTGTGTTTGTGTGTGTGTGTGTTATCCTTCCTGCTTCGGTCCGAGAACCGAGGTATTAAATTTGCATGTACGGTGCCTGTCCGTTGCAGTTTGCCTTGAAAATGGCGGGGTGTTCTCCCGCCGAAATATCGGCGGTCGCTGAAAGTGTTACCTGGCTGAATTCCCGGAAGTTATTTGAAAGTTGTATACGCCAGGAGAAACTCAGGTCTCACGGCTGTGATACAATACGCCATTCCCCAGGGCTGCATCAGCGCGTCAGGGATTCCATGCGACGGAGGGTGGATGCATGTATCCTCGCTAACGGAGGACATTTTGAACATTTCATGTAACAAAGTGAAGTCACGCTGGTACGTACTGTTGCTGTGTGTTTCCATTCCACGATTAATGTGATTTGAAGAGAAGTAATAAAATGAGCTCTAACATGGAAAGTAAGGGATCCGGACACATGCCCACATAACCAATTTTATTCTTTGTGTGTGAGGAATGTTTCCTGAAAGTTTGGCCGTACCTTTCTGTAACACCCTGTGTTATCTGCTTACTTAGCACAACACCTGAAAATCTGACTAAATGCTAAGTGCTCACATGAATGAAAAACGAGATCTGCTTTAAAAGAGATTACCTCCTGCTCAGCATTCTGTTTCGTAACTGTTGTCCTCACGTGCTCGAAAGCATATTTAAATCTGGAAATAGGGCAAATGAAGAAAAATAATCTAGACTCTACTAAATTTTTCTGTGCTTGTCAGAAACAGTCTGTGGCTACGTGTGGCATAAGGTGCTGTGCACACTTGACGAAATATATAGATCTTAAAAAACAGAGATGGAGGAAGGTTTTATTTTAAAAGAAAGCGTTCTTGAATTACAAAAATTACAGACATTTAAACCAACAGCTATGTCTGTGGCATAAAACGATGAGACCAAATTAACACCAATTGTTAATATTATCAGTTATCTAAGGACAAAGATTTCCTTCAGTTAACATTTCTGACAAACGAACATCTCAATCTTGCGTGAGAATTGGCTACCTTGAAATATTTCTTCAAAAGTCTTCTCCATCCACACAGTTAGGAAAATGTCTTTACAAACAAACTTTCACTTCCATCGCGAAGTTTTGTAGGTAAAATATACTATCACCTTCCCTAAAACTGACCTGCACGCTACTATGACGCTAATAAGATTGTCCTAACACTGCACAACTGACTAGTGACCAAGAACACCACAAATTACATTAAACACAGAGCCAAGGATTTTATCCATAGTTCGGGCAGTGCGGAAATATTTACAATGGCAGAAAACACGAAAACCTATCAAACATTTTTTTGCAGTTTTGCACACGGCATGTAGGTGGCAAGGTTGCGTAGTATCAGACTACGGTTTCCATCAGAGATTGGGTTCCTAAACAAAACTAGTGGTTCACAGCCTAGTGGGTGACTACCCGATGTAGGGAAAAATGACATTTTCTGAGGGGTAAAGACAAAAGCGTTCGGTTGTGTTTCGGATACTAAACCAAATTATTTTTGAAAGTTCATGACTGTTCTCGTTACTTCGTAAGAGTGTAATACTGGGTAGAATTGATTATATTTTCTTTAAATACTAGGATTAATGCATGAGACAATCTTAGGGAACTGCACTTGTGAAACGAATGTATGAACAACATATTCCTCAACAGTCCACACACTACACACATACTTTGTATATTGCATCTATGGCAATAAACTGAGACATATATTTACCATTTTCTGAGGCGTCAAACAAATAACACACCTTACGTAGGATTCCTAACACAACTCTGATTAACTCAATATGTCACACCACATAGTTACGTGAAACTGAGCGAATGTTATTAAAATGCTGATGTAATAATTAAGCCAGCATTTCGTGAATGTACACCACTAACACTCACACTAGTATTTGCACGCAATTAATTTCCCCGACCCGAGTAATGAGGCGCAGTTCTAAGGGGAAGAGAATTCTTCGACGGCAATGCCTGTCCCATGTACGCCGATACAGTTCACCACGGGCCTCTAGCGGACACAATGATACGCCCGCCGCCACTGTGTAGGTCATCAACAAAGCTGCCACTTGTCACTGCTTTTAACGACGACCTTTGGAATGCGTTTCTACAGGAACGCGGTGGGAGTTGCTAAATAGAACGTTCGGAGAACCCCAACTCAAAACATAGGTGACTCACTGTAGCCACCTGCGTTAAAACTCGCATGAAAGAAAAATCTCTTTACCTCAGTATTATATAGCAAAAGTTAATCACTGCCTTAGGAAAGAAGGGACGCCTGTGATAGGCTACAAAAACTCTAGTGGGTGGAGTTTTAACATAATACGAACGCTCTGATTGTCCAGAAAGGATACGTGTGGCCATCAGCTTTGATGTAGGGAAATAGCCGACAGAGTAATTAGCTCTCTTCTCTTGCAGAAATTCCGAATATTTGAGCAAGGCTCATCGCGCCGCACTGAGACGATTGTGAGATTCATTATGTGAACACTTGTTAACAAGCTTGTCTTAACTCGTAAGGTGTTGAACTCAAAAGTCTCCCATTGCAGAGATCTGCACCGAGCACAGACAGTTAAGGCGAGTGATTTGAGGCCAACAACGAATGCGATGTTCCAGCCAAATAGCGTATGCCATGCAAATTAACATAGCTATGGAAAAACTAGGAGTCTCAAGTTCACCAAAGCAGTAGGAAATGTATCTGACTGTTGTTTAACACTCAAAAGGGATTTAGAATAGATTATCAATTTCAAAGCTCGCGCCGCCAGCCGCCACTGCCGCCGCCGACGCAAGGTAAGCACACGCCCACCCAAGCCACACCAACAAGTGATATTCAGTTCACTTTCAGAGCTGAAATCGTCTCCATATCTCCTAATTTTTCTTGTACATTCAACCATGATGTGTAATTAAACATATTCACTAGTGTTCGGCCTAACTGAATCAGAAACGCGAGATGGCCGATATGTCTAAAAGGATTTCTCAGCCACTGTTACGAAATGTTTTAATTGTGTACTTTTTTTATTGTTCTTTAACGACCCCTATTCAATTTGGGGTATTTTAATTGTGCATTTTAACGTAATTAATATCTATGTCGCCAACTGAATTTAATTTGTTTGTATTTTTATCGACCCTCAGAGTTGGTCATCAACCATCTTACCACTAAAGAACCTTGTAATAGTTACAAATTTCCCTTCAATGTTGTGAACACCCAGTATCAATATTTTACCATCCTGTATGTAATTTTCTTAACATTCCTATGGTATGAAGTCACACTTAGAGTAAAAATAAAACTTAATAACGAAAATCTAAGTTTTTGTTGTTGGTAGGATTTAGTTACGCATGTACTCATATACTATTTTCTGTTAGCGATAACGTTTCGTTTACAGGGTGAGTAGTGGAACCGACATTGAGATCATTGTCTGATTACATCACTGTCCATGCTGCAGCACTCTTCTGAACTTTGCATGTGTGAGATGGTGACTTCCTACCTTGAGGGCCGTAAGTTCAAACCCTAATTCCTAAAACACTCACATAGCGTCTTTGCGCAACGGTGGTAGGAAGACAGATCAGAAAGACTCACATTCGAGTCAGGTAATGCCGACACTGCAAGGATGGTAAAATATCATAGTGAGGTAGTCAAACATAAATAATTCCTAGACAAAAATTATCCTCTTAAAAATTTTTCATAATCAGTCTCTGTATTGCATCAACTAATGGTAAAAATTAGTGGCTACTGACAAGGTCATAGGGAGACAAAGACGTGCAATGCACTGGGAGACGTACGAAGAATCGCTGTAGTATAGTTGTAAAGCCATTGTTAGGTTTAAGATTTTTTTGCAAGTACACACGTGGCTGACATAGCGTTGATAAGTTGGTCCTGTCCCAGTTAGTAAGTGAAGGTTGTATAGTCTTGTTATTGTGTCAAGATAACTAGGAGAAAAGTGTACTAGGGGAAAGGGTGAAGGTAGCAAGTTTATGAAGCAAGTAAGATCGTATGATCACATGATTACACGAAGCAGGACGCGTCACTAAAAATTTCACAGACGGGAACCAGAGAATTTAGAAATGCCAGATAGATCGAGACCTTGCCAGAACTGAGATTGACACCCAGCAAGATAACATACGGGAACCTCAGTACAGAACAACGGACGACACAATGCCGTGTGAAATACATCAGGGGATGTAACAGGACGTAAACACCGAGCAGCAAGGCGCCGTAACTGGCGTCTAATATGTTGCAGAGGTGCAAGAAGTAGGGTAACGTCTTGACTACGTAGAACCCTTAGTACACCTAGTAAGACATCCCTCCCTCACAACCGAGTACAAGTAATACAAGTTGAAATGTGTCACCGCATGGTTCACTGCAGTCATTTGCGGACAGACACGAAAATGTAATCAGACAACGAAGCACGTTGGAAGAAGATGTAGTGGGACCCATTAATTTGCTGGAAATTTTCCAGCAGTTAACGCACACCATAAACATAAAAACAGAGAGTAAGCGAAACAACTGCAACAAGTACGTGAGCAGAATACAGAAACAACGAAACAACTGCAGCAAAAGATACGTGAGCAGATGTAAGTAGGTTGTTTATGTTTTCTTTATGTAAGTTTGCTGTTTATGTTTTTTATTGGCAACGTTACTCACTGGCTGTGCTGTGTGCAGTATGTGGCTAGTTTGCATTGTTGTCTGCCATTGTTGTCATGAACTGCTATAGCTGGATGCGAACAGCGCGTAGCGCTGGGCAGTTGGAGGTGAGCCGCCAGCAGTGGTGGATGTGAGGAGAGAGATGGCGGAGTTTTGAAAAATGTCATGAACTGCTGTATATATTATGAATCTTGAGGTAAATACATTGTTTGTTCTCTATTAGAATCTTTCATTTGCTAAGACTATCAGTAGTTAGTGCCTTCCGTAGTTTGTATCTTTTATTTAGCTGGCAGTAGTGGCACTCGCTGTATTGCAGTAGTTCGAGCAACGAAGATTTTTGTGAGGTAAGTGATTTGTAAAAGGTATAGTTTAATGTTACTCAGGGCCATTCTTTTGCAGGGATTTTTGATAGTCAGATTGCGTTGCGCTAAAATTATTGTGTGCCAGGTTAAGCACAGTCTTGTACAATTGTTCTAAGGGGACGTTTCATATGTCGACCCTTAGCCTAGGATACCTCACTGGAATCTTCTGATTTTTTCTTGTAGTTTGTGTATTTAGTGTAGCTTTTGTTTATTGCTAGTGCGTAATTGTAGAGAGAATCTCCTTTGTAGTTGCAGTCTTTCATTGTTGTAATGTAAAACAGTTGTGGCATGCATGTAGATTTGCAACAAGTATTTCGCAGCTGCGCTTGTAATTAACTACATATTATTTTCAGTGCTATGTTAATGTGTTCTCTTATTTTTGCTCTTCAAATTGTGTTTTTCTGTGTTATCGTGTGAAATATTGTCACAATAATGGCGTGTGAAAAACGTAACACTCGGCTCCAAAGTAAAATGAGAAACGACAGTGAAGACGAAAGCAATGTGTTAGCGCCACTGTGTAATGAGTTAACTAATGTTCAAAGTAGTAATTTGGTAACTGTGCATAGGGAAATGGAGCGGGCGTCAAACAATGGCGTAGACAGTCAAACAGGTAGTGAACAGGGAAGCATTATCGATCGATCGGTCGGCAACAGCTCGCCTCAGGAATCCGAAATGATAGGACACAATTTTGCAAATACTGTAGATTCAGGTTTTGCGTCCTTACCGTTTTCTCAAATGAGTCAAGACACATTTTCTGCTTGTCAAAATGTGAATGTTGCTGGTGCAAATGCACTGCCGAAAAGCGTAGAGGAACAGATTCCAGACACTAATGCATTGTTATTACAATTAATGCAACAAATGGGACAAAATCTTCTAAAGTTAGACACAATGGAACAAAATCTTAAAAAGTTAGACACAGTGGAACAAAATCTTCAAAAGTTAGACACAATGGAACAACACCAGAAACAAACACAGCAACAGTTACACACAATGGAACAAAATCAGAGACAAACACAACAAAAGCTTCAAAAGTTAGACACCACACTTGAACAAACACGTGAAGATTTAACTACTGAATTACATAACATTGAATCGAAATGTCAAAAAGTCTGTAATGACGTAAAAACACAAATTTGTGAGCATTTTCAGCCTATTTTTTCGCGGCATGAAAATGCATTACAGAATCACGAAGCAGCCATAAAAGAGCTGCAAACCATTGTTCATGAAAATCATGAGACCTTGTGGGCTAAAATTGACTCAGTTGCATCTACCGATTCGGTTACGCAACTGGCAAAAACTCAGGAAAACTTAAAGAACACAGTAGATTCGATTTCAACACAAATGGACACTCTGAAACTTGGTTCAGAAAAACACACTGAGGAAATGTGTTCACTATCGGAGAAAGTAGCTGAACTTTCGGATCAGGTCACTAACTTATCTACAAAGGTAGATGATGATCTAAATGACACAAGACCCGTAGCCTTCACTGACACAGAAGAGTATGAACAAATAAGAAAATTCAAACAAAATCAGAATCAAATTAATACGCAATACAAAAGAGAAATGCGGGAAGTACAAGATCAGCTGACACAGGTAATACAAGAATTACGTATTTCAGAGGACACTCGCGCCCCAATAAGGGAAGAGGGACATAGAAATACAGAACAGCCACAAAATAATAACACAGAGCATTTCGGTAATTATGAAAGGAATTGGCAAGGTGCACCGAATTTTGAGATGGAACCGCCGACACGACGTGACAATGACCGACATGCTACTCGCCGACACGATGATTTTGACTATAAGCTGTTCATTACTACACGTAAATTCAAAACATTTAAGAATTCTGGCAACGACATTCATCCACAAGCATGGCTCCATCAATTCTCTCATTGTTTCCCTCCCAACTGATCATTGGAGCACAGGTTAGAATTTATGTGTGGCTACTTAGAGAATGAACCAGCTGTAAGAATGCGATCGGTCATTCACGATTGCCACAGTGAAGGAGAATTTTACCATGCCTTCCTCTCAGCATATTGGTCTCAAGCCACACAAGACCGCGTAAAACATAGCATCATGATGATGAAACACTTTGAACAATCTGAATTTTCCAGTCTTGTGAAATATTTTGAAGACATGTTGCATAAGAATCAGCCATACAGCCCCTCAGAACTCATCCGCATTTGCTTAATCAAACTGCCTGAACATTTACGACATATTATTTTGGCAGGACGTTGCAAAGACGACATTGAAGCTTTTCAGGGATTGTTACAAGAACTGGAAATTGACACAGACAGTCGCGGGATGCGAAAACAGGAAAACAATCACTACAGGTCACATCCGTCTCAATTCCGTGACGACAGAAACAATAAATGGCCACGACAAACCTATTCTTACAACGTAAATCGTGACCAAAAGAGACACCACCCATATGATAACCACTGGCAGAGTAATAGTTACAGGGAAAGATCACCTTTCTGCGGTAATGACTATCACAGAGACAATCAGAGAAACAGACAATATGGGAACCAAAATAACTATTATCAAGGGAGAAATTCTCCACCACATGACCGACAAGAAAGAAACTATCGAACCTACCGACATGACGACAGACGATATGATCGTAACGACAGACCTGAATTGCATCAGAACTGGCGAGATTTAAATAGAGCAGAGCACTCTCGTCACAATGAATTTGTAGAAGTTAGGTCTCCAAATCCCAGTAACGGCGCGCGCCAACAAAGAAACAGACAATGACTCGCACCGCAGGCAGCTGCGTGCGCCGGCTGGCTCCGAGAAAAATAACATTGACGCTAACCTTGAGCAAAATTCCCGTATTCTTTACGGACGAATACCGCATGATAATTGCATTCAAGTTGAAACTCTGCGTACTAGGAAGAGTAAAGGTTTATACCACATTTCTCATGTAAAACCATTTATTGACAGATAATCTGCTTTTTAACTTAGTCTTTGCAATTGTCACTTCACGTTACTTGTACAATTTGTCACACTGAGAAACTGTTAACATGCAACTATGTTTTAAAGCTAACTAACCATCCAGTCAAGAACATAGGTAACTTAGACAAGTAATCGCGAATGCATTATTATTGCGAACAGACGACACATTCCTCCTAGTTAGTTGCACGATTACATAACGAATATACGGCTTACATACTTAGAACATATACCAGCTCTGCTAATGAAATTTTCATGCAACATTTTGGTTTGCTTACGAGTGGATTCTGGATTTGGTGCTTTCTGTGAAATGCCAGATGACACAGTGGTTGGTTTGTGTGACAGCTACACGATTATATCACGACGTTACTAATGAGTGACAATTTACAATGTTGCTTTTGCGGTGTATCTGTTTGATATCTGCACAGTTTTTCTGAATTCTTCTGTAAAGTAAAACATGTTTTAGTGGTGACTTTTGTGCTATTGCTACAAGGAGACAGCCTTTTCCGTAGCACAACAATACTTTACAGCACAGTAATTTCTTCATCGCAACAATAAGCATAATAACTAAGTTATCTATACACAAAGCATTTCACTTTTGTGTATCATGAGGTAAGTACATTGACTTCTGCAGAACTTAGCTTTCGGAGGACAATAACTACGACACTTCCCAGAGATTATCTTACAGCAAGACGCACATTTAGCGCTACTGGACACGTATTTGAGTGATTAATTTTGTACTTAAAACATTTATTTTTAAAGATTTTTGAATTACAAAGAAAGTTTTTCGCAATACATTTCATTCCATTGCTGAAATCTGTAACACCTGAGGGTATAATTACAATAAACCTCAGGGGGGTACATGCCTACTTTGTGTACCATGTGTTTGGCAAGCACAAGGAGCCCTAACTAATATGGTATTTGCTTATACAATTTAACACATTGGTACCATATTTCTCTAACACATAAATTACACAGCTATCTGATCATTTAACTGAGAGAGACAAACTTGTTTATTTCGTCAGTGACAGATGATTACGTGATTACACCGTTGGATAACTTCACACTTAAGAAATTGTACTTTGTCTGCACTTTGTGAACTGTTCATAATTTTTTTGAAACCATTGTGATACTATGAGAACTTTGAATGATGTATTTGGTAAGGGAGTATGATTTTAAAGTACGTTTGAGGCAGATGACACTTTTGACATGAGCAGAGAATTTTGTTAGGTTTTGAAATTATTGGAGGAAGCTACGACGATTTTGAGATTTGACTGAGGTTTTATGATGTTATTTTTACGACGACGATGTGTATTATGCTGCTGAGGTAAGTTTATGATCCATAAGCTGATGCTATATGAGTTATTTGATTATGCTATGTATCTGTTATGATGAAATATGGAAAAAGTGTCGACGAATAAGGTAAGGAGTAATGAATAGTGGTTAGGGACTCTTGACTTGTGAAAAAGGATGTTGGAAACCAAGAATCGTACTTTAAGAGTTATGAAATGTGTGTGTAAATGCGTGAATGTATCACAATGCAAGCGAAAATATTTTGGGCACTGTCATATCAATAGCATTTTGTTTCTACAGATTTGCAACGCTAATTCTTGACCTGTGAAATTTTGTATATGAGACTGTCACTGTAGCAGAAACTACTGTCGTAAATATTTCCGTAAGAAAGTTAAGTGACCACCTGCACATAATGTGACGTGGGCACCCAAGTGTGTCAGACACCTGGAGAACAAGCCTTTTCAGACGCTCAGGTAGAAAAGAAAGCCATTAGGGTGTGCCAGAGGCACAGGTGGAAGAGAAGGACAAAGAGAGGCCTATATATCTGTTAATGACATTCCTTTGTAGAGGGCATCACTAATGCGACACCCTCGTCACTTAAAAACATATGATTTTTGTAATGCGTTGTGGGCACACAGCTGTGTCAAACACCTGGAGAATAAGCCATTAGGATGTGCCTTTCATCGCTAATGCGACACCCTCGTTACTTAAAAACATATGATTACTCGCACTTTGTGCTAATTACTGAAATGCTTATGAATTGACAAGAAATATTTTTACATCTGCACACCTGATTATGACAAGTGTCTTTGTACGAGAGTTGAGAGCTACTGACTTATGAAATGTCACATGACTATTGAATGATATTTTTATGCTTTGGTTTGTGTAATTGCTTATTTCATTTGATGTCTGGTTTCCAGCTGTGTTGCAGCATTGCTTTTATAAAATGAGATGCATTTGCTAATGTGAACTCTTTCTGTCAACAGATCTATTAAATGATAATTTTGTAATCCACATTCTTTAAAAAGGAGCACTTGGAAAGGAAAGAACAATACGAAGGAACTCGCAACAGTAAAACAAAATTTTCTTTTCAAGTACATGGTAATATTTTTTTACAATCAGTTGTTATGGTGCACCACTTTAATTACATAGACATTAAGATGACCACTTTAATTATGTAGACATTAAGATGTGAATATGCATTTCCCCTGTCAGCATTGTTGTTTTTACTGTAATATTTTTTCTGCTTGCGCTATGTCATGTTTAGGTATAAGTTGCTGCAGTTTGCCAGGCATAGTGTTATTGAATTTGACTTTTGCTAATTTATGCTGCTAGCTTTGCCAATTTGCATTTTTTTGTCATTTCTGTTTGTGTTGATTTGTTGTCATGCTGCATTGCCTCGTCCCTTGGTATATATATCTGAGCTCAGTAGATTTAAGTTAGCTTAAGAGGGGGTAGACTATATAAGGAACTAACTATGATGACTTGGAAGAAATGTATTGAGAAGCTATAAGAAAATAGTTTGGCCAAAAAAAGTAGTGCACAGTGGAGAAAAACTATTTTTGAAAGAGGATGTGAACAGAATACAGAAAGCATGCTTGGATAGGATTTTTTTGGTGGAAACAAATGTTGAAATAAGACGAAAGATCTATCGAATGAAGTTGTGGGGTGGACTGCAGTACCAAATGTTACACTGAAAACAAACCCTGTCCTTTCCTTTTGTGTTATCCCACTATGTGTTTGGGTACCCGTGTGTATTTGTGTTTTTCCTGTCTTTATGTGTTTAGCTGATGAGAGCTATGTTGTAGAATTTTTCTAATACTCTGTTATTTTCTTTGTAAAGATGCTTAGACTTTCTTTATTCTGTTTTGTTTTAATGCTCATGTGTGAAGTTGACGTTTCAAAAGTTATTCTGATCTTTTATGTATGTACTCATGTCATCATTCCTGTAACACTGATGTATATGTTTATTTCTATTCTTTTGTAAAGCCCCTATTACCACAAATATTATCTGTATTGTTATGTTTTTAATGATGTATTTTGTACCTTTGTAATTGTATTCTTACGTCATAAAATTGTAATTGACACCAGTTCATCATATTATTAACTTGTAAGCATTCATTTCACTGCACACTTTTCTGTTGGTCATACTATATGGACACTATGTGAGAAGTTGGGACTGTTAGTGTTTGCACGTGTGTTACTAATTCAGCAAGGGACTGGATAACAGCATTGCTGGTTCTAAGGACAGTTCCACAAACTTTGTGAGTGCACAAGTGGGGGTATATGGACTTGCTATCTTCTCTGCAAGACTCTTCGATGGTGATTGTGCACCTGCACAGTCGCAGCAGATGGCTGCTGGCCATCTCTACCAGGACTACAGTGGGTCTACACCTTTGCTGACTCACCAGTACCACAATTTCTACAAGGACTACAGTGGGTCTGCACCTCTGGTGGCCCACCAATACTCTCTACCAGGACTGCAGTGGGTCTGCATCTATGATGACTCACCAATACCACAATCTCTACCAGGACTACAGTGGGTCTACTCTGTGATGACCTACCTACCAATATTCATCAACTTCGACTGACTCTGCTGTGGGTTTGCTCTGTTGTGGCCCATTACCTGTCAGCATTTCAAGAGTCAGCACTGTCTTTCTGTTAGAAGGACAACACTACTTCTTCAAGACTGCATGGACATCCACTACTTCCGTGTGCATTGCCTTTTATTGCTCAGACTTTGATAAAAGAAACGGCAGTTTTGCTGTGGTGAATGATCAGGACTGTCTTTATTGACTGTGAGAAAATTTTAGCTTTTGACCAACATTGTATAAATAAGTGTGTGCATTTGATATCTTTGTTATTGTAATTATGAAAAATTTTTTCAAATCTGTATTGGCCAGTGCCCAACACCATTTGTAAAAATTTTTGTGGGGAGCATGGGGGCTATGTAAGTAGGTTGTTTATGTTTTCTTTATGTAAGTTTGCTGTTTATGTTTTTTATTGGCAACGTTACTCACTGGCTGTGCTGTGTGCAGTATGTGGCTAGTTTGCATTGTTGTCTGCCATTGTTGTCATGAACTGCTATAGCTGGATGCGAACAGCGCGTAGCGCTGGGCAGTTGGAGGTGAGCCGCCAGCAGTGGTGGATGTGAGGAGAGAGATGGCGGAGTTTTGAAAAATGTCATGAACTGCTGTATATATTATGAATCTTGAGGTAAATACATTGTTTGTTCTCTATTAGAATCTTTCATTTGCTAAGACTATCAGTAGTTAGTGCCTTCCGTAGTTTGTATCTTTTATTTAGCTGGCAGTAGTGGCACTCGCTGTATTGCAGTAGTTCGAGCAACGAAGATTTTTGTGAGGTAAGTGATTTGTAAAAGGTATAGTTTAATGTTACTCAGGGCCATTCTTTTGCAGGGATTTTTGATAGTCAGATTGCGTTGCGCTAAAATTATTGTGTGCCAGGTTAAGCACAGTCTTGTACAATTGTTCTAAGTGGACGTTTCATATGTATAAATTGTTCTAAGGGGACGTTTCACAGAGTGTGGGAACAGAGAAACAACTGAATGAGATCAAACAACAGTTGGGGCACATTGAGCAAGAGGCACAATAATCCCGAGATGTGATCAAAAATTTAATAATAGGACACACACAATTAAGAACAGATATTGACAAGGTCCAACTGGGCGTACAGACATCGCTAAATGACACCCAGACCGAAATTAAAAGATTTCGTGACGACACACAGACCGAAATCAAAACATTGACAACAAAATATTACGTTCTGATACTCACGGTGAAACTGAGAAGATAACTAAACAGGTTAATGCAATTACACGCCAAGCAAGGAGCACAGTACGACAAATAGTTGCAGGTGATACGATAACCGCAAGGTGAGAACAGAAGAAAAAACGAAAAATCAGTTCGAAAAACTCCGAGGAGAACGCTTGCGACTATAGTAGAGCGAATTGATGAAGATCGTACACACTCTGAATCTGCAACTACTTCCGACTCAATAACGCCACCAGGAAGGCAAGAAGCTTCTCAAGGAATGAGAAAAGGTTTCACACAAATACAGCTCGAATCAAACTCAGGCAAGAAATTACACGATAGCCGACCACCGGCGATGCCATACACACGTTTCAAAACTCACGAAGAGCAGATGGCACCAGGCAGACATCGCGTTCCACAAGCATACCTTTCGGAACAATTCGGACCACATGTTGAAGCGACAAGTATTAACCAGGCAAGACACCGCGCCAATACATGATATTGAAGTGCAAGGGCATGAATGTTATAGTGTAAAGCATATCAACAGTCGCGCCGAGCCGATGGAAGAAAGTCATTGCGATCCATTACAACAGTATCATGCCAGACTAGGTGGAAGCTGCAGTGGGCATTATCCAACGGATTTACCATAACCTGAAATCCTGGCACGTGAAATGATCGTAAACAGAAGCGGCGAGGACTCTCAAATTTCGTTTGGTACCAAGACGATGTACGACAACGCCCATTTCCTCATTGAAAGAAAGTTTCAGAATTTCCGTAAAGGAAACTCACTGCTTCCACGAGCCTTCGTGATCAATTCTGAGTAGGTCTACCAGGACATTGGACATTAGCGCACAAACTAGACTCTGTATGTGCTCATATGTCTGGAACAGTAGCAGAAACGAAGCAAAACGTAACACCCACTTGTCGATCATATGAAGATTTCAGAGATAAGTTTCTCTCGCGCTACTGGTCGAGTGAAGCGCAAAATAGGGTGAAGTATGAACTACTACAAAATCCATACTTCAAAAATTCCGGAGAGAAGAGCCCTGTAAAATTATTCGAAGAAATGTCAAAGGAAAAACAATGTTGGGATGTGCCATACAGCGGTGGAGAATTGATGAAATTGTGTACCGTGAAGTTACCACTAAAATATCAACACTGTTAGGGCGCGGAGGCAATGATGTAGAAGCCTTCAAAGGAATTCTGAGAGAATTGCAATTCATATTCTCGGAAGATGAGGCAAGAAAAAAGCGAAACTCGCGTGAATCCGTGAATGAAAGACCGCGAAATTCGCCGAAGACCGCACGAAGGAATGTCAGCTATAAAGAAACGCGGGATAACTTCGTGCCGAGAAGTAACAATCGATTACAACAGAGAAATTGGTACGGATACGGAACAAGAAATGGCAATGGTTATCCATCAAGGAATGGCAATAATTGATACAGGGGGAATAATGGTAATCACAATGGGTATTGGAAGACCAATAGGACGACAAACTACCAGCAACGAAACCTGTGTCACCAAGCCGAACAAAGGCAGGAAGGAGCGAAAGAAGACGTGGAAATAAGGCCACCGCACCATAATAAACGCTCGAATAGACGAGAGAGTGCTCAGGTCATGGAGAACATCACCACCTACCCAAGCAAGCAAGAGTAACATAGCGAAACAAATAAACACTTTGATACTCTAGGTGAAAGGTGAAATAAAAGAACCGCAGGGACAGAAAGACAATATCGCTAACATCAGGTTCGACAGGAATTATTTGGGAAGATTTCACAAGAAACGGACTACCGAAACAAAATGAAGCAGGCATAACGGAAGTCGAGATAAAAGGTAAGCAATTAGCATTGCACAGTTATTTAATACTGACACTAGGGAGAGCCGATTCCAAGAAGATTACCTACTGTCAAGAGAAATAAACATTTTTTTATGACAGGTAATAAATGAGGAAATATGATCGCAGGAATCAGACAGAGGCAGAAAAATAACAACATCATTCTGTGGACAAATTAATTGAAAGGGTACCGACGAAGGAAACGCACTGTCAGGGGCAGGAACTATGGGAGAAGAGAATAAGGATGAAGTAATTAGAATTGCAAAGGTATTTGACGCTGAGACCAGGAAAAACGAACAAAAGGAGGATAGTGAGCAGCCAATGAAAGTTGAAAATAAATTACAATTGTGCACCGGTTTCATTGTGTACAGTGGTGGAAGTTACAGAGATATAATAAGGGCATTTAGATGCGATTGTCTGGGCTTTTCACAAAGAAAGAAGAGGCAGATGTAGTTCAGGGAACACGAAGTTCAAAGTGCGAAGTTAAAAGTGAAGGAGAAGTTGTAGAAGAGAGAGAGGTAGTGGTCGACTCATATCCGACATAATGTTCGAATTCAAAGGTACAAATCCTGAAACAACTCATAAATAATTCAATATATGATGCTTTAGTGCATGGAAATGAGGACGAACAGAGCAAACCGGTCGATATTCAACGAGTTGTAAGGACCATGGCACCGAAAATCACAATTAATGTAATCATAGATAGAAAAAGCGAGCTAACCGCGATTTCGGTGAACTTATTTAATCAATTCAATGCTGATGAAGAATTGCCGATCTTGAAAATAAAAAAATCATCCTGCGGATGTCAATAAACGTTGATTGAATGTCTGACCTGTGGAATGGATACGTAACTCTAATAACCGTACAGCGTGTTGTAAGTGCAAGTGGTGTGGTTACTCTGTGTTAATGTTTCAAAATCTTTATAGGAACTGATTTGGCAGTGCAATTCCCAACACCAAGCGCTCTCTTACTCCAACACTATAATAGTCTCAGACCAGAAGCAGTATCTCTAGGCCTGCAGTCTTACACAGTCAGCGATATAAAGCCTATCAAAGGTATACATCGTTTATAAAATCATATTCGGGTGCCGCATGCAAGTGTGCCCCAGTAGACTGCTTTAACAATCATCCGCCAAATTAACTCATGGAAGGCTAGCTAGATGGATGCTAACTTTGCAAGAGCTTGGTTTCACAACACACACACATTGCAGGACCAGCCAAAATATTAACAGACGCTCTATCTTGATGTCCACAGTGAGCATCTAAGAGCATAGCTTTGGAAGCGAAGGAAGATCAGTTGACAATGTATTACATGAAACGCGTACTCTTCGAAAACTACATTACTACTGCATTGCAAAACATAGGAAAAGAACAGGACAAAGATTCAGATATACTCAGGATCAAATAAAAATGGAAAATCAGATATTTCCCAGAAGTCAGATAACAAAATCTCCTGAAAAATGATGTCGTCTTTTTCAGACGAAATGTGGCCATCAGTGAGTGGTTAATTTGTATCCCAGCTGAAATAATTAATAAGAACGCATGATACACACACCTGATTAATGGACACTTTAGACCCAAAATGTGCTTCCTAAAATGAAAAAAGCAAGCCACTAGGCTCATGTGGAAACGCAAATATGGAAAGTTTTACTGAAGTGCAAAAAGATGCATGAGAGCAAAGGACGTCACGTTTTTGACCAAACTTCCTATGTTTCCAATAATCCCTGACAGATTAAAACAAATAGCATAACATATATAATGAGACCTCTCCCACGAACAAAGAAGAACTACTCTTTCATCTTAGTGGTACTGGGATTAACTTCAAAATATGTCACTTTAACGGCTTTAAAGCGGGCAACAGGGCTTGCAATAAGCAAAGGGTTCAAACAGGATTTTTCTCGATCAAGTTGGTAGGGTGGAACGAATCCTTTCATATAACGGACCACAATACAAATCAGCACAATGGCAGGACACGTTAAAACAATACAGAATTAAACTATTTTTATATCAAAACATAAACCCAGTGCAATTTCAGCAGTACGGTCAACGAAAGACATAGGTACTTTATGTCGACTGTATGCCAGTAGAAAACATAACCCTTGGGATGTACGCCTGAGAGATTTCCAAGACGTTAAAATCGACTGCCCCACATCACTACCCCATTTCCACCCATCACAGTACTTAGAAACACTGAAGTCCCTGATAAACCCATAGAAAGAATTAGATTTCCCACAGTACCATGCAGGCAACACAAACAGTTTATAGCCACAGTATTAACAAACATTAAAAGGGCAGCCATGAAAAGAAAGGAAAGTGTGGTAAAGACAGCAGTGAGGAGGACTTTCACAGTAGGGCAGACGGTTTTTGTGAAAATTCACCATATTTCCTATAAACATAAACAAAAGAGTCACAAGCTTTTTGCTGCATACAAAGGACTTACGGTAATAACCAGAATTGCTCACAACAACGGCATAGAACTAATGAATCCAAAGACAAGTAAAAGTTTAGGACTTCATCATGTAAACCATATTAAAAGGTATGATGAATAATCACTGTAGTCATCAGTAAATAATATTAAAGAAGCCATCAACTATGTTTCAGACAGGATGTGACCAGGAATCTGTGCATAAGAGGAGACAGAGAATGGAGAAGTACCTTAAATTCTTTTATGAGTAGTAATTAACATGATGTAGATATTGCAAAGGTGAAACGGGTCTAATAGCATAACATTCTAACATACTATACCATGACACCACAAATAACGACCATACCGAGTTTCATTAGATTAAAATATCTGGAACAAATTGTAACCTGATAGAGAAACTAGAACTGTAACACAGACATAGGATGACAAACCACGCGAAGAGTTTCTAAAGAGGTGTAACTTAAATTAGACGTTAGGCATAAGGTAGATTATAAGAAAAGATTTTTGTACTCGATCTCCTGCAAGAAACAATCTTCAACTGCCCACGACGATGCAGCGGACATCAACACAAAATGTATATGGGTCATGAATGGATGAGGTCTAGGATTTTCTATGATGCGGAGTCGCCGGAAAGGGCACGAGAAGGATGGCATTTCCAACCAAGGCAACCCTTATATACCTGCAGTAGCAGCATTGCCGTGACGAAGAAAGTACAAGGAGGGTGGATGAGCAGCAGAAGAAAGACGTTGGCTTGAGGCCTCGCAAAAATTCACTCGTCTGATACTCAAGTCGGAAGGATTGCAGGAGACAATGGGCCAAAAAAAAAAGAAAGAAACAACCAGCATGAAAAGAAACTGCCTCTCTGAAACTCTGGCTTGGTTTATGCATAATATGGTAAGTAAATTACGTGAAGAACTGCAGTGTTGTCACCAGACTGCGATATTATATTGAACTGTGTAATGGGACGCGAAATTAAAGCGTCACCCATCCACAAGGATCAGCTCAGTTTGCAGGTAAATATAAGTTTAATTTAATGTTTTGTTTATGTATTTGTAATTTTTTCTTGGGTTTGTAAAATATTTAAAGTTTTGTATTTTTGTTTTGTATGTTTCGTGTTTGGAGAGAGCAGCGCAACTCGTGGAAACAGCATCTTCACTGCCGGAACCAGAAAGAAAATTGCTGGCCACTAGACGTCGCGGGCCAACGGCCAAAGAGCAGCAGAGGATCCTGTGACCGGGTTGTTGCGTCCAACCTCCAACATTCAAATAAATAAAAATTTGTAATTTTCCCCTGTAATGACGTCGCAGAATGTTTAGTTCTTGTTGTATTTTGTTCAGTTCCGTTTTGTCGAGTCTGATGTTCACATCTGTATGTAGCATATACGAGGACAATAAAAAAATGTATGCTCTAAAGCTTTAATACGTGTTCGAGAATTATTGATGAATAGTTTTACTGAGGAAGAATTATTACTGAATTGGTCGAAGATATTAATTCTGAGAAGAGTTTGATTTCGATTTTTGAATCTTAAAAGTTTTACAGCCTGATTTTAATATGCGAAAAATAAGATAACTTGCAAGAATATAATTTCCAAGAAAAAACAAACGACATCTAAATTTCAAAAGTTTGCGCAAACCAGTTGGACTGAGTGACGTAATTTTGCACAAACGACTCAACTGAAGGTGTTTTAATTACAGTTTAGTTCAAGAATCTTTTATAGAGAACTTTAAAAGAATTTAAATAATTGTTTTGAGGTGTTTTGTAAACGACGTAGGTGACGAAGTCTGCACATGGTCATATTTCAAACAAAAATAACTGAATCATACGCGTCGTTACACTACAACTGCAGAGCTTGAGAGGGAATAAGTTACTCTCTCACCTATTTTTCGTATGCCGAAAATTATTAAAGAGTTTGCACAATCTTGAGCACCTTGAGTGAGACTCTAGAAAGTTAACAGCCTGAGCAGACATTGATAGAGGATGGTAGGGAACGAAAAGCATTAGTTTGTAGAAACGGCATGTTGGAAGTTGAAAGCAAGTATCAGCCAGCGACAGTGCCGCTATACATGCAGTGGCGCTAGCCATATTCTGGGCTGGGAGTGACAGACTGAAGACGTGTTTACACCAATCAGTGTGTGCAGAGCCACGCGTAGCAAAAAATCACAAGTTTTCGTGTTCGCCGATACTGCAGATCGGCCTGTGACTCACTTCCATTGGCCACCGCGGTCGTATTAGGAACTCTGGCGTCTGAGAAACGTTTAGAGACAGAATCTTTGTTACAACTCGTAGTATGAACTAACATGCTCCAAGGCACAGGTGATTTATATAGCGATCTTAAAGTTTGTATCTGTTTACTTGCTGCCGCAGGAAGTGAAGCGACTTCTTAGGAAAACATCTTCTACCCCTGAGAAGATTAAAAAAGCCAGGAATTGGCGATTTCTTTTTTTTTTCAGAAATGCATGAGTTTGTGCTGTTGCTAAAGCCATGTGATTGGCTCAAGACAGGGTGAAGGTGGTGTCGTTCGTGAACTTTGCGGAAAAACGGATTTTTTTATCGGGGGAGGTGCGAGGCACTCGGGTTCTGGACTTCAGTGTGGAAGTGATCTTCTGGTCGAAGATCTGGCATATGTGGTTGGTGCTTCGGACCTATCCTTACTTCATTTGCAAGTAGTTAGACTGGAGAGCCTGTGGTGAAGTTCTTACTGTACCGACAGTGTGCTTTCAAACTTCTCGGACTATTCGTTTGCCGAGGGCACACTTATTAGCTTTTGGTTTACCAGTCTTGACGTTTGGTATCCTTGTGTGCTCTGTCGTATAAGTGAGCCAAATTGGTCCTTGGGACGACTAGTGAATGGGTGTGTCGCACACTGAAATCTACCGTGATTTCAGGGTTCTGGTAGAGAGTAAATTGCGATCTGTCTGCCTGATTTCTTTCGTGGCCGCGAGCGGTTGACGCCTCGCCTCCGGAGCACACATCTCGCTAGCTGTGAAGTTACATCGCTGCACGAAGCCAACAGGGTAACGTACTGGTGCTCCGGCCTTGTCAAGGCGTACTGATATGAATCTACATCTACATCTACATAGTTACTCCGCAATTCACACTTAAGTGCCTGGCAGAGGGTTCATCAAACCACTTGCTCTCAACGGCACCTCTGTATAGTACTGTAGATTATCAATCAAAGTCTGCTTAGCGTCAGATCAATCCAGATTGCATTATCCACATATTTAGGGCCAGATTACTTGACTTACTTCAGACACCCAGGATCCTTGTGCATTGTTCTCTTGACACAACTGTTAGTTGTTTACTGTATTCAAACAATAACTATAACTTATGTCTGTTTTCTATTAAAAAATAAATGTTGCTAGTGCATTTTAGCACATTCTCAAACATTTTATATAGTCAACACCACGGGTAACTTCCATTGTGGCGTCCAATGTTAGGATAACTTTCATTGTGGCGTCTCATGCCAAGATAACTTTCATTGTGGCGTCCCCTGCCAGGATCTCTGATTGATGGCACCTTGTGTGACCGTCAGATCGCGTTGCCTAGCGTAGTCTTTCAGTTTGACGTCCCTTGCGCAGAATTTTGAATTGATATCACCTTCTGTGACCGTCAGATCGTAGATAGCATTGAGTAGTGAATTTTCCGTTTTCCATGTTTAGCCGTCCGGGGTGGTCGAGCGGTTCCAGGCGCTACAGTCTGGAACCGCGCGACCGCTACGGTCGCAGGTTTGAATCCTGCCTAGGGCATGGATGTGTGTGATGTCCTTAGGTTGGTTAGGTTTAAGTAGTTCTAAGTTCTAGGGGACTGATGACCTCAGAAGGTAAGTTCCATGGTGCTCAGAGCCATTTGAAGCATGTTTAATGTGGTGCACTGGGTAGAATAGATTCGCGTAGTTTGCGCCTACACTTAGTACTAATATTTAAGTATTATATGTGTATATTTTCAAGTTGTGGTTGTGACTTCTATGTCACTTGATTGTTTGTTTCCGACGGCGAAAGGAGTTGTGCTGATTTGTTAGAATAGATTGAGATTTTTGTTTGTTAGCATAGAAAAGCGTGCTGTTATGTGTGTAGTGTTTAAATTCGTTTGGTTGATTATTAGAGTGCATGCTTACAAGAAGCAAGGCACGTTTTCCACAGAGTATTGAAAGTAATTGTGTTTTGTTATCCATGGATCCACGTCAGATTATTAGCAGTGACCAGGCAGATATTGCACAGGATTCTCAGGTAAATGCATTTGCAGACAGGGCAGAAACGTAGGACGTAGATCCTGCAGAGCATGACGACATGTCTCAGTCAGGTGACGAAAGTGAACGGGAGACCGCAGCAGAATGACATGTATGCGCTGCTGGTACGAGACGCACCATCAGTGAAGCAGGCTAGAATCACGAACGAAACGTCACAGAATGATAGAATCTCGTTCGTCTAATCCGGAAGGTATTAGCGTTGGATCTCTGAGGCTCTCCGCTCTTGTGCAATTCATGCAAGAGTCAGAAAGGAAGAGACAAGAGGCAGGGAAAAAGAGACGGGAGGAAGAGGAGGAAAGACGCAAATCAGTCATAGGAACGGTCACAGACTGTGTAGATGAAGTAAAGAAAGAGATCGTAAGAACCCAAGAAGAGCTAGAGAACGTCAAGAAAACGACAGCAGAAACGAGTGATGTCTCGGACTAGGCGAAGCGCAATGCCAAAAAAGGACGATTGGTAAAGCAGGTAGCGCGAAAGGACGCATCAGTGCTCAAAGAACAAGTTAAACTGGCAAGATATGAAGTGTGTAAGACAAAAAAATCACTTGCAACTTTTCAAAAGCAAGGCAAAAAATAGATCAAGAAACGCAGGAAGAAATGGGTGAGGCGACGAAGCGAATTGAACAGGCAGAAATCAAGCCGGCCGAAATCTCTGAAGTTAAAGATCAGCAGCTCGAGTCGACGCGCATCAAAACGATTTGGCTAAGGACGTTCGGCAGGTACATGAGCGGGCCGCACAATTGCAATCACAAACTAGTGCGGTAGAGCGCCATCGAGAGGATGACAGCAGTGAAGAAAATGTTTTGCTACTCTCCGAACCGCTATATAAGGACACATCCACTGCACATGGGCGAATGCAGCAAGATTATGCCCCTGCCGCTGCGGAACGCGTAATATAAGATGCTCCGTCAGTAAAGCGCAGCATGTCAGAGACCGAGCCGGAAAACAATTGTACACGTCTACGGAAGTCAGAAAGGTTATTAAGTGAATCTGACAAAACGAGGGTACACCATAACAGTGCACGAGGATCGTTTGGGCACGGATACGTGGAATCACGAGCTTCAGACGAGAGGGAAAATTCGCACGGCGGATACGTCGAACCTTTCTACCACAAGCTTTTCTTGACCATCCAGAATTTTCAAGTCTACAAGGAGGTAAACAACGCATTTGATCCAAAGACCTGAATGGCACAGTTCGATCACGTGCTACCAGAATCTTGGCGTCTAAGTGCAAGCTCCAGTTTATCTGTGGTTTCTTAGAAGGGTCAATCACAGATCATATGTGCGGAGTTGCGGAGAGTTGTCGCTGCTACCAAGAATTTAAGGACGCATTCCTTAGCACATACTGGTCGCAAGACACACAGGAGAGGATAAAACAGGAGATCATGTGCGGAAAGGATTCCGCAGTCCTGTCAAATTCTTCGAATCCCAAGGAGAACCGCTTCATGGATCAGCCGTACAGTTCCAAGGAAATTATCAGGCACTGTTACGTTAAATTATCTTTACGTTACCAGCAACTGCTCATCGGTAGATGCAGCGATACAATTGAAGCTATCAAGAGTGCGCTGTGTGAACTCGAGTACGTGAGTTAAATTCACAACTCACGGGAAAGAGGTAGAAATAATGACAGTAATTGGCCAGATTCGCCAGAGAGGAATGACGCTTTACGTAATGGGGGAAAAACGATCGAATCTGAACCAAAATTCAAACTTCAGTGGGAATAACCAGCCATCATGGGAAAATAGAAGAAGACGAGGAAATTATAATCATAACAACAACAAGTGCTACCGGCTAAACGGGAACTGGAGAGAGCAACGGAACTCGAACCAGGATCAAGAGGATTCTAGGGACCTACATCAAGTCAATTGCAGGTCGTACAACGGTTAAGGTTAATGGAATGACCAATGTAGCGAATATGTTTAACTGAGGCCACCTAACCTATCTCAGGGGTCACGCAGAGATAATTGAAACAGGAATTGATACACAGCTCAAACAATGCCGCAGAAACTATAGGAACGAGCGATATTAACTTGTTAGAGTACTAAGGTACAAGGGAGGAAAAGTATGTAAATAGTACAGTATGTAAATAGCCTCAATGGACGGACGGTTGTGTCACACACTGAAGTCTACTGTGATGTCAGGGCTATGGTAGAGAGGAAATTGCGATATGTCTGTTGGATCAATAGACTATGAGATTTTGCATTTTCTTCGTGGCCGCGATCGATTCGCGTGTACTGCCTTACGCTTAGCCTCAACTGTACACTTCTCGACAGCTGCAAGTTACATCGCTGCACGAATCAAACAATGTAACGCACTGCTGCTCCAGCCTTGTCAGGGCGCACAGATCTCAATCACCGCTTGCTTTCAACTGTATTTATATAGACTTCTGTAGACTATCAGTCAAAGTCTCTTCAGTGCCAGATCAATTCAGACTGCATTATCGACATATTTGGTGCCAGAGTATTTGACTCAGTTCTGCCACCCAGGATCCTTGTCCAATGGTCCCTTAACCCAGCTATTAGTTGTTTACCGTATTCAATCAATAATTATAATTTATGTATGTTTCTCTCTTAAAAACTGAATGTTGTTATTAAAATGTATTACATTCTCAATCAGTTTATATAGTCAGCACCACAGGTTAACCTTCATTGTGGAATCCCATGCCAGATTAACTTTCAAGCTGGCGAAAAAATCAGTCAGTCAGTGCTGAACTACAAGTCCTAATTAACGACTGAAATACTAATTAATGTAAGTTTCAAAGCAAGTAATAGTCAATAAATTCCCTCATCCAGCCAAGAGAGGGGACAAGATTCCAGTCTGAAGAAAATAAGAAGCTTGGAAGAATAAAAGATGAACCAAGACTGACGAGGGCGAAAATATTTCAAGATACACTTTTCCAAACAGCCATCCTGTTGTAAACTAGTTGTCTGCAAAGAGATACAAAATATAATTACCTTCAGCAATGTCTTAAAAAGAAAAACACACGTTTTTGAAGCCAATCCTACGAGTCTTAACAATAGAAGGACTACATTATGATGGGGGCCATTCCAACACCCTGTTGCAAAATTTCTCGAAGAACGACGCTGCCAACTCAAAGGTTTGCATACAAACATCTCGCACAAGTCCTTCAGCTCCATACAAAGACTTCGTCGCCAACCACGCGCAAGAACATTTGTAGTCATCGTGAGAAAATAGTGGTCGAAATTAGGTAAAGATCAGTGTCAGACAGTGAAAAGCAGCAAAAAATCACAACAGTTACCAAAGGATTTTGATGTAATCATAACGATTTGATACAATTTACATCTCTCTATTCAATATGGGTATGTGTCTGAATATGAACTGTATAACAAACTTTTCATAATATTCGTTTAATGAACAATGCAGGAGAAACCTTTTTTTAAGGAAATGTTTATATAATATAAATAAAAGGAGATGTTAAAATGAAAAACTGTCCAAATATATTGGGTCTTAAGGATAAAATTTTTTAAGTTAATTTACTGTCTATGAGTGTAATATTTTGAAATCTCATTCAGGTATAATTATCAGTGCAACATTTCTTAAACACCACATTGTTGGTTAGAGTAATAATTTTCTTAGAATAATATGTGTGTATGAATATTGTTCGTGACTATAATACTAACTACAATATGTTTGAATTTGCATAAATCAGTAATGGAAACATTCAAAATTTTGACAAGATTAGGATTTGGTAAAGGATTATTTTGATACTTACATCAGTTTTTAGAATCATAAATTTTAGTAACACAAACAGCAGAATATATACAGTGCAATTTTTGGTTTATATATATAGTAAATAAATATTTAAGTTGATTTAAATAGCAAGTGGTTAAGAAAATAGTATTAAAATATCGATGTGAGAGGCTTGTCATCTTCTATATAGAATCTAAAATACACAAAAGTCATTTAAAAAAATAAGAAAAGGAAAGTGATATTAATATAAAAAGGTATAATTTTCCCTTATGCGAGACAGTTAAATCAATAACAAAGGAAACCATGTTAACAATTAAAGTATACAGAGCAATAAATTAAAAAGAATGAGAACTAGAACAAGTAGCTGACAAATAAATATTCAATGCTTAAGAGAAAGCCAAATTTTTCACTGATTTAGACAGCGCCTCAACCATTGCCTAACTCCAGTACAAAAAATTTCACGGAAGCGTGGTGATACATAAGTTGTCAAACAAGTTGCACACCTTACATTGAACTCCTGAGAAAATTCCAGTTAACTCGATATGACACACGACATAGTTACGTGAAATTGAACAAATGTTATTGAAATGCTAATGTAATAAATAAGCCAGCATTTCGTGAAAACACACCACCCCAGTAATTGCACGCTAGTAGTTACCCGAGCTAAGAGACACAGTTCTGAGGGAAAGAGAATTTTACCAAGGCAATGCACGTTCCATGTAGACCAACACAGTTCGCCAAGCGGCATCTTGCGGACACAATGAGATGCCCATCGCTACTGCATAGACCATCGGCAAAAGTAGCCCGACGTCCTGCTTTTAATGAGGATCTTTAAGAAATCCTTTCAACAGGAACTTGGCGGGACAGACCAGATAGAACGTTCGAAGACAAAACATCAGGAGAAATCCAACACAAAACATACGTGACTCATTGTAGCCCCTGCGTCAAAAAAAATCACATGAAAGAAAAAGCTATTTATCTCAGTATTACACAGCAAAAGTTAAACTCTGCCCTACGAAAGAAATAACGTCTGTGATAGGATATAAAAACTCTAGTGGCTGGCGTTACAACAAAGTACGAACGGTCCTGATTGACCAGAAAGAAAACATTTGGCCACCAGCTTTGATATAGGCAAATAACGGACAGACTAATTGGCTCTATTTTCTTGCAGAAATCATCCAGTGTTTGAACATGGCGATTCACACCGTACTGAGACGTATGCGAGAGTTCTTGGGAGAACGCTTGTTCACAGGCTCGTCTTAACTCATAAGGAGTTAAACTGCAACGACTCCTGGTACAGACAATAGCACCGAGCAGTGACAGTTAATGCTGGCAAGTGATTTGAGGGCATTGACGTACGCACTATTCCAGCCAAATAGCGTGTACCATGCCAATTAACTTAGATAGAGAATAACTAGGAGTCTCGGCTTCACTGAAGGCGTAGGAAATGCATCTAACTGGTGTTTAACAGTCGGGAAGGATTTATAATAGATTATCAGGATCACAGCTCGCGCCAACAGCCACAACTGCCACCGCAAAACCAAGGTCAACACACGCGCATCCACGCCACGCCAGCAAGTGATATTCAAGACACTGCTGCAGTCGCCTCTTTCACTCCTAAATTGTTTTTGTACATTCCACATGACCTGCAGTTAAATATAGTCATTATTGTCAGTTCTCATTGAAGCAGAAACGCGAGATGTACGATGTGACGAAAAGAATTGATCAGCCACTGTAGAGTTATGAATTGTTTTAATTGTGTACTTCTTGTAATAGTTGCAAATTTCCCTTCTCTGTGTGAACACTGAGTATCAATATTTTACCATCCTGTACGTAATTTTGTTAACATTGCTATGGTGTGAAGTCATACTTAGAGCAAAGATAAATCTTAATAACGATCATCCAACATTTTTTGCAACATATAGTTGCACCTGAACCCTTACAGTAACGTCTATTAGCGTTAACGTTTCCTATACAGGGAGTGTAGTGGAACCAATTACATCCCTGTCCGTTCTGCTGCACGCTTCTGAACCCCGCATGGGTGAGGTGGTATCTTCCTATATTGTAGGCTGTAGGTTCCACCCCAAATTCCTAAAACACTCACAGAGCGTCCTTGCACAACTGTGGTAGGAAAACGGATCAGAACCAGTCACGCAGGTGTTAGAATTTGTTTAACTCTTCTAATACTAAGTATTTTTTGTTACACTGAGTACCACTGGGGTCTTTAGTGACCCCAACGGAATTTATTTTTTATTAAGGATATTTTTAATAATGGTAGAATAAAATCATATTCCTTACTTTTTCCACAATCTAAAACATGATGTCAGTGACATTACATTAAATTCAAATACATATTTTTTTAAATTATTTATTTCCGTAAAATTTACAAATTATTCTCATGAAACTACAAATATTTTTTATTAAATCCTGAATTGACATTTATGAAGTTTTACACTTAGAGCAATAAATTGCAGAGTGGTTTTTACAAAAAGAACATCCACATTTTGAACATTTATCGGTGAATTTTCTATCCACAGATCTTTAGCGCAACGGAAATCTTCCTCTCTTTTTGTCTGTACTGTTGATGGAAGTACTGTGGAAACAATTTTGTCTCGCTTTCTTCCGACGAGCTGATTTCCTAATTCTATGAGAAATGCCCGTCTCTTGTAGTTGGTCCTTTCTATCCAGTCTTGTGTAAGACGTAGCCATATGATAAATGGATTCAGTGCACTGATATCAATCATGTTGTAAAATAATACCATTGGCCACCTTCTGCTCATCCTCTTGGTACTGTACCTTCTAACCAGCTTGTCCATGGTATCTACTCCTGATTTTGTTTTATTATAATCCAGAATCATTACTGGCTTGCATTCTTCCCGATCTTCCACTTCCTTCCTTGAATGCACTGTACTGAGCAAAGTTACAACTTTTCCCTTTTTTGGCCAATGTGAAATAATTGAAGCATGCTCTTGGAATCAAAAAAATAGATCAATATTTGACTCGACTTTTGGTCTAAGTGAAAGCTTGTGGTAGCTCTCCTTTATTTTTTCTAATTGTTCCTGAGAGTGTGAATTGCCCTCTCTGTTGGATAGCCAGTGAATTGCTATTTATTTATTTAATGGGATAATAATAATTATTAAAAGGTGGCAATTTTATTTAAGCACTGTTTTTACTCTTTCGATTATTGCGAGTCAGCGATGGTGCAATGCTGCTCGCTTTTGAGGATACACATTTTGTAAGAATTGTTTGGTCCAGGAAACACTTTTGCGATCACGGTTGCGATTTAAACGGTATTCGCGTAATTGTCCTCATTAAAAGTTATCGTTTCCGAAAGACGCAGGTTCGATTAAAGCTGTGTGAACTTTTGCGCGTATGATGAAAATATTCATAACAGGTCGCGTAACAAAAGGAAACATACGAATCACAACCGTGATCAAACGAAAAAAATATATGATAACATAAATGTTCTTCGCTGTTATTCAGACAGGCTCAGATTAGACCTTGCAATTTTTAGTTATAGGACGTCACAAGACGTTACACTTTAGAGAAATTTGTTTTGAATAACTTGTATTTACCTTCTCTCTCTCTCCTTTTTACAGCCTTTATACCTTCACATCGATTAAGGAACTGTTCCTTCTCTACCGACCAGTACGAGAACAAAATTCAGACTCAACAAAATGTCTTACATCGAAGTATTACATGCTTAACCCTTAACAATGATATATAGTTCCGTAGTACAAACAATGCCAATTTATTCCGTGCACTAGAAAGTCTTTGATACACTGAGCACAAAAATGAAAATAATAAAATTATAATTACATTTTTAATATCATGAATACTTCTTTAAATCATGAAAATAAGGTTTGACATCGTCGTAATATTAATTTTCATCGTTGTAGCACTACAATTGTGAGATTGATTTTCAGAAGTTCTCTCGCCAAACTAAGGCTAGTGAAGAAATAGTCCGTTGATACATTTCTGCCACTGTTTTCTAAGCCTTTCACCATATCTAAAGCAAATCTCTTGCTTTGACCATCTTCACAAGAATTATTTTCTTGTCGGCCAGTGTAAACTTGGAGATTGAGAACGTAAGATGTTGCACTATCACATACAGCCCATAATTTCAACCCACATTTTCCTGGTTTTGAAGGAATTTATTGCCGAAATCGACATCTACCACAATATTCCACAAGTTGTTCATCAATTGTTACGTTGCTGTGAGGAACATATGCTTCTTGAAATGTGTGTAGCCACATTACCAATATTTCTGTAATGGGAGCCAGCTTGTCAGGAGAACGGTTGTGACATCTCACATCGGCGTCATCAAATCGTATGCCCCTTGAAATTTGCGTCAAGTGATTTCTAGCCTTTGCTTCACTAAAATGGATCTACCATCCTCTTTGTTCCACAGATGTGTAACTGCTTCACTTTGGGCCTTGTAAGCACCTACTAGGATGAAGACACCGATAAAGCACTTCAGTTCAATGGCATCTACTGGTTTCCATTTACTACCGTAAACAAGACTACCCTCTTTGTTAGTCCACTTTAGAATTACATCAACAATGTATCTCCTAAGAAACAACTGATAATCTCATTCTATGGAGTCTACATTTTACACTGCGAATTTTGTTGGACCTGGCTTTACTTGCATTATGTTCCATCTCTCTTCTCTTCCACAAGCTCTTCTCAACTCATGTTTGTGCCACAATTCTTCTTTGTTTTTAGACCTACGCAAAATAAAAAAATAAAAAAAATACAAAGGGTATATCTTGGCGCTAGACCATAACACACATTTACAAAAATACAATGTGTACTTACACATAAGTTCAAAATATGTGTGCGAGGTGCCGGGGCAAGCAGTGTATTTAACATTAAATTCTTCTAGAATCTCCATAAGTAAATGATGCTCTAAGCCCCCCTGTTCTAACTCCGACTTTTGCTGTTGCACATGGATTAAAAAATATACGCGAACTGACTGTAATCAACCCTGCAAGTGGAGTAGAAAAGAGTTTGGCACCTGCAATACTTTAATTTGATAAATAAGTTCAATAAAGGAAGGTTTCATTAACGTAGTGAGAATTGATGGGTTGCTCTACTGATTAACAGAATGAAAGTTCTGTCCAAAATAACAATATGATTTATTAAGACTAAACACAAAATAATAAACAAAAACACATGAAACATTTATAATACATCAAATTGGCTCAAATTGGATACTCAAACAAACGCTATGAAGGTGAAGTTGTCCCTAAACTAGATTGTGAGGTTTAAGACGAAGTGGTATGTGGAGCCAATTCCTTGCACTCAAATCTTAAGAGAGACACACAGCTAACCCAACATTAATTGCTGCTACACAAGACAGAACAAAGTTAGAAAAAGACGAACAGGCGCGCTCTGCTGAGCTCTGATTATCACCTAGGAAAATCCCTATCTGCCGGTGCTGCGGACATACATTACCAAACTGTCTTCTTAACTGCCAGAACACGATCTGGGGTACCGGAGGCGATGGCTGGTTGCTTCGACGTCCTCGACCGAAAGGCGAGAGCCAACTACTTAGAGCACCCCTACAGCCCGAACACACAACACTCCCGCCCCCACGACAGTGGCCGTGGTTAAACGTTCCAAACAGCAACTCGAAAACCGGCGGAAAATTCCACTCTATTGCCGGAGCACTACCATTCCACCAATGGAGATTCTTGGCGCCAATTTCTGCGCTGATTTTGCTACGTCACGGAGCTATGCCCTTAGCAAGCCAATCACAGTTAGTATTTTGCAGAAAGCGCGGGTATTTTCCCGCCACAACTGCCTGGGTACACAAGTCATTCCCACGCACCACTGGTAGCCCGCCAGAAAGTGTTTTCGCAAAGTTTCTGCGAAGTAACAGAACCTCTAGCCCAGCCGCTACTTCAGACCCCTCCGGGCGTGTCTTCTGACAATGTCGGCGTCTGCAAAGCATTCACTCGACTTCCTCACACCCGTCGGCTTAACGCTTCCCAGATCAGCAGAGCCCGCCTGTCACCGGACCACCCGGGTGACGAGAGACGCTGCGTGGGAAGTCCGCGTGTGGAGGAATAGCGACTTTTCACTGCATGCAATTAGAGAGGAAAATCGTAAGATAGAAATATGAGAGTGGGCTCATGCCACCTCTCATGTGTTACTTCCTGTGCAGGCTGGACATCTGCGCTGTCCAAATCTTCTTCTGAACTTCCGTCTGATTGAGGAATATTCTCTTCTGAGACGCCAATTTCTCCATCGCTGCATGAGACATTAGAAACTGTATCGCTGATATCACTATTTGATTCTCCAGATAGAGGATTATCGTGCAGTAATATTTCAAGCACTTCATCTTCGGAAAGGTGACGAGGCATTTTCCACTAAATGCAACACACACACAATAGTAGTCTCCACTTGTATGGAACAAATAACTGTCGGCTTATAAAGTATCGGCAACGATCACATGTTACAACAATATTTACAAGTAAAAACAAAGGAAATACAGCAAGAGTTATGGATTCAATACAGCATTACTGGGTAATAATACCGCAAGAGGGAAATGGGGTCGCATTTGACCCCAATGGTATTCAGTGGTTCTCTCTTGATTTTCTGCAAAACTAAATATTTTCAAAAAGTTATATTACTATATTACAAACCCATTACGTAATTCAGGAAAAGTCCGAATTTTTCATAATTCTTAGGAATAGGAAATAAGGTATATTTTACAGAAAATTATGGCCTGGTGTCATTATAGACACCACGGTATTAGGAGGGTTAAATATCCCATAAAAATGCATTCTGCAAGCTGTAGGCAGTACCTGCAATGAATTAGAAACTGCTTCATTGTTCACTTTGCTACATACGAATTTGCCAATTGACAGGACAACACAACATCAAATACATAATGAATCCTAAATGTTGATATTTTTATTGTTATTATTATTAGCGGAAATGATCAGACACAAAGTGCTCTCAGCTTAAGTTACAAACTTAATGTAGTGCAAGCATTTCAGTTTGGCTCATTTTATATAGGAGAGCAGTGTTTGGGTGAAACGAGTGTTGCTAGAAAGACAAGAGAGTGGTGCACTTCAGAAGTATGCTTTTGTAAAGTATATTTAACATCCACCTGGATATTTATATTTCTCTTCTGAGAAGGAGTAACCAGTAGTACTGATGATGCACTGAGATTTACTTCCACATTCCGCAAAAAGAAAAAAAATCGTTATAAATAAGAGGTACCACTTACCTCACAGACTTTAAGAAAACCCCAACAAAACTGAACATAATTTATCTTTCGTAATTTTAAAAATGGAAGCATCTAATGCACAGCTACAGTGTGAACTATGGAGGAGCAATTTAGATAACTATTAATCTGTTTCTATTGAGTTTCTTAGTGCACGAACTTTTTGGAGTGCCGTATTTTGTTTGAAGGAAAGCAGTATTAAAACTTTGCTGCATCTTTTGATATAATTGATATTATTATATATCAGGAGTGTCGGTATCTATTCAAGTAACCACAATAGGAATGTTAAACTTCAACAGTAATAAATAATTCCGAGTTGACGAAAGAGACACCAGAAGAAGTTATATATTTATTGTTCTTTTCTGCTTTAACAGTTAAATATACAGAAGCCGCGACATAACTAGGTGATAATTAAATGAAAGAAGCCATAAAAAAAGACAGACATGTTGAGATCACTCAGCAAAGGTAGAAAGAAAAATTCAGTTACAAGATGTTAGATGGCAGACTTAAAGCTATAGGGGAAAATAGAGGGGTGGACACGAAACATGTCTCAGGAAATAACAAGTTTCTTCCGGGCACATTCAGTGATGAGCAGGAGATAATACTGTATGATGAGTGAAACCTTTGAAGAATACGAGATTCAACGAGATGTATGTGAGGATTATGCACATGAAGTGTGTCCATAGACAGATGTACAGACGTTTTACGAAAGGTTAAATTAATGTTTCGATTTAGGGCTATTCTGTTCAAAACTTTAGTATAATAATTGTAGTATGTATTTTTTCTTATTTGGGTGAACATTCACTCGACGTGGAAATTTAGTACAAAGATTTGTAATGCGTACTTACTTTCGTTGGTAAATATTCGTCTTCTAATTAATCCTTACACATAACAACATTTCTTTATCCATTACAGTTTCCTGTCCAACACTACTCGGCATAAATTTGAACTCCCGAAACATAATCTGTAGAATAAATACAAAGAATCTATATTCATATGACACTGAGGTTTATATTTATATTAAGCAACGTTTCATGTTATTGTTTAATGGGAAGAATGTTCCAAGACGGCTTTCAGTAACAATAAGAATTTCTGTACTACCCGACCTTCCTATACTGCGATAGCTAAGTATTTGGCTGTAGATATCACTGAGATTAGCCTCAAATTCCATATTTATGTTAAACGCTTTCTGGATACAATACCGCCTCACGCTGTAAAATAACTGTTGGATCCGCCAGGGGCATATCCTGCCACAAACACAAACACACACACACACACACACACACACACACACACACACACACACACACACATATATATATATATATATATATATATATATATATATATATATATATATATATATATATATATATGCTACTTGGTTCATCTGCGTCTATAATTTACTAGCAGAGTAAATGCTGCAAACAGACACATGGGGCACAACGGGTTCTCCGTAACCCCCGATGGCAATGGAAATGTACGTGCTGACCTTTGACTCTGCTGGTTCATATTCCTGGACGCCACGTTCACTAGATGGCCACCATATTGAGATTGAGTAACAGGTCTCACGGATATTTGGACAAGCTTCTCAAAATGATTCAGTCCCCGCTCAGAGTATGGTGTAGTTCCATTCCTAGATCTAGAAGTATACATCAAGCCGCAGTGTGTACGTGTAGCTAATTCACATGGGCAGGTACTTACACGACCCATCATACTACCACCTGGTAGCCTACACGACGCACGCGTGCAACGCTAGATGATGTTCACAGTGTAACATCGCATCTTTAAAAAACTGCGAACAACGTTCTTGGCCAAACTGAAAAGCAGAGTAATGGAAACCAACAAATACACCCCTGCGTTTCGCCGTATTGCAATTTCGTTGAGATTTCTTCCTTCACAGTGATATTAGGTTTTACATGGAAATTCTTATCCCTCCAAATGGCACTGAATAAAATCCCAAATGACAGGCGACGTTAGAGAACTGCAGCATTTTAATACCGGTTTTGACCATGGTGAAGTACTTCTTTGTAATGTATATGGTATATCTGGGTCTGAATTCCTAAGAGACCAAATTGCGCAGGCCATCGGTTCCTATATGATATATCTACGCATGAAAAATAAACTATATCTGTACAATTCCCCATTAAGCTTTTCGAAAGCGAAACACTAGTAAAAAGTTTGTTGGTATGGCGTTTATCTGTTTCGTTTCGTAGGTCATACAAGTTGTAACGTGAACCAAGTACAACAGTTATATACTCATCAATTACTTAAAGTTAATTAATAAACATAGTTACATCGTTCACATGTAGATATAAGAATATGAACTGTATAAGTTATTAATCCACCATAAAATTGCGTCTGTTGCGATCACATCGTCACATAGTCACATTTAGTTTTTAACCGCTATAGCCTCAACAAATGTTTGGTGGAAAGCGGACATTCACCTACTAAACGTAGACTAAAAAGATTAGTAATTTTGACATAGATTGTCTAAGTAAGCTGAATGTCTAACATTAACTTTAGTAACAATAACAATGCCCTTATTCTGCAAGAAATCTTAGTCCCACGCCGACAATAGTGAATAACGCGGCTCTTATTTATAGTTAGTTTTCTAAAAACCGGGGAGCGATGTTCAGCTAAGCCAGCCTGCTTTTCAAGCGCGTGTCCTTTGTACAGATTTCGCGAAGAGTGCATAACAATGCTCTTTATTTATGACGACATAAATCCAGCGCAAAAGTCCGCACGCAGGAGCATGTTTTCGTTCGCGCACTGTCGAACCCAAAAGGTGCCACTTTCTAGGGCCGAACAAATTTATGAGAGTTGAGCGGACACTTTTGCCGACGTCACGAGCATTAGTTTGCCATAGAAAAGCACGGCACAAAACAGGGCGCAGTAAATCTGGCGCCAGCCTCTGGCGCCACTCCAGCGCCGCCGGTTCTTTCACAAAGCATTTAACCATCGGGAATTGAGAGCAAGCTGACATTGGACCTACTCAGCGGGAAATAACGTCACATCTCTGCGATCGATACAGACGATACGCCAAATAGCGTACAACTGCGCTGAAAGTACTTGTAATTTTCGCTGGTTGTTTCGTCTTAAATACACTGAAGAAAAAGTTCGTACTGCCTTCTTAACATAAGCACGACAGCAAACATTTCCCAAAATGAGGTGGAACATAGTACGTACTGGCAGTAACAATTGCACAATATGTAAACGATGGCACTCTGTTCTTGTTATCTGTACTGAGACGTGGGCTTTGTACATCTTAGTACTTAGATTAAAACTTGACTGTGTGATGTCACGTCTCCACGAGGAATTCTTCTGATGTGTAATCCTTTCTGATTGTATATAGTTACTTCCATTAACGTCTGCGTGCGTCTCATTCAAGGAAGAATAAGTTGAGAAAAGAAAATTTATCTCTTTATAATCTTCACCAGAGTTAGAAATACGCAGGACGTCACAAAAAAAAAAAAAAAAAAAAAACCAGCGGTAAACTTTAGGAGCAGGTTCCATATACGAAATCAGGAAAGAAAATACTAGTAATCATAGGATCTAAAATGCATACTTAAGAGCTATAAGCGCTTGTTCAGCAGAAGAGATGTGTTTCACATGAGAGAAGACGAACAAGTGCTCCTAGTTCTTGACGTATGCAGTTTAGACCGCACGTTTACTGGACATTTTCTCTTGGTTTGGTTCATACTACCTCCCCCCAAAATATGGAAAGCAAAGTTCTTGCAGTAGAAGAGCTCTGCTTCACTATTTCATATCATCGAAGATGAACAAGTGCTCAATGTATGCATTTTATATCCCATGTTCCCTTGTCATTTACATCCTATTTCGGAGTAAGGAACCTGTCTCTAATGCTTGTCAGTATTCTTTTGGAACAACCTATATAATCAGAAAGGGTTAAATAACAAAAGAACTTGTGGTGGGAACGTTGTAATGGATATTGTCTCCCCTGCTAGTTAAAAGATGCATTTAGTGAATCCCATGTCTCACCACATTTCTCGAAGCCAATGGTCATATTTGGAAAACAATGAGCATGGTAATGTCTCACCATGTCATAGTTATGGCTGATATAAAAATCACCCTTGCATGAAGATAATGATTGTAATCGGACTTCGATGCAGGCTCGAATGATGCACGTAGTGCTTAGAGAACAGCAGCACCCTTAAGGTGTGAGATGGTAACGTTACATAAAATATTTAAAATTAGTAATGCAAGATACTGAGTAAATAAAACAGAATGCAATTTTGAATATATTATAATTCACTGATTATCAGATACGGTACTATATGGCAAGTGACCTCGTCTGGAGTCCGACAATAGATAAAAAACATTCAAGCCAAGTGTTAAGACTAGATTTGAAACACGAGTCACTCGTACATCAATTTTTGAAACAGATGATTCATGAAATTAGAAAGAGATAGTATTACATGCGCTAGTGATGTACTCTCTGCAACATGATTACATGTTTGACTTTAAATAGTGTTATAATGGTTTCCTACTAGGCCCCTTAAATGGCAGACACAAAGTTTACTGCAGTTTGTTTTTGCCGTTCAAATTTAATTCACTTTGGGGCTGAATATTTCATAGATTTTATAATAAAAAATGAATCATTGAAATATGAATTCAGTATAAAATAATAATATAAATACAGTGTCAGCTAGTGTTCAGGTGACAGAATTGTTTTGGCATACTACACATTCAAGAAATGTGTCTATACACATCTTTCTCTTTCTGCAGTTTTCACAAGCCATGAAGTGTTTTCCCTTTAATATTAACGTGTGAACCGTTCCTCAATACTCTGCACCATCACCTGATTTTTCGGTAACATAGTGTAATAGCTGATGCCAAAAATTAGGATACACTGGATTTTTTGACGATGGTTGATTGTTTCGTTGGTGATGTCGAGGCAAGATTGATCCAAGGACAGGATACAAGCAATGTTGATCACTTTTTCTGTACCCATATTAATGGATAGGTTCCTGACAGAAAGGCTGATGATCGTAACGTGAAAGATAATGCCGCGGCACGGCTTAAGCTGTAGCTCAAAGGCATCAAGCAGTCCGCCTTTATCATGTTATGTGTAATAACATTGTAATAGAAATATTACTACATAAATTACAACTTACCTAAGTAATGCTGAAAGGACTAATTTGGATAATATATATCTTTCACACTAGTAAAATGACAAAAAATAAATATATTACATGCATCCGATCTTAGCGCAGGGGGATCTCTCATTTTCTGTCTATGATCCTCCACACAATAATTTAAACTATCAGTGTTTGCAGTGAACAAGTCCAGCTGTGCAAGCGTCTCTGTAAGGCAAATTCTCCATTGTTTTGAATGAACAGTTCAGTCAATAATGACTGCGCATACAACACTGTAAGTCGACAATCACGTCCAGCTGAGCTACAAAGAATGGTTAGCCACGACATTGTGTCGCTGTATCGGTTACAAGTCGTCATCTTTTTTCCTTTGTCTATGGAATATGTACAAAACCGCCCCACCTCATACGGAGAAAACTTCATCAGTACGAATCTTAACATAAGTGTATGGCTGATCACTTAGTTCATCTGAGGTAAATGTATTATTCTTCTTAGTACTACCGGCTGTTCTTCTGTTTCAGCTGTCGTTTCAACACGTCCTAACACAGTGCTAATTTTTCTGAGCCTTAGCTTTCCATCACATTCACCAGTGCAAAAGTATCTTTCTCATACTTGGGTACACTGTTTCTTGCAGAGAGTAGATATGAGAAGGATCGTGTTGGTGTTTTATGTAATCGATAGCTATCTGTAAGATTATAGTTTTCCTTTTTCGCTATCATTCTATAGACGAACTTCCGTAGCGGTATTCTGTGGAGTGCTACGAGATTTGAACTGCGTGTGAAATAGTGACTCAATTTATTGTGTATGTTAATGAGAAAACTAGAGTTTAGGGAACTTTTGGCTGCGTTTCATGGTTTGAACTCGAGCGCAGTTTATAATGCAAGCGAAACAAGAACGTGAAATGTAGTCAGCTAACGTATGGACGTTATAGATGACCCAGCAGCTAAGGCGCAGGATGGTATAATATATGCTGTCTCATTCTCATTCCCGGATGAACTGCCAGAAGAGAATTACTTCAAGAAATTGTTAGGAGAGGTTAACAGTCAAGTAGGCTCCGATTTTGTGAAATGGATGGTGCAAGTCAAGAAATCTGTTAAGATGACCAAAGTAAAGGTAGAAGAGTTTCGAGCCGCGGTGAATATAGTATATCAAACTCTAAGATAACAGACTTCAGGCAACTTATCCAGTTACGGAAATACAAACTCGTATTTGCCGTACTGTACTCCTCCACACAATCTACAAGAAGCCACTATTGGAAAGTACGTCTATTCTACACAGAATGCTGAAGAGAAAATGTTCAGGTATCGGCAGTTTATGATATCTAATCCCGTAGTGTTCGTGCGAAGCTTCAGGGAAGCTTTGCCAAGGACCTAGACTGATGCACAGAAGATAAGCTATATTTCAGGTTATATTCAAGGAGAGGGTGCGCTTGCACTATAGGTAACCGAAGCATGTGAATTTGGTCGGACTTTCAACAGACGCTCTTAGGAGAATACTAGTCGCACGGAATTCAAAGAAAGGTTGCCCCATAAGTATTTTACACTCAACAATTCTCACTCAAGCAAAGAACGTAGAGAATTTAATTTGAAAAATATCTTAATAAATGTCGCTCCTAGGACGAACCGTCACCACAACAGTGTACACTAAGAATATTAAAAGCTAAGTTACCGATCAGTATCAGAAATCAGTTAGTTAATAATGTCAGACGAAAATTTGGAGGAATTTTTATCTGAGTTAGATTCTATCGACCTGAGTCAAGAAGACATTAAATCGCCTAAGTGTCGAATAATGCGTGTAATAATGCCAACACTGGTGTATATCACTCACTTAGTGGCTCTGGAAGTAATAGCGACTGCAAAAAGAAGAAACCAAATGAATAAAGCAAATCCAAGCAATTTACCAAATGGTAATCCAAACAATAGTTGGAAGAACAACAGTGGAAATGGTAGTGGCTTCCGACAGGACAGAAACATATTTAATAGGGACTATCGAAGGTACAATCCGGCCCAGTCAAATAAACAGCAACAACAGATCAGCCGCGGTCTATGCAAAGTGATTGGAACCTGCAGATACCAATCCTTACAGCGACAATAGATTGAGGCAGCAAACTATAACCCCCTTCACATTAGACGGTGCTTCCGCGCATACAGGCGAAGCAATACGGAGACATGGAGGGGATGAGGTTTTTGCATGAGTGGCGGATGAGAGCGGGAAGAAAACTAGAGATTGGAAGCACAAGTAAAAAGATGAATAACTAAGTTCAAAGTACAGCTTCACAGTCCAAGATGCAAGACACAGGAAGATCTCATAATTGAGGGGAGGGGGAGGAAGTATTTCTTTTGTCTAGATTCTTTTTACTGGTCCTAGCTGTGGAAGCCTTCAAAATGTCTAACACAAAGCACCAGTACATGCCAATAATACAGTTGAAGTCTGCAATGCTAAATTGACAAATTGGCAGCACACAGTTACAAGTACAGCTGGAGTGTCATTGGCACATTCCAACAACAGCAAGCAGTGCTCACAGCAACTAATACTTATTAATGAAAAAAAAGTCAATGAATCAGGTAAATTGACAAGAAATACATTTTCTTGCTAATTTTGTGACAATGAAGTGGCTATAATAATGTAGAAGAATAGAGATATATGCAAATAGAGGACTGTACTATATGATAGAAATTTATTATCAGGACTACAACTTTAGTATTGTAACATTTAAGCATTTGAGGCAATATTTGGGGAAATATATTTTTAATTACTAAACAAGAACCTTTGTTCACAATGTAAAAATTGTAAGAAATATAGTCTGGGGCTTAGTCACATAACAGAGAAACTGTAACGTATCACAGGAAAGTTAGTTGTTGACAGTATAAGAATGAAAAAAATTCATGAATGGATGAGATGCTAATAGTATAGGAATGAAGGAGTCCCTAGGGAACATGTCAAGTGTTTTAGGAAAGATAGATGATGAAACAGAAAGAATGGATGTTCATTTTAAGGAATAAAGGTTAGAGGAGGAACAAATGAATCAAAAAGTGCCCAACTAAAGAAAAATAAATTAATTGCGAAATAAAGTCTATTAACAATGTACAACAAAAATTACTGTATTTAAGAATGACATGTAAGGAGGTATAGAGATAGTGTGGGAAGAAATTTGAAATTCACTGTGTAACGTTAGATTTGTCTGTAGCAAACTGAATGAGGATAATTTTAAGAGAGAGGAGGGCACAGTAGCTGTTCTGTGGGATAGTGATGAGATTATAAGAAAATAAGAAATGGATGAAACAACATCAGAGTATACAAAGCTACAGTTAGTGCACATATCCAAGTACTGAAATTGGTAGTGAGTAAACTATATCTCAAAATATTGGAAGGTTGGACACAGATCTCTATGCAGGGAAATAAGCAAACCAGCAACTGATGCAGTTATCCCATGGTTATCAGTGGATAGCAGTGTCAGTTGCTCTTTTAATATGATATTAAATACCCAAAGCAGCTGTCAAACAAAACTGAGCTGGGGGACGTTAGCAAACACGTGTAATAATAGATTATTAATAAATTTCTTTTCTTCAAATCTGGTAGAAGGGTACATACTATCATTATTATTATTCATGTTTGGGCACAATAGGACCACTCAATACAATCAATCAATGTCGCATTAGATGTTTGTCCTTCCTTTGTTTCCAGATTTGCTTCATCCTTTCAGAATGAAGTATCTTTTGTTCATGAGCCACAGTGTACCAGTCTGTTTTCTAATTTCCCTCTGACTAACATTCCAATCAAATGTCTTTTCTCTGAATGTTTTTCAGCCTGTAAGTTCTGCCAGAGTTATAACAGTCACTTTAAGGTCCTCCTTAGTTGAAGTGATTTATTTAATTGGCTCAGTTTTTGCCTTACTTCTGTTTTCGTAGAATTCTACTATTCGTTTAGTCAACCTAGTGGGTGCCACTCTTTTAATTGGCCCATAAAAACTATATCTGTCAATCCAAAACAGTTCTGATGTTGATGCCATAGCACATTACAAGAAGTACTGCAAAATATTAAGGATTATAATACGGACTTCAAAGCGAATATGTTACAAGGAAAAGATAGCCATATTAGACAACAAAATAAAGACAGTATGGAAAATAGTGAAGGAGGAGACTAGTAGAACCTGATATGAAGAGGAGCAAATAGCATTAAGAGTAAGCGATACATTGGTGGCAGATGTATATAGTGTTGTCGAACTTTTTATCAAACAAGTTATAGTCGTTACTGAGAAGATATGGTTGTCAGGTTCTGTAGGTGCTGCCATGGGTTATGCAGACCAGAAATGTCAAGTAACCTCCGTAATATGAATTTGACGCTCATTACCCGATCAGAAGCAATGTCTATCAGAATATCCTTAAAGTCAAAAACATCTAGTGAGTATGATGAAATATAAACAACATTAATGAAAGAATGTGATTCTGAGTTAAGTAAAATGTTAAGCCATCCATGAAACCAGTCGTTTATCAATGGAATATTTCCTGAATGGTTGAAATATGCTGAAGTTAAGCCACTGTTTAAGAAGGGAGATAAAGAAATAGTGCCAAATTCCCATCCAATTTCGCTTTTCCCAGCATTCTGAAAAAAATTAGAAAAGTTAATGTCTAGTCAGCTTTATAACCATATTATTACAAATAACACACTGTCAAAGTCGCATGTCACATTTCTAAAAGGTTCTGATATAGAGAAGGCTATCTACACTCACAGTGAATATGTACTTAATTCCTCAGACAAGAAATTTCAGGTATATTTTGTGATCTGTCAAAGGCATTTGTCTGTAACACAAAATTTTGAAAAACACAGCCCTCAGTCAAGAACACTATTGTAACAATTGTGTTCATGACTGAGGGCTGTGTTTCTCAAAATTTTGTATTATACAACAGTCGCTGATTGACAGCCATGTTAAAAACCTTTAGCATTTGTCTGTGTAAATCCCAATGCCCTTTTAAGTAAATTAGAATATTATGATGTAACAGGAAATGCTACAAAATGCTTCAAATCTTATATCTCTGGCAGGAAACAAAGGGCGTTATCAGGAAAAAGACATGGGTTAAGCTATCAGGCATCATCCAACAGGGAATTAATTATATGTGGGGTCCCACAAGGTTCCATCTTAGGACCCTTACTTTTTCTTGTATATATATCAATGACCTTTCATTGGTAACATTACCAGATGCCAAGTTTGTTTTGTTTCCCAATGACACAAACACTGCAATAAATAGCAAATCAAGTGTAATCTTAGAAAGATCGGCTATAATTGTGGACATTAATCACTGCTTCCTAGCCAATTCTTGGTCACTAAACTTTGAAAAAACACACTACGTGCAGTTCAGAACCTGTAAGGGGTGTCCTATGAGTACATGCCTAATATATAATGACAGTCAGGTAATAGAAGTGGACAGTGTTAAATTCTTGGGATTACAGCTTGATAATAAATTCAACTGGAAGGAGCACAGCACACAACAGTAGAAGTGTCTAAACAAATCTCTGTTTGCAATGTGAATTCTGTCAGACATAGGGAACATAAAAATGAAAAAGCTGGCATACTGTGCTCACTTTCACTCCATAATGTCATAAAAGATGATTTTTTGTGGTAATTCATCAAGCCATCTATGGTTCTCTGCGCGCAAAAATGAACAAGAAGAGCTGTACGTGATATGAACTCAAGAACATCCTGCAAAGGCGTGTTTAGGCAACTATGGATACTATATGCTGTTTCCCAATATATTTATTCCCTAACTAAATTTGTCATTAAAAATATGTTACTTTTTCAAACCAACAGCTCAGTTCATGGAATCAGTACTAGAAATAAGAATAATCTTCACAAGGATTTGAAGTAACTTACTCTAGTACAAAAAGGTGTGCATTTTTCAGGAACACACATTTTCATTATCTTTCCAGCTGCCATGATAAAACGGAACAACTAAGAAAATTCAGTTTGAGAGAAGCCTAAAGGATTTGATGGTGGCCAACTTCACCAAAAATAACTCTGAAAGTATCATAGGAGGTGAAAAGTTTGAGAGACAAAAGCTGCATGGGAAAACAGGGGCAATAATATAAGGTGGTTTTTTTGTTGCTAGGTGGCGTTGTTTCAGAGATATGAAGTCAATTTTAAATGGGATGCTATGGTTTGATACTTATTTTCTGACAGTAGCTGTCGAGACGAAGCCAATGATGTGTAACAGTGACGTCTACGAAGGTCAGAAAGGTGGCACGAACGTCAATTTACAGAAGGTGTTAGTGCAGTGCTGCAATCTTCTTATCATGGACTGAGTGGTATTCCTTATCACATCGGCACTTATCGAGGCACATGCTCTGACAATACTCTATCGCATATCTTCAGGTGTAGTTTTAACGTCTTTATAAACAATGTCTTTTACGAATCTCCACCAGCAAAAATCCAGAGGCGTCAAGTCTGGCTAACGAGCCGGCCTCGATACATCTCCTCCGCGTCCAATCCCACAATTTGGGAATTGTCCCTGTAACTCATTTCTAGCCATAAGCGTAAAACGTGCTCGACACCCATCTGGTGGATACCACATTCTGTTCCTTGTTCCTAGCGATATTTCTTCCAATAGCAGGCTAATACTTATTGCAGGAATGTGGTGTACTTCCTAACATTAAGATTTCCTTCAATGAAATAGTGGCCTATAATTCAGACCTCTAGAATCCCACACCATACATTAACCGACCACGGTTTTTGGTGTGCAACTTGCCGCAGCCAACATGGATTTTCAGTTGCCCAATTTGCATATTATGCAAATTAAAATTTCCATGGTTCATGAATGTAGCCTTGTCAGTAAATAAAAACATATTAATAAATGTGTCATCCCTCTGAATCTGAAGTTGAGCCTATCGGCAAAATTCATTGCGACGCATACAATCTGTACCAGTTAATTCTTGGTGGAGACTGATATGTTAAGGATGATATTTATGGCGATGCGGAATACGAACAACACTACTCTGGCTCATGCCAGATTCACTTGAGATTTGACGCGAACTTAATACAAAGATCTCGAACCACAGTGGCAAGAGTACCAATTTCAGTTATGTCGTTAGTAACTTCCCTAACTTCCCTTTGGTGGATATGTTTCTGATGCGTTAAAGATCCAGTTCCCCCCCATGAACCATGGACCTTGCCGTTGGTGGGGAGGCTTGCGTGCCTCAGCGATACAGATAGCCGTACCATAGGTACAACCACAACGGAGGAGTATCTGTTGAGAGGCCAAACAAACGTGTGGTACCTGAAGAGGGGCAGCAGCCTTTTCAGTAGTTGCAAGGGCAGCAGTCTGGTTGATTGACTGATCTGGCCTTGTAACAATAACCAAAACGGCCTTGCTGTGCTGGTACTGCGAACTGCTGAAAGCAAGGGGAAACTACGGCCGTAATTTTTCCCGAGGGCATGCAGCTTTACTGTATGATTAAATGATGATGGCGTCCTCTTGGGTAAAATATTCCGGAGGTAAAATAGTCCCCCATTCGGATCTCCGGGCGGGGACTACTCAAGAGGATGTCGTTATCAGGAGAAAGAAAACTGGCGTTCTTCGGATCGGAGCGTGGAATGTCAGATCCCTTAATCGGGCAGGTAGGTTAGAAAATTTGAAAAGGGAAATGGATAGGTTAAAGTTAGATATAGTGGGAATTAGTGAAGTTCGGTGGCAGGAGGAACAAGACTTCTGGTCAGGTGACTACAGAGTTATAAAAACAAAGTTACATAGGGGTAATGCAGGAGTAGGTTTAATAATGAATAGGAAATTAGGAACGCAGGTAAGCTACTACAAACAGCATAGTGAACGCATTGTTGTGGCCAAGATAGATACGAAGCCCACACCTACTACAGTAGTACAAATTTATATGCCAACTAGCTCTGCAGATGACGAAGAAATTGAAGAAATGTATGATGAAATAAAAGTCATTATTCAGATAGTGAAAGGAGACGAGTGTAGGAAAAGGGAGAGAAGGAAACGTAGTAGGTGAGTATGGATTGCGGCTAAGAAATGAAAGAGGAAGCCGCTTGATAGAATTTTGCACAGAGCACAACTTAATCATAGCTAACACTTGGTTTAAGAATCATGATAGAAGGTTGTATACATGGAAGAAGCCTGGAGATACTAAAAGGTATCAGATAGATTATATAATGGTAAGACAGAGATTTAGGAACCAGGTTTTAAATTGTAAGACATTTCCAGGGGCAGATGTGGACTCTGATCACAATCTATTGCTTATGACCTGTAGATTAAAACTGAAGAAACTGCAAAAAGGTGGGAATTTAAGGAGATGGGACCTGGATAAACTGAAAGAACCAGAGGTTGTACAGAGTTTGAGGGAGAGCATAAAGGAACAATTGACAGGAATGGGGGAAAGAAATACAGTAGAAGAAGAATGGGTAGCTTTAAGGGATGAAGTAGTGAAGGCAGCAGAGGATCAAGTAGGTAAAAAGATGAGGGCTAGTAGAAATCCTTGGGTAACAGAAGAAATATTGAATTAAATTGATGAAAGGAGAAAATATAAAAATGCAGTAAATGAAGCAGGCAAAAAGGAATACAAACGTCTCAAAAATGAGATCGACAGGAAGTGCAAAATGGCTAAGCAGGAATGACTAGAGGACAAATGTAAGGATGTAGAGGCTTATCTCACTAGGGGTAAGATAGATACTGCCTACAGGAAAATTAAAGAGACCTTTGGAGATAAGAGAACCACTTGCATGAACATCAAGAGCTCAGATGGAAACCCAGTTCTAAACAAAGAAGGGAAAGCAGAAAGATGGAAGGAGTATATAGAGGGTCTATACAAGGGCGATATACTTGAGGACAATATTATGAAAATGGAAGAGGATGTAGAGGAAGATGAAATGGGAGATGCGATACTGCGTGAAGAGTTTGACAGAGCACTGAAAGACCTGAGTCGAAACAAGGCCCCCGGAGTAGACAACATTCCATTGGAACTACTGACGGCCTTGGGAGAGCCAGTCCTGACAAAACTCTACCATCTGGTGAGCAAGATGTATGAAACAGGCGAAATACCCTCAGACTTCAAGAAAAATATAATAATTCCAATTCCAAAGAAAGCAGGTGTTGACAGATGTGAGAATTACCGAACAATCAGTTTAATAAGCCACAGCTGCAAAATACTAACACGAATTCTTTACAGACGAATGGAAAAACTAGTAGAAGCCGACCTCGGGGAAGATCAGTTTGGATTGCGTAAAAATACTGGAACACGTGAGGCAATACTGACCTTAAGACTTATCTTAGAAGAAAGACTAAGGAAAGGCAAACCTACGTTTCTAGCATTTGTAGACTTAGAGAAAGCTTTTGACAATGTTGACTGGAATACTCTCTTTCAAATTCTAAAGGTGGCAGGGGTAAAATGCAGGGAGCGAAAGGCTATTTACAATTTGTACAGAAACCAGATGGCAGTTATAAGAGTCGAGGGGCATGAAAGGGAAGCAGTGGTTGGGAAGGGTGTAAGACAGGGTTGTAGCCTCTCCCCGATGTTATTCAATCTGTATATTGAGCAAGCAGTAAAGGAAACAAAAGATAAATTCGGAGTGGGTATTAAAATCCATGGAGAAGAAATAAAAACTTTGAGGTTCGCCGATGACATTGTAATTCTGTCGGAGACAGCAAAGGACTTGGAAGAGCAGTTGAACGGAATGGACAGTGTCTTGAAAGGAGGATATAAGATGAACATCAACAAAAGCAAAACGCGGATAATGGAATGTAGTCGAATTAAGTCGGGTGATGCTGAGGGTATTAGATTAGGAAATGAGACACTTAAAGTAGTAAAGGAGTTTTGCTATTTGGGGAGCAAAATAACTGATAATGGTCGAGGTAGAGAGGATATAAAATGTAGACTGGCAATGGCAAGGAAAGCGTTTTTGAAGAAGAGAAATTTGTTAACATCAAGTATAGATTTAAGTGTCAGGAAGTCATTTCTGAAAGTATTTGTATGGAGTGTATCTATGTATGGAAGTGAAACATGGACAGTTAATAGTTTGGACAAGAAGAGAATAGAAGCTTTCGAAATGTGGTGCTACAGAAGAATGCTGAAGATTAGATGGGTAGATCACATAACTAATGAGGAGGTACTGAATAGGATTGGGGAGAAGAGGAGTTTGTGGCACAACTTGACCAGAAGAAGGGATCGGTTGGTAGGACATATTCTGAGGCATCAAGGGATCACCAATTTAGTATTGGATGGCAGCGTGGAGGGTAAAAATCGGAGGGGGAGACCAAGAGATTAATACACTAAGCAGATTCAGAAGGATGTAGGTTGCAGTAGGTACTGGGAGATGAAGAACCTTGCACAGGATAGAGTAGCATGGAGAGCTGCATCAAACCAGTCTCAGGACTGAAGACCACAACAACAACAACAAAGATCCAGTTGTTCTCAGTTCATCATACACATATTTAAATGTACGACGTGTATGGTGAGTAAGTTGAGGACCTCTTTCAGCATATAAGGCTCCAGCTGTACTAAATTTCGTTGGCATTCTCCGTATATGAGAAGCATATAGATTTGTTCTTCGAAGGAATACATCATTCACCTTCGCTTGATTCGATAATACTAGTCTTACCGTTCCTATTAGTGTTGTCTTGGGAAACAGTCAAATAGTGTTTACATGTCAATGGCACATTAGATGGATATTCCGTATTCGGCGAATATTTACTATTTGCTCGATATACGAGAGAGAAATGTCAGAGCATGTGCTTCGATAAGTGCCAAAGCGTTAAGGCTTAGTTCCAAAATATAATTTCCAGCCTCACCACTGGTGAACAGATGCTGACCACCTTACCGTTTGTTACAAGACAGACCCAAAATGAGTTTGGTTTTGTTTGGCTATGGTTCGGGAATGGTTATTCGGTATTCGCAGCGGTTCACCACATCTGATGGAGCGTTTACTGTCCGCCACCTGTGACCCACCGAATATTCTAGGTAAGGTTGGCTTCTTAGATTTTCAGTTACTAAGTCTTGAATTCTAGAATACACTATAACATTTTTAAGAATTTTTATGTGTCTGTTTCTCAGTACATGGGATCATAATATAAAGTTACATTTTGTTCTTGGTCATTTAGGTCTTAAAGCTCCCAGTTGGGAAGTGTTACAAAGGAATGAATTTACAGACAGGAAGGACTTTTGTAAATGAGAGTATTAGTCTGAAGGAGAAAAGCAGGACTATTGTTAGAGTTGCTAGACCCAAAGGTTTTGATGTTGCAGGTGATGTTTCGAATGGCATATAAATAAAGTTATACTTTTGGATGGAGACCCATACGAAAGAGACAGTTGAATATAACATAAAATATGTACAGAAGCAAGTGTTTTCCAATATTCGGATACGACTGGAGAGAAAGACAGTCTAGAAGCAAACAGCTGAAACGTAGAGAGCTATACAGCTGCGATCTGTGAATACAGGCAACTCCATAGTCGCTTTCAATGTGGATTCATTAGATATATCTGCTCCTTTGACAACGTGGCGCTCGTGGAAGCGGAAATACAACATGCTTGCCTGCACCAGTATCACGATCTGGTTACAGTTTTTGACATAGAGAAGGCTTATTACTTCGAGGCGTATTATCATCGGGAAGCTCTATGACTGTGTATCTTGGGGATGACTTCTCATCTTTAAAGGTTTCCTGCCTTCATACGTTCCTCCTCTCGCCCGCCCATTTCTGATTGCTCTGAACAGGAAACCAGGGTCCTCAAGGTAATGTTTTGAGTGCGGTTGCCTTAACCACAGCTATAAGCAGTATCACGACCTTTAGTTAAATTTCCTGTCCAGTGTTATTTGTTTGTGACGACTTCTCTGCCTTTCGCTCCTGTTTGAGCCCAGCAACACCACCCTGTTCATTACAATAAGCTCTATGGCAGAGAAGAGGCCTTTTAAATAATCAACCGAGAAGTCCGTGTTCTTTATTTTTGAACTTTTCCGTTCCGTTGGAAGCTTTCTTGACTGTGAGTTCAGGATAAGGGACAAAGTTCTGAATTTTAAAGAAGTGCTGAGGCGTCTGGGGGCTCACACTTGACTTAAAATTCATGTGGAAAAGATGGTCGCCAAAATCACAAAGTATTTAAAAGTGTTGTAGCCATAGTTATTCATGTGGAGCAGATTGAATTTGCGTGCTCCAGTCTTACAGAGTCTCCGACTGATCTAGACTCGAGTGTGCGTGCAATATGTATGGATCTGCAAGACACTGTTATTTAAAAATATCCGATGTGGTGCATCACGAAGGATTTGGGATGGTCTCTAGGCCTTTTTTAACCAACCCCATCCCAAGTGTTTGCACCAAAACTAGTGACCCACCGCTTTACGTCGAGCTACAACTCCTAATGGTGCACCAGGCCTATAAAACACTATCCACGCCATACACAACTGCGTACCGCACCATCGCTCGGCCACCAAAGGGAAGGGTTCTTTCATACTCGACACCGAGCAACGAAACTCAATAAGAGTTTTGAGAATGATTGCCTTTTGGAGATATGTATGGCTGGTTTTAAGCTTCCACAACAGTACCTCCTGCAGAGGCCCAGAATTCTGTTATACTTGAAGAATTTTAAGAACTATAGCTCTCTAGATTTTATATTGTAATCTCCCGTTTTTAAAACTTTTAGATAGGTATCATGGTCTTCAACTTATCTACGCTTATGGTTCCCAGGAAAGGATGATTCGCCCTCTATAATATACTGAATTTTGGGCAGAGCTCCATTCAGTCCTTAATGCACTGGAGGAGATGGATGTCTTTGTACAAACAGTTTCTCGTCTGCTCCAGTCCTAAGAGCAGAGAGAGATGTCATTCTGCTGGGTAGCTCACAATAAGGGAATTTTGGGAGATGAACAGGCAGACAATGCTGTCAAGGAGGCCTGCAGGGAACGTGACATTAAACCCTGTGCCATTCCCCTGCAGGCCATCATCTTATTCGTTGGTCACAGATCCACACAGTTGTTGTAGGAGTGGCTGTCATTGACGTCCAAGTCAAAGATCTGACTCTGACGTTCTTCATGTGGTCTTTTTCGGCAGGATGAAATGGTCCTGATACACATAAAAATTTGGCACCGTCCGTGATGCTTGTGACTTGCAAATCTATATCTGCCACAGTTTCATTGTGTGCATTTCATTTTGTGATACGCGATCAGCAGCAAATTTACGTGGTGATCTGCCCTCTATTTTAGTTGATGGTAGGTGTCATCAAGCTTTCAAAATTTTGTGACATTTTTAAAGTTGGGCCTATCATTTTATTCTGGACATTTTAGTGTGTTGCAAAATCGCTGGCTCATTCGTTACAGGCAAGAGGTCAGCGAGCTGCGCGAATCTGCTATCATCTTTTAATTATTCGTCTGGTTTTCCATTTCAGTGTGTGATACATGTGATAACGCGATTTTCGTTGTTTTGTGTGTGAGCATACATTTGTGCAAGTTTTCAGGACTTCCCTTTCGCTTCTAGTTGCAGTTCCAATTTTTTTTAACTTTTATGACTTTTATCATCACTTGTCTAATTATACTTCATTAGGGATGCTAAGGACCTTGCAGTTGTTGACCCTCACAGCTGAACCACTTCGGAAAATTAAATCAAGAGATATCTTAACTATCAGTGAGAAACAAATAGTACAATAAATGTTAGAACAATAAATGGAGATTTTTCCTGAAAAAGTAGGATGTATGGTAGGATATGAAAGTCCACTAATAACAAAAAATGATACTTCTTTCCTTAAGAAATTGTATCCAACACCATTTGATATTAAGGATGTAGCTAGTACAGAAGTAAGACTATTTCAAGGTCTTTTGGAAGGTAGCTAAGAGTCTATAACAACTAATTGTTGTTTTTGTGGTCTTCAGTCCAGAGACTGGTTTGATGCAGCTCTCCATGCTATTCTATCCTGTGCAAGCTTCTTCATCTCCTAGTACCTACTGCAACCTACGTCCTTCTGAATCTGTTTAATGTATTCATGTCTTGTTCTCCCACTACGATTTTTACCCTCCACGCTGCCATCCAATACTAAATTGGTGATCCCTTGTTGCCTCAGAATATGCACTACCAACTGATCCCTTCTTATATTCAAGTTGTACCACAAATTTATCTTCTCTCCAATTCTGCTCAATATCTCCTCATTAGTTATGTGATCTACCCACCTAATCGTCAGCATTCTTCTGTAGCACCACATTTCGAAAGCTTCTATTCTCTTCTTGTCCAAACTATTTATCGTCCACGTTTCACTACCATACATGGCTACACTCCATACAATTACTTTCAGAAACGACTTCCTGACCCTTAAATCTATACTCGATGATAACAAATTTCTGTTCTTCAGAAACGCTTTCCTTGCTATTGCCAGTCTACATTTATATCCTCTCTACCACGACCAATATTAGTTATCTTGCTCCCAAAATAGCAAAACTCATTTACTACTTTCAGCGTCTCATTTCCTAATCTAATTCCTGTAGCATCACCCAATTTAATTCGACTACATTCCATTGTCCTCGTTTTGCTTTTGTTGATGTTCATCTTACAACCTCCTTTGAGGACACTATCCATTCCATTCAGCTACTCTTCCAGGTCCTTTGCTGTCTCTGACAGAATTACAATGTCATTGATGAACCTCAAAGTTTTTATTTCTTCTCCGTGGACTTTAATTCCGACTCTTAATTTTTATTTTGTTTCTTTTACTGCTTGCTCAATATACAGACTAAATAACATTGGGTATAGGCTACAACCCTGTCTCACTCCCTTCCCGACCACTGCTTCTCTTTCATGCCCCTCGACTCTTATAACTGCCATCTGGCTTCTGTACAAAATGTAAATAGCCTTTCGCTCCCTGTATTTTACCCCTGTCACCTTCAGAATATGAAAGAGAGTATTCCAATCAATATTGTCAAAAGCTTTCTCTAAGTCTACAAATGCTAGAAACGTAGGCTTGTCTCTCCTTAATCTATTCTTTAGGATACGTCGTAGGGTCAGTATTGCTTCACGTGTTCCAACACTTCTACGGAATCCAAACAGATCTTCCCTGAGGTCGGCTTATACCATTTTTCCATTCGTCTGTTAATAAATCGTGTTAGTGTTTTGCAGCCGTCGCTTATTAAACTCATAGTTCGGATATTTTCACATCTGTCAGCACCTGATTTCATTGGGATTGGAATTATTATATTCTTCTTGAAGTCTGAGGATATTTCGCCTGTCTCATACATCTTGCTGACAAGATTGTAGAATTTTGTGAGGGCTGGCTCTCCCAAGGCTATCAGTAGTTCTAATGGAATGTTGTCTACTCCTGGGGGCCTTATTTCGATTTACGTCTTTCAGTGCTCTGTCAAACTCTTCATGCAGTATCATATCTCCAATTTTATCTTCATCTACCTCATCTCCCATTTCCATAATATTGTCCTCACGAACATAGCCCTTGTATACTCGTTCCACCTTTCTACTTCCCCTTCTTTGCTTAGAACTGGGTTTCCATTTGAGGTCTCGATATTCATGCGTGTGGATCTTTTTTCTCCAAAGGTCTCTTTAATTTTCCTGTAGGCAGTATCTATCTTACTCCTAGTGATACGTGCTTCTACATCATTACATTTGTCCTCTAGCCAGCCCTGCTTAGCCATTTTGCACTTCCTGTCGATTTCATTTTTGAGACGTATGTATTCTTTTTTGTCTGCTTCATTTACTGCATTTTTATATTTTCTCCTTTCATCAATTAAATTCAGTATATCTTCTGTTACCCAAGGATTTCTACTTCCCCTCATCTTTTTACCTACTTCATCCTCAGCTGCTTTCACTGGTTCATCTCTCAAAGCTAGCCATTCTTCTTCTACTGTATTTCTTTCCCCCATTCTTGTCAATCGTTCCCTAACGCTCTCCCTGAACCTCGAGTTCTTTCAATTTATCCACGTCCCTTCTGCTTAAATTCCCACCTTTTTACAGTACCTTCAGTTTTAATTTACAGTTCATAACCAATAGATTGTGGTCAGAGTCCACAACTGCCCTTGGAAATGTCTTATAATTTAGAACCTGGTTCCTAAATCTCTGCCTAACCATTATATTATGTATCTGATACATTCTAGTATCTCCAGGATTCTTCCATGTATACAACCTTCTTTCATGATTCTTGAACCAAGTGTTATCTATGATTAAGTTATGCTCTGTGCAAAATTCTACCAGGAGACTTTCTCTTTCATTCCGTAACCCCATTCCATATTCACCTACTACGTTTTCTTCTCTTCCTTTTCCTACTATCGAATTCCAGTCACCCATAATTATTAAATTTTCGTCTCCCTCCACTATCTGAATAATTTCTTTTATCTCATCATACATTCCATCAATCTCTTCGTCATCTGCGGACATAGTTGGCATATAAACTTGTACCACTGTGGTACGCATGGGCTTCGTATCTATCTTGGCCACAATATTGCGTTCACTATGCGGCTTGTAGTAGCTTACCCGTATTCCTACTTTTTTATTCATTACTAACCCTACTCCTGCATTGCCCCTATTTGATTTTGTATTTGTAACCCTGTATTCACCTGACCTGATGTCTTGTTCATCCTGCCACCGATGTTCACTAATTCCCACTATATCTAACTTTAACCTATCCATTTCCCTTTTTAAATTTTTTATCCTACCTGCCTGATTATGGAAACTGACATTCCATGTTCCGACCTGTAGAATACCAGTTTTTTTTCTCCTTATAACAATGTCTTCCTGAGTAGTCCCCGCCTGGAGTTCCGAATGGGGGACTATTCTACGTCCGGAATATTTTACCCAAGAGGACGCCATCATAATTCAACCATACAGTAAAGCTGCATGCCCTCAGGAAAAATTACGGCTGTAGTTTCCCCTTGCTTTCAGCCATTCGCAGTTCCAGCACGGCAAGGCCGTTGTTTTGGTTAGTGTTGCAAGGTCAGATCAGTCAATTATCTAGATTGTTGCCCCTGCAACTACTGGAAAGGCCGCTGCCTCCCTTCAGGAATCACATGTTGGTCTGGCCTCTCAACATATACCCCTCTGTTGTGGTTGTACCTACGGTACAGCTATCTGTATTGCTGAGGCATGCAAGGCTCCCCACCAACGGCAAGGTCCATGGTTCATGGGGAAGAACAACTAATTACCCTTACTGAAAAAGCTGTATGGGAATGCGCATTCAGTAACCAATGCTCACCGTCTGAACTAAGTCACTGAAATAGTTTGGCACATCATATCATCTTCTCCATCATCATCTCCATTAGCGTCTTCCATTCATGGATTAGGTTGTTACTTGTTCCGACCTCAGAAAAAAAAAATCATTCCAATTTATTTTGGCCGTCTTCCAGTATCTCTTTTCCAATCCGGGTTGTAGTTCAGGACCTTCTGGGGAATTCTGTGGCCTGGCATTCTCAGGAAGTGCTGTCTCCTGTCTTCATGATATTTTTTTAATTATTTATTCATGCTGAAATTATTTAATTCTATTCTAATATCTTCGCTTCTTGTGCAGACCTTCATCTTTCTTAGGAGCCTCATCAATCGGAATTCCATTTTTCTGTGTTTTGTTACTGGGCATTTTCAGTATCAGTGAAGGCTATACAGATTTCTATATTAATTTCTCTATGTTTTGCTGTGACGTTTTTAAATATAAACACAGTGTGCATGAATGACCTGATCTGAAACCATTTTGTTCTTTAGAAATAATAGCTTCTATGATAGTCTCCATGTGGCTATTTTTGAGTATCTTTCAGTATAGTTTATATCCAATGTTTAGAAGACTAACGCCATGATAATTTTTATAGTCATTACATTTCCCTTTTTTGAAAAGAGAGATTACTTTCGCTTTATACCAAGAGTCTGGGAACTGGCAGTTCGACCAACATTCATTTATTAGTGGTAAAAGTCTTTGACCTAGTTGTGGCCCTCCATATTTAATTGGCTTTGCATGTAATCCATCTATTCCAGTTACATGGCAAATGTACTGACTTATTTAAAGAAGGACTGTTTTACAAAATTCCATGCATCTGAAAGATACTTATCAAAACAACGGACACCAGCTTATTGGATTATTACTGAAACGCTTTTTTGGAGAAATTGAAGAGAAATACATTAAAATTTCCAAATATCAACCAAAAGGGAATTAAAATATGTGTCATGAAAGGTTATAACCGATTATGTGGAACTTATCATGCAAACTGCCATAATCATTGGGTAGAGAAACTGTCCAAATATGAAACTGTGTTGAATGATCTCCTGTTCATAATTCAGGGTTATCTTTAGCTTTTTGTGTCGGCTAGACCACCTATTACTAACAATGTTGCTTAAAGAGTCTTAGTGCTATAGTTCGTTTTCATTAGTGTAGTTGACTATTATCATTAACATACAAGTTTCCAGTCCACATTTAAATATAATATTAGACAATATTCTCGTATTGGTTTGCATGAGCTACAGGGTGACCGATGCAAATTACTCTACATCTTCACTGAACAGTAAATGAATTATATAAGGAAACAGTAAATGAATTACAAGTACAAGTGCAGTGGGAAGGACAACCATCAGGTATCACCAGTAGTTTTTCATTAAAAGGTAGTTTTTCAGTAAATAACTGTAACTGTTGTAAAGTAATTAACTTACTAATATATTATGCCATAGATCACGTAGATTGCTAAGTATTTGATGACACAGCTGACATTGTGTATAACTGCATGTTTCAGATATTGATGTGTTAATGGGCAGTCGTTCAGTGATCACCATTGTTCAACATTTCAGTCATCCACCTGAGAGTGATAGTAGCGTCTGTAATGCTACGCTTTTTTGACATGTATTTCTTTTTATATTAAATCATAAGTTACACTCTGACAGAGTGTCGCGATCTCACTCAATTTAGGAGATTGCGCAGATATTGTAAACTTAAGTAACCAGTAAAGATGTGCGTGGGAGAGACGATAAAGATACGAAAGGCGTAATGTGTAAGAGCTTCCAGAGAGCGACATAAACCAACAAAACTAGAAGTGCACGCAGTGTGTGTTCGTAATGACTATTAAGGTGTGGTGTATGAGAGACATATGTAATCCCTACGTTTAGTCAGTCAGTCGTTGCAATTTATTGTAGCTTCGAGGTGAGAAGTGGCTGCAAGCGTTTTTAGGTTACTTCTATGCGAAAAGTAATTCCATGGTACTGCAGAACGGAACTGAAAATAATTGTTTTGGTTTGGTTTTCGGGTTTCACACTTCGGTAAGCTTCTAAGTCAACACAGTTATAAGCTATGGGTATTTAGTTTACACATTTTCTAATTCGCAAACTTACTCTACAAAACTTGTGGGGTCATTCACGTTGCTCTAGAATCATTAATATGGACAAGGAGCAAGGTTTCACAGTACAGGCAAATTTTAAAAAATCCAAAAATTGTTATGTTGTAATTATATCAAATAAAAATTATATTTTTACCACTATAACTTACATCACATCCACTACCAGTCAAACGCATAGCAGAAAATTATTACTGCCTGCAAACATGAAATATAAGGTGAAGTAATGTTTTAGTAAGTAAATAACAAATATTTTATTACACCTTCTCTCTCTACACATATAAACTGAAGTCACCTCCAGGCGTAGTTTCGACGAGAATTAATGTCGGTAGACTAAATTTCGTGATTTCCAGTGATTTGAAGTCTGAGACATCGTCTCTATTAGTATATTTCTACCATAATTGATTATGGATGTGCAGATGATATATCTACGTACATAACTGTTTCCGTGCAGAACCCTCAGAGCGCGAGTTGTATACGCACTTGGCATATATTTTGCGGTGTGATGGAAGCAGGAGACTTAAATCAGTGAATTATTCGTTTAATTATTATTCACAATGCTGATGGGTTGATACTGAGGCACTAAAGCGGTTTATGGGTAAAAGCGCTAGGACTCTGAAAATATTATGAGAATATTTCGTATTGAAGGTACGAATGTTTGAGAGTAACGAAAATTAGCTGACGTTCAACTATTCTAATATGTTGAACAGTTTTAACAAAACGTGAAACAGATTCTGAGAATATTTAGGTGTATCATACTAAACGTACTAATGTTTACGAATACCAAAAATACACCAGATGCATAGATATCATAATGTTTGAAAATCTCTCTCGCTTCCGTCGAGAAAATGAGTGTTTTTGTACTGTTAGAAAAGATTAGTAAACATTGCGGACGCTATTGTTCCTCATCCTTCCCCAACCTGTGCCTGTGAGCCGTCTCTACCTTTTCTGACTGGATTTTCCATAATTTTCCTCATTGGCCAGTTTCAGTACACCATTTTAAGTTAAGTAATTATTAAAAGTTTGTTCACTGTAAACGTTAACTTCATGGAGTGTGAGAACGATGGTAACTTATTTGACAACAATGAACTACCAACGAAGGATCCACAAAATCAAGATCCAGTAACGTAGCAGAATCAAACAGTATACTTGCGTACGCGGAAACAGGCTGTCTTCTGTCATGTTGATGATCTGCAAGACGCTATGTTCGATTCTAATACTTTGCTCAAACGACATTCGTGTTCTCGAAGACGACACACGATCACTTGTAGAGCAGTTTGTTTGTTGTCTGTCTGCATTTATTTCAGACGACTGGTTTCGGTTCACATGAAACCATCCTCGTATCTGACCACATCAGTCATAAGAGTAAACTGTCCAACTTATCAGGAACACTTATATACTACATCGCAAGAAAAAGTCATTTAACCTTTGACGGTGCATGTAAATTTTGCTATTAAATTGACAGTTTACTCACGTAACTGATGTCATCAGCCCTGAGGCTGATTCAAGTAAACGGAAACGGGTTATTTCTAAATTAAAAATTTAATAATTCTGTGCAGTTGACAAGAAACAGTTCTAATATTGTTCATCAGTTTTATTCCTGTCTTAGTAGCGCTTAAGCCAAACTCAGTGCACGATAATAAAGGTTATGGTCAACTTACACTGCTTCAGAAACGGGTTTTACACACTCTTCATCATGGGACTACCGGAGGGGCCAACCGAAGTTGCCTGAAAGTCTGTAATAATTCAGACGATACCCGCTGGCGTCACATCTGTCTCGGCACAAGCAGAGGTAGGCGGAAAGTCTTAAAATATTCCTTCTTTCCGGCAACCAGGCGAGACAGGTCTTCTCGTGGCGTGACGGCCATTATCTTTATTGCCCGTAAGGCGTCGCGGTCCGTCACTCAGCGTGAGAGGTCCACAGGACGGCTCCTCCGAGACGGGCAGTTAATATCCGCCGACCAGGGAAGTTAGTGAGGCGCCCGAGTTCCGTCGGTCCCATCGCGTCATCCCGCCGCTAATCGCACCCGACGCGTATAATGCAGTCGTATGTCACGTCTGTGCCTGTCTCAAAGACCCATCACTGACTTCCGAGTATCTCGACGCTAACATTAGCGGAGCAACCTGGGCGCCTTCACTTTTATACACCGGGGACACGAAACAAAGTTGTCCCGTCTTAATGTGGTGGGTTAATGTGGTGGGCAACTGTCCATGTCTTCTGAATCTGAATCAGATGGAAGACATTAAAAGTTCATTAGGGAGGAGAGGGCCCCCATGCCATTAATCTCGAATTCTTGCCATGTTTGGATCTCAAAGTGATCGTCAATTAAATTGTAAAATTAAGAGCATCTTTGATACTTTACATGGTAAGTAGCTCTGGAGCTGTTTAAATTCGTCATTTAAGGTTTCAATCATTTTTACTGACTTTAGACAACATAATAGTTTTGAGATATTCAGCAACTATGTGGATATTTAAGATAAGTTTCATATATTCTTCCTTCTCATTAAAATGTGCAACTGAGAAGAATAAGAATTGCCTTACTACTTACTTACTTTCTGAGACTGTAAGTTTGGAACACAGCATTCTATCGTAGCGATTCATGGACCGTGGGAAATCTGGTAAGAACAAAATCGAATAGTTTGAGTTCTTGTGCCATATAATGATGTTGAAAGAAGCAGGCCAGTGTGGCCGAGCGGTTCTAGGCGCTTCAGTCTGGAACCGCGCGACCGCTGCAGTCGCAGGTTCTAATCCTACCTCGGGCATGGATGTGTGTGATGCCCTTAGGTTAGTTAGGTTTAAATACCTCTAAGTTCTAGGGGACTCATGCCCTCAGATGTTAAGTCCCATAGTGCTCAGAGCCATTTGAATCGGTTTGATGTTGAAAGTAAGGTAGACCACTAAAATAAGAAATGAGGAGGCTCTAAGGAAAATTGGAGGGCAGAGGAAACTGTGAAACACTCATCAGAAAGAGGGACAGGATATGTGTTGAGACGTAAAGGACTAATGTTAATGCCACTGGAAAGGTTTGGGAGAGGGCAAAAATTACAGGAGAAGACCGACTGGAATATACCCAACAAATGTGGATGTCGAATGCAAATGCTGACATGAGTTTGGCTGGAGGAGGAATTTGTGGTGGGCTGAATTAAACCATTCAGAAGACTGATAACAAAAAAATGTCTACCAGATGATACACGACATCAAGTGTCAGTCGAAATCTGATTATACATGACACACGTATCCTATCCAGGCTGAATGCCAACGAAGTAATTTAGTGATGTGGACATACATATTTAATAATAATGCATATTTAATAAAATTACCACTTTTCTTTAAATACCGTGTACCAACATTCAGTGGTAGATGTAAATATAAGGAAAATATGTTGAAATATTTTTTCCACAGTCAAATGAGCAACTTAATTTATTAAATATTTACAAACGTTTCGCTGTGTGCACCAATTTCAGTATTACATAATAATCTTCAAAATGGTTAAAATGGCTCTAAGCAGTATAGGACTTGACATCTGAGGCCATCGGTCACCTAGACTAAGAACTACTTAAACCTAACTAACCTAAGCACATCACACACATCCATGCCCGACGCAGGATTCTAACCTGCGACCGTAGCAACAGCGCCATTCCGGACTGAAGCGCCTAGAACCGCTCGGCCACAGCGGCCGCCTAATAATCTTCCAGACCCAGTTGAGATCCACGTGGTACACTAATCTTGGTGCATATCTTGATACAGGTTGTAACTTCAATTCCGTAACCCAGTCATACGTAGCCGACAGGACTCTCTCTCCGACAGATCGTATTACCAACAGTTACTGGGCCAATTTGATGTGTATGATACTTCTTGCAGGTATTCTGAGACTTTTCAATACTTAAGGCAATGTTTAAGAGCACCTCAAATTTACGAATACTCCATGGTGGTTTTAATAAAATTATATTCCATAATTTATAAGCTATTAAGGTAGGGGCCTTTAACACTGTTTTAATGTTTAAGACCTTAATTCATTATGTTAACTCATTTTTCACAGATGTAGTGCGAAATATAACTTAAGAATGCAGTTAGAGTCAAACGTTGTAATCTAGTACGAACTTCACTGCAATTTCTGACGTACTCAGTATGTATCGATTCAGTTTCGCGTATCTTCAGTGATAAAACGGCATGTACTTCTTATGTGCCACTTTAACAAACATGATACTCTTCCACGGAAGGTCAAACAGTAAGATACACTAAAACATGTTCGCTAAAATAAATAAGAGTTTCTTCTTGCTGATGCCAACTCTCTTTCACCTACAATACCTTAATTCCGTATCCTTTTTTTGTCAATTCAATAATTACCATTTAAGTAGCATTTTCTGAACATTGTCTTGTTTAGTACACCGCAAGGGAGATAAATATTCCCTGATCTGTCTCCAAGCATTAATTATTCAATCATTGATTATCACCTCGACATCGCTTAATTTACTTGAAACATTTTGTACGTAATTATCATTTCAGATTTCTTAGAGTGTCACTTAGGTTCAGTCTTTGACTGTTTTATTGTAATTTTTTTCCAGATTTTTGTGTCTCATGACTCCCTGTTGCGTGTTTGTGTTGTGTAGTTATGTGTGTAGTGAATACACAAATTATTTCATATTATTGAATGTACGTTACTCCATTTTCTTACCAGTATTAATTCCACGGAGGAACACGTCTAGGTAACTTAAATAATGAACTTATGGATTACTGATTTTTTTTTAGGACGATTTTCTGGTTTAGCGGTAGGCCTTTTTGAATTCTTTACATTCGTTTCTCTATTGAAGTCATGAAGACTACTATGCTCCATAATGCTTTCCGGACATGTTATTATTGAAGATAAAAAGAAACGACACAAAGAAAAGCACCAGAAAGATGTAATTGATCAATTCCTCTTAGATGAAAGATCTGGTGTGGTGTACAACGAAGATAAAAAGCAACAACTGTTTAACTATAATTAATAGCCAAAGAATTTCGCATGTTAGGTAAAGTTTCCTGTTTATGATATTTTGGAGAAGTGTTGCCTGACAGAAATTTTAACAGCTTTCTGTGCAATAAAATGTTAATTTGAAAGTAATTACGACTGATATTATGAAGAATTTACAAAAAACAGAGAATTCGCCCTTCGAATATTTTCTCTTTTCTCCGCTGGACCATGAAGTCGCCGGCTCCTTGCGCTACGGTGCCCCTGCCGTGTAGGCAGCCTTGCAGTACAGCGTGTATTGGACGTCAGTAATTAATGCAGACGGTGCGTCGCCAGAGGCGGTGTTGCAATTTGTCCCCGGGGCCTTCTTGCCCCTCTCTGCTTGCAGGTCGCTTCTTGCGTCGCTGCGTCCTTCTGCAGGACGAGAGCTGGACGACTCACGCCAGTGCGGGTCACAAGGCAGCGCCACAGCTATCCTCACTGTGGCTCACATCACTCAGTCCCAGCAGACCGAAAACTCCCTTCAAGTCAATACAGCACAGAATTTTAAAGGTGATGGAAGGGTATGAACGTCAGAGAAGCTAGGAATATTTGTATTTTCAGTTACCGTAACAGAGGAATACTGTTTTTGTGTGAAATGTACATATACCCAATCTCAGAATTTTATGCGTTTATGTCTAACCCTAAACGTACATAAATACTTTGCAGGTCACTGCACATTACATCGTGGAGGGTACGTCGCACCAATCTGAATGTTTTTGCCTAGTCCATTCGCGTGTTCAGCTATGGGGACATATTTATCTACACTCCCGGAAATGGAAAAAAGAACACATTGACACCGGTGCGTCAGACCCACCATACTTGCTCCGGACACTGCGAGAGGGCTGTACAAGCAATGATCACACGCACGGCACAGCGGACACACCAGGAACCGCGGTGTTGGCCGTCGAATGGCGCTAGCTGCGCAGCATTTGTGCACCGCCGCCGTCAGTGTCAGCCAGTTTGCCGTGGCATACGGAGCTCCATCGCAGTCTTTAACACTGGTAGCATGCCGCGACAGCGTGGACGTGAACCGTATGTGCAGTTGACGGACTTTGAGCGAGGGCGTATAGTGGGCACGCGGGAGGCCGGGTGGACGTACCGGCGAATTGCTCAACACGTGGGGCGTGAGGTCTCCACAGTACATCGATGTTGTCGCCAGTGGTCGGCGGAAGGTGCACGTGCCCGTCGACCTAGGACCGGACCGCAGCGACGCACGGATGCACGCCAAGACCGTAGGATCGTACGCAGTGCCGTAGGGGACCGCACCGCCACTTCCCAGCAAATTAGGGACACTGTTGCTCCTGGGGTATCGGCGAGGACCATTCGCAACCGTCTCCATGAAGCTGGGCTACGGTCCCGCACACCGTTAGGCCGTCTTCCGCTCACGCCCCAACATCGTGCAGCCCGCCTCCAGTGGTGTCGCGACAGGCGTGAATGGAGGGACGAATGGAGACGTGTCGTCTTCAGCGATGAGAGTCGCTTCTGCCTTGGTGCCAATGATGGTCGTATGCGTGTTTGGCGCCGTGCAGGTGAGCGCCACAATCAGGACTGCATACGACCGAGGCACACAGGGCCAACACCCGGCATCATGGTGTGGGGAGCGATCTCCTACACTGGCCGTACACCACTGGTGATCGTCGAGGGGACACTGAATAGTGCACGGTACATCCAAACCGTCATCGAACCCATCGTTCTACCATTCCTAGACCGGCAAGGGAACTTGCTGTTCCAACAGGACAATGCACGTCCGCATGTATCCCGTGCCACTCAACGTGCTCTAGAAGGTGTAAGTCAACTACCCTGGCCAGCAAGATCTCCGGATCTGTCCCCCATTGAGCATGTTTGGGACTGGATGAAGCGTCGTCTCACGCGGTCTGCACGTCCAGCACGAACGCTGGTCCAACTGAGGCGCCAGGTGGAAATGGCATGGCAAGCCGTTCCACAGGACTACATCCAGCATCTCTACGATCGTCTCCATGGGAGAATAGCAGCCTGCATTGCTGCGAAAGGTGGATATACACTGTACTAGTGCCGACATTGTGCATGCTCTGTTGCCTGTGTCTATGTGCCTGTGGTTCTGTCAGTGTGATCATGTGATGTATCTGACCCCAGGAATGTGTCAATAAAGTTTCCCCTTCCTGGGACAATGAATTCACGGTGTTCTTATTTCAATTTCCAGGAGTGTATATGTCTGTTTATACGCTCTAAATCTCTTAGCTTTTTTTGTTGGCAGCATATGAACTAAAACTGCGCTTTTCCGAAATACTTTCTAGCATTGTGTTATACTATTGCTAAGAGCCCTTCGGGCCCTCCGATGTTATCCATTAGGTCAAGACCTTTTCGTTAAGTAAGTAAAATCAAAATATTCACAGACAATGCTGAAAGAAATCGACAAGTCAAGTAACAATCTTTCACGTAAACTGTTCGAATACAAGGTGTACAACTTTTCTTCCGTCGTTTTTTCCCCTACATTTGAGGCTTTACTGAAACAGATTGGTTACACATGTATCATTCAAAGTATTTTCCATCGCTGGCCACTACTTCCATCCATCTTTCGGGCAGTGTACTAATCCCGCGTCGGAAAAATTGATCACTTTTTGAAGCGATCCACGAATCGTTACAATTTGTGACTCCTTCTTGAGATCGGAAGTGTTGGTCAACCAGGCCATGCGCCATTGATCCAAACACTTGATAGCGGGAGCAATGTCTGGACAATACAGCGGGTGGAGTAGGACATCCCATTTTAACGTTTCAAAGTAGGTTTTTATCTCTTTTGCAACGTCTGGTCGAGCGTTGTCGTGATGCAAGATCACTTTATCGAGCCGCTCGCTGTATTGCGACCGTTTTGTCTTTCAATGCTCTACTCAAACGCATTAACCACGTTCGATAACGAGAGCCTGTGATGGTTTCACTTGGTTTTAACACCTCATATTATCCGACGCCGAGCTGGTCCCACCAAATGCAGAGCATCATCTTGGAGCCATGAATATTCGGTTTGGCCGTCGACGTGAAAGCATGGCCGGGATATCCCCATAATTTTTTGCGTTTAGAGTTATCGTAATTAACCCATTTTTCGCCCCTGGTCACAATGCGATGCAGAAGTCTCTTCCGTTTTGCCTCTGCACACAAACGCCTTTCAACGTCTCTTCGTTTCAGCCCACACGGGATGCAAGTTCGTTCTCTCTGAATCATGCCCATAGCCTTGAGACGTTTTGAAACGGCTTGTTGAGTCACTTCCACTAATCGTGCAAAATCTTCTTGAGTTTGACACGAGTCTTCACTCAACAATGTCTCCAATTCTGCATCTTCGAAAAACATTCTATGTTCCTCCACTATACCGGTCTACGACGTTAAAATCACCGTTCTTGAACTGTTGAAACCACTCACGACACTTTCTTTCACTAATAGTATCCTTACCATATGTACGTGAGTGCATTCGATCAGACTCAGCCGCTGTTTTCTTCATACTGATGCAAAACAGTAACACCTCCCGCAAATGACGAGAGTTAGGCTCGTAAACTTACATTTTTAATCAAGAACAACTTTATGATGCAGACACAAATCAACTAATATTTGAATGAGTTTTTGTTCACCGAGGTCCAAGCTAACTGTCGGATGTTCAAATGTTTCAAATGGCTCTGAGCACCCTGGGACTTAACATTTGAGGTCATCAGTCCCCTAGAACTTAGAACTACTTAAACCTAACTAACCTAAGGGCATCACACACATCCATGCCCGAGGCAGTATTCGGACCTGCGACCGTAGCGGTCTCGCGGTTCCAGACTGAAGCGCCTAGAAACGCTCGGCCACAGTGTCCTAGCTGCCTGACGTCTGCGATCGGTTCTTTCGACCGCTACTTATCGTTGTCGCCACCTATCGGCAAACAATGGAAACAAATTTGTACACATTTTATTATTCTTTATAAACAGGAAATAAAGACAATTCTTTCATAAAATTATCACAAATGCCTCATTTGGCTGGTTCTTCTACCTTGGGTAGCTTAATTTCAAAATATTCACAAAACACGAAAGGTTTCAGTAGAGAACCAACCGAAAAATGGTCGTATATTTAACATTGGTATGCTGAATTTTTCTGGCAACGGTAGGTGAAGAATGTCATCGTGCAAATACGGCGTACATTCCCTAGCTTGTGCCAATCATATACCTTCAACACGGATCAGGAAGTGTGCAACGTGGTTACTAGTTCTGGCACAGGCGTGTGACTATGTGATGGTCTGCTGAGGACGTTCCCATAAGCAAATATCTTCTTCACTGTATGTCTATCCATCCGTTCTATGGTCTTCGGAGGTCTCATATTCATTGAGGTTTATTTCTCACAGGTTGTTCTGTTATTCCCTCTACTAGCCATTTTGCTGAATACATTATAAACTAAATAAATTGCCAACTTCATATCTTACCTGATGCTCCAGGCAGCAACCTTTCGCGCATATCATTAGTTTCATTCCAGTGCCTTTTGTGCGCAATTTGTCTTGCCTTCTAACCATGCGTGGCTCTGAATCGTATTTCAAAATGGGTACAGGTCGTTTTAAGGAATCTGGTTTGATTTCGCGCATACTTGCCTACTGTTCGTTGTGTTATACACTACAACATCAGACATCCTCTTAATTCATTTATTTTATTTTTATTTGTGCATTTATTTTACCTGGCAAGATTAGGGCCTTCAGTCCCTCTCTTACACCTAACCAGGCATACTCAGATGGAACGAATTTCAGTTTGTACAGAACATTATGGACATATCACGTGTTATACAGTATTAATGTTAAAGAAAATTGTGGATGTTGTTGAAGCTCGTAGCTTCCGTCGGGAGCAACAGAGTTAAAATGAAAAACTTATTCTAAAACGCGACGTTTTAGCACTATTTTGGGATGTACAAGGTCTTTTCCTTCAAACTATTGTTGTAGTCTTTGCATGAGATAAATCAAAATTGTTGTCGGTGCATATCTGTTCTAGGTGCTCCATACAACTTTGCAGATCGTTCTTACTATCCTGTAAAATTATTTAGTTAGTAAACCAAGCATTTTATCCAATTATCGTACCCTATTGTAATGCCACGGTTGATCTTGGTTTCCAGTTATCCAACAATGTCGTCAATACATATACACATTGAAGTATCAGTAGTCTGCATCCTTGTCTCATACCTCTATTAATTTTTATGTTCCAACCTCCTCCCAGCCTTGTTAACCATGATATTTTTATCTTGATTAAGCCTTTAAGAACGTTCTGGCGTTATTCTCGTCTTTCCAAATAACCAGTAACTTATGACGATGTCTATAAAAACACCAAATGTTTCCACATTACGCTCTCTACTTCTCCCATGATTTATTTAGTAAAGTATCATGGGCGCAAATTATAGACAAAGCCACTGACGAAGTAGAAAGTAGAATAGCAATTATAGGCGTGAGTTATCTGTATTTTCCAAGTACGCATACGACAACCATACTGTATGTATTTGGACAAGACTGGTTGTATATGACGTCCTGGGCTAAGCCAGATACTACTTTCAAGTCAGAAAAGAGGAAATCCATTAGTATTGGACACATCGCAAGAGGTTAAGGCTTCATGAATGTGATTTGCCACTGAGATGCACTGAATATCGCCACTCAAGGTGCAAGTACCCCGGTGCAGTCAAGAATTGTGAAGAAATTGTGCGCTAACAGAAGGAAAGTGTTGGCCCTAAGATGTCGACTGTACCGGAGTACCCTGATAAATATTAATAGTTACTAAGTACAGATGGGGACTAGCAGATACTGTAATGAAACAAGAGTTACAAATCACGTACATTTACGGTCTGATAATTCAATGGTTTCTCAGAACAAATAAGCATCAAATACTCATCATGCTAGAATGACTGCACATACCCATGTGAACCTGAGACAGATGCGGATCTTCAAGAGGAAAAGGACTAGAGAAATTCTCATAGAACAGACCAAACGGACACGAAATTGTGTTAACTAACTACTGAATACGAAATTAAATTGGTGGTGATCATTCCATTGCAAGGCTAGTGATGAAAGGGAAAGAGGACCATCTGTCATCCTGTTCGAACATTGTACACCATTTCGCTGTGAAACTTACACCACTATCGGGAGATGAGATATGGCGAGGTATCAGGTGGAGACTGATGCCGGTTTGGCGTGGCCCATGTGCTCGCTAACCGACTGCTCCTCTCCAAGTCCAGGCTTCAAATCTGTATCAGCTTAGAGCATCGACTAAGTCTCTCTAACTCCTAATAGCACGGTTGCCTTCTCTACCACCAGTGGCGAAGAAGTTCCCTGATTCATTGCTCTCCTGCTATTCCTCAGTGAGAGCCCAAAAAACTGCGTTCTTGCATATTTATCACGTATTTTATTTCTCAAAAATGAAAAGTCTAAACAGTTTCATTGTGGAAGATTTATCGTGGATTTTCGGAAGACTGCGACCGACAAACTATCACAATTTTTTTTTTGTCATTAGTCGTCTGACAGGTTTCATGCGACCCGCCATGAATTCCTCTCCTGTGCCAACAACAACCTTTTCATCTCAGAGTAGCACTTACAACTTAAGTCTTCAATTACTTGCTGGATGTATTCCATCTCGTCTTTCTCCGTAGATTTTTCCCTCTACGGCTCCCTCTAATACCATGGAAGTCATCCCCGATGTCTTACCAGATGTCCTATCATCCTCCCCCTTCTCTTTGTCAGTGTTTTCCACATATTCCTTTCGTCTATGTTTCTTTGCAGAAGCTCTTCATTTTTTATCTTATCAATCCATCTAATTTTCAACATTCGACTGTAGCACCACATCTAAAATTCTTCGATTCTCTTCTGTTCCAGTTTTCCCACAGTTCATGCTTCACTGCCATACGATGCTGTGTTTTTCCTCAAATTTAGGCCTTTGTTAGATAACAGTAGACTTCTCCTGACCAGGAATTCCCTTCTTGCCAGTGCTACTATACTTCCGATATCCTCCTTGTTCCGCCAGTCATTGGTTATTTTGCTGCTTTGGGAGTATAATTCCTCAATTTCATCTAATTCGTGACCATGAGTCCTGAAGTAAAGTAAGTCGCTGTTCTCATTTCTGCTACTGCTCATTACCTCCGTCTGTCTTCCATTTACTCTCAGTCGATATTCTGTACTCATTAGACTGTTTATTTCATTCGGTAGATCATGTCTCTCTTCTTCACATTCTATGAGGACAGCAATGTCATCAGCGAATCTTACCGCTGACATCCTTTCACCCTGAATTAATTCCACTCCTGAAACTTTCTTTTATGTGTTTCCATAATTGATTCCCCCTTAATGATCTGAACACTTCGTTCTTGATAATCCACTCTTATTATTCCCTCCTTGCTCTCGTACATAATGTATATTACCAATCTCAAACTATAGTTTACCCCTATTTTTCTCAGAATTTCGAACATCTTGCACTATTTTACATTGTCGGACACATTTTCCAGGACGACAAATCCTATTAACGTGTCTGACTTTTCTTTAGTCTTGCTTCCATTATCAAGCACAAGGTCAGAATTCTCTCTCTTGTGCCTTTAACCGTCCTAAAGCAAAACTGAACGTCATGTGTAACACAGCATCAATTTCCTGTTACATTCTTCTGTATACTATTTTTGTCAGCAACTAAGGATCAAATGGCTCTGGGCTCTATGGGACTTAACTGCTGTGGTCATCAGTCCCCTAGAAATTAGAACTACTTAAACCTAACTAACCTAAGGACATCACAAACATCCATGCCCGAGGCAGGATTCGAACCTGCGACCGTAGCGGTCACGCGTTTCCAGACTGTAGCGCCTATAACCGCACGGCCACTCCGGCTGGCAGTCAGCAACTAGTGTGCATGAGCTGTTGAACTGATTGTACGATAATTCTCGTGCTTGTTAAGCTGATTGTACGACAATTCTCTTGCTTGTCAGCTCTTGCAGCCTTCGGAATTGTGTGGATGATATTTTTCCGAAAGTCTGATGGTATGTCACCAGACTCGTACATTCTGCACACCAACATGAATAGTCGTCTTGTTGTCACTTCCCCTAATGATTCTAGAAATTGTGATGGAATGTTATCTGTCCCTTTTGCCCTATTTAATCTTAAGTATTCTAAAGATCTCCTAAATTCTGATTCCAATACCGGATCCTCTATCTGTTCTAAATCGACTCCTGTTTCTTCTATCACATGTGACAAATCTTTCTTCTTATATACGCCATCTATCCACTCTCTCCTCTGAATTTAACAGTAGAATTCCCGTTGCACTCTTACTGTTATCACCGTTACTTTTAATTTCACCGAAGGTGTTTTCACTTCCCTATATGCTGAGTGGGTCCTTCCGACAATCATTTCTTTTTCAATTTCTTCATTCATGCAATCGTGTCGTCTTAGCTTCCCTTCCCTTCCTATTTAGCTCATTCTTTAGCGACTTGTATTTCGGCATTCCTGAATTTCCCTGAAAATTCTTCCTTCTTTCGTCGATCAGATGGTATTTCTTCTGTTACCTGTGGTATCTTCGCAGTATTCTTCTTGGTGACTGTGTTTTTCGTTCCAGTTTCTGTGATTGCCGTTTTTAGAGACGTCCGTTCCTCTTCAACTGTGCTGCCTACTGAGCAATTCCTCATTGCTGTATCTACATCCTTAGAGAACTTCAAATGTGTCGCGTCATTCCATAGTACTTCGGTACCACACTTTTTTGCATATTGATTCTTCCTGACTAATCGCTTGAACTTCAACCTACTCTTCGTCACTACTACATTGTGGTTTGAGTATTTATCTGCTCCTGGTTAAACCTTACAATACAGTTTCTTATTTCGCAATCTCTGCTTGACCATGACGTAATCTAACTGAAATCTTCGCATATCACCTCGTCTTCTACAAGTATACTTCCTCCTCTTTTGTTTCTTGGACAGAGTATCCGCTATTACTAGCTAAAATTTATTACAGAACTATATTAACATTTCTCGTGTCTCACTCCTTGCCCCAGGGTCATACTCTCCGGTAACCTTTCCTTCCACACATTCCCCTACAACTGCATTCCAGTCCCCCATGACTATTAGAGTTTAATCTCATTTTACGTTCTGTATTACCTTTTCAGTAACGTCATATAGTTTCTCTCTCTTCGTCTTCAGTTTGTGGCGTTTGCACGTATACTTGTGCTATCATTGTTGTTGTTGGTTTACTGTCGATTCTTATGAGAACAACCCTGTCACTGAACTGTTCACAGTATCACTCTCCCTGCCCTATCTTCCTATTCATAACGAATCGTACTCCCATTGTACCATTTCTACTGCTGTTGATATTACCCTATACTCATCAGACCAGAAATCTTGTGTTCTATCCATTTCACTTCAGTGACACGTACAGTATCTAGGCAGAGACTTAACATTTCCCTTTTCTGAATTTGTAGCCTCCCTACTATATTCAAACTTCTGACATTCCACGCCCCACTCTTAGAGTGTTATTCTTTCGTTGACTATTCAGTCTTTTTCCCCTTTAGCAGTCCCCTCCCGGAGATTCGAATAGAGGACTATACCGGAATCTTTTGCCGATGGAGAGATCATCATGACACTTTTTCATTTATAGTCCAAATGCGCTCTTAATGCAGTGTTTTCCATTGCCTTCTTCATCCTCATGCCGCTGATCATTGAAGATTCTTCTGGCTGTAGGGGCATCTTCCCACCCCAAAGAGTTCCCTGAACCTATACCTGCTTCTCCGACCTCTTTGACAAGGGTGTTGGAAGAATGAGGGTGACTTCTTATGCCGGAAGTAATCGTTTGTGAATGCTGATTAGCAGTCAATATACAAGCAGTGGAGAATTTCGAATCCGGTGCCGATGACGTGTTGATTACCTTATAAAAAACCCTACCCTAGACCCCTGGTGCAAGCCTTATTACAACTACAGCTTTGGAATTATCACAACAGCTCTTTCCAAAAACTTACGAGTGCCGCCCAATGGCAGGCCACTCAGGAAGTGTCTGACTGCCGACCAGTCCCACGAAATCTTCCTGTAAATTTGCCTTCTCAACATATATGTTCAAGGAGTCAGTGGCCCCGTTACCTGGGCAAATGACGTGTCTGCGGAGGTATCCCATGACTACTTCACAACAGTGAGATGTTTATCTTACAGGGCACAATGTTTGCGTGAGTGGCCTGGTTCCAATGGAGATAATTTCGTATTCATATAACGTCACTAAGGCGAGGGCTTGGGAGTTCAATGAACTCAGCACACAAGCCCTTTCTTCCGCGACCGTTGCTAATCCTATCAACGAAACACGACTTCCCTGCGGCAGTGAATGGGACAGAGTTAGCTGCTGCCATTTACAAATGACCTGCCACCTTGTTACAGGTCGTACTTTCACAATACGATATTATACATGTACAGAATATGATACTTATTTGTTATTTCTTCGTTTTAAAAAGGATTAATAATATTTCAGTTTGCCCTTAAAGCAGAGTTACTAACCATGGCGTCGCGAAACTCCTTCACAACAGATGAAGAAGGAAAAATTCCAGATTTTGAATCAACAACAACGGCCACCATGAATAAGACATAGATATCCTCGATGTAGCGAAGCAGCTTCAATCTGAAAAGACAAGACCTCCAGTCGAAATTGTACACCTGTCTGATTCCCTTGGGAGTGTGCTGAAACTTTAATTCCATACAGCTGCTCACACATCGAACGCTTTCTACCTGGAGAATGGAATGTTGCACGAAGGAAAATGGCAGTAACTCAGAACTGCAGAATAACCATGTGGATGTAGATCTGGCTATAGAAAGAGTGATACACGAGGCTGGTCATAGCCTGACGCATTTCCATATAAGCTTTTCGAAATTATATCTACATCTACATCTACATGGATACTCTGCAAATCACATTTAAGTGCCTGGCAGAGGGTTCATCGAACCACCTTCACAGTTCTCTATTATTCCAATCGCGTATAGCGCGCGGAAAGAATGAACACCTGTATCTTTCCGTACGAGCTCTGATTTCCCTTATTTTATAGTGGTGATCGTTCCGCCCTATGTAGGTCGGTGTCAACAAAATATTTTCGCATTCGGAGGAGAAAGTTGGTGATTGGAATTTCTTGAGAAGATCCAGTCTCAATGAAAAACGCCTTTCTTTTAATGATTTCCAGCCCAAAATTGTGGCACTCTCTCCCATATTTTGCGATGATACAAAACGTGCTGTCATTCTTTGAACTTTTTCGATGTACTCCGTCAGTCCTACCTGGTAAGGATCCCACAAAGATCAGGAGTATTCTAAAAGGGGACGGACAATGGTAGTGTAGGCAGTCTCCTTAGTAGGTCTGTTACATTTTCCAAGAGTCCTGTCAATAAAACGCAGCCTTTTGTTAGCCTTCCCCACAACATTTTCTATGTGTTCTTTCCAATGTAAGTTGTTGGTAATTTTAATACCTAGGTATGTAGTTGAATTTACGGCTTTTAGATTAGACTGATTTATCGTGTAACCGAAGTTTAACGAGTTCCTTTTAGTACTCATGTGGCTGACCTAACACTTTTCGTTATATAGGGTCAATTGCCACTTTTCGCACCATTCAGATATTTCTTCTGAATTGTTTTCATCTTCTGATTACTTTATTAGTCGATAAAGGACGGCGAAATCTGCAAACAACCGAATACGGATGCTCAGATAGTTTCCCAAATCGTTTGTATAGATAAAGAACAGCAAAGGACCTATAACACTAACTTGGGGACCGCCTGAAATCACATCTGTTTTACTTAATGACTTTCCGTCAATTACTGGGAACTGTGACCTCTCTGACAGGAAATCGCAAATCCAGTCACATAACTGAGACGATATTCCATAAGCACGAAATTTTAATACGAGGCGCTTGTGTGGTACAGTGTCAAAAGCCTTCCGGAAATCCAGGAATACGGAATCGATCGTAGTCAATAGCACTCAGAACTTCGTGTAAAAAAAGAGTTACTTGTGTTTCACAGGAACAATGTTTTTTAAACCCATGTTGACTGTGTCAATAGACCGTTTCCCACGAGGTAATTCATAATGTTAAAACACAATATATGTTCTAAAATCCTGCTGCATATCGACGTTAATGATATGGGCCTATAATTTAGTGGATTACTCCTACTACCTTTCTTTAATATTGGTATGACCTGTGCAATTTTCCAGTCTTTGGGTACAGATATTTCATCGAGCGAACGGTTGTATATGATTGTTAAGTATGGAGCTAATGCACCAGAATATTTCGAAAGGAACCTAATTGGTATACAGTCTGGACCAGAAGACTTGCTTTTATTAATTGCTTCACTACTCCGAGGATATTTACTTGTACATGTTGGCAGCTGTTCCCGATTCGAATTATAGAATATTTACTTCGTCTTCTTTTGTGAAGGCATTTCGCAAGGCTGAGTTTAGTACATTTGCTTTGGCAACAATGTTTTCGATAGTATCTCCATTGTTACCGCGCAGAGAAGGCATTGACTGTTTCTTGCCGCTTACATACTTCACATACGACTAGAATCTCTTTGGATTTTCTGCCAGGTTTCGAGACGAAACTTTTATAGGCGAATCGCATTGAAATCCGCGCTAAGTTTCGAGCTTCTGTAAAGGATCGCCAATCTTGGGGATTTTGCGTCTGTTTAAAATTGGCATGTTTGTTTCGTTGTTTCTACAACAGTGCTCTAACCCGTTTTGTGTACCAAGGAGGATCAGCTACGTCGTTTGTTAGTTTATTTGGTATAAACCTCTCAATTGCTGCTGATATTGTTTCTTTGAATTTAAACCACATCTTGTCTACACTTATATTACTAATTTGGAATGAGTAGAGATTGTCTCTCAGGAAGGGGTAAAGTGAATTTTTATCTGCTTTTTTGAACGGGTATATTTTTCGCTTATTTTTCGAAGATTTGGGGATCAAAATATTCAGTCTCGCTACGACAACCCTGTGTTCACTAAACCCTATATAGGTTTTGATGCTGGTTATTAACTCAGGATTATTTGCTGTTAAGAGGTCAAGTGTGTTTTCACAAGCGTTTACCATTATCGTGGGCTCATGAACTAATTCCTCGAAGTAATTATCAGAGAATGCGTTTAACACAATTTCGGACGATATTTTATGCGTACCTCCGGAATTAAACATGTAGTTTCGCCAACATATTGAGGGTATATTAAAGTCACCAACACCTATTTTCCTATGAGTCAGGTACGTATTTGAAATCAAACTCAAGTACTCTTTGAACCTTTCAGTAACTATGTCATCTGAACTGGGAGGTTGGTAGAAGGATCCAATTAATATTCTATTCCGGTTGCCAACAATGACCTCTGCTCATACTAACTCACAGAAAGTATCTACTTCAATTTCGCTACAAGTTAAACTACTTCTACCAGCAACAAACACGCCACCGCCAACCGTGTTTAGCCTATCTTTTTGGAACACCGTTAAGTTCTTCGCACAAATTTCGGCTGAGCTTATATCCGGCTTTGGCCAGCTTTCAGTGCCTATAACGATTTGAGCATGACAGCTTCCTATTAGCGCTTGGAGCTCTGGTACTTTCCCAACACAGCTACGACAATTTGCAACTGTTCTACCAATGGTTCCTGTATCTATGTTCTTTCTGTGTTCAGCCTGCACCCTTTGTGACTGAAGCCCATCTTGTGTTTTCCCCGAGACCCTCTAACATAAAAAGCCGCCCAGTCCATGCCACACAGCCCCTGCTACCTGTGTAGCCGCCTCCTGCGTATAGTGGACACCTGACCTATTCAGCGGAATCCGAAACCCAACCACCCCTCGGCGCAAATCGAGGAATCTGCAGCCTACACGGTCGCAGAACCGTCTGAGCCTCTGATTCAGACCCTCCAATCGGCTCTGTACCAGAGGTGCGCAATCGGTCCTGTCGACTATTCTGCAAATGGTCAGCTCTGCTTTCATCTTGCAAGCTAGACTGGCAGCCTTTACCACTTCTGTTAGCCGCTCGAAACCAGAGAGAATCTCTTCTGATCCAAAGCGACACACATCATTGATAACGAGGTGAACTACCACCTGCAGTTGGCTGCACTCTGTGCTCTTCATGGCATCCGGGAGGACCCTTTCCACATTTGGAATGACTCCACCCGGTATGTACACGGAGTGTACATTGGTTTTCTTACTCTCCTTGTCAGCCAAGTCCCTAAGGGGCCCCATAACGCACCTAACGTTGTAGCTCCCAGATACCAATTATCACACACTCTGCGATTGCCCTGATCTTGCAGGCAGAGTGGTTTCCTATGAAACGGGACAGGCGATAGCATCCCGCTCAATGACAGTGTCAGCCACAGACAGCACCTGGAACCTGTTTGTCAGACAAACTGGAGAGGCCTTACGTGCGGCCGCCTGGGAAGTCCTTCACCGCCTCCTTCTCCCCAGGGCGACCACCCACTCGGCCACAGGTGAGGGCTCAGCCTCAGTGCGAGCAGTAACTTGACTGTCCACCGGTGAGGACCGATCGGAGGACTCTGATGCGCTGGACGTCCGTTGGATCCCCACGGCCAGCCCACAACAGTGTTGTCCATCCACTGCAGCCTCAAGCTGTGTAACCGAAACCATCACAGCTTGAAGCTGAGAGCGAAGTGTCACCAACTCAGCTCGCATCCGCACACAACAATCGCAGTCCGTGTCCATACCAAAGACCGTAGAAAACTAAACTATGCAGATAAACGGACTATCAGCCCGTGCTGCGCAACTCTAATGTAGACCCTGACGAAAACGCACGAACTATGTTTACTAATACGCAGATTTTCAAGAACCTAAGTACCAAAGCACTCAGGTGAAACTAAATTATTTAGCCCCTGATAAGGAACTTGTAATATATCACAAAATAGGTTTACTTTCTGATGCAAACTAAAACGTGAGAACTGTGGTTATTAGATTTTAAATTTACACTAAGTAACTAAAGAAATTAAGCTATCATAGCACACAGATGATATAATAAAATTCGCTTCTGGTTAGAAACTCGTAAATGTTACAAAATCTGTTTACTTATTTGTTGCTGCCTGACTGACTGACAGTAAATTATAATATCTACTAAAGCTTTACTGAAACATTCTTCACAGCAAACAACATTTTACTTAATAGAATAATAAATATCTCTGCCTTAAAGAACGTATGTTGGTTGTTTTTTAAATATATTTCCACTTTTTGCAGTTTCATCATTAAAATTTTTGGAGGGTTGTAAAGTGTAAGGGCCCCTTACATATTAAGAACAATATATCTTTGCCTCACACTGGTCGCAGTGGTTACTGTCACAATTCGAGCGCCCAGTGCGCCAGATAGTAGTGAGTGTTGGGACTCCGAGCAAGTATGTTGTTGGCTGCTAAGGGAATAGTTCGGATTTCGGCAGGACGCCCGACCTTGTTTACAATTGTTTAGCGGCTGTGTGTGTCTACCAAAGACGTTGGTCTGACCACCAGCAGATACGTATCATTTGTGCTGTCCAGACAATAGATATGGAACATTAAGAACAAAGTATGTACTGATTATTGCTACCTGATATCCAGATTAGCTTTGTTGGATTTGATACGAAACAACTTCCACGCAAATATTAACCGATCAGTGTTCATCAGCTGCACACGTTGAACTACTTTAAACTGTTAGGATATAGTCCACTAGTCCATAACGGTGGGTTTAATAGGAAGAGTTTCAACAGGACATGAAATTAATGAGTGAAACACCCTTTTTTGTTTTAAAAAGTTTGTAATTAAATCATAAATGGTGGTAAACTTGTGTATCAGCTCTCGTAGTTCGTGAAAGATTCTACCAACTAAATCATAGCTGAAACCTGATGCACAGTACAAAGTCGTAGACTGAGCTCGGCCTTAGCTCCTTACGTCTTTTTACAAAATTACAGTAAAAATCTTTATCCACTTTCATTTTAGTCTTATTCACCGATGCTTATTTTCAGGTGCTCATTGTACTTTTATACAAGATTGATGAATTTGTCTTTACTAAAACCCTAAGATGGATATCTAAATTTTTGACATGGTCATAAAATACTGCTCCATGCTCATCACTAAATGATTTCGAAAAAAAGAAAAATATTTCCCAAAACGGTTTCATACCACCTCTTTGCTTTCACGTAAGGTTTTAGATCTGTCACCTAATGTACAATACTTCTCACTCATGCCCTGTTTGTCATTTCAAGAAGTCTGAGCATTTTTTCATATCCTGCCCAATGAGAAAGATTGTCATTGTTGTAATTTGAGCGAGACATTGTCACAGCCTACAAAATAGTGAATAATGTCAGTTGTCTCTGAAGATATAATAAATGTATTACAATATTTACTTGCAACCAATCCACAACGCTCAAAAGTTTGGTCACTAGAGAAAGATTACTCGTGGGCACTCCGAAACACAGTGTTTTTTTTATTATTTTTTATTCTTAGTATCATATATGATGCAATACAAAAAGAATAAGAAAATCCAGGCTGTTATTAATAAAAGCAGCCAGAAAAATGTCACTGAGAAATACTCTGCCAAATGGAGTCACAAGATATAAACTTTAAAAACGGCTATTCAACTTTGACGCCATCTCTAATACGTCATTTTCTTACAAATCTTCATATCACATCACGTTAATGTATTTATAGTGTTATTGTCATGCCATCTGTTTTCAAAGTTAACTGACACAATAAAAGTTTAACACCAGAAACAATTTATTTTATTCAGCAGCCACGGTCTCTAACGATGTCTGTGGACGACAAAATTGCATTTAACAAAACCGGTTCTGAAACTCTCATTTCTTTGGTTCTTCGGGTGAAACGTAGCTCTGGTCAGTATTCGAAAGGATGAATATGGGAAACCTACCAATACAACTTCTATCTGCACAGTACAGCCGATGTTTAACAGCGTACAGCTGAACAAAGGTGGTGCTCGTCTTCACGGTTCGACAGCATAATTAGACCGTGACCAGCCTAAAGAAGAAAATTAACAATTTAAGGTATCATTGCTAAGGTTAAAATATTTCCAGTGAGAATCAGTAAAGCTATATAGGCGTGTTAAGGTCACATATTCATATCTAGAAATGATGTGAATTATCTGGTGAAAATAAAAATGTATCCCAGCTTCCACGAAGTGGCAACTGTCCCCTCTGGCTGCTCCCCCGCCCCACTTCTCCCTTGTGGATGCATATTATACACATAATGAGTTATATTAATAACATTTATTTTCCTGGCATAAAAGGTTCTCAGTTTAGTTTTCCCATACATTTCGGATAAAACGCGAACCTCTCGTACTGTTTTCATGATCATCCACAGGTGCTACTACTGACTATCGTAAAATTTGCGAAGATCCCACTTTTATGTTCAGAGAACGGTATTTGATTGGCTGGATTACGTTATGTTGACAACTTGGATATGGCGCACCCTCGTGTTTTTATCCAGCGTTGCTTACAGCGGCATCCACCCTATCAGACGGTAAACTGTGAGATGCCTTGCTCTGAGCTCCTTCTTGATTAAGGCGCACCATTCCATACATCGTCAGGTGCTTATGCGATGTCTCAGTTGATACTGTTGTCACACAGCTTAATTCCACCTGCGTCCCCGAGTACACAGTGTCAAAAATTAGATGCTTGAACGACTGTTCTCGTTTACTCGAACAAAGTATAGCACATATTAAACATGGCATGCTGAACCACCGCTAATTTGTCCAAATACCTGTATGTAAGTAGAAAACGATACTCCACGAAGCGTTTGGCAGAAGCCTGGATACACACATAACTTTCGCCACACATTATAAATTCCCTGCTCGCTCAGGCCGAGATTGTCTTTACCCGGTCGCAAAACTCGTTTAATTTTACTGGGCAGCTGAAAAACTGATTTCTTGTCTGTTTTGGACTCTAGTATCTTACCTTCCGTTGTACCTCATAGTGGAAGCCGCTCTATAATCTGGTCATCTTAGCTTGTTTGGGAGGCGACGTGTCTTAATTTCACCTAATGTCATGGACTAAATAAGCGTTATTTTTCAACACAATCAGCTAATCCAGGAGCTGAGGTGGTCCTTTTGCGAAGTTAGTCTCGTTCTGTGTACTAAGATGTTCAGAATAGCTCTCTTCTGCTGGATGGTGAAAGCTAGGCTGTTGAGACACGGGTCTGTAAGAAGCGATTTTCTGTGCACTGAATGGCTGAATCGACCATCTGATTTTCGTTCGAGAAAAACATGTAGGGTAGGTAATATCCTGTCCTTCTCTACCTCCACTGCAACTCTTGTGTTAGGAAATAGGACTCAAATGGTTAAAAAACTGCTGCAGTGCCTGTCAGCCATGCGGCGCGATTTGTAATGTTGTGACCAGACGAAACCACAATTTTCTGGTCATAACTGTGGATCCTTTAATTCCTGTGAGAGATGGCTTATTGGATCTACAACCTATAAACTATTTGTTCACTTTATCACATGAATGATAGAAAGACTTACTTAACTTGATACAATCCTTTGTCATTGGAAGGCGTGTCAATTTACAACTGTTATAGACAATTAAAGGATCACTTGATGCTCTAATTAAGGTACTGTTTTCTTGAAGCATAATCTTCTACATTTACAGACTTACATTTTCATCTAAGACTTGATTAACTCTTTAGTTCTACTCCATGATGTTGACTACTTTAGGTGAGGTCACGAACTGGGGTAGGTTGAAGTCCTACCGCTGACCGCGGCTTCTAGCGTAGAAGGAAAAATTTACACTTTATTTAACGCTTTCAGAGGAAAGTGGACACACACGATGCCCCGGTTCACCTCTGGGACAGTCAGGCGCATAAAGTGTATTAGGTGTGAGCAATATTTGGAAAACTAAACTGCAAACATTACGGTAATGTACGATCTTGGCTAGTTAACAACTAGCTGTTTTGAGACCGAGTGTCGGTGCTACGATGTTGGGTGGATAGTATCTACAGTTTCCAGCTCTCGGACAATATGGCATGAGTCTTCGGTCCAGGAGAAAATAGTAGTGGTACGTCGTTGTCCTCCAGATATGGTTCATGAAGCAATTAGTTGGTGAATCTCTCTTGTTCTCGACTCCACTTTGAACATTTATTCTGTATTGCCTGGACACTCTTAAAATGAGTAGGGAGAAAAGAGCAGTTACATTTCCCGTACCTTGTCTCCGAGATATGGTTCATGAAACAATTGGTGAATCTTATACTCGCCACCGGCGAAAGCCCAAGCTCCACCTTTACACTTATTCTGTATAGTCCGCAGACTGTTACGGTTCGTAGGACACGTTGTCCTCCAAGCGACAATTCCACAGAGCAAGGTGTGTTGCACGGTCACTTTAAAGATCCAGATCTTAATCGACGTTTACAAATCCCTGCTGAGAAAGAGCTGCATCAAACCTCGGACCGTCTTCAACAGACCGATGGCCTTTGTAGTCTGGTCCCTTCAACCCCACACACCATCTTGAACATGGACAGTTTCTTTCCCTGAACGTGATATGTGAAACTCAGGCCATCAACACAACTAAGTTTTTAGCAGTTTGCCAAGCAAGGGATTCAACGCATTATTCACCGTTAAATGAATATCCAGAAGAGGACTCTTCTTCATAAAGACCACTGCTGCAGTCTTTGCAGCACTAATGGTAATTTAATTCATCATCACCCTCGGTTCCATTAGGTCAGTGTGCCTCTACTTCCGGCCCATCACTTGTTGAATATTTTGACCTGTGTGTAGAGACTGGCAGAGAGATGTTGTTCCGATGGCAGGTCGTTTATGTAACGGCGATTAAACGGAGCCTTGAGGTACGCTGGCGGCAGGACGCTTCGCGACTGACTTCTTTGCTTCTATATGAACAAACAGTTGTCTGTCATTCAAGTAGCTATCTATTAGTTTACCACAACGGTCTTCAAGAGGAGTGTTAAACTGTAACTTTTCCAACAACTTGGAACGCTATACTGTATCAAGTCGTTGGGGTAGGCTCTTCCAGTCTCGGCTCCATATTGACCTCCGTGCGAGGGCGCTGCTGTGCCGAGTATTCGTCGCTTCGGCTTGCAACGAGACATCGCTAATGTCTGTGGTAGCGATATGTGTTGCCGACTTTGGTGTGGCACAGCGACCGCTAGGTTATACCACAACACACCTGGAGCAGGAGAATGGAGCACCGTTTAGTGCTCATTCTTCAGAATCCTCTGTGGTAAAATTAGCTACGGCTGGCGACAGCAGTGAGCCCATGGTTGTCTTATCAACCATTTCATAATAGGCCTAATTAACACTGTACAAAAACTAAGTGGTTATCAAAGTGTGGTGAAATAATTTAAAAATTTTTGGGGGGAAATGAGTAGCCAAATATGTATGTTTGCCAACCATTGGCGAAATTTATTCAACCTTAGAAAATGAAGTCCACATATCAGTGGGCTGACTTTTCAGTTCGGAACGATACACGTAATACAGCTGTGCAGCTAGCGGAAGGCCGTACTCAAGAGTCACTGGCCGCGTGTTGTGTGCGCTGTTCCGGTCGACTGTTCAGTCGGCCGCGCTGTCGCGTGCCCCGTGACGCAGGCCGAACCCCTGATTGGCGACCACCGGTGAGCCGCAGCGGCGGCTGCCGGCTGCTGCGGTGAGCGGTCCCCGGCCGCTTTGAGAGCGCACCTCGCCTCACCACTCTTGAACCGTCGGTCAGAAAATTCCGGCGGCATTCCACGAGCAGCGGGCGGGCGGGCGGGCCCCTCCTCTTTGAGAGCCGCCAGTCGCGCGGGGGCGCGCGGAATGCACACTGGCGGCCACCTGCCCAGCCGCGCTGCTGCCGCCGCTGCCTGCTGCAGTTCTGCGGCACCACTGTTTTTCCTTTGTGCGCGTCGGAGGCCGACCAGGGTGGGTGAGTGGACGGGGTTCTGGCCTTCTCCCTGCCACTGTTGCCGCTTTGATAAGTACGAGCTGATGCATGCTAATGAAAAGTTTTTGTTTCCATGCTCGACGTGTCCGTCTACTGGGCGCGCCCGCCTGTTTGGTGCGCAGCCGGTGGGAAACGCTGAATTACGTGCTGCATCCTAATGCCGTAGTTTCAGAGAGGTGGTTACAGCTCGAGCTTTTGTTTTTACCCTCTACAGCTCCTACCATGTACTATCACCCTCCCCTTCATCTTGTCAGTTTTTTCCATTCTTTCCTCGCCTATTCTGCGAAGGACCTCCTCATTCCTTACTTTATCGGTCCACCTCATATTCAACGTTTCTTCGTAGCGTCTCTTTCGGTTTTCCCGCATTCCATCTCTCTCTATCATACAAGTTAAAGAAAAAATCGGATAGCGACTTGCACCCCGTATACAGATGGCCATAGCATCGCGTGCAAATGATGTAAAACGGCAGTTTATTAGCAGAACTATCATTTGTAAGCCCGCCCAGTTGGCCGTGCAGTCTAACGCACGGCTCTCCGGGCGGGAAGGAGCGCCTGGTCCCTGGAACAAATCCGCCCGGCGGATTTGTGTCGAGACGTCCGGTGAACCGGCCAAGTCTATGGATGGTTTTTAGGCGGTTTTCCATCCGCCTCAGCGAATGCTAGCTGGTTCCCCTTATTACACCTCAGTTACGCTATGTCGGCGATTGCAGCGTAAACAAGTTCTCCACGTACGTGTACACCACCATTACCTTACCACGCAAACATAGGGGTTACACTTGTCTGGTGTAGGACGTTCCCTGCGGGGTCCACCGGGGGCCGAACCGCACAATAACCCTGGGTTCGATGTGGGGCGGCGGAGAGGTGAAGTGGACTGCCGTAGTCGTCGTGGGGTTGTGGACCACTGCGGTTGTGGCTGGGACGGAGTCTCTCCGTCGTTTCTAGGTCCCCGGTTACATAACATCATTTGTAATCAGGTGAATCATGTGGAAGTGTTCTCGTTGTGTTTGTCACCACACAACGGGAATTAACAGACAATCGGAATGGTAGTCGAAGATGGACGCATGGGACATTCTGTTTCGGAAATCGCGATCCACAGTGTCAAGAGTGTGCCGAGAGAACTAAATTTCAGGCGTCACCTCTCACCACTGACAGTGCAACAGCCTTTACTTAACGACCGAGAGAAGTGACATGTGCGTAGAATTGTCAGTGTTAACAGACAAACAAAAGCGGATGAAGTAACCGCAGAAATAACCTTTGGACGTGCAACGAATGTATCCGTTAGCTTGTGTGTGTGTGTGTGTGTGTGTGTGTGTGTGTGTGTGTGTGTGTGTCTGTGTGTGTATTTGGTGCTTACAGCCGCTCAATACTAATGTTATCAGCGCCCTTACACATATTAAAAGAACCAAAGTACAAAAGGAAAATTGTTGTCACACAGTGAGGAGAAAGCATATTAAACACCACACCACACCACTCTTGTGTCCACTACTGTTCATTAGGGGATAATGTAGAAGAATGAAGTATATCTGTCAAGAACTTTTAGAGATTTTTGGTAACAATCTTTCCCATTTATGTACTACATACGTATGTATGTTTCAAGTCGGATTACGGAATTGTATGTGGACAGTCATCTGCCTCTTGTCTTGAAGGTAAAGTGTTCAAAATTTCGATTAAGAACACAATAAAACTGCAGATTTGTACGAGTTACAAACGAACAAGCAAACGGACCCGCTTCTTTCAACTCGTTATTAACATTTGCTGACTGACTTTAGGAGAGCGCATTAGCATTTGTTATGATCTAGAATTAAGCAATAAACAATGACTTTTCCAAATAAATTTTTGCAGGAAAGCTAAACCTGCTAAATTCACCAAACAAGTTTCGAAATATATCTGTAACCGCTTTAGCATTCAGTCATGGCGCAGTTGTTTGTGTACATCAGTTATGTATTGATTCGCACTTCTGAGGTCTCTTTCCTCCTCTAAATACAATGCTTTTCCACAAATGACCTCACTAAATTAGATCTTGTTGAAATCTTCACTTAGCCTTCCAACAATGGTTTATCATTTCCCATTCTCCTCTTTCACCAAATGTCATTTCTCATGTGTATTACCCCTGGTGTGGCGGTTTTAATTCTTGACGCAGATCTTACATTAACCTTAGTTGTGTTAGTGATCACATCAGCTCCTTGTGAATGTGAGTTGATGAAAGCATATGAGAACATTGCATCCTCCTCATTATTACTATTTGTAGTCAGGTAAATGTTGCTTAACCCTTTTTCTACACGCTGGCTCTCTTTTGGTATACTCTGACTCCTTAATATCAAAGAAAGAATCTGCGACAAGAAACGTCTTTCCTTTGCGAGAAGCTTTGTGTGTTGTGAACACGACCTCCTGCTCACCAGGTGCTCCGTGGGTGTGCAGATTAGGCTGATGTTGAATCTCTCACCTCAGATCATACAAAATAATACTACCATCATGAAGCTCACAGGCTACTTGAAAAATCAGCTGCACATTATAAAACGTTATTTGACAAGTACACAAAAGGATCAAGAGCCTCATCTGCTGATTATGGTTGGAGGACGTCGCAATTTCAATTGAATAACGTACTTTAACGCTAGGACTTATCAGTGGGAAAATTAAGCACCATTCATAAAAACTACACGTTTTACAATATTCCCTGGTGCAGCAGCACATACGCTGAGGTGACAAAATACTTGCGATACCTTCCAATATCGTGATGGATCTTCTTTTTCGCAGTTTAGTGGAACAACTCGATGAGACAAGGACTCAATAACTCGTTGGAGGTCCCACACACACATATGTTGCACTGTTTAGCCGTCGATAATTGCGAGAGTGTTGCCGGTGGAGGATTTTGTGCACAAACTGACTCTCGATTATGTCACAGAGATGTTCGCTGAGATACATGTTCATCCACTTGACTTGTCCATAACGCGATTCAAACCAGGCGCAAACAGCTGTTAGCAAAGGCACTCGCGCCAGTCATCTACTGCTATAGCCCACTGACGCCAAATTTCGCAGTACTGTCCTGACCGATTCATTTGTCGTATGTCCAACGTTCACCGAAGTGATCCGTTCAGTATTTCACACTAGTTCTTGTACACTGAGCTCTTTCGGGACTCGTCACTATTTAAGTATCAACAGTTATTATCATCATATCTAAGTACAGTCAAAAATCAGATTGCCTTAACAAATTGTTAAATGAGTCATTGATTTGTTTATGACAAGGTATAGTTTGACTAAATTAAAGTCTAGAGATAATAATTGCATTCGCAGTCCAGACTCAAAGTAGAAGGCCGCTTCTAAACTATTTGTTCCTATTCCGGATTCTGGTGACCTTTGACTCATCGCAGACTGGTTACAAACTAATTCAGCTTTTGACAAAGTAGTTTTCTGGGTGCTGCAACGCCTCATAATGAGAAAAGTATACTGGGGAAAACCATGTTTCTGCTATGGTTATAGTGGCCGTCTTCAGGGTCTACTGATGTGCTTTAACTTTGTGGGGCGGCTTATACAGCGTGTTTCAAAAAGGACTTTACAACATTGAAAATTCATATAAATTAATTCATTGTACCTACAGAGGTGATTGAAGTGTCAATTTGTAGGGTTATACATCAAGTTTCGTCCCGTGGAGTTCGCTACAGTCGACTCGCACCGTAAGGAGCACTAGCGGCAGTTTCGTTAAAGATGGCTGCCTTCACTGAAGCCAATTTTGATCACACAGTGTATTTGCACGCCAACCACCAGCATAGAAGAAAACAATTACCCGCTCTGTGGCCATCCGTGCTCATCGCATAAGTAATGATCGAAACGTAAAACTTGAGTTCAAAAGTGTGCTTACAACATTCATGGCCAAGGCTACAACCATGAGTCGATCCAAAATCTTTTGGTAACAACTAAAGGAAGCGATATGGGTAAGATATCGACTAATTGAAGCCAGTAGTGCGCTTGCCTTACGTATAAAATGTCACTGATCGGAATGGAAAATTTCTTCGCAGAGTTGATGCTCAGCCTATCTTCCACAGTAGCCTCAAGATCCAGGATGAGCTACGCAACACGAACGATCATGCTTATGCTAATAGACTGCAAGAGCGTACAAAGTGGAACGTCCGCTTCGAGAAATATAGATGGATGAGACCCGCAGGCGGATAACAAGAATGAGAACATGAGCGCTACATTCGTCTGGGGCAGCGCAGCATGTCTACAGAGGCCAAACACTGGCAGGTATGCCGCAATGAAATCAAATTTAACGAATCCCGCGTACACGCTAAACGTCTGGCTTTAAAGAAAACCCAGACAAGGGAAGCCATAGCAATAATTAAACACCCTAATAACACAGATGATGGATACAAACTTGCTCCCGCCTGGCCACCAGCCCTCTTCAGCCCAATAGGCGTGCGTACCGAGGAGTTAGCTGCTTCCTCGCGACCTTCGTCCATCAGGAGGAAAACAGGAGCCCACGCCTCGTTTGCCGATGAGCGCCAATCACAGCAAACACTTCAAGAACCTACAGACAACTGCAGGTCTCCGCACTCTTCACCGTAAGAAACTACACTCCTGGAAATGGAAAAAAGAACACATTGACACCGGTGTATCAGACCCACCATACTTGCTCCGGACACTGCGAGAGGGCTGTACAAGCAATGATCACACGCACGGCACAGCGGACACACCAGGAACCGCGGTGTTGGCCGTCGAATGGCGCTAGCTGCGCAGCATTTGTGCACCGCCGCCGTCAGTGTCAGCCAGTTTGCCGTGGCATACGGAGCTCCATCGCAGTCTTTAACACTGGTAGCATGCCGCGACAGCGTGGACGTGAACCGTATGTGCAGTTGACGGACTTTGAGCGAGCGCGTATAGTGGGCATGCAGGAGGCCGGGTGGACGTACCGCCGAATTGGTCAACACGTGGGGCGTGAGGTCTCCACAGTACATCGATGTTGTCGCCAGTGGTCGGCGGAAGGTGCACGTGCCCGTCGACCTGGGACCGGACCGCAGCGACGCACGGATGCACGCCAAGACCGTAGGATCCTACGCAGTGCCGTAGGGGACCGCACCGCCACTTCCCAGCAAATTAGGGACACTGTTGCTCCTGGGGTATCGGCGAGGACCATTCCCAACCGTCTCCATGAAGCTGGGCCACGGTCCCGCACACCGTTAGGCCGTCTTCCGCTCACGCCCCAACATCGTGCAGCCCGCCGCGACAGGCGTGAATGGAGGGACGAATTGAGACGTGTCGTCTTCAGCGATGAGAGTCGCTTCTGCCTTGGTGCCAATGATGGTCGTATGCGTGTTTGGCGCCGTGCAGGTGAGCGCCACAATCAGGACTGCATACGACCGAGGCACACAGGGCCAACACCCGGCATCATGGTGTGGGGAGTGATCTCCTACACTCGCCGTACACCACTGGTGATCGTCGAGGGGACACTGAATAGTGCACGGTACATCCAAACCGTCATCGAACCCATCGTTCTACCATTTCTAGACTGCCAAGGGAACTTGCTGTTCCAACAGGACAATGCACGTCCGCATGTATCCCGTGCCACCCAACGTGCTCTAGAAGGTGTAAGTCAACTACCCTGGCCAGCAAGATCTCCGGATCTGTCCCCCATTGAGCATGTTTGGGACTGGATGAAGCGTCGTCTCACGCGGTCTGCACGTCCAGCACGAACGCTGGTCCAACTGAGGCGCCAGGTGGAAATGGCATGGCAAGCCGTTCCACAGGACTACATCCAGCATCTCTACGATCGTCTCCATGGGAGAATAGCAGCCTGCATTGTTGCGAAAGGTGGATATACACTGTACTAGTGCCGACATTGTGCATGCTCTGTTGCCTGTGTCTATGTGCCTGTGGTTCTGTCAGTGTGATCATGTGATGTATCTGACCCCAGGAATGTGTCAATAAAGTTTCCCCTTCCTGGGACAATGAATTCACGGTGTTCTTATTTCAATTTCCAGGAGTGTATTACAGTAAAGTTTCCTCTGCCTCCGCCCCAGTGACCAATCTTAACAAAATGGTTCAAATGGCTCTGAGCACTATGGGACTTAACATCTTAGGTCATCACTCCCCTAGAACTTAGAACTGCATAAACATAACTAACCTAAGGACATCACACACATCCATGCCCGAGGCAGGATTCGAACCTGCGACCGTAGCAGTCCCGCGGTTCCGGATTGCAGCGCCTAGAACCGCAAGACCACCGCGGCCCGGCCCAATCGTAACAACGAGCTTTTCAAAACTGTGAGGTAACGCTAGGCCCAGTGAGCAGCAATTACAAAAAATCAGTGACTTCACACAGCTAAAGCACATCACTAGACCCAGGAAAAAGGCCATTGTAACCGTGGCCGAAACACTGCTTTTCATAGATTACGACGCGGTATGATACTCAGGAATCTATTGTCAACTGACTGGCCGCGGAAACCCGCGCAACTATTCTGGGTGATAGAGCGAAGACCGGATACGGAAGAAAAGAGGTCTAATCAACTTATGTCTGGAAATTCATGATTTCCATGCTTTTAATTATTTATTTGGATCATCAGTCTTCTGACTGGTTTGATACGGCCCGCCACGAATTTCTCTCCTCTGCCAAACTCTTCATCTCAGAGTAACACTTGCACCTACGTCCTGAATTATCAAGTGGCTGTATTCCAATCTCTGTCTTCCTCTACAGTTTTTGCCCTCTACAGCGTCCTCTAGACCCCATGCTAGTCAGTCCCTGATGCCTTAACAGATGTCCTATCATTCTGTCCCTTCTCCTTCTCAGTGTTTTCCACATATTCCGTTTCTCTCCGAATCTGTGCAGAATCTCCCAATCCCTAACCTCATGATTCCACTTAATTTTCAACATTCGTCTGTAACACCACATCTTAATTGCTTCGAATCACTTCTGTTCCTGTTTTCCCATAGTCCATATTTCCCTTCCGTACAATGCTGTGCTTCACACGTACATTAGAATAAATTTCTTCCTCAAATTAAGCCCTACGTTTGATACTAGTAGACCTCTGTTGGCCAGTAATTCCCTTTTTGCCAGAGCTAGTCTGCTTTCGATGTCCTCCTTGCTTCGTCCGTCAATGGATATTTTGTTACCTAGGTAGCAGAGTTCCTTAACTTCATCAAACCTGATGCTAAGTTTCACGCTGCTCTCATTTCTACTACTTCTCATTACTTTCACCTATCTTGGAATTACTCGCAATGCATGTTCTGTACTCATTAGACTGCCCACTCCATTCAGCAGATCATGTAATTCTTCTTCTCTTTGACTCAGGATAGTAATGTAATCAACAAATCATATCACTGATACGCTTTCACCTTAATTTTCATTCCACTCCTGAACCTTTCTTTTATTTCCATTATTGCTTCTTCGATGTTCAAATTGAACAACAGGGGTGAAAGACTACATCCCTGTCTTACATCCTTTTTAATCCAAGCATTTCGTTCTTGGTCGTCAGCTCAAATTATTCCCTCTTGATTCTTGTACGTACCGTACATTACGCGTCTCTCTCTGTAGCCTACCACCATTTACCTCAGAATTTCGAAAATTTTACACCATTTTACATTGTCGAACGCTTGTTCTAGGTCGACAAATGTTATGAACGTGTCTTTATTTTTCTTTGGTCTAACTTCCATTATCAACCGCAACATGAGAATTGTTTCGCTGGTTCTTCACGTTTCCTCAAGCCAAAGTGATCGTCATCTAACACATCCTCAATTTTAATTTTCCATTCTTCCGCATATTTTTCTTGTCAGAAACTTGGCATCATGAGCTGATTGTACTGTATTTCTCACGCTTGTCAGCTCTTGTAGTCTTCCGAATAGTGTGGATAAAATTTTTTCGAATGTCATACGGTATATTGTCAGACTCAATTTTTCTACACACGTACGTCAATATTCGTTTCACTGCCACTTAATCTAATGATTTTAGAAATTCTGAAAGGATGTTCAAATTGTTCAAATGGCTCTATGCACTACGGGACTTAACATCTGGGGTCATCAGTCCCCTAGGCAGAACTACTTAAACCTAACTAACCTAAGAACATCACACACATCCATGCCCGACGCAGCATTCGAACCTGCGACCGTAGCGGACTCAAGCGCCTGGAACCGCTCGGTCACAGCGGCCGGCTGAAGGAATGTTATCTACTCGTTCTGCATACTTTGATCTTAAGCCCTCCAAAGCCGTCTTAAATTCTAATTCTAGTACTGGATCTCCTACCTTTTGTGAATAGACTCTACTTTTTTCTTCTATGACATCAAACCTTCCCCTCGCAGAGGCCTTCAATGTACTCTTTCCACCTATCCGCTCTCTCCTCTGCATTTAACAATGGAATTCCGGATGCACTCTTAATGTTACCACCGTTTTAGTTCCATTGCTGGCTATTTTGACTTTCCTATATGTTGAGTCAGTCCCTGAGACTATCTTTTCTTTTTCGAAGTATTCACGTTTTTCATGCACCCGTTTCGTCTTAGATTCCCTGCACTTCCTATTTATTTCATTTTTCAGCGACTTGGATTGCTTCTGTTACCCATGGTTTCTTCGCAGTTAGCTTTTATGTACCTATGTTTTTCCTTCCAACTTTTGTGATTGCCCTTTCTAGATATGTCCATTTCTCTTGAACTGTACAGCCTACTGAGCTACTCCTTATTGATGTATCTATAGCTTTAGATATCATCAAGCATGGCTCTTCATACCGTAGTACTTCCGTATCCCACTTCTTTGTTTATTGATTCTTCCTGACTAATCACTTAAACTTAGCCTACTCTCCATCACTACGACGTTGTTATCTGTGTCTATATCTGCTTCTGGATACGCCTTACAATCCAGTATCTGGTACTGAAATTTGTCTAACCATGATGTAATCTAACTGAAATCATTCCCTATCACCTGGATTTTTGCAAGTATACTTTCTCCTCTAGTGAATCTTGAACAGAATATTCGCTATTACTAGCTGAAATTTATTACAGGACTCAATTGGTCTTTCTCCTCTCTCTCTCCTGGTCCAAAACCCATATTCTCCGGCAGCCTTCCCTTCTACTCCTTCCCCCACAACCGCTTTCCAGTTTATTATGTTTTCATCTCTCTTTATTTACTGCATTACCTTTCAAAATCTTCATATACTTCCTCTGTCACTCCATCTTGGTACTTCGGCACGTTTACCTGAACTATCGTATAGGTGTTCGTTTGCTGTGGATTCTGATGAGAACAACCCTATCACTGAACTGTTGACAGTAAGTCAGTATCTTCCCTACTTCCCTCTTCACATCGTATCCTGCTCCCGGTATACCCTTTCCTGCTGCTGTTGATATTACCCTATACTCATCTGACCAGAAATCTTCGTCTTCTTTCCATTTCACTTCAATAGCCCATAATATATCAGGACTAACGCTTTGCTATTCGAAAGGGGTACTATTCAGGAATCTTTTGACGATGGAGAGATCATCATGATACTTTCTCCATTACTTACGGATAAGTAAATGGGTGTGTGCGGCGGGCAGCAAGGATGTACCAGGAGACTTTCCCCAAACGACAACAACCACAGCATTCATTGTTTTCTGCAGTGATTCGCCGTTTGTCTGAGACAGTGCCCTTTCATGAAGGACGTATGTGAAATTCTCCGAAATCAGTCTTGTAGGAAAACGTGATTAACAATGGTGAAGGTGAGCGCCGTGACAGTACCAGACAGTGTCAAGCCAGTGCAGGGTATGCCAGACAATCGTATGAATAATTCTGTATGACAATTGTTACTACCCTTATCACTAGTAGCATGCGCAGGGCACAGACTTTCCAAATTGGGAGCAGTTTTGTCACTGGTTTCTTCAACAAGCAACCACGATTCCGGGATTTGTGTCATCCGTTCTGTTCACACAGGTGGCGTCGTCTGAACGCAGAATGGTACCTTCAGCTTTCATAACAGTCGTCTGTAGGATACAGAACCCCCATGGTATTGTGACAGCAAATCATCAGCGTCGTGTAGCCGAAATGTGTCGGTTGGTGTAACTGGCGACGGTATTTTGGTACTAGTCTCCCTATACGTCGCCTAAAGGCCGGAATAATCGATGTTCCTAGCTTGTGACATTGCCTCCCCTGCTGGAAGAAGTTCCACGGATGATTCGAAGTGTTATGTAGCTGCTACATGATGATGTTCCATCCCGATTCACCGTTAACGTCCGAAGGCATCTCAGTCGTGTCTTCCCTGGTCGATAGATCGGATGAGGGAGTCCAGTTGTGTGGCCTGCTCGCTCACCGTAAACCTGTGCGATTTATGGTTACGGGGCCATCTCAAAAGTGTCGTGTATGTAGAGCCCGTTCCGGATGTGGAGCCACTGAAGCAGCGCAGTCATGCTGCCTTTGACACTTTTTGGATGCAGCATCGCCGATGTGAACCTGAGAGACAGAACATGCTACGGCGCGTACACGCAAGCTTTAAGATATGTGGAAACCATTTTCAACCATACTGTAACTGTGGCTGCATGATACGGCGTGTATTATACCGCAGTCTCTGTAACAATTCATGATTGAATAAATAGTCTCTAGCATGAAAACCATGCACTTCCAGACATAAGTTCGTTAGAGCTTGTTTGTTCCGTACTCTCTTATCGATCAATCCCTAGCGTTCGTACACGATGGTCAAAATCACCCTGTATAATTCAGCTGTTGTATTATGACTGTTGTTTCATGGTGTGGAAATCACAAGTTCAGTGTTGAACACTTCAGTTTACGTAACAGGCGAGGCTGAAATACAGTTACACTCATGTTCAGAAATAAACAGAACACCTTGAACAACTATGGATAGGAGATTCATATTCACAGGACATGTACTTTAGTATGTTCTGCAGAAGTGATTAACGTTGCGGTTACCTCGGTTCCGCTTTGCCTAGTAGGCACAGGGTCCGCCATAGGCCGTGAAAACTTCTTCAGTGTGTGATGCTATCGACGCACATAAGGCGCGAATGGTGACCTGTAGTATGTTGTATTCACGTGGTTCCAGAGTTTCTCTGTAGTGGCTGGCATTGGGTCAGAGCGCTGCACCGTCGTTCCAGCATATCCACACATTTTCGACAGGTGACAGGTGACAGGTCTTGTGATCTGGCGAGCCAGGGCCTTGTGACAGCAAGAGGGCACGTATTGTGCAGAAACATGTGGTTGTGCATTATCTTGCTGAAAAACGGTGTTTGGGGTGTTGTGCAGAAAGGTAATGGCTACGGATCGCAGGGTGTCATTCACGTAGGTCACACTGGTCACAGTGACCTGGACACACACCAATTTGTGGCAGTACCCAGTAACACCTCACACCACATGGCCTTGAGTGGTGCCATATAATTTCTGCGAATGCAGTGACTGTGATGCCGATGTCCCTTTCTGCAGCGAAACAAAACGTGGCCATCGCTTTCAATCAAATGACGATGCACATGTAACCCAAGTCGTAATAAACGGCGCTGGACTATCGTCACTGATAGTGTACATTAATTTACACTGTTCCACTGTTGCGCCAGAGCCGAGGAGGACTCAGAACTGTCCTTCATTTCATGGAGGAGGTGTGGGCGGGGAAGGGGGGGGCGGTGCCCGGGTAGTGCGATATGCCCCATCTCCTCATGTTCTACGGCCTGCCGTGAAGAGTTATGCATTATCGCAATCCTTCGTCCCACACGAGCAGCAATTTCCCACATGGGTAAATCACGTTCTCTCACATCAATAATGCGCCCTCATTCTAACTTGCTGATTTGACTGTATAGTTTGCGCATACGTTTTCGGGGCATCCTGCACGTCTGCTCAGTTCACACTGATCCATTAACTTCGGTTTACAGCGACAACGAGAGCCACCAGCAGATTTTTCGATAGGTTTGTTGCGCCGCGATACCGATGTTGACGTTGAACCCGCTGGCCGACATGTTTCAAATGCTAATTATTTATGCAGAACATACTAACGTTCAAGTCCTGTAAATATGAAGTCTGAGCCGTGGTAAAATTTGCTGTTTTGAAGAGCGCGCCGCAGCGCGTAGTGTGAAGCAGTCGCCCTCCGTTTCTGGCGGTGTCGCCGCTGTGGTAATCGCTGCTTTGGTGTCTCCCTCCGGTGGCAAAGGAGAAAGGTAGCCTGTTCACGTGCATTTAAGGGGCGCTATGAGCTCGCCAGTCAGTTAGTCTGGGTCCGTCTGGGGTCAGTCTGGGTTAGTCTCTCGTCCCCAACTGCTAGTCTGTCTCTCGTCTGCAGTTGTGAAGCAGTTAGTGTCTGTCTGTCGTCCGGAGTGCTAGTATGTCTTTCGTTCCAATCAATCTTTAAAGCCGGATAAATGAGAGTCTTTCCACTCCCCCAGTAAGAGAACTCAGCGAGTGGTCGCCCGGTCGGGGCTTAGTTCCTGCATCTGAGTCTGCGCGTTAGGCCGCCAGTCTGCTCGAGTTGCTCAGGCAATGGTCATTGGCGGTTGGATCAATCGGTTGTTCGGTCGCGCACTGAGACACAAGATGACTTGTCCGCCTTGAGCGTCGGCGCATGTGAGGTCGCCACGTGAGTCCAGTCGGCAGCGCCGTATAGCGAGGGGTAGTGGATTCGCGGTCGACACGAGAGCAACAGGAGTCAACCCACGACATCAGTCTAGCCGGTGTGAGTGCTTATGGGCCCCTTCAGTTACCGTCTTGTGGAGCTTGGCTCGGTCCTTTCTTGGTGCAGGGATGTCGTTTTGCCAGTGGGCGTGTTTCCTCTGCATGGTTGGGTACGAGCCAGTATTTCCGCCGTCATGTGTCTGGAAGTGAGTGGACGCACCAACAGAGCAGTCGCGACGGAGCAGCAGTCGCGGACGGAGCAGCGGGCAGTCTGTTGGTTGGTGCAGACCAGGAAAGACGGGAGATCGGCGCGCCTTCCTGCGTCCGTTGAAGCGGCTGGCAGCGGACGGTTCCGGAGAGCGATTTGGGGGTGCTGCGCCAGACCTTCTCGAGAAATCGCAGTCTATTAGAAGTTAAGTGATAGGTGATATGTTGTGTGATTTACTATTGTTAAATTCTACTTGTTTTCTTGGTCAGTCTCTCGTCCCCAGCTTGCTCGTCGGCCTTTCGTCCGCATTTGGTAGGCTGTTAGTGTCTGTCTGTCGTTCGGAGCAGCCTTTGTCATGTTTGTCGGATTTGGTGTGTTAATGAATTTATTGTTTGGAGTATAGCTTGAGAGGCGGTATCTGTGATTGCAGAGTATGTTAACGTGTTTGGCCAATCTTGTATAATTTTATATAAGATTGTATTTCATGGGCTTTTATTTAAATGGTCATTTTAGTGTATAAAGTTGCCACCCTTCCACTGTAAGACTTTCCTTAGAAGTTAAAATCAAGTTGCACCTCCGGTGGCAAGTTAATCTTTTCATTTTAGTTTTTGTACCATTTCCATCCCTCCTACGGGGTGCATAGTTTGTGTGCTTGTGTGAATTGTTAAAACTTTTACTTTAAGGTAATCTGGTGTATTGCAGATTTGCACCAGTGTAGTCTTTCAGAGGTTGTTGTCAGCGGTCGTGAATACGGCCTTGTCAAAAGGGAGAGGCAAGGTTCTCAGCCCGAAAGCTCAAAAATTTGTTTCTTTCTGCCTCTGAGTAAATTGTAACTTGATATTTAGAGGATGCTTTCTGCATATAATTTTAAATCGGTTTCTTTAAAAAAAAAGTTTTTAGGAATGAAATTCCCATTTGTTAAAAGCAATTTGGTTTTAATTTCATCAGTTGCTCCCTGGCAACTACTTCCACGCTCACATAGTGTGATTAAATGTGTTAACGTTCTTGATGAATCGCTAGTAAATAAAATAAATTTTTAAGAATATTCTTTGAAATTAAATCCACGGTTCAAAGTCCTATCTCTAGTCCTTAATAGTGCTCTGATTTTTCAGAACCTGAATGTATTTATTCTGCAAACACAGATATTGTCAGAGCCTCCAAGACGAACAGACGCAGCACCTCCATGAAATAGAGAGAAAGCGGTATTTACTTACAAGTTACCAATTAAGTCCGACGACTGTACGCATAGACACAATCTCGAGAGGCATTCCCTTAAAACTGCGGGTCTCGTTTCGAATAAGGAAGGAGCGGGTGAACTGTCTTGCCCGTTTTCGCTTCGTGCCGAGTCACTGGATCCGCGTCAGCTGGTCTCGTGTATCGCAGCCTAAACACGCGCGAAAAGGGATCCCTCGCTCCCGCGTATCCGCTAAGAGAGCTGGCTGGGGCCTTGTAAACAGCGGCGTCCAGTAATCCGACGCGGCGCCGGTGTTTAAGAATTCCCGGAGCGGCACGTTTACATAGCTGGGAGCAAAGTTTGCAGTTGAAACAGACGCTGCGAGCGGAACAAAAGCGGGGCCCAACTTTCGGCCCTGCGACTCGCGCCGCCCGCCACCTTGCGCTGCCGTGGCCGCCCCGGCTTTATAAAACAACTTTTAAAATACGCAGCTGCAGAGCTGCAGCCGGAATAACTGCCATCTTCAGACGGCCGCTACAGCACCGCCGGGACGACTGGCCGTGCACTCTCGCTCCTGCCCGGGCCGTTGTTTATTCGAAAACTGTAATGGCTGTTCCCTGTAACAGCTTTCCGTTATTCCCCTGCAAGCGGAGAGTTTTTACTTTCCGCCAGCAGGGGATGGGCGCGGGGGTTGTGGGGGGTGGCGGTTGTTATTCGGGCCTGACACAGAGGTAGCCGCCTTTGAATTGTGAGGCACTCTGATGTCCGTCTGGTATGTTGCCTGAAGGAAAATGAATATTATATACTCTGTACGTATGAGCTGTTACCTGTCACCACAAAACAAAGGCCTTATAAAACAACAAACTCATTTCTTCTCTACCAAGAGTCGCTTAAGTAAACTTGGTTAATATGACTATATACCATTCTTCTTCTCCCTCCCCCCCCCCCCCCCCCCCTCTGTCCACAGCAACTAAGTTCGCTTATAGGCAAGTACCCCTTCGTTGCTCCTCGTTTTGCTAGCCATTGCTCCAAGATCGCCTTTCCAAATATAACAAGTAACAAAACAAATTTTCCCTTCAACGCAAACATCTATTAATCATGGGCGTCAAAATTAACCCTAAACCCAAATGCTTGCCTGTATTACACTACTGACCTCATCAGATTTGTACTGGTACAGCGAAAGGTTGCTCTTCCAGCCAGATTAATCTTTCTTAACAATGTGTACTACCCCAACCAGCTACACTTCAACAACACCCTTATTCAGTACTTTCTCAAATGTCTTCCACCACATACTCCCAATTTTGCGCGTTTAAACTTACTGAAATTCTTTCTCAGTGAACATTTGAAACTGATTTTTATCGTTCATATAACTATTTTTTCGCTGCGTCGAAATTTCCTATTACATTCTCATTGCTTCACAATTCCGTATCCCGTGACTAGTTTGTCATACTCGAACATTTCAAATGAAAGTAAAAATATTCACTTTTACTGTTTTATAATACGTAGTAACATTTATTGTTTTACAATAAGTAGAAAATTATTGTAGGTAACTGTCGAATTTACCTCTGTTTTTGCATAAGCAACCAATCATACACTCCTGGAAATAGAAATAAGAACACCGTGAATTCATTGTCCCAGGAAGGGGAAACTTTATTGACACATTCCTGGGGTCAGATACATCACATGATCACACTGACAGAACCACAGGCACATAGACACAGGCAACAGAGCATGCACAATGTCGGCACTAGGACAGTGTATATCCACCTTTCGCAGCAATGTAGGCTGCTATTCTCCCATGGAGACGATCGTAGAGATGCTGGATGTAGTCCTGTGGAACGGCTTGCCATGCCATTTCCACCTGGCGCCTCAGTTGGACCAGCGTTCGTGCTGGACGTGCAGACCGCGTGAGACGACGCTTCATCCAGTCCCAAACATGCTCAATGGGGGACAGATCCGGAGATCTTGCTGGCCAGGGTAGTTGACTTACACCTTCTAGAGCACGTTGGGTGGCACGGGATACATGCGGACGTGCATTGTACTGTTGGAACAGCAAGTTCCCTTGCCGGTCTTGGAATGGTAGAACGATGGGTTCGATGACGGTTTGGATGTACCGTGCACTATTCAGTGTCCCCTCGACGATCACCAGTGGTGTACGGCCAGTGTAGGAGATCGCTCCCCACACCATGATGCCGGGTGTTGGCCCTGTGTGCCTCGGTCGTATGCAGTCCTGATTGTGGCACTCACCTGCACGGCGCCAAACACGCATACGACCATCATTGGCACCAAGGCAGAAGCGACTCTCATCGCTGAAGACGACACGTCTCCATTCGTCCCTCCATTCACGCCTGTCGCGACACCACTGGAGGCGGGCTGCACGATGTTGGGGCGTGAGCGGAAGACGGCCTAACGGTGTGCGGGACCGTAGCCCAGCTTCATGGAGACGGTTGCGAATGGTCCTCGCCGATACCCCAGGAGCAACAGTGTCCCTAATTTGCTGGGAAGTGGCGGTGCGGTCCCCTACGGCACTGCGTAGGATCCTACGGTCTTGGCGTGCATCCGTGCGTCGCTGCGGTCCGGTCCCAGGTCGACGGGCACGTGCACCTTCCGCCGACCACTGGCGACAACATCGATGTACTGTGGAGACCTCACGCCCCACGTGTTGAGCAATTCGGCGGTACGTCCACCCGGCCTCCCGCATGCCCACTATACGCCCTCGCTCAAAGTCCGTCAACTGCACATACGGTTCACGTCCACGCTGTCGCGGCATGCTACCAGTGTTAAAGACTGCGATGGAGCTCCGTATGCCACGGCAAACTGGCTGACACTGACGGCGGCGGTGCACAAATGCTGCGCAGCTAGCGCCATTCGACGGCCAACACCGCGGTTCCTGGTGTGTCCGCTGTGCCGTGCGTGTGATCATTGCTTGTACAGCCCTCTCGCAGTGTCCGGAGCAAGTATGGTGGGTCTGACACACTGGTGTCAATGTGTTCTTTTTTCCATTTCCAGGAGTGTATGTATACAGCAGCTGCATGTCAGAATACTGTCGCAAGAAACTCTGGTCTATTGCTTAAATGGACATCTATTGGAGAGAGGGGGAAGAGATAAAATAGGATGAGACAGCGAGGGGAAATAAAGTGGGAGAGGGGGTGTGTTACATCGAAGGAAGATGTATAGAGGGTATGGGAGAGATGAGAGAAACGTAACGGATTGACATTCAGTAACAGGTTATGCGAACTTACGTGAAAGAGAACTACATGAAATAATATTAAAATACTACATAATAATACTAAAATACTAGAAAAAATATTGTAAAAGGTCTAACATTTAAGAAAATGGAAGCTACTAAAATCAAACTAAATGCTGAGAGTTATCAGTCCATTCCTGGCAATTTTCGTTCGAAAGATTCCCTTCATCGCAATTACAGTCGGGTTTCTACCACTCGATTTATACTGGTTGCAAATTAAAGTAATGATCTTAGTGATTATAGAGGTCAAGCCATCTTTTATTTTAGAGTTTTATTTCATAACCCTCTCTATGCTGACGTGACACAGAAAACTAAATGTCATTCTTAAGCCGTAGTCTGGGGAGTAAGAAGTATGCTACAGTAGAGGCTGAGGGTGGATATCCCTACAGAGATACTGTACGTTCAAAGGGACAAGGGCTGGAATCTGAAAATCATGCCAACACGTAGAGTGGTAAAGTCCTATTAAGTCGGGGTGCAGGTACTCCAGCTCTCTCTCCGGAGAGAGTTTCCCGTAGCAAGGGAACAGCCAATTTACATCCAGGACCGACGGCCGTCAAAACTTGCAGGGGCATTGTACTCACCCCGGTAGCATTTCGGAACGAAGGAGGAATGAAATAGTTTCAACAGATTCCTGTCTTCTGCAGCTCTAGGGGAAACGACGCAATTCGTCCTTTGCTTTCCGATCCCCCAGAAAACGCAAGCTGTGTCAACCTGACGCCTTCCATAATGGTGTAGGAATTTCCTCCTCCTAAAGGTGGCAGATGTTGTCGTCGGCAGTTCTTCAAAAGTCGTGAGAGGGGGAGACTACAACCTGACTTTCTGACTTTGTACGGTGTAATACCAAGGATTGCTGAAGAAATCGAAAGCTCAGTATACCTAAATAGAATGTTCTAGAAGTGGCGTTGGCGGGAATCGATCTGTGTCACTGGTTCTTCGGTGCGAAAATAGACAGTATCTCAAAAATTACCTCACTCGCCACTTTTGCCGCTGAAGAATATGTTTTGTGACGAGGAGTCTGCTCAGAGCAGAGAAAGCAGACGTGGTGGAGACTGTACTTAGGAGAAGACTTGGTGCAAATATTTCGAAGTGTACATTCCTTTGGAGTTGAGACTGGAGACTTAGGGGCATCACCAATGAGATGCATCCACCACCGAAATTTGCGCTCTGAAAGGCAGTCTGTGTGTAAGGTATCAGATTTTATGGACGTCTTACGTGAAGTAATTAGAACAGCCGTTGTATTTTAATTGTGGGAAGAGATCGAGTACAAGTTATTTAGAACATTGACATATGTGGGCAGTGAGGATGGGCAGACAGAATACGGCACAATGTTTTTGCTGAAATATTACAGGAAAGGAGGACGGGCACTGTGAACTAGCAGACCGTTCTGCGGTGCGTGGCAGGGACGGAACAGCTTTTTTGCACGGACTGCCTCAGGTTGAGGTCACTGGGGGCTGCTGCGTTCCGGACTCCAAGACACAGCAGAGGTCGCAGGCCTGACGGCCGAAAGCCACATCTTAGCAGCACACGTTTATACGGTCTCGGGCCATTGAGAGTCTGCGGAAGGTGAAGTGGGAAGCGAAGCCTGTTGCTATGAAACGGCTTCAGCCCAGCCACAGTTCAACGACCAAAGATTCAATTAGAAAAAAGAAAGAAACACCACGGGCTCTTTTGAAAAACATGAGCAGTGGGCGTTTTGCTGGAAATCACCAATCAGTTGCTACTTTAGCTTGCACGGACTGGCGGAAGGCTGTGTGATTCAAAGTAGAAAGGGGGAGCTCATTTAGAGCCGAGGCCTCTGGTTGTACAGGAAAGAGCGGTCCTTCTGCTGTTCTTTTGTAATAGCGGACCTGTTAGGTTTGTGTAAAGGCAGTCGGGTCTGAGCCTTCACCGTGAGCGGAGAGGATGTGTCTCTGTGTGCTCCATGTTGAGCACAATGGAGAGAAACCAAGACTGACCCGTTATCGAGTAAATACAGGATCTTACAAAAAGATACGGCCAAACTTTCAGGAAACAACACACAAAGAAAGAAAATATGTTGTATGGACATGTGTCCGGAAACGCTTACTTTCCATGTTAGAGCTCATTTGATTACTTCTCTTCAAATCACATTAATCATGGAATGGAAACACACAGCAACAGAACGTACCAGCGTGACTTCAAACACTTTGTTACAGGAAATGTTCAAACTGTCCTCAGTTAGCGAGAATACATGCATCCACCCTCCGTCGCATGGAATCCCTGATGCGCTGATGCAGCCCTGGAGAATGGCGTATAGCATCACAACCGTCCACAATACGAGCACGAAGAGTCTCTACATTTGGTACCGGGGTTGCGTAGACAAGAGCTTTCAAATGCTCCCATAAATGAAAGTCAAGAGGGTTGAGGTCAGGAGAGCGTGGAGGCCATGGAATTGGTCCGCCTCTACCAATCCATCGAGAAGTTGAGAAGCGTACGAGCACTTCGACTGAAATGTGCAGGAGCTCCATCGTGCATGAACCACATGTTGTGTCGTACTTGTAAAGGCACATGTACTAGCAGCACAGGTAGAGTATCCCGTATGAAATCATGATAACGTGCTCCATTGAGCGTAGGTGGAAGAACATGAGGCCCAATCAAGACATCACCAACAATGTCTGCCCAAACGTTCACAGAAAATCTGTGTTGATGACGTGATTGCACAATTGCGTGCGGAATCTCGTCAGGCCACACATGTTGATTGTGAAAATTTACAATTTGATCACGTTGGAATGAAGCCTCATCTGTAAAGAGAACATTTGCACTGAAATGAGGATTGACACATTGTTGGATGAACCATTCGCAGATGTGTACCCGTGGAGGCTAATCAGCTGCTGATAGTGCCTGCACACGCTGTACATGATACGGAAACAACTGGTTCTCCCTTAGCACTCTCCATACAGTGACGTGGTCAACGTTACCTTGTACAGCAGCAACTTCTCTGGCGCTGACATTAGGGTCAACTGCACGAAGAATTGCCTCGTCCATTGCAGGTGTCCTCGTCGTTCTAGGTCTTTCCCAGTCGCAAGTCATAGGCTCGAATGTTCTGTGCTCCCTAAGACGCCGATCAATTGCTTCGAACGTCTTCCTGTCGGGACACCTTCGTTCTGGAAATCTGTCTCGATAAAAACGTACCGCTCCACGGTTATTGCCCCGTGCTAATCCATACATCAAATGGCATCTGCCAGCTCCGCATTTGTAATCATTACACTGACTGCAAAACCACGTTCGTGATGAACACTAACCTGTTGATGCTACGTACTGATGTGGTTGATGCTAGTACTGTAGAGCAATGAGTCGCATGTCAACACAAGCACCGAAGTCAACGTTACCTTCCTTCAATTGGGCCAACTGGCGGTGAATCGAGGAAGTACAGCACATGCTGACGAAACTAAAATGAGCTCTAACATGGAAATTAAGCGTTTCCGGACACATGTCCACATAACATATTTTCTTTATTTGTGTGTAAGGAATGTTTCATGAAAGTTTGGGCGTATCTTTTTGTAACACCCTGTATACAAGCGCGTCTCTGTGAGCTGTATGTTCTTCACTATGTAAGCAGAGTGGAGAAATGAAGGAGGTCTATGCTTTTTATTCTCGCATGCTTGTAGTGACACTATGTCTTTATCTGGCCAGTGGGTAGACGGCTGATGTTACTCACACGATACGATACCAGAGCAGCTCACAGAGAGGAGTATTAGGGGCAATATTGGGCCAAAGGAGCAGGCAGGTTTCAGAGCTGCAGCGAGCGCCTACCGACGATGCGGGAGCAGCAACCAGTCAGCAGCGGTCGCTTTTACTGTAGTTTTGGATATGGTGATTCCTGTTACGTTCCCCGACAGGCTAAAACGACGGTAAAAACAGTGTCCCTCCCTGTTCCCCGTGCGAGCTTTGCGGAATGCGGAATATGAAGTTTGGCATATACGTATGAATTGGTCCAGGAAGCGTGCACAGATAGCCGAAGGTGTTGAGGCCAGCACGCGGGAAATACTGTTGGAATCCCCGTCCGGCATAAATTTTCATGTATCGCAAAGAACTGTCACCAGACTGAATTCGCTATTTCTGAATTAGTTTCGTATACACAAATGATCGGCGGAAGGACTGCTTCAGCATACAGGAAAGTCAAAGGAACTGCAACTGAAATTACACTACTGGCCATTAAAATTGCTACACCAAGAAGAAACGCAGTTGATAGACGGGTATTCCTTGGACAAATATACTATACTAGAACTGACTTTTGATTACATTTTCAAGCAATTGCGGTGCATAGATCCTGAGAAATCAGTACCCAGAACAACCACCTCTGGCTGTAATAAGGGCCTTGATACGCCTGGGCACTGAGTCGAAAAGAGCTTGGTGACTGGCGTATTGTGACGATCCAGTTGCTCGGCCACCATTGACCAGACGTTTTCAATTGGTGAGAGATCTGGAGAATGTGCTGGCCACGGCAGCAGTCGAACATTTTCTGTATCCAGAATGATCCCGTACAGTACCTGCATCAGCAGGTCGTCCATTATCCTGCTGAAATTTAGGGTTTCGCAGGGATCAAATGAAGGGTAGAGCCACGGGTCGTAACACATCTGACACGTAACATTCACTGTTCAAAGTGCCGTCGATGCGAACAAGAGGTGACCGAAACGTGTAACCAATGGCACCCCGCCGGGTGATATGCCAGTGTGGCGATGACGAATACACGCTTCCAATGTGCGTTCACCGCGATGTCGCCAAACACGGATACGACCATCATGATGCTGTAAATAGAACCTGGATTCATCCGAAAAAATGACGTTTTGCCATTCGTGCACCCAGGTTCGTCGTTGGGTACACCACCGCAGGCGCTCCTGTCTGTGATGCCGCGTCAAGGGGCACCGCAGCCATGGTCTCCGAGCTGATAGTGCATGCTGCTGCAAACGTCGTCGAACTGTTTGTGCAGATGGTTGTTAACTTGCAAACGTCCCCATCTGTTGACTCAGGGATCGAGACGTTTCTGCACAATCGGTTACAACCATGCGGATAAGATGCCGGTTATCTCGACTGCTAGTGATACGAGGCCGTTCGGATCCAGTACGGCGTTCCGTATTACCCTCCTGAACCCACCGATTCCATATTCTGCTAACAGTCATTGGATCTCGACCAACGCGAGCAGTAATGTCGTGATACGATAAACCGCAATCGCGATAGGCTACAATCCGACCTTTATCAAACAGGAAACGTGATGGTCCGCATTTCTCTTCTTTACACGAGGCATCACAACAACGTTTCACCAGGCAATTCCGGTCAACTGCCGTTTGTGTATGAGAAATCGGTTGGAAACTCTCCTCATGTGACAGAGCGAGGTGGCGCAGTGGTTAGACACTGGACTCGCATTCGGGAGGACGACGGTTCAATTCCGCATCCGGCCATCCTGATTTAGGTTTTCCGTGATTTCCCTAAATCACTCCAGGCCAATGCCGGGATGGTTCCTCTGAAAGGGCACGGCCGACTTCCTTCCCTATCCTTCCCTAATCCGATTAGATCGATGACCACGCTGTCTGGTCTCCTTCCCCAAACCAACCAACCAATCTCCTCATGTGAGCACGTTATAGGTGTCGCCACCAGCGCCAACCTTGTGTGAATGCTCTGAAAAGCTAATCATTTGCGTATCACAGCATCTTCTTCCTGTCGATTAAATTTCGTGGTGTAGCCATTTTAATGGCCAGTAGTGTAAAATCAATCTATCAGCTAAGGCAGAAGGGATGAGTAACACTTCTTCAGAGTTTCTGAAATTGATGTTGGAATTGGCAACCAAGCGACAATCAAAGTGCGTTTTTAGAATCTATGAGACTGGATACATATCATCCGACGTTTGGAGACACATCGACCACACAATCGGAAAAATGACCAGAAGAAGTAAATGAGAAAACTGTCGCATAGTCAGCTTAATGTCCCATGTATACAAGTTGCTGACAAGAATGGTACACAGAAGTATAAAAAAGAAAATCGATTAACTGTTACATGAGAGTCAGTTTGGGTTTTGGTAATGAAGCAAAAATTTAAGGGAATCAAGACACGATCATTGAATTTTTCGATCTAAAACGTCTTTTAACAGCATATGGAAAGGAGGATGGCATACAGTAGGAATAAGAAGCAAGTTGTAACGATAGAAATGAAAGATCAGAAACGAAAAGCTCAGATTAAAAGGGATGTATCACAGAGATATAATCTTTCGCCTCACCTGTTCAGTCTGTATATCTAAGAATAAATTACGGAACTAAAAAGGAACGGTGTGACTAAGATCACGTGTGAGAGGATATCAATGATAAGATTGTTGACATCGCTGTCCTCTGAGAAGTGAAGAATTACAGGATCTACTGCATGGAACGAACATCCTAATGAGTACAGAACATGGACTGAGAGGAAACAGAAGAGATATGAAGGAAATGAGATTAGTGATAAATTTGACATTCAAATTGATGACCACAAGGCAGAAGAAGAGATGGAACTCTACTACCTAGAAATGGAAAAAATATAAGATAGACTAAGGGAAACCAGCATAAATATTAGACTGCAACAGGTGAAGAGGATATTTCTGGATAAAATAAGTTTGTTGGTATTAAATATAGCTCCTCTATGTAAACTTTCTATCTTTCAGTCTTCCCCTCTTTGCGTATTACTGCCTATCCATCTAAACTCTTGATATACAGTGGCATCTCGTTTCTCCAAACTTTCTTTAACTTTCTTACAGGCGGCATATGTCATTCCCACATACAGGGTAACTCAGCGGTTCCTATGTTTTATGCAACCTGCAATACCTTCAAAACTCATGTGCAAGATTTTCATATTTTCTCACTCACTAAGCGTTAACTATTATTTATAAGAAACATTAACAGGATCTTTTTGTAGAAATATTATGTATTTATATTTTGTACTGGGATACATTTTCGTCAGAGGCCATGTTCTCCGACTTATTAAAGAAAAGATCACTTTCGTAAGTTTTTCTTCAATAATACGAAAACTACGGCCTCTAGCGAAAACGTAACCCAGTACAAAATTTAACTACATTAACTTCACTACAAAATAGGTAGTGTTCACAATTTCTGTAGATCAGTTTGCGTGTAGTGAGTGAGAGAATATGAATGTCTTGTGTGTAGCATTTGAAGATGTGCGGTTTGCATAAAACCCATGGGTAGCGCCAGCCACATATCAAAAGCCTTGACTTCACATCTAGTCGTTCGTGTTTTAGCATTTTACAATCCCTAATGGTCCCCGTCTACAGCGTCAACGAGAAGAATCGAATTTTGCAGCATTGCACGACAAATTGTCACTTTCAACATGTGATATTGGCAATTTGTTCTCTGAGTACTATGTTTAATAACTAAAATAACGTGTTCAAGTTGAAGTCCATATCTCTTTAGTGAACATTATGACAGATGAACGGTCGTTGAAAGGATATTTTAGGGGCTTTACTACTCCGATCTACCAACCATGAGTTACGAGAAGATGTGTTTCACACACGGTGGAAACTTCGCGTTAAAAGCTACTCACGACTTTTACATAGCTGTTTCGCATGAAAACTGATTGGTCAACATTCCCTTATTACATTGGTGTCGAGGATGAAGTAGAGAAATGTGACAGACATCTGTTGTATGTACTCAAAAGCATTTATTTTGAATGATGTCACACATTTCGAGTGCGTTCAGTGAAAGAACGGAATACATGCAGTAATTGTGACTTCATCGAAACCCAGAAAATGGGAACACAGTGCAGAGAGAGAGAGAACCGACAGTATATCATCAAAAATTTTCCATTCGAAGGCTGTACATTCGGCATACCAGTCGGACAAAATCACCGTGTGCGACGAAGCACTCATCCCAACGACGCACGAGATTGAAGACACCCGTTTGGTAAAACGCCAAGTCCTACTACATCTACATCTACATCTACTTTTATACTCCACAAGCCACCCAACGGTGTGTGGTGGAGGGCACTTAACGTGGCACTGTCATTATCTCCCTTTCCTGTTCCAGTCGCGTATGGTTCGCGGGAAGAACGACTGTCTGAAAGCCTCCGTGCGCGCTCTAATCTCTCTAATTTTACATTCGTGATCTGCTCGGGAGGTATAAGTAGGGGGAAGCAATATATTCGATACCTCATCCAGAAACGCACCCTCTCGAAACCTGCCGAGCAAGCTACACCGCGATGCAGAGCGCCTCTCTTGCAGAGTCTGCCGCTTGAGTTTGTTAAACATCTCCGTAACGCTATCACGGTTACCAAATAACCCTGTGACGAAACGCGCCGCTCTTCTCTATCTCCTCCGTCAACCCGATCCGGTACTGATCCCACACTGATGAGCAATACTCAAGTATAAGTCGACCGAGTGTTTCGTAAGCCACCTCCTTTGTTGATGGACTACATTTTCTAAGGACTCTCCCAATGAATCTCAACCTGGTACCCGCCTTACCAACAATTAATTTTATATGATCATTCCACTTCAAATCGTTCCGCACGCATACTCCCAGATATTTTACAGAAGTAACTGCTACCAGTGTTTGTTCCGCTATCATATAATCATACAATAAAGGATCCTTCTTTCTATGTATTCGCAATACATTACATTTGTCTATGTTAAGGGTCAGTTGCCACTCCCTGCACCAAGTGCCTATCCTCTGCAGATCTTCCTGCATTTCGCTACAGTTTTCTAATGCAGCAACCTTTCTGTATACTACAACATCATCCGCGAAAAGCCGCATGGAACTTCCGACACTATATACTAGGTCATTTATATATATTGTGAAAAGCAATGGTCCCATAACACTCCCCTGTGGCACGCCAGAGGTTACTTTAATGTCTGTAGACGTCTCTCCGTTGATAACAACATGCTGTGTTCTGTTTGCTAAAAACTCTTCAATCCAGTCACACAGCTGGTCTGATATTCCGTAGGCTCTTACTTTGTTTATCAGGCGACAGTGCGGAACTGTATCGAACGCCTTCCGGAAGTCAAGAAAAATAGCATCTACCTGGGAGCCTGTATCTAATATTTTCTGGGTCTCATGAACTGCTGCTTGAAGAAGCTACACGTCTTTGTCCGAAAGGAATCGTCGACCCTCCAAGGCCTTTTTTAAATGACTGAAAACTAGATTAGCTGCATGGGGAGGGATCAGGACTGCAGGACTGGTGCTTAAGTGTCTCCCACCTGACGTAGTTTCAGCGTTACGACATTTGGGATATGGGGACGTGCGTTATCGTGAAGCAGCATCACTCCTTGGCACAGCATTCCACAACGGTGGTCTCGACGGACTTGCTGCCCCATACACTTTCTCCATTCTCCGTTGGAAATCTACCGGTGTTTGTCCTCCGGCAGCCCAGAAAAGAATAACATCGCGTTTGTCCTATTTGGACCCATTCTGTCATAACGACACCATAGTCGACGTTTCAGCATTTACCGCACAGCTTTTACACCCAATCATGCAAAACACATATGTGTAATAATAAATACCTTCGGGAATACATTTTCCGTATTTCTTGTATATTGGGTGTGAGGGGAAAACCTCTACTTTCTCTGATTTTCCCACCATGATCATATAGCGAGTTGTATGTAGGAGCTATTAAAACGTTCCCTGAGCCTCGGGAAAGGTCTCGCACGTACTAAAAGAACTCATGATGTTTTCATTGAAGGTATTCAATTTCCTAAGGAACATTCCTCTGAATCTCAACCTAACAAATTTTGCTCCTGTAACTAGTAATCCAAAAGTTTGATTATATATCTTCACCGACGGGTATTCGTTGATATTTAACCATTGTTCCTGTTTTCAGTGGTCATCCATACTGTAATCGAGCAGTTATGGCTCACGCCTATTTTCATGCAAAGCTTTACATTTACTTACCTTCGTAGCGCAGTATCAATCCCTCTAGTTTCTCCAAAGTTTTTCCACAGTTCTTCGCCGTTGAAAAGCACTTATATTACAACAGTGACCACCGTGTCAGGTAGAGATCTGGTCGACATTCCAGAGGGGAACTGTAAGTTGAGTGGGCTCAAGAAGGCATAGTTTATTTGCAAATTATCTTGAAAGAGGTGGATACAGAGCTAGTAAAATCTGTCTCCTCCCTTCTTACCTTCAATAGCACGAAACTCCCAGAGCAAATTAAGGCAGGTTCCTTCGCGTAAGCGCATGGTCATGAGTTCCCAACGCATTACGCTGTTATCAAATCCAGCGCTTTGGGCACACCTGCTTAGAATTCGATTTAAAGAACATTTAGCCTGCTAAAGATTAGATAAATGTAACATATCAGCAGTAGCAACACATTTTACAGACACAGGCTGCGCTTTGAAAATCGAAGATGATCTCGAAATTATGCACAAAATCTGAAAAAGAACAGAGGAATAATTATCACGGAAGAAATGGAGATTTTCTCTCACAATTCAAATTATGACGACAATATTCCTAATTAAATAACTGATTTCAAGAACTAAAAATCTTTAGCAGTCTAAAGCTATTTCTAATGCAATTATTTAAGATGTTCCAGTGTGAAATAACGACTACCACACTGTCAGTAAAGCGAATATCGATGTAAAATTAGGTAATGGCTGCTCATTCACAGCTCAAAGCCCGCCATCTCGGATTAAGCGCGTATTGTTTACAATCATGTGCAAGAAGTTGTGCGGAAAAGTACTCCGAGAAACAGTGCCAAAATAGTGTAATGTCTCATAACAGCTCCATCAGTGCACCAATGATGCAAACGACGCCTGGGACGCCAAAATCGTAAATAAAGAACTGTCAGGCAGAAAAATGTGTCACACGATTTTCACACGATAACAACTATCTGCAGTTCACTAAGGCTGTGGTGTCAATCATAATACACGACGTGATACAGCTCCGCACCATCAGCAGACATCACTGGACATCAAATTTTGGCTGCAGTCATAGACTGTGCGGCTGGTCCCGGCGGAGGCTCGAGTCCTCCGTCGGGCATGGGTGTGTGTGTTTGTCCTTAGGATAATTTAGGTTAAGTAGTGTGTAAGCTTAGGGACTGATGACCTTAGCAGTTAAGTCCCATAAGATTTCACACACATTTGAACATCAAATTTTGGCCAACTACTGCCCCTCCCCCAACTCTGTAAATGTCCCAACAGCCAAATCAGTAGGAGCAATAAAAAAGTATTATGTTTAGTTTAAGATATTTTATTTTTACGTGACAATTTTCTTTTTGTATAAACGCCTGAAGATGAGCATAACATGCTCGAAACGCATTACAATATTTTAAATTGAACAGACAAATAAAAGTGACTGGTAGCAGAAGATAAAAATAATACACTCCTGGAAATTGAAATAAGAACACCGTGAATTCATTGTCCCAGGAAGGGGAAACTTTATTGACACATTCCTGGGGTCAGATACATCACATGATCACACTGACAGAACCACAGGCACATAGACACAGGCAACAGAGCATGCACAATGTCGGCACTAGTACAGTGTATATCCACCTTTCGCAGCAATGCAGGCTGCTATTCTCCCATGGAGACGATCGTAGAGATGCTGGATGTAGTCCTGTGGAACGGCTTGCCATGCCATTTCCACCTGGCGCCTCAGTTGGACCAGCGTTCGTGCTGGACGTGCAGACCGCGTGAGACGACGCTTCATCCAGTCCCAAACATGCTCAATGGGGGACAGATCCGGAGATCTTGCTGGCCAGGGTAGTTGACTTACACCTTCTAGAGCACGTTGGGTGGCACGGGATACATGCGGACGTGCATTGTCCTGTTGGAACAGCAAGTTCCCTTGCCGGTCTAGGAATGGTAGAACGATGGGTTCGATGACGGTTTGGATGTACCGTGCACTATTCAGTGTCCCCTCGACGATCACCAGTGGTGTACGGCCAGTGTAGGAGATCGCTCCCCACACCTTGATGCCGGGTGTTGGCCCTGTGTGCCTCGGTCGTATGCAGTCCTCATTGTGGCGCTCACCTGCACGGCGCCAAACACGCATACGACCATCATTGGCACCAAGGCAGAAGCGACTCTCATCGCTGAAGACGACACGTCTCCATTCGTCCCTCCATTCACGCCTGTCGCGACACCACTGGAGGCGGGCTGCACGATGTTGGGGCGTGAGCGGAAGACGGCCTAACGGTGTGCGGGACCGTAGCCCAGCTTCATGGAGACGGTTGCGAATGGTCCTCGCCGATACCCCAGGAGCAACAGTGTCCCTAATTTGCTGGGAAGTGGCGGTGCGGTCCCCTACGGCACTGCGTAGGATCCTACGGTCTTGGCGTGCATCCGTGCGTCGCTGCGGTCCGGTCCCAGGTCGACGGGCACGTGCACCTTCCGCCGACCACTGGCGACAACATCGATGTACTGTGGAGACCTCACGCCCCACGTGTTGAGCAATTCGGCGGTACGTCCACCCGGCCTCCCGCATGCCCACTATACGCCCTCGCTCAAAGTCCGTCAACTGCACATACGGTTCACGTCCACGCTGTCGCGGCATGCTACCAGTGTTAAAGACTGTGATGGAGCTCCGTATGCCACGGCAAACTGGCTGACACTGACGGCGGCGGTGCACAAATGCTGCGCAGCTAGCGCCATTCGACGGCCAACACCGCGGTTCCTGGTGTGTCCGCTGTGACGTGCGTGTGATCATTGCTTGTACAGCCCTCTCGCAGTGTCCGGAGCAAATATGGTGGGTCTGACACACCGGTGTCAATGTGTTCTTTTTTCCAATTCCAGGAGTGTAAATTAAAAGAATAAAGTTAGTCCTTTGCCTTTTTCTCTATATTGGCTTTCTCTTACTTGTAGAGAAACCTATAACAATAACGGAAGTTTCTGGGTGGAGCAATCAGGCAAAGGGAACCACTCACTTCCAGCGGAAGCTTCTGGATGGAGCAATAAGGAAAAGGCAACCATTAATATAAAGCGAGTTGATGTGTGGAGCATAGAAACGTGTAACAGGAAACTCTATCCACATCACATTAGCTTTCAAACTCTTGCTCTCTTTCTAGTGAAAGTACACACATTCACGCACAAAATTACACAGACCCCCTCCCCGCCCAATAAACACATCCGTTATTAGTCGTTATGTTTTTTTATCACTCGGAGAGAATTTTATACTGATAACGGAAATTCCTAGGTGGGGTTTCCGCAAAATGAGGGAAAGACGTGCGTTTGATTGTCTGTGTGGTTTTGTCTGTGAACGTGTATACTTTTACTACAAAAAGTGAAAGAGCTCAGAAGCTAGCGTGAAAACTGTTTCCTGTTAAGTGTTTTCTATGCTCCACACATTACTCCCCTATAGAGGAGTGGTAGCGCTTCCATTATTTTTCGTAGAATATTCTGTGCATCATTTGTTAGATTCTGGTCCATGGTTTTTGCTTTTCCTACGTATGCTTACACTCTACAGTGTGCAGCGATGCAGTGTTAACTTCATGATTCTTCAGTTATGCTGACTTTGTGGTCTTCATTCTGGGGACCTGCCTAATACAGCTATTCCTCAAGTCTCTTGCTGAGCTGTACTTCGTGGCGATTCATTCGCCGAAAGCCACTGCTTGTGCATTTTGGATTATCACGAAGCACCCACGCATCACCTCCAGTGATGAAGCCATAAAAAAGCTCCTCTATTGTGCCACCACAGCACGTTCAAATTCACTTAAATCTTGACAACCAGCCACTGTCGCATCAGTAACCGATCTAACAACTGCAACAGACACTTGTTGTCTTGCATAGGTGTTGCTAACCGCGGCGCCGTATTCTGCCTGTTTACATTGTTTTTGAAAACGCAGGCCTAATCCAGTTTCTTTGGCGTTTCAGTGTACTATTTTATATTTCCTTTAAAGTTTGGATGTAATTGTCTATTATACAGGTTAGTTATGCACGTTGTGTCTAAGAATTATTTGCTAATTCGTAGTTTAATACTGACTGTTGTTGTTGGGCATCTTCACAGTAAAATCATGCCTGGTATTGTGTAAGTAAGCTGGCTGCTGAGCAGTAATGTTTAGTTGTTTAATGCTTTTAAATATTTAATTTAATTGTTTCTTTTACTGGTCAGTTATGGGCTTCCTTGCCCAAGAACTGGATTCTTATTCACGTACTCATCTGCAACTGTTTTTTGATGCTCTTTCAGTAAATCACTCCTTTTATTGCATAAGTATGCAGACCGCTGGACAGTAACGGTCCCGCTTTTAGAACTGTGTTGCTTTGCTTTTAAATACTTACTCTATTTTTTTTTTTGCTTTTACTGGTCAGTGACGGCCGCCGTTGGTTAAAAGAGTACTTGTTTATTAGCTGGTTGCTAATAATTCCTGCTTGCTTAAGGCTGCGTTATCTGCTTTAAGTATTTAATCTGTGTAATGGGGTTGTCACAGTCGCTTAGTTAATGCTTTGAGGTTTCCTATCAATGTTTAGTTAACTGTTTCGCTGGTTAGTCACGATCGTCTGGGATACGGAATTGTAACAAAATATTTTACAAGATTACGTGGCGTTAGAACTGAGACGGCTCTTTATAATTAGTGGACTTCAATTCTCTGAAAAGGTGTCTCAGACGTATTGGATTCAAGAAACTTGATACAAGCCAATTGATTGGAACTGCTTTTCCTAACGTAAGAGCCGTAATCGTACTGTTCCTTTAAATTAACTATCCACAGGGTTTGTTTTATTGAAGACAAATGTTTTTAATAATGTATCTCTATTTCAGTATTGCTCTAGTACCGATGTATCTGCTGTGTGTTCTGGTGTTAAAATAAATTTTAGAAAGAGTTAAGTGTCTCTGTACTCTTGAAAGACTGTGCCAAAGTAAACCAGCCCTAGTTTTAAGTATCACCCATTATTACCCCCCCCCCCCCCTTCATCCTTCCTTACTCAGTCCTTTTGAGAAACCACTCTCAGCTTGTCCTTCGTTCATACTACTCGTCACTTATGAGGACAGTTACGCACCTCATATCCAGGGTCACATCGTGTTGCGCTATACGCTAAAGTCATTAGCGAACAATGAAAGATCAGCCATACTATCGCCGTCATGTTTGTGTATGCAAATGTGTATCAGCTGTCCCGAAAGGCGATTCCAAACGTGTCGTTGATTCAATTATGTCACGAAAAGTAGCATGTTAAATTAAAAAACGTTATTGGATTGCGAAAGGCAATATAAATGCAAATTTAGAGTCCTGTCATGAAAAATAGTTGCAAAACAGGGACAGGTAGAAAGAGTGAACTAGACAAGTATCTGTGCCGAATCGTACAGACCAAACGGATACGTATTATAAGGAAGCCAAACGCAAGGGAAAAGCGGTGGCGGAAGGAGGGGGAAGAGCAGAACTAGTAGCAGGAAAAGGCATCTCATCAATCAAAGCCGAGGGCCACCATAAGGGACCGCAGCCGAGCGGAAGAAACTTCTGCGAACTTCAATTTAGCCAAGTTTTGACGACTGCTCGGCTTGCCGGTAGAGGCGCTGGCGCAGCCGCCCTCGGGGACTTGATTATGCCGCCCCGGGCCGGGGAGGCTCCGCGCTGAAGGAAGAGGCCCGGTGCGTGATTACCGTATAAATGGCGGAATCATGTCCGTGTTTATTGCTAATGAAAAGGCGCCTCCCTTTGTTAGGCGCAGTGAGACGCCGGCGCCGAGGTGGCTCGGGATGCAGAATATAACCAGGGAGGGGGGAGCGGGGGTGTAGGGCGGAGGGGGAGGGGGTGGCGACGCGAAACCGGATCAAGGCGTCGGCGTCGTCGCCTCCAAGAATCTAATCAACTAAACCAACACCTTACTGATTACCTAATAATCCGGGGCCGCCAGGGTAAACTAGGTGCACACCGAGGCCGCCTGCTTAGCATACGTAAACTAATTAACCTCGATTCGCCTCTAATCCCAGGTGGCGTGTGTATTGCGAAAACAGCTATAGTGTAAAGCGGCGGCAATAGACTCACAATTGGGCCGAATTAGTCTCGTGGCGGAGAGACAGACGTACAGATTCGGCCAACGCTGTACGTGACCTAAATAATGGAAGTGCTCATTCGGATCGGTAATTCGCTTCCGTGACAAAATATTAATCATTTACCGGGAAGAATTTATACAGGGTAAATTAGATAAAACTTGCAACGGAAAAATTGCGGAAATGGAAAGTGCTACTCTTGTGGGGTTCTCACAGAAAGGATTCGAAGCCAGGGGTCCGTACTGTTAGCCTGTGACGGCCGGTGTGGCCGAGCGGTTCTAGGCGCTTCAATCCGAAACAGCGCGACAGCTACGGTCGCAGGTTCGAATCCTGCCTCGGGCAGGTCAGTTAGGTTTAAGTAGTTCTAAGTTCTAGGGGACTGATGACCTCAGATGTTAAGTCCCATAGTGCTCAGAGCCATTTGACTCATTTGTTAGCCTGTAAACAGATTGTAAAAATATTTATAAACTATACCTTTTGCGCCAACATGCAATTTTTAAATGGAACAATGCCTATTGACAGTAAAAACTCAGAGTAGATTGGTTCAGATGGCTGTAAGCACTATGGGACTTAACATCTGAGGTCATCAGTCCCCTAGACTTAGAACTACTTAAACCTAACTAACTTAAGGACATCACACATAGCCAATCCCGAGGCAGGATTCGAACCTGCGACCGTAGCAGCAGCGCGGTTCCAGACTGAAACCCTTAGAACCACTCGGCCACAGCGGCCGGCAAACTCAGAGTAAACAAGAATATCAGTGATGTTTGTTTAAGGTTTCTGGTGCGAGTCGTTTACGAGATATCGTATTTGGAAAGGTACCACACTGACACTTCATTATTCCATTCAGCTTGCGTAGTTGCTATGTATGATGTAGTGTGCTTGTGTGTCCTTTGAGTGCACTTCGAATGAATAGTCAATGTGTGATAGACCAAGCTGTAGGTCGTGAGCGGAAGACCGGATTTACCAACGCAGAACAAGCTGACACGCTCATGGTGTATGGAGAGTGTAGGAGGAACGCAGTTTCTTCTTGTACAGTACATGGGCAAGATATCCCAATAGACGTCAGCAATCACGGTAGTTACTTATCAGCCTCTTCAACCAGCTACGTGAAAGTGCCAGTGTAACACCTAGACAACGTAACAGAAGAGACGACAGGAGGAAATTCATGTTCTTGCTGTTGCTGCAGCGGAGCCTCACGTTAATAGCCGCGAAATTCCACGAGGAAGAGGTATGAGTCAGGCAAGCATCCTGTGCATTCTCCATCGACATAGGTTCCATACCTATCATATCTCTATCCATCAAGAGCTGCATGGATCGTGTTATCTGAATGGCCATTAACACAGTATGCTCCAGATGTATCACGTATCTTATTTAGTGATGAAGCCACATTTACCAATAATGGCCAAGTAAACTAACGAAATACGCACATTTGGTCTGTTGACAATCCCCGTTGGCTGCGTCATGTAGAACGTCAGCGTCCATGGACTGTAAACGGTTGATGCGGGATAGTGAACCATCAGCTCATGGGCATGCTGTTCATAGATGGAACACTGAAGACCTCCTAACAGACCATCTTCGAAGGGTGCTGGAAGACGTTTCTGAGCAGACTAGGAGGAACCTTTGGCAGCAATGTGATGGCCGTCTAGCCTACAGAGCACGAAGTACTGAAGTATGACTTCAGGAATTGTTTCCAAATCGTTGGATTACACGCGGTGGACCTGTACCTTGGCCGGATCGTTTCCCTGATTTGACACCTGTACACAATTTTTCTTTGGGGAAAGCTGAAAGACGCTGTCGAGAAGGACACATCAGTTGTACCCGACGATATGCAACGGCGTGTTACTGCATCCTGCTCGGACATCTCCATTGAAATGCTAGGTGGTGTGCGGCAGTACTTTCCATACGACAGTGGAAGCGTGTATTGTTTCTGCCAGTTGTTATTTTGAACGCAACGTGTGATGGTCAGTTGTCGTGTTGCCGGTCATAATCCACATCACTAGTCTATGCGCTTATCTCGTATTTAGTGTGCGTTACCACAAGTATTGCCCAAGTGTCGGTGTCGTAAGTTTTCAAAATACGGTTGCTATTAAAAGTACTCGCACCAGAATACTTCGACAAACACTACTGGCATTCTAATCTACCCTCCTTTTAGTTTGTTTGTACCAATAAGCATCGTTCCATTTAAAAAAGTGTATGCCTGCACAGAAAATACACTTTATAAGTATTATGACAGTGTGTTGATTGACTAACAACACGAGCCTCTGACTGTCAATCCATAGCTAAAGAAACGACATTTAAGCCCCCTGCTCCTACATCTGGACGACAACGGTTATTTATTTCATACGCTGCTGATTTAATCCAGATTTACCTTCATCGGATAGTGCGACCATCTCTCACTAATCCACTGGAGTGTGAGGTGTGGCAGTACACGCCCAAAGAGTCGTAAATTCAACTTTGAAGTGCGTAGTCTACTACACGCACAAATCCCCCGAGATAGCCTCTATACTCCTTCCTAGCCTCATGATCACTTATATTATAGCGCTTCACTTGAAGGTGATAATCCTACTGCTGGTAACACGCGTATCTTACAATTACTGCGGCAAGTGATTTAAAAATGAATAAACCACATTATTCTGCTTATTTCAGTTCATTAATTGCTCATCTGGTTATTATTTTCAGTAAACGGAAACACATGTAAAGCGTTTTATCTGGTGGTGCATCTACAAATTTGTACAGTGACGCTTTAAACAATATAAAATAAGACTTGGCACATTGTCTAACAAAAAAGTGAAGCCCAAAGGTGACATAGTCTGGTGTCACTGTAACTCCCTAGATTCATAAACGTACACACCACCGGGTGGTATGTAAATCACAAGAATGGTAACTACGGACACCAGTGTGTATTACTGTTGCTCGTGTTTATTGCTGGTACCACACCTGGTAGGCTATATGAGGGGCGTGAAGGGCGTCACGTATTGAATGATCAAACTTTCAAGGATTTGGAGATGCCATGTATTTATGTGAGGCAGCTTTATCAAATCATGACAGAATTTGAAAGGGGTTGTGATTCTCCATTTTGTCAGCTTGTCGAATCGTTCAGTATCCAGATTTGTGGGGCATTAGTATGCGTCCGTTTCCTAGTTTTGGACTGCAATAAAATGTGGAGAAAGGCACACTTGTTCTCATGCTTTCGGTAAACAACGTCAGACCACAGGAAGGGGGGATCGCAGTAGAGTGCATTAAGCAATTCGTAATCTCTTCACGTCTGTGCTTTCAAACCGAGAACAAGTAACGTGTCCCCTGCAACGTCTCGTGTCATCCTATATCGTCTGTCGGAGACCAGCAGCCGCTGGTCTAGGGTATAACCGTCTCATGTGTAGCCTGCAACAAACCGCACAACACAGATGGCTGCATTTTGAGTGATGCCAGAAAGAGTGGACTGCCGATGAATGACGTCGCACTGGATCCAGCGATGAATCACGGTTCTGAAATACCAGAGCTGACCATCGTAGAGGATGGCTGTGACTGTGGAGAGGTTCAGTTCTTTCAACGTTTCGGAGATCCACCTCTCAGGTATTCCGTGGTGTCCTTTTTCACTAGGAAAATGCTCTTCCACACATGGCACGTGTCTCTACGAACTTTCTGCGTGATGCCGAACCGCACACGTTGGCAACAGTATCCAAAGATGTGCCCTCAACAGAGCGTGGGTAGGACTGATTGGGATATTTACTTCATGCTAGTTTCAATACCCAGGACATCAAGGACAGGTTACAGCAGGTTTGGGTCAGCTTGCCTCAGGAGCGCACATGAAGAATGCGGGCCATCTCCAAGGTACACGAAGAGCCAAAGAAACTGGTACGCCTGGCTCATATGCGAGCACGCGGAAGTGACGCAACACGACGTGGAATTGACTCGGATAATGTTTCAAGTGTTTCTGGTCTGAACCGACACCAAGAATCCTGCAGGGCTGTCCATTAATCCGTAAGAATACGAGGAGGTAGAGATCTATTCTGAACTGCACGCCGAAAAGCTCAATAATGATCGTGTCTGGGAAGTGTGGAGTCCAGCGGAAGTGTTTAAACTCATAAGAGTGTTCCTGGAGCCACTCTGTAGAAATTCTGCACGTATGACGTGTCGCATTGTCCTGCTGGAATTGCTTAAGTCCTTCGGATTCCCATATTCACGGTACACTCGTGAAATGATCGTATGGGAAAATCTCCACTTCATTGCTACTTAGGAGATGCTGTGACCCATCGCTCGTGAGCCGACTGTAACACAACGTTCAAATTCAGTTACATCTTGATAACCTGTGACTGTTCCAGCAGTAACTGATCTAATAACTGAGTCAAATGGTTCAAATGGCTCTGAGCACTATGCGACTTAACTTCTGAGGTCATCAGTCGCCTAGAACTTAGAACTAAGTAAACCTAACTAACCTAAGGACATCACACACATCCATGCTCGAGGCAGTATTCGAACCTGCGACCGTAGCGGTCGCTCGGTTCCAGACTGTAGCGCCTAGAACCGCACGGCCACTCTGGCCGGCAATAACTGAGTCAAACTCATGTTTTCTTATATAGGTGTTGCCGACCTCTGCGCCATATTCTGGCTGTTGGCGCTACCCAAAACTGTCGCTGAGGCAACTGTCATGCAGTGAACGATAGCTGCGGAGATGTGTACTGGCGGATAGAGGATAGATGTGGAAGAGTTGAGAAACTGATCGCCCAGATGAACCAAGGAGTTATCTCGTCAACGACCGCCAAGCGAACGTTGTTTTGTATAGGCCTTTGCAGCAGGCACTTGCGGGTTCAGTACCCAAGCTGACTGCAGTTCATTGGCGATGAAGACTGGAATTTGGAGGCCAAACAGCAACTGGTCGTCTACGGAGCCTTTTCGAATGAATCACGTTTAATGGGCCCTCTTACGACTCTCCTTCAACGAAAATCCAGTCATTTATTCTACAGTGAACTGCATCCAGAGACAACTCCTTTTGTCAGCCACATCAAAACATATCATGTCTAGCCAGGACACCACACAAGGCTCCGAAACTGCCCCACAGCTTATGAGCTGTGGTTCATAGCAGCCTCCAGCGGTGGCTCAAGTCGAGGTCACCTCTACTTATCTTTACTTGCGACTCACTCTGGCCCAGCACATTTTGCCCCAACACACCTATTTTAAACAGCCTCAGCCATCAAGACAATGCCTGGCCGACGAATGAGCACTGAATTTCAATTCCTTCCACGCTGCAGCCCTGACACTGACTTCTTCCAGATTATGTGCCAGATTCGGTTTCATGCTTGTAACTGCCAAAGGTCGTTCACGTCGTCACATGTAGGCGTGGCGTGGTGCTACCTCTACCAAAGCTATGCCACACGTGCCTTCTGGCGAGAATAGAGCGTAAGACCTACAGTGGTGCGATCACCTGGGTGGCTTTGGAAACGAATGTAGGGCGGAATTTCAATCCCATTAAACAACGTAAGTAACGTGGTGTGCTTAAGAATGAAGAAAAAGAACACTCCCCTTGGCCAGATTTTTGTACTGAAACGTGTCTAAGTGAGCCGTTCCATTGATCTTGAAAGTAACCCTCGGTTTAGCTACAATTCTTAACGACTCAGATGTTAGTTATGACTAGCCTGGGGAGAAAGGTAGACGAGAGAGTTTGTGATATCACAGAGGCATTTCAACGCCAGTTTCAGTTTCAAGCTCATAACTATATTCTGTACGTATTTGTGTAATCCATCATCATCAATTCGTCATATCTTCCCTGTCTCCACTATCGTTTGCTGGTATGAATATGTCTTTTGTCTGTAGCTGGCACTTTGGGTTTTCTTAGTTTCCAGGAGGTTTCCTTTGTGTAGAGCATTGAATACGGCTACGTTGGGTCAGAACGGCATTAGTGACCACTAATCAGCATCCGCCGGTGAGGTTGGTACAGGCATACTCTCTGTTCCCCTCCGGGTTGGTGTGTGGACCCCGGCGACAGGGTAGGTTAGTTTACTCTTCTCTAGGGCGTGGTGCCTAGAGTTGCTAGTTGCTTAGTTGAAACATATGAGAGTTAGCTTTGTTTAAGTTTCCGTTAGTCACTCAAGAGTGTAACATTGATAATTATGCAACACCAATCATTTCAGTCAGGCAACGGTATTAATGTCATTAGAATTCAGTGTATTCGATGAGATCCTCTGTGCAACTACAACCTGGCGTTGACGAGCGTCGTCGCCACGTGATGTACTGTTTCAGTTACTATCTTGTATCATGTATGAATGTGTCGTGTGTTTTGTGGAATGCTTAATTTGTGTCCAATTTGTGTCCAATTTGTATTTCATTCCTACGGACGTAGTGGCCAGTACTCTGCTGCACCATTTAAGTTTCTTTGTAAACCATGAGGCTCCAATTAGACGCAAACACCTCCCGTGTTCGAATTGTATCCTTAGTTTAATTGCGGTGTATATGTACTCACGTTCGGTACATTTATTTACGAAATTGCTGAGTTGTATGGAATTTTAGAAGTGGACTTTGAAATTTACCTCTAAAGAAAGACGTGCTTCGACCCACTGAGCTTCGATATGGAGTTTTTGGTTGTGTGATCCTGATAAATTGTAACCAGTAATTTAGCACACTTGCTCCTACATGTGTCGGTTCAGGTGCGTTGTATAACGTACCACATGTCGAGATTCACGTGCCAGCATTCCGAGCCCCTGTGTTTTTACTTAACATGTCTGTTTGTTTGCCCGCATCTCGTGGTCGTGCGGTAGCGTTCTCGCTTCCCACGCCCGGTTTCCCGGGTTCGATTCCCGGCGGGGTCAGGGATTTTCTCTGCCTCGTGATGGCTGGGTGTTGTGTGCTGTCCTTAGGTTTCAGTAGTTCTAAGTTCTAGGAGACTGATGACCATAGATGTTAAGTCCCATAGTGCTCAGAGCCATTTTTTGTCTGTTTGTTGTTTTTAATTAAGAAATAGATGTTAATTATTGCTAAATTCGTTTCTATTACGTCTCACAGCGCCATTACCCTTCCTAGTCAGGATCCTTAAAATCACAAAGTTCGTACCTCCCTTTTGTTGTGTTTCAATGAAATTTATCTGAATTATTGTGTATCCAATGTATGGACTGATATGGTATTGTCAAATGATCTGTGAGGCGGCGCAATTATTACCAGTTTGATTAGTTAATATTGAAATAAATTTGGCCCACTAATCAGAAATTTTTGTTTGGTACTCGTTCGATGCAGGCGAACGTAGGCTCTACTTATATAATAGTTATTGGGAGTCGGTAACTGCGGTGGTCAGCGCGACAGTATGTCAATCCTAAGGGCCAGGGTTCCATTCCCGGCTGAGGTGCAGATTTTCTCCGCTCAGAAACTGGGTGTTGTGTTGTCCTAATCATCAAAATTTCATCCCCATCGACGCGCAAGTCGCCGAAGTGGCGTCAAATCGAAAGACTTGTACCCGGCGAACGGTCTACTCGACGGGAGGCCCTAGTCACAGGACATTTACATTATTGGAAGTTAGGAAATCAAAAAAGGAGATAATTCGCGAAACTGATCCAACCAATTCCTTGCACCAGTGAAAAACGAAAGGTATCGTTCCCACTATTCCATTGAAAATTACCTTCAGATATATTTTCAAATTTAATATTTAATTTATTTAAAGTAACATTTCATAGTGTTAAGCCATTTCATTGTACTGCGTTTACTTTGAATAATATTCTTAGTTGACTTCTTTACACAAGCTGTAGACCATTTCCCTCTGATCCATGCAATACTGTTAAAGCATCATCACAACATTTTGTCAACAATCAGCTGTATTCAACCACATATGTTGCCACTTTAATTTCTTGTTTACTGAAATTCAAAATAATATACGAACTAAAGCTCAGTGCATTACTGCTCCCCGAGATGTCCGCATGACTTCTGTGTGTTATAGCCCTGCCTGGGAAGAGTTACAGCGTTGACATGTAAACCGTACGTGTAGAGTGATTGTCTACTTGCTCTTCGACCTGCAGAGGCTGTGCAAGAAAACTATTTTCTCTTGCGTTCTTCTTCCTGGATCTGTCTTCTCCAACCAGTCTGTATAATTTTTAAACGACATCATACTGGTCGCTGACTGCAAGAATTATTTATTTCATTATTTCAGTTTCGGCCTTTATGTAGTTTTCGAGAGGTACTGCAGAAGATTTTACTTCAGCATACATCAGACTTTAAATTTTTCCAACATGTATAAAGACTGACATGTGCTGAAGCAAAATCTTTTGCAGCACCACTCGAAAATTTCCTGAAGGCCGGAACTGTAATTATGAAATAAATAATCTCAACAGTCAACGGTGAATTTGTCATTTACGAAACGACCGTGAGAAGTTCATAAGTTTAGGCACATTTTCAGTTCGTATCGTACAGTGCGAAGAACAAAATTCATCCAGAGAGGCCTGAAATGACTTATTTACCGACTTATTTCCACCGGCCGGAGTGCCCGAGTGGTTCTAGGCGCTGCAGTCTGGAACAGCGCGACCGCTACGGTCGCAGGTTCGAATCCTGCCTCAGGCATGGATGTGTGTGATGTCCTTAGGTTAGTTAGGTTTAAGTAGTTCTAAGCTCTAAGGGACTGATGACCTCAGAAGTCAAGCCCCATAGTGCTCAGAGCCATTTGACTTATTTCCAAACTTTATGTGAATATTGTGGTCTCTATTTCCGTTTTGTGTCATTTTTGCGGTTATTGCAGCAAATGCTTTTCTGGTAACAATGTCGAATCAGCTGTTGATCTATCACGCAGCAACGTAACATATCACTTTGTATGAATTCTCAGAACGTTGAGGTATTGGTGAAAGTCGGATGGTACTGTTATGTTTCCTTTCGGTGCCAACCAAATTTATCATTAATTGGTGTTTACTGTAGTATAGCATAGTAGTACGAGGCATTCCAAAAACATTCATCCTATTTCACAACATTACATCTTCCATACGACTTAAAATACACTGATAGCCATTAAAATTTCAGTATCATGAAGAAAGTATGCAACCAATTTGGCAGGAACTGTTCTACCTGCTTGGATTAGAACGTTTTAGCATTTCAGCAAACTGGGCAAATTAGGTATGAGTAATGCTAATGGCGACTTTCCATAGTATAACGAGAAGTCCTATGAAGCATTTGTCTGCCTGTATGTGAAGACTACACTCAGGGACTACTGTAAGGATTTTGATACGGTTTACACTAATAGATAACTGCAAGAAAGGTTTGTGTGCATAATTTATAAAGAGTGTAGAATACGAGAGGCTGTCAATGCAACACAGTTTCTTTCTTGGCCACTTTCTGTTGAAAAAAATGCGGAATTGGTAGTGGAGTATCATGGAATATTCGTGCATCAGCCCCTATTGTTTCTTGGAGCTCCGACAGGTAGCTGCATTGTACGTAGCCTTCGAATTAGTGTCTCTAACGGAGGCGCGTTCCATGTAGAGTGCTGTCATTGAGATTGTTTTGGCGTATAACCACAGAATGGCAGACATTCACAGGTGCTTGCAGAATCTTTATGGAGACTTACCAGTGAATAGAAGCTAATTGGGTCGTTGGGCGAGTCGTTCATCATCGCAAGAAGGTTGCGCCAACCGGTCCGATCTCCCACGGGCTGCCGGTCGGAACCAACTATAGCTCCTGCGGCATTGGAAGTTCCGGATACTCTTATTCGAGATGATCGACATATCGTAATGAAACTCCTTGCACCTCAGCTGGACGTCTGTGTTGGACGTTCTGACACCTTTGTCCACAGGTTGGCGTACTGAGAGATGTGCCAGCTTAAGACCATAAAGAGCAAGGAAGGGACGTCTGTGCGCTACTGCTTGCACAATACGAGGCCGATCCTGGCAGTTTTTGTCGAACATCGTACAGGTGATGAAAAATGGGTTATCACTTCGAACCGAAAACGAAACGGCAATTCCTAGAGTGGTGCCACAGCACCTTCCTTCCTACAGTAAAGTTCAGGTCCGCACCCTCAGGCAGTGGAGTCGTGACGACGGTCTTGTGGACCTCTGAAGGGTTTATTCCATTTGAGGTCTCCATCAAGGGGTTATTCTGTTTCATATACTCCCTCATGGTGCAATGATCATTTCTGAAATGTATTCCACTACGCTCAGGAAACTGACTTCAGCTTTTTCCTTGCTCTAAAAATGGAAACGAACTTCTCCATCTCCATGACAAGGCAAGGTTTCACACAATTATGCGCTCTCGAGAGGAGCTTGCAAAACTTCTTTGGACTCTCCTGGAGTGACTTACCTGGAGTGACTTACCGCGACAGTGATGGATGCCACGAAATGGTCAAAAAAACAAAACAAAAAAGACAACGGATTTAAACACTATGGGACTTAACATCTGAGGCCATCAGTCCCCTAGACTTAGAACTACTTAAACTACATCAAACACATCCATGCCCGAACTAGGGTTCGAACCTGTAACCGTAGCAACGTGTGGTTCCGGAATGAAGCGCCTAGAACCACTCGACCACAGCGGCCGGCGAACTGGTCAGATCTGCACGATATTAGGCAGCGTTTTGATGATGTTATGAACTGACATAAATACGTACTAAATATTGGGAGTGTTGAGGTTGTTTATACTTGAAACTGCTGTCTTCGTCTTTATAGCCTCTATAATACAACGTCTTGGGTGGCTTAGAGTGATTCTCTGCTGAAGAAAGGTAAGGTATGTTGCTGAAGGATGTCCTATCAGGGTTACAATAACTTCTTTACTGCTATTTGTTTACAGTCTTAGGAAAGGGACTGCAAGTAATAATGGCAACTAGACGAATATCACGGTGCTTTCCAGAGCGATGTTCCCTGGCTGCTGACTGTGCACCTCTAGTATCCTCCTCTGACGCTGCATTGCCAGACTCCCGGATTGCCCTGTCGGAGACGGTGTGGCTACCGACAATTGCTGCAAGGATGGTAGGTTGCATTAAGGATCATAACTCAGACCATCGACGTCTTCTGTTGACACCTAGGTAACGGCAGAGACAGATGCACCGTCACGTCGTATCTCCGGGTCAGTGGGTAAGTGTTGGGGTGCTCTGGTGCCAAGATGCTTAGGTGGCAGGCAGCGGATCGTGTTCCAGCGGTGACAGACGCAATAAGCAGCACAGGCTACACATCACACAGCTGCCATATTGCTGAAATGATGCCGCTCCCTGCTGTCTCAACAAGACACGCGGCGACGATGGTGTGTCACGCTGAATTGTCTGGAATGCTGGCCATTACCGGCTGCAATAAATGGCAGCGATTGGGGACTGCATTACTTCCAGGTGACTGTCCTGGCTTCGGCACATGGCAGGCTGTGTGTCACGCAAAACTTAAAGGTCCACACAGCACGTGGATCACTTACGAGGGCTGACTATAGCGTGGCCTCTTTGTCGTCCTGGCACATCCATCTCTGGCTTCCAGTCCTGATATAACTTTTCACTTTATACCAGCATTGAGAGACGAAACATTGGACAGAGAAATATGCCTTAGGTAATAGGCTGATGCCCATAAAACAAAAATTACCAAAACGTAAAACGGTACAACCGCAACGCACCTGTCGCCGTAACACTTCATATAGTTCCAATCACTCATAAAAAAATAAATACACTTTGTCTTGACTCCAGCTTATATCAGCTAGTAGAACTGACATCGAATTCGGTACAGTAACGTATTGTAGTAGTCGAAAGAAATGTTCCTAAAAATGTAATTGGGCTTTAGTTGAAACCTTGATTTTAGTTGATTATTTCCATTCCTCAAAGTTCTGACACGTTCACTCCAGTTACAGACACTCTCTGCTACGTTTGTATGATAATTAAAGAATAATTAAATGTGGCTCTTCACCAGTGTTTGTAACACATTTTACACCTGTCAGACAATCAACATAAAGAAACTATCATCACATTGGTAAAAATCCACCAGAGAACTTGATGTGAGAGATGCCTGAATCACCGCTTTAAATGTAGTTGGGCGCTACAGGTCGATACACAGACTTATCGGCAGCAAACCACCCAACTACATCACAAACTTCGTAACAGATTAAAACTGTGTACCGAACTGTAACTTGAGAAAAGCTTTCTTTCTCTCATTCTATCACGATTAAATACAGTACAGTCGATGCTACTTTCGTTTATAAATACAATTCCTCACCATGAAAAATGTAAATATTTTATTTGGTAATTGGCTTTCAATCCAATACTACCCGAGTGCATTTATTTTCTTCACGTAAACACATGCAGAGCTGTTTAGATGCAGTGCACACGTTAAATTTTTTTTTTTACGCTGAGCTGTTTTAAACGGTGCGTCATATACTATTTTAACACATGGTAGTACCGTAACTTCCATCATTCTGATCGACGTACTGCTTGCCTGTAACAGTTTCATTTATTTATTTATAACAGTTTCATATATTTATTTATTATTGCTTACGATGTCGACAGTTAGCACAAAGAATGAAATGCGGTTCGTTTTTCCACACAGCTACAAAAGACTACAGACGGCGTTTAAGCTTTCGCTTCTTAATTTGTAATGTAATTTAGGCATCAACGATAACAGGTGAAAGAAAAACAAAATAGAAAAGAAAAAAGTCACAGACTATGAGGCAAAAGCCGTAGGTGGCCCCAAATCATTGATTGCAGATTTCGGAAAAATTAACGGTTTAAAAAAATTTAAATACCTCGGACAAATCTTTCAACTGGACCGGCAGAAGGAAGAAACAACGGAAATCCCGGAAGATATAGATGGCTTATCAAAGTTGAAAGTTTAGATAAAATGTCAACTTTCAAGGTACTCAATCTTCTGTGATTTCTTAGTTGGATGTCTGTTGCAAAGACGTTCTGTACCAGGGTTATCGATTGCTGAATGCATTACTCTCTTTGAATAGTGGACAGATGGCATGTCTGCAAGCGTGTTCTTCACTGTGTACTTGTGAATCAAGGACCACCGCGGGCTCTGTTACACGTTTGTTAGTCCCGCTTTACTGTGAACAAAACATTTTGTTACTGGGTTTTCACTCGTCTCACCGCGCCAGGGCCACGTGCTTTATTCTCAACAGCTGGTGTCGTAGCTTGCTCGTGGTTTCTCAGGCTACGATCTATAAGAATTATTGTGACGTTGCAGCATACTTATTTCATCTTGCCGTAATTTTCTGTCAGTAATGTTGCAACATCTTCAGTTGTTTCCAGACTTAACCTCCGTTGCTCAAATAGGTAGATCGTAGTCTTTGGCCGTTGTAGTATCTGGTTGTCACTTGTTCATCCCTACAGTTGGGATTCGGGATACATCACATTCCAGGATTGCTGGTAATTCAAACGTGTCGAGGAGTTTTAGTGTTTCTAGAGTCTTTCTTTGCTCTGATTCCCGTATCGTACCACGTGGTACATCACAGGACACACGTTTATTGTTTTGAATTGGATATTAAAGGATAGACATTCAACTGACAGATCTATGAATCATTTTCCTTTCCGAATCAAGTAGGAAACCCGTATTAAATTTCGAATGCACACGCACTTTTATTTTCACCCTCGAATCCGCACGTAATTTGAGCACGAATTTTTCTGTGAGACTTGGCTTCAGCAGGAGTATGAATCAGTGCTAAGTCAAACTTATTTATACGAAATATATGAGAACGAACTTGCTTGTAGTGTATTAATATCAAATAGTAACACAGATCGGTAAGCTGCGTGCATAAGGAATGGTCTCAAAAAAATTTCGCAACTTTCACAGACTAACATTGTAACTATACAGCTTGCTTGCACCACTGAAAGTTAATGTTGAACATTGACTGCCGATTGCCTGCTGCTTTGTGTGTGATACCCATGCAGCATGAGCAGAAAATAACTTTACGCTTCCGAAATTCCATAAAAACGAAACGGTACAATTTATCCGCTTCTGGCCTTCTCCCCTTCGTTACAGTACTTTCGGAAAGACTTCTTAACTGTTGGAAAAATTATTTTGTTACAAGGCGCTGCCACTAAAGAGTGTTTTTGTACAAAACGGCAGCCAAACCACAACAGGAGAGTTGGTGTGTCCTTTAGTTAGGAGAACGGGTGTCTATCCGCCTATACAACAAGCATTTCGCATACAAGTTCAAGAGGAGACACCCAGCAGAGCCTGGTACACTTTGAAGAGAAGGGGGTGTATTTACAAAGTCAAAAGGCCTCGTCGGCCTCCTGTGTCTGAGCAAGATGTTGAACGCGTTCGAGCAGCATACCAGTGAATCCCACAGAAATCAATATGTCGAGCAAGTCATGGCTTTCAGATAGCACAAGTAGCCGAGTGACGAGACATTGCTTCGCACTGATGGTAAAGTTTTTTTGGGGAACAGGAAATTCCCATCTCTCCATCGAACATGAATGAAATTCGCAAAAGCTCAATGCGTTCTTCACGATGCTAAGAAAGAAGATTTACGACCCCTTCTTCTTTATGCTTGAAGCTATCACAAATATTTGTTACCCCAACATATGTTTTCTTTGTGGCTTCCGCCTCAGTCGCAAGAAGACACCAACAATTTCATCTTGCAACAAGATGGTGCCTCTTCTCATTTTCACTTAAGTGTACGGGTACACGTGAAATAGATCAACCTGAAAGATGTCTCAACTGTACAGGTGCTAACGATGACGTGTCGTGCACGTAGCCACGGCGATTATCGCACTTAGTCCCTTGTAGCATTTTTAATTATATTACGTGCACGACCTTCCACCATCTTTGCCACATCTACGTCAAGGCATAGCAGAAATGCTAAAAGAGGTTTGAGATGGGCAGTGTCATCGCCTCGACGCTTGTCGTGTGACTCGAGAAAAACTTATCGAATTCCTATAGTCTGCAGAACAAACATCCAGGGATACCCTGTTAACAGTATAAGATTTGAAGCGAGTAATTTGTACCGTTTCATTTGTATGAATTTCTGAAAACGTAAAACTCTTTTTGCTCACACTGTATAAAGATGCCCGTAGGATAAAGTAACAATTTATAAAAACCCTCCCTAATTACATCTTTGAAAATAGTATAAGTACCAAAACAGGTATAGAACGCAATTTCACACTAGACACGAATATTATTCTGGTTAACAGGTGGCTGAATGTTCTGAAATTAATACAAACGAGGTGAAAGTTTTGACGCGTAGTTGAAACTAAAAGGCCCCCGCATAATGTTCTGGAAAGGTAAACATCATAAAGAAAACTTTCTGAACTGATATATTATATTAGGAAAAAGTAACGTTTTGGGAAACAGAAAAGTCGTGCCTTTTAAATTATAACAGTAGAATTTTGACAAGGTCACATTTTAAGATTCGAACACTATGGAATGCGATAATTTCATGACTAATAACGTTTTAATCAGTAGGAGTACTACACATTTGCTGAATTCATCACTAAATAAGAAGCCATTAACTGATAAAACTATCATCTCATTTGAAGCTTTTCGGGTGGAATCCATCTGTGTGCAAACCATTTGTTATGTATTTCTGGTTTCCCCAGATAGTCTGAGGATCGGTGCTACTAGAAACGCGTCAAATAAAGTAATTCGTTCTTAAGTCGTGGCTCCTTATCTAGGGGCCAACGTAGAAGTTCTGCTGCGCTCCTAATAATTTGCAGTATGATCACAAAATGGCTCTGAGCACTATGGGACTTAGTGCTGAGGTCATCAGTCCCATAGAGCTTAGAACTACTTAAACCTAACTAACCTAAGACATCACACACATCCATGCCCGAGGCATGAACCGCTCGGCCACACCGGCCGGCTATGATCACATTCTTCCGGCTTGACAATTTACCACAATCGCAAAAGCAATTACTTTTTAAATACTATGTTTTCGGAAAAAGTGAGATGTTCATTGCAAAGTAGGAAAAGAAAATTTTCATGTATGTCAATGCTACAACAGAGAATTATCAGCGGCATAATGTTGCAGTGGCAGGAGCGGGGGGAAGGGTAAGGTGCATGGCCGAAGTTACATTAAATACTTTGCTTAAAATAATTTATTGCAAAGAAATTCGAACTTCGACATGAAAACCTAGACATCTTGATTTAACTTTTACAAGATAAATATCACATGGTGTATACGCCTACTTAATATTAAAATTTATGGCGTCATTGTGCTACATAAAAATTTTTCAATAGTTTGATTGTGTTCCACTTGAAATCAACCTGAAAATAGAAATTTTACACACTAACTATAGCTCAAGGAAAGAAGTTTTCAAAACTGACATCAAATTTATAGAGTTTATGTATCAACTATACAAGTGAAAGCTTTCACGAATTTAGATGATATTAATTCCAGCAGAATGAAGTTTCATTTACCATATAAATTACAATAAAGGCGTTATAGCATTGTTCACCGTCATGAACCTATTTTAAAAGGAGTAAGAATAATTACGTAACTAAATATTAAATACACAATACTAAATAAGATAATATACAATACTAAATAACGTAAATCTTAGGCACATAGCGTTTTCAAACAGTACCTACCTATGCGAATTGATGTATCTCATTAGAAACAACGCTAATTGCGGGAGAACAGTAGTGACGATTTCGAATTAAACATCGATTTTCTGTAAGTGACTAGCTTACAATACGACGAATTAAAGCAATAACTAGCTTACGACACCGCAAACTAAAACTCATCTTCAGCCTGTGTCATCGACATGTACACCTGAACTAACGTTGTCGGTGTTTGTTTCATGTCGGTTCTGATAAGAACAACCCACTCACTGTCCACAGTGACACACTCTCTGCCCTACCTTTCTGTTCTTAACGTATCCTACTCCCATTATCCCACCTTCAGCTGCTGTTGATATTACTCTGTACTCATCTGACCAGAGATCCTTTTCATTTGTCTATTTCACTTCACTGACCCCTACTCTACCTAGATTGAGCCTCTGCATTTACCTTTCCAGATTTTCCAGCTTCCTTACCACGTTCATGATTATGACATACGACGGCCAGTTCATATAATTACTTCCCCCTTGGCAGTCTCCTCCTGGAAATCCGAAGGAGGGATTAATGCGGAATCTTTTGCCAAGGGAGAGATCTTCATGACACTTTTGCAATTACAGGCCACATGTCTTGAGGATAACCGTTACGTGTCTTTAATGCAATGATTTTCGTTGCCTTCTACATACTCATGCTGTTATTGAGGTGGCCTCTACCACCGAATGTATCAGGATGACCAAATGTAGTGGGAAGACACCAAATGAAATGGGTGCAAGGAGGTGCTGTATTAAAATTTAGTGAGAACTTTCCAAATGATTTATTGGTTTACACTACAGTGCTCGGCTCACCTCAGAATGTGTCACAGGGCCCGGCAATGCTGAAGATGCACCCCAGCGGCCTGTGCGACGCAATGCTGTGTCATGATGGCCTCATATACCAGCTGCAGAGTACCGATTACGTCAGGATGGCTTTGCCAGCAGCCGACTCAGCGGCTACCGGCCCCCTTGTCTCCGCGCTGCTCTGCCAGGAGCCCTAGGCCGGCCCCCCTGCGGCTGCTTCCTCACTGGCGTAGCTCAGAACGCATTGGCAACGATCGCCCACGATCTGGCATCCAAATCTGCGGCCCTCGTCTCGGGAAGTCTCTAGCGAGTGTTGGGAGCCAGGAAGACTGCATGCGGTAGCAAGCCGAAGAGTGACCCGCCACTGGCTGGCTGCGGACTTCGCATTGGCCTCAGAGGGTCGAACCAACAACCCGAAGTAGACTGGGACACTGGCGCCCCGTCTGTTGCTGCATGCAGCCCGGCGGTGTGATATGGCCCGCCGTCCAGGAGAGCAGCCACACTTGAATGAATCTCGTTAGAGAACAGCACCTATTTATACTCGGCTGTGCGCCTCTGTTTTGCCAAGCCTGCCACTTTGCATCACGTATGCATAACACTTAGTTGGCCAGTAGCCCTCTTCTGCCTGTGACTTGTGCCATAGAAACTGCTGTATGCACCCTCTCTGACAGTTCTATGACCCCATGGCCTCTATTTGCCTTTGCAACTGCTGGTATGCGTAACTTACTGCAATCCGGCCTGCACCTGGCTGTACCTCGTGCTCCAAATATCGCACAAAACTAACTTTCCCTACCCTAAACGGTGGTGGCGCTACACCGTTGATCATTCCTGATTCTTTCAGCTGTAGGGGAAGTTTCCCACCCCAAGGATAAGAGAGTGCCTTGAACCTCTGTCTGATCCTCCACCCTTTTTGACAAGGCCTTTGATAGAGTAAGGATGACTTCATATACCAAAAGTCTTTGGCCGCAAATGCTGATTATTAATCAAACTTTAAGTGGTGGCGTGTTTCAGACTCGTGACCAACGAAGTTTTGAGTACTAATCTACGATCCTACCACTAGACCGTGTGTACATTACACAAAAATCTGCCTTATAGAATCAAACAGATATTTCCTTTTAACTATTATGTAACAACTAACTCCAGATAATGTAATAACGTGCCCATGCTGGGTGAGCCACGCGTTTCACCTTCCTTTCCACTTCCTGAGGTCTGTCTGCCCATTTTTTAAAAATGTTTCCTTTTGATTGTTAAACTGAGAGAAAAATGTAAGATTTTGCTAAACATTGTGCAATCATTTGGCGTTTAATAGCTAAAGGATTTGATACACATTTGCAAAAATTTAGTTGTGTCTGTTAAATTGTTTTTTTTTTTTTTTTTTTAATGGTTAAGACTTCTTTTAAGAATTGGACAAATCTTCCTCAGGCATTTGAGTAGACCTGTAGTTTATGCCATGTGTATTTATTTACTCCTTTAAGCGTTGTTATTATATTTCTTGAAACATAGGAGTTGTTTTCTTATAAAAGAATTTAGTGCCATGCTTAAATGAAGTGTGTGAACTAAAGAGTGAAAGCTGTTTTCCCTGAACCTTGACTAGTTGTTCAATGTTCACTTAGCCTTGTTACGAAATCCGTTCATAAAATTTGATTGGCCATGACTAATGGTAGCAGAGTGTGGTTTTTATTTCTGGGCTGGACGATACTTTTAAGCGTGTTTCACCTTTGTTGTTTATTTAATGATAAAATTTTGAAGGAACATTATTGTTACTCATAGATTTGCTAATTTCGGGCCACAGTTCACTATGGAGGCTCGGCACTGCTCAGAGGTCCATTGTTAAAGAAAGAGCTGAACGCCTACCAAGCTAAGATTTGCTCTCAATTTGGCGAGGGAATCATTGCTGTTCAGATTGCCTGGGTGAGAGCGGCGTTGGCTAAGGCCCTCTTCGTTACTGCTGAAACTGTTGGTGAGGTAGGTGACACGCTGCCACATTATACTCTGTGTTGGCCAGGTTAGGCTAGAACATAGATCTTTTTGACTGTGCTTCACCCACTCGCAAACAACTTGCTTGTCTTCAGGCATAGCTATTGCATTGGGAAAGTCGGGTTAGTGATCTTGGCCATCATAAACCTGGTGTCAAGCAACTGCAAATCATTCAACAACTGCAGGGTCAGGTGGCCAAACTGCAAATTCTTGTAAAGCAGCTTGCTTTAGAGGATGCAGCAAGTTGAGTGGCGACCAGTTGAGCTACCTCTAATGGTTCTCTAGTAATTTTCATAAATTAAATTTGGGACTAAAAGTCCTTATTTGTAGCAGATTAAGTATCCGTTATATTAATAGTAGATAGTTTTGGTCATAGCACGTGATGAAACCTGTTACATAATAGAGATATAACAAGTTTCAAGACCTGGATGTAAATAATAACAAATAGAAGGACTCTTAAGGCTGTAGTTCAGAGGTCAGGTTCCACTGTCAGTTCTGTTCTGAAAATTCCAGACGGAAACATTTAAATGCGGGCAAGCTAAAACTTTTTCTGCGATTTTAACCAACTTAACTACATGCATACAAAAATTACGAAGATTCTAAATTAATACACAACAGTGTTAAAAAATATTATGTGTCCGAGAAAGCGGCAGTTTAGAGGCTGCTACCGTGAGCATAGGGCGAATGACAACTAATGTTCCCTGGGCCGTCCGCTGCGCCACATACATAAATACAGCCCGAGAGGCAAGACTAGCCTTCATTTCGCACCCAGCCACTGTACGTTCCGCGTCAATCAAACGCCAGAGTGCGCGCTGCCTCGGATGACGACAGAGACAGGTTGTTACTAAACGCTTATTTTTAGTAATATTAGAAAGTGATCTCACGAGAACTGTACACCGTCCTAGATCGCTTATATTTCCAAGAAGTAGCTGTTAGTGTGCCGCCCGTAATGTTAACAAATGCGCGTTGCAAGTGGTGATAAATATTTTCCACTTTTGTGATGAGCAATTATAATTTTGATTATCAGGAGTGAGGTCGAAAGAAAATTTAATGGGAACTTACCGCAGAGGTTGTCTCTGAACTGCTCATAGTGCTGTTTAGGATAGAGAGATTTATTGTCGGTATTAACCTAATGAATATTCAGTGTTGAGCGAGCGGAACTTCACCAAGTACATCTATCAATTAAAACTCAAAATCTACATTTATAATCATAGTACTGATCACGCTGAACGAACAGAGAATAGAAACGTTCCTTTCAGTGGGCTGGACAAGAATGTGGTCTTGCAGACTGGGAACTTCGCTCAGTATGTTCTCCATCGCTTTCTGCCTGACCACAAAAATAGTTTCCAGGTTCTCATAAAAGATGGCGAACAATATTCCAACATTTACGGCAATTCAATAATATTCTAAGATTTCAAATATTTCGTCCTATTACCTATGATTTATATATTATTGTGATTATTATTAACCTTCCACCCACAGTTAGTGGTTAAGAATTTGTCAATTAATGTGATCCTACACTATGATTTCATATCCGGGCTGGGATTAATGTCAACAACACGCTATTTTAACGGCGGCCAGAGTCAACGACATAAAAGTTTTTTTGAGTATGGTACCGCGTCATAACGTATAAACAATACTGCTGTCGAAGAAAAACCAACGTTTTTGCCACGGTTGCAGCGGCCTTCTTCAGGATCTACTGGTGCGTTCTAGCTATACAGTGTCCCTTATGTTTTGTTGTTACTGTTCACTACGCATGCCATTACATCATAATTTTAAAAAGATAGTTCGTTTCATTGGTCACTTAAGGATGAAGGAGAGGGAACTTTCACCAATACCACAATCTCTACCAGGACTACTACAGTGGGTCTACACCTTTGATGACTCACCAATACCATTATTTCAACAAGGACTACAGTGGGTCTACACCTTTGATGACCCACCAATACCATTATTTCTACAAGGACTGCAGTGGGTCTGCACCTCTGGTGGCCCACCAATACCACAATCTCTACCAGGACTACAGTTGGTCTGCACCTCTGGTGGCCCACCAATACCATACTCTCTACCAAGACTATAGTGGGTCTACTCTGTGATGACCTACCTACCAATATTCTTCAAAACGTCGAATGACTCTGCTGTGGGTTTGCTCTGTTGTGGCCCATTACCTGTCAGCATGTCAAGAGTCAGCACTGTCTTTCCGTTGGAAGGACAACACTACTTCTTCAAGACTGCATGGAAATCCACTACTTCTGTGTGCAATTTCTTTTACTAATGAGACTTTGTGAAAAAAAACCTGTAATTACTATTGTGATGAATGATCAGGACTATCTTTATGGACTGTGAGAAAATTTTAGCTTTTCGACCAACATTGTATCAATAAGTGTGTGCATTTGATTTCTTTGTTATTGTAATTACGATTATGAAAATTTTTAACAAATATGTATTGCCCAGTGCCCAAAACAATTTGTAAAATTTTTTGTGGGGAGCATGGGGGTAGGCTGTTTAGGTTCTTATATTGGTAACGCCGCCGCCACGTAGCGCTCTCTGTATGAAAATCACTGGCTGTGCTGAGTGCAGTCTGTGGCTAGTTTGCATTGTTGTCTGCCATTGTAGTGTTGGGCAGCTGGATGTGAACAGCGCGTAGCGTTGCGCAGTTGGAGGTGAGCCGCCAGCAGTGGTGGATGTGTGGAAGGAAATGGCGGAGTTTTGAAATTACATATATTATGACTTTTGATGATATTAAGGTAAATACATTGTTTGTTCTCTATTAAAATCTTTCATTTGCTAACTATTCCTATCAGTTGTTAGTGCCTTCGGTAGTTTGAATCTTTTATTTAGCTGGCAGTAGTGGCGCTCGCTGTATTGCAGTAGTTCGAGTAACCAAGATTTTTGTGAGGTAAGCGATTTGTGAAACGTATAGGTTAATGTTAGTCAGGGCCATTCTTTTGTAGGGATTATTGAAAGTCAGATTGCGTTGCGCTAAAAATATTGTGTGTCAGTTTAAGGACAGTCTTGTACAATTGTTGTAAGGGGACGTTTCAACTTTATCTTAATAGGTTATTGTGGTGGAGGGAGAGCGTAACCTCTGTTGGCTATTGGTTCGTGGCTTACTTGCCATGTTTGGTGCAACGTCCAGCATTTGGTAAACAGGAGCCAATTTATCATTCGACGGTGAACACCAATCATGGCACGTAACACAAGAGCCAATAGACAACTGAGGTTACACTCTCCCGCCACCGCAATAACTATAAAAATAAAGTTCCTTCTCCTTCTTCCTTAAGTGACCAATGAAACGAATTATCTTTTTAACATTATGGCTTAATGGCATGCGCAGTGAAAAGTAACAATAAAATATAAGGTACACTTTATAGCTAGAACGCGCCAGTGGACTCAGAAGAAGGCCGCTGCAACCGTAGCAGAAACGTTGGTTTTTCTCAAGCAGCAGTAGTTTTTATATAGAATGATGTGGTACCATACCCAGAAAACTTTTATTTCAACACGCTATTTACTTTAAACTTTGTCCTCGGGAACGAATCGATTTAAGCTCGTGTAATATTTCTTTGCTGGTGTCTTCTGTTTTTCTTGCTAGTGGATATTATGAAGTGAGTCACTTGGAGCGAAGACAAAGGCAGCAATTGCCATGCATGCTCTATAAGTTATCAGAAGTCCTCACCAGTAGACTAACAAGATCCAGTACAAACTGCGGTTGACTGACGATGTTCCAGTTAACCAATCGCCCTGTTGGTTATTCCCTCCCAATATGAAGATCCAACGTGGCCTGATAGACATTATGTTGCGAGAGGGGTCGTAAGATCTTCTACATTCCACTACACGTTAACAGCGATTTTGGTTCCTAAGGGTAGTAAGGGGTAGTTCCGACCGGTAGTTTAATACAGGTTGGTGAACGGAAAGGTTGTCTTCGAATCTGTGCCTTTGTCTATTATTCATCATTTTTTCACATGGTTCTCTGGAGCAAAGTACTTCACCGTTTTGGATTTGAACCAAGCCTCTTACCAATTTCATTCGCATTATCGCCTTCGGTGGTGATTGAAATCTATTCGAATTTGACAGAGTTCCATTAGGTGAGAGGGGCTTATGGAGGCTGGCCCATCGTCAGATTCCTTTTCTAGGCCACTTACTCACTGCCAAAGGGGTCAGGATAGAACAGGAGCGTACAAATGATCTCCAAAAATATCCCCCTCCTGTTAATAAAAAGGGGATCGGCAGATTCATTGTGATGCCAGCTATTTTCGCAAATATGTGCCTAAACTATTGGCTGCTCCTCTTAATGAATTACGCTGGGGAGAAGTTAATTTCAAATTCAACAGATATCATTCGGGGCTATTTAGTAAGCTATTAGTAACATGCCTATCCTGGCTACTCAGAATTTCGAGTTGCTCTTTGTGATCAATTTTTACGCCTCTACCTGCAGGGAGAAGGAGAACGTAGACCAGAGGCCTATACGTCTAGATGGTTGGTCCAGCGGTCCATAAGTATTCTGGAGCCGCTAGTGGTGCTTATTGATTTAGAAAGTTTTAGGTTTTACCTTGAGCACCGCGAAATTTAATGGAAGCTGACAACGAAGCCCTCAGGTCGGTGTCGGCGCGCTCATGTAAAAGGAGTCGTATAGCTCACTGGGTCATTCGAATCTCGACTTTCCAATTCAATGTGAAGCGTATCTGTGGCACCAACAAACAGGTGGCCAACGCCTTGAGCCGTTGGTTTGAGGTTGGGGTTCAGCAGCTGGAGAAGTATTCCTGTGTGGAGGATTGTGTAGGCAGGATACTATCTGAATTCATATAACTTTATGGTGACCTTAGCCAAAGACAAAACAGTGACCACAGAATTAAAGACATTAAGAATACACTACTGAGTGGGGAACAGGTGGCCAGTAATATCATGCATTGAGGCCTCGTTTGTTTCTGTAGCGCGTGGTCAGTTGCTTTTCGGATCTGTTTGTCCCACCAGTTCGTTCAGCGCGTTCTGGTACTTCCATCATACAGTGGTTGTCATCTGGGTGTCCACACAACTGTCGCTAATATTAAGCGCCAAGTGTTTGGACTTCCTGATAGATGGGTGTAAAGTGGACTTCCTGATATAAGGGTGTCCACTGGATGGTGAATGACTGTGAAGTCTGCAAAAGAGTCAAGTCAAATTCTAGCAGTGGTGGATGTCTTCAGCAATCTACTAGGAAACTTATGCCAAGGATGAGTTGTACATCGATTATATTGATCCTTTGCCAAGCTCTTAGGATGGTAACCAGTATATACTCATGGTGGTCGATGCCTTCTCACTTTTCTGCTGGTTAATCCCTAGTCGCAGGGCTATGGTTCCTACCACTATGTGACATCTGTTAGGAATAATTTTCCATCTTCGGTCTGCTGAGGTATTTGCTCAATGATAGTAACCTGGCATTTAAATCTTTAAGCTCAGGAGATTTTGTTCGGAGCAGGCTATTCGTCACGTCACAACTATCCCCTGCTATCCTCAACCATCTCTTGCAGAAGGTGTTAACTGAAATTTGAAAAAGGCTCTTATTGCTTTCCGTAGTAAGTCGCAGAGTAAGTGGGACTGTTCCATGGAGTAATTAGATTTCGCCTTTAATACGGCTCAGCATGAGTCACTGTAACCTGCCCCGGCTTCCCTTGTGTTGAATTATTAATTCCACTCTAGCCAACTGTCCCCGTTGATGTATATCAACGCCAGCGCCTGTCGACAGCTTAGGGTCTTGACTTAACTATCATTTCATTCTAAGAGAGCTCCATGGTCACCAATGGTATCTGTTCTTTCGGGCATGTCCGAAAGAACAGATATCATCTTCATATAGTTAAGGCTATCTTCTGTGCTGGATTCATACGCATTGCCCGAACTCTTATGGGACTCGGTAAGATTGTCTGCTGCGATTAATGAGTGTAATGGGCAGAGGCACTACGAATGTAGTGTGTGGACATTAAGTTGGAAATGTGGGTCTCACTGGGAGCATGCATGAGATAAATCCCTGCAATCGCACAATGCTCTGTGCTCTCGGTGGCTTAGATGGATAGAGCGTTTGCCATGTAAGCAGGAGATCCCGTGTTCGAGTCCCAGTCGGGACACACATTTTCAACTGTCCCCGTTGATGTATATCAACACTTGTCGACAGCTTAGGGTGCTGATTTAATTATCATTCCATTCTAGCCAACTTGTGGTCAGTTAACGACTTGTTCATGGAGCGTATTGACGCTAAGGTTCTGCAGGAGAATTGGAGGAAGGCACGTCGAAACAATCAGCAGGCCCATCACAGCTTGGCTGATCTAACGATTGGGGCTTTAGTGAATTTAGGGGTCACGTAGGTGAATGAGTTATTGTGCACAACCTCCAAGTTAATCAGAAGGGGGGAAAGGCTATTCTAGTAAGGTAATACGGGTAATATTGGGTCTGGTCTACGTGCTTGTGGCAGTCGAGTTGAGTGAGCAGCAAAGGTTCACGTCTCCGAGGTTAAGAACTAGCCTCCTCGTGAACGCTCAACACATAAAAAAAAGGGAAGATTTTTTTTATAAGTTCGGTGGTAGAGATTGAGCCATGCGGCTCAGATTCCTTTCGAATTCCCACGATCTGTTTGTCCTTTGTTTGTTCGCTATAGAGATGTTCTTGTTATGGTGGAGGCGCTGGCCTCGAGCGGAAGCTCGATTTCAGCGACGGTGACCACGAGGGGGCGCGATCGGTAGTATGGTGGACGGAGTTATCGATGCAAGAGAGTCTTGTGGAGCTGCTCTGGTCAGACGGAAGTGGCAGTATGAGATAGGACATGTCCACGAGAACTGACAGAAGGAGGCCCGAGCCGGCCGTTGTGGCCGAGCGGTTCTAGGCGCTTCAGTCCGGAACCGAGCGACTGTTACGGTCGCAGATTCGAATCCTGCCTCGGGCATTGGTGTGTATGATGTCCTTAGGTCGGTTAGGTTTAAGTAGTTCTAAGTTCTATGGGACTGATGACCTCAGAAGTTAAGTCCCATAGTGCTCAGAGCCAGCCAAGAAGGCCCAATCGCTCTCCAGAATAAGAAGCCTACAGGTGGTGGCGTTCGGTTGAAGGGATCATCGTCCACCCAGCTTTACCTGGTGGAGTGGCTCATTGCTTGTGGTCACACACACGAATTTTGAGCCTTGTTACAAAACTCTTACCGAAGGCTCAGCTGTTCGCTTAATTGAATTCCCGAAAGGAAGAGCGTGGATACTGTCGCCTTGGTGGCAGTTTTTTCCATGTTCATTCGATTAATCTGAAAGCATATCTGGCGCTCTGTACTAGATATTTCCTGACATCTTCGAAATAATGGGCGTGCTCCCTTAAATCCCACCCTCGAACTGCCAAAGTTGCTGTCTTCTTCGGAGACAACCTAAGTTGGTCACCTGTTTAAACTTCTGTCTATCGGCCACCTCTTGGGGTTTTTCTGGGTGTCCGTAACGTCTCCCACGTGTTTTGCTTCGACAAGGCCACGTAGCCTAGTAGGGGTTGCGAGCCTTAGTTTCTGTCCATTGCCTTTTGAGCCCCTGGTAGCTCGGTGCTTCCATACTGACTGTGGTTTCACAAAGGCACTGTCTTAATTCGGAACCGGACTTCCCTGCCGTGTGTTATTTGTTGAACTACTTCTGGGCAAGCGGTATGATCCGTTAACACACGCCTTCGTGTGTTCTAGTTGAACGCTTACGGAAGACGACGCCAGCCTGACTTGGTGAAGGATGCCTGGACCTGCGACAAATGAGTGACGACGGTTCTGCAAACGGCTTACCGAATGAAGAGTTACTTAAAGCAGGTTATTAGCGTTTGCAAAGCTGAGTCGAAAGCACATTTTGGGAGTGTCTCTCAAACGGTTACTTTTTCATCTTAAATGATTAATACTTTAAGAGTTTTACTATTATATTCTTTAACTGAAAGAAACTGTAATATTTTATTAAGCATATTGGACCAACAGAGACTTTAACATTTTAAAAGCAAATCATATACGGTTGGAAAGGTGGTTTGAAAGCACATTCTTGGGGGTTACGCTTAAGTGGTTGTGTTCTTTAATAGCTAATACCTTTGTCTTTACACCCTGTTGCTTGTTTAAGTAAGAGAAAAATGTAAAACTTTCCTAAGCGTTGTGTACTCATTGGGGGTTTAATATCACAAACGATTTGGTACATATTTGCTACCTTGAATTGAAAGCAAATCTGTGTTGCGTCCCTTGCACTGTTTGTTTTTTCTTAAATGGTTAAGACTTCTTTTAAGAATTGAGCAATTTCAAAGCTTCCTCAAGCACTTGAGTAGCCCTGTAGTTTACGTTACGCGTTTTTTAATTCTTTTATTGAAATCGTTCAACCTTTGTTATTATATTGATTAAAGCACATAGAATGTTTTCTTATAAAAAATTTTTAGTCCAGTTTAAATAAAATGAGTAAACTAAGGGTGAAAGATGTTTTCCTGGAACCTTGCCTAGCCGTTCCACGTTCGCTTGGCCTTGTTCCTGAAACAGATTTTGCGATTTGACTGTCCACGTCGATGGGGTAAGTTGTTACACCACGCAAGTTAGCAAAAAATTCAAGAAATTCTTTGACAATCTGAGCTCACATGAGGAACAAAAGGCTTTTCCTGAAGATTAAATGATGTGCTAACGTAACACACTTGTCCCATGGACATACGTGCATTGCCCCATGATATATAAGCTTTCAAAACAAGTGTAAGAATTAGCAACTGTTTTCCCTGCTACATTTGTAGATCGTCTCCACTACAATTGATGCGTTTGGCTCGTGCAACATGAAAGATGGTAAATACTGATGCTGAAAGAGCAAAAGGAGAAAGGGTGCCCTGAAGAAACGAACGCCTGAGTAGATGTGTCGTACACTGGGACGGAGCCTCGCCCGGACACCCGCCGCAGCGTTGCAGATTGCAGGTGGCGAACGGCAAGTGGCGGCTTCCGGCACGAGGAAATGGGCCGTCCAATCTGGGCAGCCGGCTATCTGGTCGCTCCTTGGCCCCCTATTGGCTGTCTACACGGTGCCAACCCCCCCTCCCCCCCCCCCCATCCCTCAGTCACCGCTGACTGCCCGCCTTCACTCCCGCCGTGGCCGGCCGATAGATAGATTCCCTCCGCGGGTTGGAGATTGCTTCCCGCAGTGCGGATTGTGTGTTGAATGTGTTTGCAGATTGAAGCGCTATCACGGCTCCTCGGCAGACATCGACCCGCCCTGGCCCCTGTTTCGCTTCCTTTTTTTTTTTATCTCCGATCAGGCAAAGGAAGGTTGCCCGGACCCCACAGCTTCATTACTTTCACGGTAATGCGTTAACACACATGAAACATCAAGTGCTGTCAGTCGTGCAGTTACGTTTACGTCTGCATTAAGACACGTGAAAGGTCTTAGACGTAGCGGCAAACGCCACGGTCGCAGGTTCGAATACTGCCTCGGTCATGGAAGTGTGTGATGTCCTTAGGTCAGTTAGGTTTAAGTAGTTCTAAGTTCTAGGAGACTGATGACCTCAGATATTAACTCCTATAGTGCTCAGAGCCGTTTGAACCATTTGATTTGTAGCAGCAAAAGAAGACCCACACATTCTCTATCTGTGAGACATGATATGTATAAGAAAACAAAGAGCTCTTAGGTCATTCATTGGGTGAAGGTTTCCCGGGTTCATAGCCTTCATCCGCATGTGGGGGAGAGTACTTGTGGTATGGCCCTCAATTCCTGCCTTCCCTACAATATTCGCGAATGTTTCTTGTGAAGAACGGTTGTCGAAAGATCGCCTATTCACCTCTAATTTCTCTTACGTGAAGAAAGTTATATGCTGGCCGACTTTTCTTTCAAACTATGCTCTAGAATGCTCAACAGTGAACCTCTTCGTACCAAGCAAGATCTCTCTTGGAATACCTGCCATAGGAATTTTTTGTGCATTTCTATTGTAACTCAGAGACCTTTTGAGGGCGTACAATGCCCAGGCCATGATCACAACGCTGTACTGACCATTTTTCATCGCGCAGAATGATTGTCAAATAAAATGTGATAATTCCAATTGGAGCTGCCGATAAAATTTCTCACTGATAACTACCTGAGAACAGACGGACCTTTGATTAACAGACCATAAAACTAAATTGATAATTTTAAGGAATTAGAGTAATTTTCCCCAGCCAACGAGTATCATCTAATCATTGCTTTACAAGGAGACCATCAAATGTCGGGAGCTGAGTAATTTTCACTTGCTCCATTTGGTTAATGAGGGAAATGTTCCAAATTGAGAATTTCCTTCACAGTTCTTGTCCGCTACGTTTAAATGTAAGGTGAAGCTTTGCCGTGGCTTAGACATACCAGCTTTCCCTTCGGCAGGAGAATTCGCGCCCAAACAGGAGTCCCAACCTGAGAGTAAGAGAGACCAAGACAGGCTCTGGAGTGGTGCTGCACCAACGGTGCTCTTATTTAGGCTGCTAGGACTGCAGACTCACGCTGTAGTTCGGTGCCTCGGGTTACAGATAGCACCGAAAGCGATGCTGCACCCCTTTCTTTACCAATCTCTGGCGCGTGCACATGGCGGACAGTAGGGTTTCGGATGGGATCGCCATTTTGTTACTGATGTGTTGTTTCTCATAACCTTGGGGGTGGTCGTGTGTTAGGGCCGTCCCTGTAGATAAGCATCATACACGTTCGGGGGCTTGCAGCAGTCACGTTGTTCACTGCACAGCAATTACAACGCCCGTACAGCGAGCACCGGGTATCGCGACCACACAAATCGTAATAATGTAAGGATTATCTTTCTGCCCTTGCTCCTATTTTAGTTATGCGGATCTCATAGCTAGCATCCTACTATTCGTTCAACCATTCCACGATTTCTAGAGACAGGACGTCTTCACGTTTAAATTCAATGGCTTTTGATCTATTTTCTTCTTTTAACTCCTTTTCCTACAGCGAGGTGGTTTCATGCCAAGTCACTCACACTTGTCAGCGCACGTTATAAACGCTGTGACAGGGTTATCTCACATTCGTGTGTCTTACTGCAATATGTACGAGTATTTTAATGAGACTTACTGCATATCACGTTCTGTAACTTTTCCAACCTGTAGAGAGAAGGAGTCCGACGGCTTTACGGAAAAGGATTCGTAGATCACATCTGAGAGTAGCTTCGTGTCTGGGAGTAAGAGATGAGAGGCAGAAGAATACCATACTGCACCAACCACCCCCTTCCCCTGAAGAACAGACTAGCACTTACACGACAGCACTCTCTGGCTTACGAACCGATCCCGTGATAAAAGTGCCACTTTTCCATTAACCCCATCCGGTAACAGTACAAGAATAATAAGCAAAGCTCAGGAATCGAAGCGTGTTCGAAGCCACTTCTTAGCTGGATGAACTATGATTCCTTAATAATCTTTCAGTGACTTCCAGTCCGCCATCTGCATATTCTAAAATTATGTTATGTGGTCTATCTGCTTTAGATAGTCCCGTATGGTTACTCTTCACTCGTTATATAATTAGGATCAGGGGGATGGCCACAAACAAGTAACAAACAAGAAATGAATAAACTGAGTCCTTTTGTTTCTTGAGTCGTTTGTCTTCTGACTTGTTTGGCGCGCCCTGCCACGAATTCGTTTTCTGTGTCAAACTATTAATCTCACATTAGCGCTTGCGACTTACGTCATCAATTATTTCCTGGACGTATTCCAATCTCTGACTTCCCCGGTGCTTGCCCGGTGCTTCCCCGGTGCTTCCCCAGCTGCTTCTAGACTTACTCTCAAGAGCGAAGTCTCGGAACCTGATTGCAACTAAACGGAATCGACCCAGCAAACGAAAGCGGTATAAGAGTTTCAGTAGATGAAACGTCAAGGTCATCACAACAACAACAACAACAACAACAAAACAAAAACAAAAACAGGAATGTTCAAGGAAATCCATGGGAACAATGTAGACGTAATAGCAGTAAAAGAAACAAAGTAGAAAGGTAAAGGAGTAGATGAATTAGGTGATTATGTTCATATTAACAATGGAGAAAATAAGGACAAAGAAGGAGATATATATTGCACGAGATAAAAAGAGGAAACATTGCATTAAGAAATGGGACCTTGTGAACGAATGTCTGATGTAGGTGGATGCAAAGCTAAAAGGATAGAACGAAGCGGTAACTGCAGCATCCGCACACACAAATAACGCAACTGACACTGAGAAGAATAATTTAATGTTTTTACATACCTCCCAAGATGGCATCAGCTGTAGGAAGGAGCTGTACCTTTTAGGAGATTTAAATGGACGAGTAGATAATATGGATGATTACAAGGTCGTAGGAAAATTTGGGGAGGTTGTGGTGAATGGAGAGAGGCTGTCAGCAATTTGTAGCAAGTACAGTCTTAAGATATAAAATTCCTTGTTTCAACACAAAGTAGTCCATAAATATACTCGGACACAGCTTCCAAGGAAGTTATCATTTACAGTTGGTTATGCTGTAGGTAAAGAAATTATTCGTACAGAGGTCTAGGATTGACGAGTGTAGAGGTGAGCTGAATGTGGATCGGCCATTTTCTGCTTCGGTGTGCATTATGGTTCCCGATTCAGAAAATTTGTAGGTGCCAAAACTACTGTAACCAGAATGGAGAGAAACTGAGCCAACCACAGTGTAAGTTAAATTTACTGCAGAATTCTTCAATTGCGTTCTTAGATTGAGTGGAAAGCTACATCAGACTGATGAAGTTGCGTATAACAAAATTGTGAGCTCTGTTCATGAAGCTGCCTTAGGAAATCTTGGATTCCGGAAAAATTTCAAAGTGATTGATTGGATTATGATATTGCTGCCAATATGATGGACAGAAAGGAGGCATATAACAGATGGCTTATGAGCAATGTGACTGATGACAGTAGTAGGTACATAAAACTTAGAGGAGTAACAAACTAATTAGAGCAAAGAGTGCAATGTGGGACTTCAAATCTGGAGAGTTAATAACCGCTTAGGGAGTTCAAAGTCCAAATAAACATGGAATGTTACAAAACATCTACGGACAAATTACAGAAGTAGTAAAAACTTGCAGCTGGCAATGCTAGACAGATGAAAGACATACTATGAAGAACTGTTTGAACAAAATCGATCCGAATTTCAGGATTATGTTCCTTTTCAGGGAAAGAAGATGGCACAGATATCCAAGCGTTACCAGAAGAGGAAGTACTTGCTACAGTTCAGCTATTTAAAAACGGCGAAGCACCAGGACCTGGAGCTGTATTATATGGAGTTGTTGCAAGCCGGGCCAGACGTGTAATTTGAACATCTCGCAAATCTATTTACCCGCTTTCTTACCAGAGAGGAAATTCTGTCGAGTTGAACGTAGGGTCCATCACAAACATACTTAAAAAGGCAATCAAGTGCGGCTATTCACTACAGTTCTTAGTTCTATACCGAGGCCATATAGTGATATACTTAAAACTACAACTGAGAGAGAAATTGAGGAAGTGGAAGGACAGACACTTCCCTTGACCAGGACCGTCCTCTTCAACAGGGCTAGTCCGCTTTTTATATACTCCTTGCTCCGACCGTCGTGTATTATTTTGCTGCCTAGAGAGTATAATGACTTAACTTCGTCTACTTCGTGATCCCTAGTTCCGATGTTCTGGCTGCTCTTATTACTGCAGCTTCTCATAAGTGTCGTCTTTGTTTGTTTGACTCTCAGTCCATATTTATACCCATTAATAAGCCTGTTCATTCCATTCAACAGATACTTTAATTCTTCTTCACTTCCACTGAGGATATCACTGCCATCAGCGAATATCATCATTGATATTCTTTTACCCCGAATTTTAATCCACACCTGAATCTTCTTTTTATTTCCGTCATTGCTTCTTCCATGTATAGATTGAACC